>NW_027361876.1:1200000-1802500 GCF_039654945.1 Dendrobates tinctorius
TCTCAGGCTCCTATATATCATACTGACCGCACTCTCAGCCTCCTATATATCATACAGACCGCACTCTCAGCCTCCTATATATCGTACAGACCGCGCTCTCAGCCTCATATATATCGTACAGACCGCATTCTCAGCCTTCTGTATATCCTATATATCATACAGATCGCACTCTCTTCTATATATCGTACAGACCGCACTCTCAGCCTCCTATATATCGTACAGACCGCACTCTCAGCCTTCTATATATCGTACAGACCGCTCTCTCAGCCTCCTATATATCGTACAGACCGCGCTCTCAGCCTCCTATATATCGTACAGACCGCTCTCTCAGCCTCCTATATATCGTACAGACCGCGCTCTCAGCCTCCTATATATCGTACAGACCGCGCTCTCAGCCTCCTATATATCTTACAGACCGCGCTCTCAGCCTCCTATATATCATACAGACCGCGCTCTCAGCCTATGTATCGTACAGACCGCACTCTCAGCCTCCTATATATCGTACAGACCGCGCTCTCAGCCTATGTATCGTACAGACCGCACTCTCAGCCTCCTATGTATCGTACAGACCACACTCTCAGCCTCCTATATATCGTACAGATCACACTCTCAGCCTCCTGTACTGTATATCCTATATATCGTACAGACCACACTCTCAGCCTCCTATACTTTATATCGTACAGACCGCACTCTCAGCCTCCTATGTATCGTACAGACCGCACTCTCAGCCTCCTATATATCGTACAGATCACACTCTCAGCCTCCTATATATCATACAGACCGTGCTCTCAGCCTTCTATATATCGTACAGACCGCACTCTCAGCCTCCTATATATCGTACAGACCGCTCTCTCAGCCATCTATATATCGTACAGACCGCTCTCTCAGCCATCTATATATCGTACAGACCGCTCTCTCAGCCATTTATATATCGTACAGACCGCTCTCTCAGCCATCTATATATCGTACAGACCGCACTCTCAGCCTCCTATATATCGTACAGACCACACTCTCAGCCTCCTATATATCGTACAGATCACACTCTCAGCCATCTATATATCGTACAGACTGCACTCTCAGCCTCCTATATCATACTGACCGCATTCTCAGCCTCCTATATATCGTACAGACCGCTCTCTCAGCGATCTATATATAGTACAGACCGCTCTCTCAGCCATCTATATATCGTACAGACCGCTCTCTCAGCCATCTATATATCGTACAGACCGCTCTCTCAGCCATTTATATATCGTACAGACCGCTCTCTCAGCCATCTATATATCGTACAGACCGCACTTTCAGCCATCTATATATCGAACAGACGACACTCTCAGACTTCTATATATCGTACAGACCACACTTTCAGCCTCCTATATATCGTACAGACCACACTCTCAGCCTCCTATATATCGTACAGACCACACTCTCAGCCTCCTATATATCGTACAGATCACACTCTCAGCCTCCTATATATCGTACAGATCACACTCTCAGCCTTATATATATCGTACAGATCACACTCTCAGCCTCCTATATATCCTACAGACCGCACTCTCAGCCTCCTATATATCGAACAGATCACACTCTCAGCCTCCTATATATCGTACAGACCACACTCTCAGCCTCCTATATATCGTTCAGACTGCGCTCTCAGCCTCCTATATATCGTACAGACCACACTCTCAGCCTCCTATATATCGTACAGACCGCACTCTCAGCCTCCTATATATCATACAGACCACACTCAGCCTTCTATATATCGTACAGACCACACTCTCAGCCTTCTATGTATCATACAGACCGCACTCTCAGCCTCCTATATATCGTACAGACCGCACTCTCAGCCTCCTATATATCGTACAGACCGCACTCTCAGCCTCCTATATATCATACAGACCACACTCTCAGCCTTCTATATATCGTACAGACCACACTCTCAGCCTTCTATATATCGTACAGATCACACTCTTAGCCTCCTATATATCATACAGATCACACTCTCAGCCTCCTATATATATCGTACAGACTGCACTTTCAGCCTCCTATATATCGTACAGACTGCACTCTCAGCCTCCTATATATCGTAAAGGCCGCACTCTCAGCCTCCTATATATCGAACAGATCACACTCTCAGCCTCCTATATATCATAAAGACTGCACTCTCAACCTCCTATATATCATACAGACTGTACTCTCAGCCTCCTATATATCGTAAAGGCCGCACTCTCAGCCTCCTATATATCGCACAGACCGCACTCTCAGCCTCCTATATATCGAACAGATCACACTCTCAGCCTCCTATATATCGTACAGACCGCGCTCTCAGACTCCTATAAATCGTACAGACCGCACTCTCAGCCTCCTATATATCGTACAGACCGCTCTCTCAGCCATTTATATATCGTACAGACCGCTCTCTCAGCCATCTATATATCGTACAGACCGCACTCTCAGCCATCTATATATCGAACAGACGACACTCTCAGACTTCTATATATCGTACAGACCGCACTCTCAGCCTCCTATATATCGTACAGATCACACTCTCAGCCTTATATATATCGTACAGATCACACTCTCAGCCTCCTATATATCCTACAGACCGCACTCTCAGCCTCCTATATATCGAACAGATCACACTCTCAGCCTCCTATATATCGTACAGACCACACTCTCAGCCTCCTATATATCGTTCAGACTGCGCTCTTGTAGGGAAGGTGACCTGACGGACGGACTAGTCAGAGTGAAGAAAGATAGGTTTGCACAGTGTAGGTAGGAGTCAGTGATTACAGTGGGGAAACAACTAGGAAAGTGTAGTGGACGTGCAGTACCTTGGGATGACCATTAGATGGCAGGGTGGAGTGTGAGCAAAGGACTTTACAGCAGCTTAGGGCTTTAGAAACCGTTGGTCATGGGGGGCGTGGTGACAGTTAGTGACAGTTTCAAGGAACCGGGGAAGTTATAAATACTGAGGGAGGGTTCCAGAAGGTTCCAGTCCCCAGGGGGAGCCCAGGTGACAGGAGGACTTCGCCAGTCTGTGTGCCCTGAGGAGAATCCGACCAGGGGGACTGAGGAGAGGAAACGTCAGGGGGGTGGTCCTGACAGGGAAGGACCGCAGCAGAGACAAGGCTCTGGGTGGAAGACACCGTATGTGTAACGACGAGACTGATTAGTAAAGTGCTGTTGGTGTACGGGCCTAAGGCGGCCACAGTAACCGAGCTGTCAGGATTGTCACAGTGTGAGACGGGACGTGACGTGTAAGTACGTCCCTTGTGTAACATACGGTGTTGAAGCGGCCCTGAACACGGAGGGCAGAGAGATATGGACCGTCAGTCGGACGGTGTGAAATAAACTTGGACCTGTTGCACCCAGAATCTGCCTCATCGTGTCTCTGTATCATCTCTGCGCGGTAAGAAGTGGGACCACCCCCTATCACCCCCCAGCTCGGCACCCCACCACCGACACTACATTTGGCGTAGTCGGCAGGATCGCCGCCGCTAATACGCTATCTTCTGCGGCAGGCCTGCAACTGAAGGACTGAGGAAAACTTGGACTGCTCTATTTCGGATTATAAACACCTGTGGACTAAAAATTACTGACCTGTGGATTACAAATTGGGACGCTGTGTCGGATCTGTGTTGCTTGCAGAGGATCCAAGGCAGTAGCTGATTCTGCCCAAGATGGCGGTATTACTTCAGCGCAGAGGAGAGGTCCGGGTGTTTGCAGTTGTTCAGAATGGACTGGGACACCCTCCAACGTACCCCAAAAGGAAGCAATATATGCCCGGAGACCGACGTTTCCATATATTGGACCCTGGCAGATGGATGGAAAGGTCTGCCAACGCCCCACCCAGCAGGAGGAGTGGCACAGAAGAAAAACTTGGCTGCGGCTGTCTGACGCCATTCGAGTGCTGCCCAACGGACGGTATGAGATGCTGCGGGTGTCGGGGCATCGGCCGCCTAGAGTGGCAATGGCGGCGAGAGATGGAGCTGCATCAGAAGTCAGATTTACGGGCAGGCAGCGGGATGCTGAGCCGGGGAGCGGAGCCTGAGGGGAGTCAGCGAGAACGGCTGCCACCAATACCAGCAGAGGACTTCTCAGCGGAGCCCCCGAGTCCGGAGGGAAGGCCCGCAGGACAGTGGAGCAAGGAACGGAGGCTGCGGGGGAAACTGCGTGATGATGAAACGGAGGCCGCAGCGCCGGGGAAGGTGAGAGTACCCCCGGCCCTACCAGTGCCTCCGCAAGCGGCCCCCACCATTCTGCTGCAGCACGCGGCCCCCTGCGCACCGGAAGGCCTAGTTACCACGGGCCCCGTGGTGTATGCAGAGCTGAGCGAGGTCCCCGCTCATGTCCCCGAACTACCCCGCCCGGAGTCACCAGTGCAGAGCTCACCCAAAGAAGATGCTGCTGCGCTTTCCCTGCTAATAGCAGCTGCATTGTTGAAATCGGCCGTTACTCCGGCTCCATTGGAAGTAGTGGATGCGGCCTGTCCTGAGGCCGCGGTTATGCCGCTGCTGGGGTCGGCTGCGACCGATTTAGCGGGCCCTGTGATTCCAGCCCCCGAGGACCCGGTTCTCCCCATTTGCCACCTGACCCCAGCGGCTGCTGGGCCGCAGAAATCTTCGGCCGTTTCTGTCTTGCGGTCTTTTTCCGCGGAGTCCCGCCCACCGGACTCCAGGGCCCGTGCTGTTCCCTCCGTGTGGGAAGCGGAGGTGATCAGGAAGAAAAAGGCCCGGGAGCAGGAAGTGTGGAACCTGCTCCACACTCAAGGAGAGGCCGTCATGGAAAAGAAGAGGACTTGAATGGACACCCTCAGTATCCCCGTGGAGCCCTCACCTCTGTCCATTGAGAGTGGTATAGACTGTCAGGAGTTCGATGCACCGTTGTGCAGATTATAAGGACAGTTGCATTTAGAAAAAAAGTTTTGTTGTTGTTTAACTGATGCAACTATTTTCTCTCTCTTTCTTTCTTCTTTCTATGTTCTTTATATACGAAAATATGTTTACCTGACAGAACGGGGATACGGAAAAGTGGAGGAGTGTCCAGGTCCAAGGAAGGGGGGGAGGAAGAAAGAGGAAATGCAATGTTATGTTATATTTTGGTTTTAAAAGTAAGAGAAAATGGAAAAAAAAAAAAAAATTATAAAAAATGGGTACTTGTGCTATTATAAAGTTGTATGATGTATAATATGCAAAGTAAAATGCAACAGGTCCGGGTAAGGGAAGGTCTGCGGGACCAAAGGAAAGTGTGAGATCCGGTAGGGATCTAAGAGTTGAGGTCTGGGAGACCGGGACGCCGACCATGACATGTAATTGAAAGAAGGAAAATGAATGGGAAGATGTGAGAAAGACAGCCGTCCTAGGTCAGGTCCCCAACACCACGGACACCCCTGAAGAAGGAAAGGCGGGCGCCGGCAATGATCTGGTAGGTGAGTGGCCTCGATCATGGCGTACCGGATAGTGAAAGGTAACAGTAGGGGAGAGTAGGGGAAAGATACATGCCGTAGAGAGAATACGGGTGTACCTTGCCCAATTTGAAAGACGTTGTCATGTGGCGTGCGCGCTGGTGAGTAGCAGTAGGCTGCTCAGAGCATAGTGCTCCCAGTATGGTTCGGCCCCCGCAGATAGTGGGTTTGGCTCAACTTCTGGTCCGACAACAGAATGTAGGTGTAGATTCAGAACGACGAAGGCAGGGATGACGATTGTCGAGGACGACAATGGACAAAGGAAGGGGGAGTGTAGGGAAGGTGACCTGACGGACGGACTAGTCAGAGTGAAGAAAGATAGGTTTGCACAGTGTAGGTAGGAGTCAGTGATTACAGTGGGGAAACAACTAGGAAAGTGTAGTGGACGTGCAGTACCTTGGGATGACCATTAGATGGCAGGGTGGAGTGTGAGCAAAGGACTTTACAGCAGCTTAGGGCTTTAGAAACCGTTGGTCATGGGGGGCGTGGTGACAGTGACAGTTTCAAGGAACCGGGGAAGTTATAAATACTGAGGGAGGGTTCCAGAAGGTTCCAGTCCCCAGGGGGAGCCCAGGTGACAGGAGGACTTCGCCAGTCTGTGTGCCCTGAGGAGAATCCGACCAGGGGGACTGAGGAGAGGAAACGTCAGGGGGGTGGTCCTGACAGGGAAGGACCGCAGCAGAGACAAGGCTCTGGGTGGAAGACACCGTATGTGTAACGACGAGACTGATTAGTAAAGTGCTGTTGGTGTACGGGCCTAAGGCGGCCACAGTAACCGAGCTGTCAGGATTGTCACAGTGTGAGACGGGACGTGACGTGTAAGTACGTCCCTTGTGTAACATACGGTGTTGAAGCGGCCCTGAACACGGAGGGCAGAGAGAGATATCGCGGTGTACCGCGAGGACCGTCAGTCGGACGGTGTGAAATAAACTTGGACCTGTTGCACCCAGAATCTGCCTCATCGTGTCTCTGTATCATCTCTGCGCGGTAAGAAGTGGGACCACCCCCTATCATCCCCCAGCTCGGCACCCCACCACCGACACTACACTCTCAGCCTCCTATATATCGTACAGACCGCACTCTCAGCCTCCTATATATCATACAGACCACACTCTCAGCCTTCTATATATCGTACAGACCACACTCTCAGCCTTCTATGTATCATACAGACCGCACTCTCAGCCTCCTATATATCGTACAGACCGCACTCTCAGCCTCCTATGTATCGAACAGATCACACTCTCAGCCTCCTATATATCGTACAGACCACACTCTCAGCCTCCTATATATCGTTCAGACTGCGCTCTCAGCCTCCTATATATCGTACAGACCACACTCTCAGCCTCCTATATATCGTACAGACCACACTCTCAGCCTCCTATATATCGTACAGACCGCACTCTCAGCCTCCTATATATCATACAGACCACACTCTCAGCCTTCTATATATCGTACAGACCACACTCTCAGCCTTCTATGTATCATACAGACCGCACTCTCAGCCTCCTATATATCGTACAGACCGCACTCTCAGCCTCCTATATATCATACAGACCGCACTCTCAGCCTTCTATATATCGTACAGACCACACTCTCAGCCTCCTATATATCATACAGATCACACTCTCAGCCTCCTATATATATCGTACAGACTGCACTTTCAGCCTCCTATATATCGTACAGACCGTGCTCTCAGCCTCCTATATATCGTACAGACTGCACTCTCAGCCTCCTATATATCGTACAGATCACACTCTTAGCCTCCTATATATCATACAGATCACACTCTCAGCCTCCTATATATATCGTACAGACTGCACTTTCAGCCTCCTATATATCGTACAGACCGTGCTCTCAGCCTCCTATATATCGTACAGACTGCACTCTCAGCCTCCTATATATCGTAAAGGCCGCACTCTCATCCTCCTATATATCGAACAGATCACACTCTCAGCCTCCTATATATCATAAAGACTGCACTCTCAGCCTCCTATATATCGTAAAGGCCGCACTCTCAGCCTCCTATATATCGCACAGACCGCACTCTCAGCCTCCTATATATATCATACAGACTGTACTCTCAGCCTCCTATATATCATAAAGACTGCACTCTCAGCCTCCTATATATCGTAAAGGCCGCACTCTCAGCCTCCTATATATCGAACAGATCACACTCTCAGCCTCCTATATATATCATACAGACTGTACTCTCAGCCTCCTATATATCGTAAAGGCCGCACTCTCAGCCTCCTATATATCGCACAGACCGCACTCTCAGCCTCCTATATATCGAACAGATCACACTCTCAGCCTCCTATATATCGTACAGACCACGCTCTCAGACTCCTATAAATCGTACAGACCACACTCTCAGCCTCCTATATATCGTACTGACTGCACTCTCAGCCTCCTATATATCGCACAGACCGCACTCTCAGCCTCCTATATATCGAACAGATCACACTCTCAGCCTCCTATATATCGTACAGACCGCGCTCTCAGACTCCTATAAATCGTACAGACTGCACTCTCAGCCTCCTTTATATCGTACAGACCGCACTCTCAGCCTTCTATATATCGTACAGACCGCTCTCTCAGCCATTTATATATCGTACAGACCGCTCTCTCAGCCATCTATATATCGTACAGACCGCACTCTCAGCCTCCTATATATCGTACAGACCACACTCTCAGCCTCCTATATATCGTACAGATCACACTCTCAGCCATCTATATATCGTACAGACTGCACTCTCAGCCTCCTATATCATACTGACCGCACTCTCAGCCTTCTATATTTCGTACAGATCACACTCTCAGCCATCTATATATCGAACAGACGACACTCTCAGACTTCTATATATCGTACAGACCACACTCTCAGCCTCCTATATATCGTACAGACCACACTCTCAGCCTCCTATATATCGTACAGATCACACTCTCAGCCTTCTATATATCGTACAGATCACACTCTCAGCCATCTATATATCGTACAGACTGCACTCTCAGCCTCCTATATCATACTGACCGCACTCTCAGCCTTCTATATATCGTACAGATCACACTCTCAGCCATCTATATATCGAACAGACGACACTCTCAGACTTCTATATATCGTACAGACCACACTCTCAGCCTCCTATATATCGTACAGACCATACTCTCAGCCTCCTATATATCGTACAGATCACACTCTCAGCCTTCTATATATCGTACAGATCACACTCTCAGCCTCCTATATATCCTACAGACCGCACTCTCAGCCTCCTATATATCGAACAGATCACACTCTCAGCCTCCTATATATCGTACAGACCACACTCTCAGCCTCCTATATATCGTTCAGACTGCGCTCTCAGCCTCCTATATATCGTACAGACCACACTCTCAGCCTCCTATATATCGTACAGACCACACTCTCAGCCTCCTATATATCGTACAGACGGCACTCTCAGCCTCCTATATATCGTACAGACCGCACTCTCAGCCTCCTATATATCGTACAGACCGCACTCTCAGCCTCCTATATATCGTACAGACCAATCTGTCAGCCTTCTATATATCGTACAGATCACACTCTCAGCCTCCTATATATCATACAGATCACACTCTCAGCCTCCTATATATCGTACAGACTGATCTTTCAGCCTCCTATATATCGTACAGACCGTGCTCTCAGCCTCCTATATATCGTACAGACTGCACTCTCAGCCTCCTATATATCGTAAAGGCCGCACTCTCATCCTCCTATATATCGAACAGACCACACTCTCAGCCTCCTATATATCATACAGACTGTACTCTCAGCCTCCTATATATCGTAAAGGCCGCACTCTCAGCCTCCTATATATCGCACAGACCGCACTCTCAGCCTCCTATATATCGTACAGACCGCGCTCTCAGACTCCTATAAATCGTACAGACCGCACTCTCAGCCTCCTATATATCGCACAGACCGCACTCTCAGCCTCCTATATATCGAACAGATCACACTCTCAGCCTCCTATATATCGAACAGATCACACTCTCAGCCTCCTATATATCGAACAGATCACACTCTCAGCCTCCTATAAATCGTACAGACCGCACTCTCAGACTCCTATATATCGCACAGACCGCACTCTCAGCCTCCTATATATCGAACAGATCACACTCTCAGCCTCCTATATACCGTACAGACCGCGCTCTCAGACTCCTATAAATCGTACAGACCGCACTCTCAGCCTCCTATATATCGCACAGACCGCACTCTCAGCCTCCTATATATCGAACAGATCACACTCTCAGCCTCCTATATATCGAACAGATCACACTCTCAGCCTCCTATATATCGAACAGATCACACTCTCAGCCTCCTATATATCGAACAGATCACACTCTCAGCCTCCTATATATCGAACAGATCACTCTCTCAGCCTCCTATAAATCGTACAGACCGCGCTCTCAGTCTTCTATATATCGCACAGACCGCACTCTCAGCCTCCTATATATCGAACAGATCACACTCTCAGCCTCCTATATATCGTACAGACCGCACTCTCAGCCTCCTATATATCACACAGACCGGACTCTCAGCCTCCTATATATCATACAGACCGCACTCTCAGCCTCCTATATATCGAACAGATCACACTCTCAGCCTCCTATATACCGTACAGACCGGACTCTCAGCCTCCTATATATCACACAGACCGCACTCTCAGCCTCCTATATATCGTACAGACCGCACTCTCAGCCTCCTATATGTCGTACAGATCACACTCTCAGCCTCCTATATATCGTACAGACCGCACTCTCAGCCTCCTATATATTGTACAGACCGCTCTCTCAGCCTCCTATATATCATACAGATCGCACTCTCAGCCTCCTATATATCGTACAGACCGCACTCTCAGCCTCCTATATATCGTACAGACCGCACTCTCAGCCTCCTATATATCGTACAGACCGCACTCTCAGCCTCCTATATATCGTACAGACCGCACTCTCAGCCTCCTATATATCGTACAGACCGCGCTCTCAGCCTCCTATATATCGTACAGACCGCTCTCTCAGCCTCCTATATATCGTACAGACCGCGCTCTCAGCCTCCTATATATCATACAGACCGCATTCTCAGCCTTCTGTATATCCTATATATCGTACAGACCGCGCTCTCAGCCTCCTATATATCATACAGATCGCACTCTCAGCCTCCTATATATCGTACAGACCGCACTCTCAGCCTCCTATATATCGTACAGACCGCACTCTCAGCCTCTTATATATCACACAGACCGGACTCTCAGCCTCCTATATATCGTACAGACCGCACTCTCAGCCTCCTATATATCGAACAGATCACACTCTCAGCCTCCTATATACCGTACAGACCGGACTCTCAGCCTCCTATATATCACACAGACCGCACTCTCAGCCTCCTATATATCGTACAGACCGCACTCTCAGCCTCCTATATGTCGTACAGATCACACTCTCAGCCTCCTATATATCGTACAGACCGCACTCTCAGCCTCCTATATATTGTACAGACCGCTCTCTCAGCCTCCTATATATCATACAGATCGCACTCTCAGCCTCCTATATATCGTACAGACCGCACTCTCAGCCTCCTATATATCGTACAGACCGCACTCTCAGCCTCCTATATATCGTACAGACCGCACTCTCAGCCTCCTATATATCGTACAGACCGCACTCTCAGCCTCCTATATATCGTACAGACCGCGCTCTCAGCCTCCTATATATCGTACAGACCGCTCTCTCAGCCTCCTATATATCTTACAGACCGCGCTCTCAGCCTCCTATATATCGTACAGACCGCGCTCTCAGCCTCATATATATCGTACAGACCGCATTCTCAGCCTTCTGTATATCCTATATATCGTACAGACCGCGCTCTCAGCCTCCTATATATCATACAGATCGCACTCTCAGCCTCCTATATATCGTACAGACCGCACTCTCAGCCTCCTATATATCGTACAGACCGCACTCTCAGCCTCCTATATATCGTACAGACCGCACTCTCAGCCTCCTATATATCACACAGACCGGACTCTCAGCCTCCTATATATCGCACAGACCGCACTCTCAGCCTCCTATATATCGAACAGATCACACTCTCAGCCTCCTATATACCGTACAGACCGGACTCTCAGCCTCCTATATATCACACAGACCGCACTCTCAGCCTCCTATATATCGTACAGACCGCACTCTCAGCCTCCTATATGTCGTACAGATCACACTCTCAGCCTCCTATATATCGTACAGACCGCACTCTCAGCCTCCTATATATTGTACAGACCGCTCTCTCAGCCTCCTATATATCATACAGATCGCACTCTCAGCCTCCTATATATCGTACAGACCGCACTCTCAGCCTCCTATATATCGTACAGACCGCACTCTCAGCCTCCTATATGTCGTACAGATCACACTCTCAGCCTCCTATATATCGTACAGACCGCACTCTCAGCCTCCTATATATTGTACAGACCGCTCTCTCAGCCTCCTATATATCATACAGATCGCACTCTCAGCCTCCTATATATCGTACAGACCGCACTCTCAGCCTCCTATATATCGTACAGACCGCACTCTCAGCCTCCTATATATCGTACAGACCGCACTCTCAGCCTCCTATATATCGTACAGACCGCACTCTCAGCCTCCTATATATCGTACAGACCGCGCTCTCAGCCTCCTATATATCGTACAGACCGCTCTCTCAGCCTCCTATATATCGTACAGACCGCGCTCTCAGCCTCCTATATATCGTGCAGACCGCGCTCTCAGCCTCATATATATCGTACAGACCGCATTCTCAGCCTTCTGTATATCCTATATATCGTACAGACCGCGCTCTCAGCCTCCTATATATCATACAGATCGCACTCTCAGCCTCCTATATATCGTACAGACCGCACTCTCAGCCTCCTATATATCGTACAGACCGCACTCTCAGCCTCCTATATATCGAACAGATCACTCTCTCAGCCTCCTATAAATCGTACAGACCGCGCTCTCAGTCTTCTATATATCGCACAGACCGCACTCTCAGCCTCCTATATATCGAACAGATCACACTCTCAGCCTCCTATATATCGTACAGACCGCACTCTCAGCCTCCTATATATCACACAGACCGGACTCTCAGCCTCCTATATATCGTACAGACCGCACTCTCAGCCTCCTATATATCGAACAGATCACACTCTCAGCCTCCTATATACCGTACAGACCGGACTCTCAGCCTCCTATATATCACACAGACCGCACTCTCAGCCTCCTATATATCGTACAGACCGCACTCTCAGCCTCCTATATGTCGTACAGATCACACTCTCAGCCTCCTATATATCGTACAGACCGCACTCTCAGCCTCCTATATATTGTACAGACCGCTCTCTCAGCCTCCTATATATCATACAGATCGCACTCTCAGCCTCCTATATATCGTACAGACCGCACTCTCAGCCTCCTATATATCGTACAGACCGCACTCTCAGCCTCCTATATATCGTACAGACCGCACTCTCAGCCTCCTATATATCGTACAGACCGCACTCTCAGCCTCCTATATATCGTACAGACCGCGCTCTCAGCCTCCTATATATCGTACAGACCGCTCTCTCAGCCTCCTATATATCGTACAGACCGCGCTCTCAGCCTCCTATATATCATACAGACCGCATTCTCAGCCTTCTGTATATCCTATATATCGTACAGACCGCGCTCTCAGCCTCCTATATATCATACAGATCGCACTCTCAGCCTCCTATATATCGTACAGACCGCACTCTCAGCCTCCTATATATCGTACAGACCGCACTCTCAGCCTCTTATATATCACACAGACCGGACTCTCAGCCTCCTATATATCGTACAGACCGCACTCTCAGCCTCCTATATATCGAACAGATCACACTCTCAGCCTCCTATATACCGTACAGACCGGACTCTCAGCCTCCTATATATCACACAGACCGCACTCTCAGCCTCCTATATATCGTACAGACCGCACTCTCAGCCTCCTATATGTCGTACAGATCACACTCTCAGCCTCCTATATATCGTACAGACCGCACTCTCAGCCTCCTATATATTGTACAGACCGCTCTCTCAGCCTCCTATATATCATACAGATCGCACTCTCAGCCTCCTATATATCGTACAGACCGCACTCTCAGCCTCCTATATATCGTACAGACCGCACTCTCAGCCTCCTATATATCGTACAGACCGCACTCTCAGCCTCCTATATATCGTACAGACCGCACTCTCAGCCTCCTATATATCGTACAGACCGCGCTCTCAGCCTCCTATATATCGTACAGACCGCTCTCTCAGCCTCCTATATATCTTACAGACCGCGCTCTCAGCCTCCTATATATCGTACAGACCGCGCTCTCAGCCTCATATATATCGTACAGACCGCATTCTCAGCCTTCTGTATATCCTATATATCGTACAGACCGCGCTCTCAGCCTCCTATATATCATACAGATCGCACTCTCAGCCTCCTATATATCGTACTGACCGCACTCTCAGCCTCCTATATATCGTACAGACCGCACTCTCAGCCTCCTATATATCGTACAGACCGCACTCTCAGCCTCCTATATATCGTACAGACCGCACTCTCAGCCTCCTATATATCGTACAGACCGCACTCTCAGCCTCCTATATATCACACAGACCGGACTCTCAGCCTCCTATATATCGCACAGACCGCACTCTCAGCCTCCTATATATCGAACAGATCACACTCTCAGCCTCCTATATACCGTACAGACCGGACTCTCAGCCTCCTATATATCACACAGACCGCACTCTCAGCCTCCTATATATCGTACAGACCGCACTCTCAGCCTCCTATATGTCGTACAGATCACACTCTCAGCCTCCTATATATCGTACAGACCGCACTCTCAGCCTCCTATATATTGTACAGACCGCTCTCTCAGCCTCCTATATATCATACAGATCGCACTCTCAGCCTCCTATATATCGTACAGACCGCACTCTCAGCCTCCTATATATCGTACAGACTGCACTCTCAGCCTCCTATATATCGTACAGACCGCACTCTCAGCCTCCTATATATCGTACAGACCGCACTCTCAGCCTCCTATATATCGTACAGACCGCGCTCTCAGCCTCCTATATATCGTACAGACCGCTCTCTCAGCCTCCTATATATCGTACAGACCGCGCTCTCAGCCTCCTATATATCGTACAGACCGCGCTCTCAGCCTCATATATATCGTACAGACCGCATTCTCAGCCTTCTGTATATCCTATATATCGTACAGACCGCGCTCTCAGCCTCCTATATATCATACAGATCGCACTCTCAGCCTCCTATATATCGTACAGACCGCACTCTCAGCCTCCTATATATCGTACAGACCGCACTCTCAGCCTCCTATATATCGTACAGACCGCACTCTCAGCCTCCTATATATCGTACAGACCGCACTCTCAGCCTCCTATATATCATACAGACCGCACTCTCAGCCTCCTATATATCGTACAGACCGCTCTCTCAGCCTCCTATATATCGTGCAGACCGCGCTCTCAGCCTCCTATATATCGTACAGACCGCTCTCTCAGCCTCCTATATATCGTACAGACCGCGCTCTCAGCCTCCTATATAACATACAGACCGCACTCTCAGCCTATGTATCGTACAGACCGCACTCTCAGCCTCCTATATATCGTACAGACCGCGCTCTCAGCCTATGTATCGTACAGACCGCACTCTCAGCCTCCTATGTATCGTACAGACCGCACTCTCAGCCTCCTATATATCGTACAGATCACACTCTCAGCCTCCTATATATCGTACAGACCGCGCTCTCAGCCTCATATATATCGTACAGACCGCACTCTCATCCTCCTGTACTGTATATCCTATATATCGTACAGACCACACTCTCAGCCTCCTATACTTTATATCGTACAGACCGTACTCTCAGCCTCCTATGTATCGTACAGACCGCACTCTCAGCCTCCTATATATCGTACAGATCACACTCTCAGCCTCCTATATATCGTACAGACCGCGCTCTCAGCCTCATATATATCGTACAGACCGCACTCTCATCCTCCTGTACTGTATATCCTATATATCGTACAGACCACACTCTCAGCCTCCTATACTTTATATCGTACAGACCGTACTCTCAGCCTCCTATATATCATACAGACCGCACTCTCAGCCTCCTATATATCGTACAGATCACACTCTCAGCCTCCTATATATCGTACAGACCGCGCTCTCAGCCTCATATATATCGTACAGACCGCACTCTCATCCTCCTGTACTGTATATCCTATATATCGTACAGATCACACTCTCAGCCTCCTATACTTTATATCGTACAGACCGCACTCTCAGCCTCCTATATATCGTACAGATCACACTCTCAGCCTCCTATATATCGTACAGACCGTGCTCTCATCCTCCTATATATCGTACAGACCGCACTCTCAGCCTCCTATATATCATACAGACCGCACTCTCAGCCTCCTATATATCGTACAGACCGTGCTCTCATCCTATATATCGTACTGACCACACTCTCAGCCTCCTATATATCGTACAGACCGTGCTCTCAGCCTCATATATATCATACAGACCGCACTCTCATCCTCCTGTACTGTATATTCTATATATCGTACAGACCACACTCTCAGCCTCCTATATATCATACAGACTGCACTCTCAGCCTCCTATATATCATACAGACTGTGCTCTCATCCTATATATCGTACAGACCGTGCTCTCATCCTATATATCGTACTGACCACACTCTCAGCCTCCTATATATCGTACAGACCGTGCTCTCAGCCTCATATATATCATACAGACCGCACTCTCATCCTCCTGTACTGTATATTCTATATATCGTACAGACCACACTCTCAGCCTCCTATATATCATACAGACTGTACTCTCAGCCTCCTATATATCGTAAAGGCCGCACTCTCAGCCTCCTATATATCGCACAGACCGCACTCTCAGCCTCCTATATATCGAACAGATCACACTCTCAGCCTCCTATATATCGTACAGACCGCGCTCTCAGACTCCTATAAATAGTACAGACCGCACTCTCAGCCTCCTATATATCGTACAGACCGCACTCTCAGCCTCCTATATATCGCACAGACCGCACTCTCAGCCTCCTATATATCGAACAGATCACACTCTCAGCCTCCTATATATCGTACAGACCGCGCTCTCAGTCTCCTATAAATCGTACAGACTGCACTCTCAGCCTCCTTTATATCGTACAGACCGCACTCTCAGCCTTCTATATATCGCACAGACCGCACTCTCAGCCTCCTATATATCGTACAGACCGCACTCTCAGCCTGCTATATATCTTTGAGACCACTCTCTCAGCCTCCTATATATCGTACAGACCGCACTCTCAGCCTCCTATATATCGTACAGACCGCACTCTCAGCCTCCTATATATCGTACAGACCACACTCTCAGCCTTCTATATATCGTAAAGGCCGCACTCTCAGCCTCCTATATAGCGTACAGATCACACTCTCAGTCTCCTATATAGCGTACAGACCGCACTCTCAGCCTCCTATATATCATACAGACCGCGCTTTCAGCCTCCTATATATGGTACAGACCGTGCTCTCAGCCTCCTATAAATCATACAGGCCGCGCTCTCAGCCTCCTATAAATCGTACAGAGCGCGCTCTGAGCCTCCTATATATCGTACAGACCGCGCTCTCAGCCTCCTATATACCGTACAGACCGGACTCTCAGCCTCCTATATATCACACAGACCGCACTCTCAGCCTCCTATATGTCGTACAGATCACACTCTCAGCCTCCTATATATCGTACAGACCGCACTCTCAGCCTCCTATATACAGTGGGGAAAAAAAGTATTTAGTCAGTCAGCAATAGTGCAAGTTCCACCACTTAAAAAGATGAGAGGCGTCTGTAATTTACATCATAGGTACACCTCAACTATGGGAGACAAACTGAGAAAAAAAAATCCAGAAAATCACATTGCCTGTTTTTTTTTCATTTTATTTGCATATTATGGTGGAAAATAAGTATTTGGTCAGAAACAAAATTTCATCTCAATACTTTGTGATATATCCTTTGTTGGCAATGACAGAGGTCAAACGTTTTCTGTAAGTCTTCACAAGGTTGCCACACACTGTTGTTGGTATGTTGGCCCATTCCTCCATGCAGATCTCCTCTAGAGCAGTGATGTTTTTGGCTTTTCGCTTGGCAACACGGACTTTCAACTCCCTCCAAAGGTTTTCTATAGGGTTGAGATCTGGAGACTGGCTAGGCCACTCCAGGACCTTGAAATTCTTCTTACGAAGCCACTCCTTCGTTGCCCTGGCGGTGTGCTTTGGATCATTGTCATGTTGAAAGACCCAGCCACGTTTCATCTTCAATGCCCTTGCTGATTGAAGGAGGTTTGCACTCAAAATCTCACGATACATGGCCCCATTCATTCTTTCATGTACCCGGATCAGTCGTCCTGGCCCCTTTGCAGAGAAACAGCCCCAAAGCATGATGTTTCCACCACCATGCTTTACAGTAGGTATGGTGTTTGATGGATGCAACTCAGTATTCTTTTTCCTCCAAACACGACAAGTTGTGTTTCTACCAAACAGTTCCAGTTTGGTTTCATCAGACCATAGGACATTCTCCCAAAACTCCTCTGGATCATCCAAATGCTCTCTAGCAAACTTCAGACGGGCCCGGACATGTACAGGCTTAAGCAGTGGGACACGTCTGGCACTGCAGGATCTGAGTCCATGGTGGCGTAGTGTGTTACTTATGGTAGGCCTTGTTACATTGGTCCCAGCTCTCTGCAGTTCATTCACTAGGTCCCCCCGCGTGGTTCTGGGATTTTTGCTTACCGTTCTTGTGATCATTCTGACCCCACGGGGTGGGATTTTGCGTGGAGCACCAGATCGAGGGAGATTATCAGTGGTCTTGTATGTCTTCCATTTTCTAATTATTGCTCCCACAGTTGATTTCTTCACTCCAAGCTGGTTGGCTATTGCAGATTCAGTCTTCCCAGCCTGGTGCAGGGCTACAATTTTGTTTCTGGTGTCCTTTGACAGCTCTTTGGTCTTCACCATAGTGGAGTTTGGAGTCAGACTGTTTGAGGGTGTGCACAGGTGTCTTTTTATACTGATAACAAGTTTAAACAGGTGCCATTACTACAGGTAATGAGTGGAGGAAAGAGGAGACTCTTAAAGAAGAAGTTACAGGTCTGTGAGAGCCAGAAATCTTGATTGCTTGTTTCTGACCAAATACTTATTTTCCACCATAATATGCAAATAAAATGAAACAAAAACAGACAATGTGATTTTCTGGATTTTTTTTTCTCAGTTTGTCTCCCATAGTTGAGGTCTACCTATGATGTAAATTACAGACGCCTCTCATCTTTTTAAGTGGTGGAACTTGCACTATTGCTGACTGACTAAATACTTTTTTTCCCCACTGTATCATACAGATCGCACTCTCAGCCCCCTATATATCGTACAGACCGCACTCTCAGCCTCCTATATATCGCACAGACCGCACTCTCAGCCTCCTATATATCGTACAGACCGCTCTCTCAGCCTCCTATATATCGTACAGACCGCGCTCTCAGCCTCCTATATAACATACAGACCGCACTCTCAGCCTATGTATCGTACAGACCGCACTCTCAGCCTCCTATATATCGTACAGACCGCGCTCTCAGCCTATGTATCGTACAGACCGCACTCTCAGCCTCCTATGTATCGTACAGACCGCACTCTCAGCCTCCTATATATCGTACAGATCACACTCTCAGCCTCCTATATATCGTACAGACCGCGCTCTCAGCCTCATATATATCGTACAGACCGCACTCTCATCCTCCTGTACTGTATATCCTATATATCGTACAGACCACACTCTCAGCCTCCTATACTTTATATCGTACAGACCGTACTCTCAGCCTCCTATGTATCGTACAGACCGCACTCTCAGCCTCCTATATATCGTACAGATCACACTCTCAGCCTCCTATATATCGTACAGACCGCGCTCTCAGCCTCATATATATCGTACAGACCGCACTCTCATCCTCCTGTACTGTATATCCTATATATCGTACAGACCACACTCTCAGCCTCCTATACTTTATATCGTACAGACCGTACTCTCAGCCTCCTATATATCATACAGACCGCACTCTCAGCCTCCTATATATCGTACAGATCACACTCTCAGCCTCCTATATATCGTACAGACCGCGCTCTCAGCCTCATATATATCGTACAGACCGCACTCTCATCCTCCTGTACTGTATATCCTATATATCGTACAGATCACACTCTCAGCCTCCTATACTTTATATCGTACAGACCGCACTCTCAGCCTCCTATATATCGTACAGATCACACTCTCAGCCTCCTATATATCGTACAGACCGTGCTCTCATCCTCCTATATATCGTACAGACCGCACTCTCAGCCTCCTATATATCATACAGACCGCACTCTCAGCCTCCTATATATCGTACAGACCGTGCTCTCATCCTATATATCGTACTGACCACACTCTCAGCCTCCTATATATCGTACAGACCGTGCTCTCAGCCTCATATATATCATACAGACCGCACTCTCATCCTCCTGTACTGTATATTCTATATATCGTACAGACCACACTCTCAGCCTCCTATATATCATACAGACTGCACTCTCAGCCTCCTATATATCATACAGACTGTGCTCTCATCCTATATATCGTACAGACCGTGCTCTCATCCTATATATCGTACTGACCACACTCTCAGCCTCCTATATATCGTACAGACCGTGCTCTCAGCCTCATATATATCATACAGACCGCACTCTCATCCTCCTGTACTGTATATTCTATATATCGTACAGACCACACTCTCAGCCTCCTATATATCATACAGACTGTACTCTCAGCCTCCTATATATCGTAAAGGCCGCACTCTCAGCCTCCTATATATCGCACAGACCGCACTCTCAGCCTCCTATATATCGAACAGATCACACTCTCAGCCTCCTATATATCGTACAGACCGCGCTCTCAGACTCCTATAAATAGTACAGACCGCACTCTCAGCCTCCTATATATCGTACAGACCGCACTCTCAGCCTCCTATATATCGCACAGACCGCACTCTCAGCCTCCTATATATCGAACAGATCACACTCTCAGCCTCCTATATATCGTACAGACCGCGCTCTCAGTCTCCTATAAATCGTACAGACTGCACTCTCAGCCTCCTTTATATCGTACAGACCGCACTCTCAGCCTTCTATATATCGCACAGACCGCACTCTCAGCCTCCTATATATCGTACAGACCGCACTCTCAGCCTGCTATATATCTTTGAGACCACTCTCTCAGCCTCCTATATATCGTACAGACCGCACTCTCAGCCTCCTATATATCGTACAGACCGCACTCTCAGCCTCCTATATATCGTACAGACCACACTCTCAGCCTTCTATATATCGTAAAGGCCGCACTCTCAGCCTCCTATATAGCGTACAGATCACACTCTCAGTCTCCTATATAGCGTACAGACCGCACTCTCAGCCTCCTATATATCATACAGACCGCGCTTTCAGCCTCCTATATATGGTACAGACCGTGCTCTCAGCCTCCTATAAATCATACAGGCCGCGCTCTCAGCCTCCTATAAATCGTACAGAGCGCGCTCTGAGCCTCCTATATATCGTACAGACCGCGCTCTCAGCCTCCTATATACCGTACAGACCGGACTCTCAGCCTCCTATATATCACACAGACCGCACTCTCAGCCTCCTATATGTCGTACAGATCACACTCTCAGCCTCCTATATATCGTACAGACCGCACTCTCAGCCTCCTATATACAGTGGGGAAAAAAAGTATTTAGTCAGTCAGCAATAGTGCAAGTTCCACCACTTAAAAAGATGAGAGGCGTCTGTAATTTACATCATAGGTACACCTCAACTATGGGAGACAAACTGAGAAAAAAAAATCCAGAAAATCACATTGCCTGTTTTTTTTTCATTTTATTTGCATATTATGGTGGAAAATAAGTATTTGGTCAGAAACAAAATTTCATCTCAATACTTTGTGATATATCCTTTGTTGGCAATGACAGAGGTCAAACGTTTTCTGTAAGTCTTCACAAGGTTGCCACACACTGTTGTTGGTATGTTGGCCCATTCCTCCATGCAGATCTCCTCTAGAGCAGTGATGTTTTTGGCTTTTCGCTTGGCAACACGGACTTTCAACTCCCTCCAAAGGTTTTCTATAGGGTTGAGATCTGGAGACTGGCTAGGCCACTCCAGGACCTTGAAATTCTTCTTACGAAGCCACTCCTTCGTTGCCCTGGCGGTGTGCTTTGGATCATTGTCATGTTGAAAGACCCAGCCACGTTTCATCTTCAATGCCCTTGCTGATTGAAGGAGGTTTGCACTCAAAATCTCACGATACATGGCCCCATTCATTCTTTCATGTACCCGGATCAGTCGTCCTGGCCCCTTTGCAGAGAAACAGCCCCAAAGCATGATGTTTCCACCACCATGCTTTACAGTAGGTATGGTGTTTGATGGATGCAACTCAGTATTCTTTTTCCTCCAAACACGACAAGTTGTGTTTCTACCAAACAGTTCCAGTTTGGTTTCATCAGACCATAGGACATTCTCCCAAAACTCCTCTGGATCATCCAAATGCTCTCTAGCAAACTTCAGACGGGCCCGGACATGTACAGGCTTAAGCAGTGGGACACGTCTGGCACTGCAGGATCTGAGTCCATGGTGGCGTAGTGTGTTACTTATGGTAGGCCTTGTTACATTGGTCCCAGCTCTCTGCAGTTCATTCACTAGGTCCCCCCGCGTGGTTCTGGGATTTTTGCTTACCGTTCTTGTGATCATTCTGACCCCACGGGGTGGGATTTTGCGTGGAGCACCAGATCGAGGGAGATTATCAGTGGTCTTGTATGTCTTCCATTTTCTAATTATTGCTCCCACAGTTGATTTCTTCACTCCAAGCTGGTTGGCTATTGCAGATTCAGTCTTCCCAGCCTGGTGCAGGGCTACAATTTTGTTTCTGGTGTCCTTTGACAGCTCTTTGGTCTTCACCATAGTGGAGTTTGGAGTCAGACTGTTTGAGGGTGTGCACAGGTGTCTTTTTATACTGATAACAAGTTTAAACAGGTGCCATTACTACAGGTAATGAGTGGAGGAAAGAGGAGACTCTTAAAGAAGAAGTTACAGGTCTGTGAGAGCCAGAAATCTTGATTGCTTGTTTCTGACCAAATACTTATTTTCCACCATAATATGCAAATAAAATGAAACAAAAACAGACAATGTGATTTTCTGGATTTTTTTTTCTCAGTTTGTCTCCCATAGTTGAGGTCTACCTATGATGTAAATTACAGACGCCTCTCATCTTTTTAAGTGGTGGAACTTGCACTATTGCTGACTGACTAAATACTTTTTTTCCCCACTGTATCATACAGATCGCACTCTCAGCCTCCTATATATCGTACAGACCGCACTCTCAGCCTCCTATATATCGCACAGACCGCACTCTCAGCCTCCTATATATCGTACAGACCGCACTCTCAGCCTCCTATATATCGTACAGACCGCACTCTCAGCCTCCTATATATCGTACAGACCGCGCTCTCAGCCTCCTATATATCGTACAGACCGCTCTCTCAGCCTCCTATATATCGTACAGACCGCGCTCTTAGCCTCCTATATATCGTACAGACCGCGCTCTCAGCCTCATATATATCGTACAGACCACATTCTCAGCCTTCTATATATCCTATATATCATACAGACCGCACTCTCAGCCTCCTATATATCGTACAGACCGCGCTCTCAGCCTCCTATATATCATACAGATCGCACTCTCAGCCTCCTATATATCGTACAGACCGCACTCTCAGCCTCCTATATATTGTACAGACCGCACTCTCAGCCTCCTATATATCGTACAGACCGCACTCTCAGCCTCCTATATATCGTACAGACCGCAATCTCAGCCTCCTATATATCGTACAGACCGCTCTCTCAGCCTCCTATATATCGTGCAGACCGTGCTCTCAGCCTCCTATATATCGTACAGACCGCTCTCTCAGCCTCCTATATATCGTACAGACTGCGCTCTCAGCCTCCTATATAACATACAGACCGCACTCTCAGCCTATGTATCGTACAGACCGCACTCTCAGCCTCCTATATATCGTACAGACCGCGCTCTCAGCCTATGTATCGTACAGACCGCACTCTCAGCCTCCTATGTATCGTACAGACCGCACTCTCAGCCTCCTATATATCGTACAGATCACACTCTCAGCCTCCTATATATCGTACAGACCACACTCTCAGCCTCCTATATATCGTACAGACCGCGCTCTCAGCCTCATATATATCGTACAGACCGCACTCTCATCCTCCTGTACTGTATATCCTATATATCGTACAGACCACACTCTCAGCCTCCTATACTTTATATCGTACAGACCACTCTCTCAGCCTTCTATATATCGTACAGATCACACTCTCAGCCTCCTATATATCGTACAGACTGCACTTTCAGCCTCCTATATATCGTACAGACCGTGCTCTCAGCCTCCTATATATCGTACAGACTGCACTCTCAGCCTCCTATATATCGTAAAGGCCGCACTCTCATCCTCCTATATATCGTACAGACCACACTCTCAGCCTCCTATAAATCATACAGACTGTACTCTCAGCCTCCTATATATCGTAAAGGCCGCACTCTCAGCCTCCTATATATCGCACAGACCGCACTCTCAGCCTCCTATATATCGAACAGATCACACTCTCAGCCTCCTATATATCGTACAGACCGCGCTCTCAGACTCCTATAAATCGTACAGACCGCACTCTCAGCCTCCTATATATCGCACAGACCGCACTCTCAGCCTCCTATATATCGAACAGATCACACTCTCAGCCTCCTATATATCGAAAAGATCACACTCTCAGCCTCCTATATATCGAACAGATCACACTCTCAGCCTCCTATATATCGAACAGATCACACTCTCAGCCCCCTATAAATCGTACAGACCGCGCTCTCAGTCTTCTATATATCGCACAGACCGCACTCTCAGACTCCTATATATCGAACAGATCACACTCTCAGCCTCCTATATATCGTACAGACCGCGCTCTCAGTCTCCTATAAATCGTACAGACC
The DNA here is from genome assembly GCF_039654945.1 of Dendrobates tinctorius. NCBI lineage: Eukaryota > Metazoa > Chordata > Amphibia > Anura > Dendrobatidae > Dendrobates > Dendrobates tinctorius. The sequence continues at coordinate 1,224,729 of NW_027361876.1, forward strand.
GCACTCTCAGCCTGCTATATATCGTACACACCGCACTCTCAGCCTGCTATATATCTTTGAGACCACTCTCTCAGCCTCCTATATATCGTACAGACCGCACTCTCAGCCTCCTATATATCGTACAGACCACACTCTCAGCCTTCTATATATCGTAAAGGCCGCACTCTCAGCCTCCTATATAGCGTACATATCACACTCTCAGTCTCCTATATAGCGTACAGACCGTACTCTCAGCCTCCTATATATCGTACAGACCGCGCTTTCAGCCTCCTATATATTGTACAGACTGCGCTCTCAGCCTCCTATATATCGTACAGACCGCGCTTTCAGCCTCCTATATATTGTACAGACTGCGCTCTCAGCCTCCTATATATCGTACAGATCACACTCTCAGCCTCCTATATATCGTACAGACCGCTCTCTCAGCCTCCTATAAATCGTACAGACCGCGCTCTCAGCCTCCTATATATCGTACAGACCGCGCTCTCAGCCTCCTATATACCGTACAGACCGGACTCTCAGCCTCCTATATATCACACAGACCGCACTCTCAGCCTCCTATATATCGTACAGACCGCACTCTCAGCCTCCTATATGTCGTACAGATCACACTCTCAGCCTCCTATATATCGTACAGACCGCACTCTCAGCCTCCTATATATTGTACAGACCGCACTCTCAGCCTCCTATATATCGTACAGACCGTACTCTCAGCCTCCTATATATCGTACAGACCGCACTCTCAGCCTCCTATATATCGTACAGACCGCACTCTCAGCCTCCTATATATCGTACAGACCGCACTCTCAGCCTCCTATATATCGTACAGACCGCACTCTCAGCCTCCTATATATCGTACAGACCGCACTCTCAGCCTCCTATATATCGTACAGACCGCGCTCTCAGCCTCCTATATATCGTACAGACCGCTCTCTCAGCCTCCTATATATCGTACAGACCGCGCTCTCAGCCTCCTATATATCGTACAGACCGCGCTCTCAGCCTCCTATATATTGTACAGACCGCACTCTCAGCCTCCTATATATCGTACAGACCGTACTCTCAGCCTCCTATATATCGTACAGACCGCACTCTCAGCCTCCTATATATCGTACAGACCGCACTCTCAGCCTCCTATATATCGTACAGACCGCACTCTCAGCCTCCTATATATCGTACAGACCGCACTCTCAGCCTCCTATATATCGTACAGACCGCACTCTCAGCCTCCTATATATCGTACAGACCGCGCTCTCAGCCTCCTATATATCGTACAGACCGCTCTCTCAGCCTCCTATATATCGTACAGACCGCGCTCTCAGCCTCCTATATATCGTACAGACCGCGCTCTCAGCCTCATATATATCGTACAGACCGCATTCTCAGCCTTCTGTATATCCTATATATCGTACAGACCGCGCTCTCAGCCTCCTATATATCATACAGATCGCACTCTCAGCCTCCTATATATCGTACAGACCGCACTCTCAGCCTCCTATATATCGTACAGACCGCACTCTCAGCCTCCTATATATCGTACAGACCGCACTCTCAGCCTCCTATATATCGTACAGACCGCACTCTCAGCCTCCTATATATCGTACAGACCGCACTCTCAGCCTCCTATATATCGTACAGACCGCTCTCTCAGCCTCCTATATATCGTGCAGACCGCGCTCTCAGCCTCCTATATATCGTACAGACCGCTCTCTCAGCCTCCTATATATCGTACAGACCGCGCTCTCAGCCTCCTATATAACATACAGACCGCACTCTCAGCCTATGTATCGTACAGACCGCACTCTCAGCCTCCTATATATCGTACAGACCGCGCTCTCAGCCTATGTATCGTACAGACCGCACTCTCAGCCTCCTATGTATCGTACAGACCGCACTCTCAGCCTCCTATATATCGTACAGATCACACTCTCAGCCTCCTATATATCGTACAGACCGCGCTCTCAGCCTCATATATATCGTACAGACCGCACTCTCATCCTCCTGTACTGTATATCCTATATATCGTACAGACCACACTCTCAGCCTCCTATACTTTATATCGTACAGACCGTACTCTCAGCCTCCTATGTATCGTACAGACCGCACTCTCAGCCTCCTATATATCGTACAGACCGCGCTCTCAGCCTCATATATATCGTACAGACCGCACTCTCATCCTCCTGTACTGTATATCCTATATATCGTACAGATCACACTCTCAGCCTCCTATACTTTATATCGTACAGACCGCACTCTCAGCCTCCTATATATCGTACAGATCACACTCTCAGCCTCCTATATATCGTACAGACCGCTCTCTCAGCCTCCTATATATCGTACAGACCGTGCTCTCATCCTCCTATATATCGTACAGACCGCACTCTCAGCCTCCTATATATCATACAGACCGCACTCTCAGCCTCCTATATATCGTACAGACCGTGCTCTCATCCTATATATCGTACTGACCACACTCTCAGCCTCCTATATATCGTACAGACCGTGCTCTCAGCCTCATATATATCATACAGACCGCACTCTCATCCTCCTGTACTGTATATTCTATATATCGTACAGACCACACTCTCAGCCTCCTATATATCATACAGACTGCACTCTCAGCCTCCTATATATCATACAGACTGTACTCTCAGCCTCCTATATATCGTAAAGGCCGCACTCTCAGCCTCCTATATATCGCACAGACCGCACTCTCAGCCTCCTATATATCGAACAGATCACACTCTCAGCCTCCTATATATCGTACAGACCGCGCTCTCAGACTCCTATAAATCGTACAGACCGCACTCTCAGCCTCCTATATATCGTACAGACCGCACTCTCAGCCTCCTATATATCGCACAGACCGCACTCTCAGCCTCCTATATATCGAACAGATCACACTCTCAGCCTCCTATATATCGTACAGACCGCGCTCTCAGTCTCCTATAAATCGCACAGACCGCACTCTCAGCCTCCTATATATCGAACAGATCACACTCTCAGCCTCCTATATATCGTACAGACCGCGCTCTCAGTCTCCTATAAATCGTACAGACCGCACTCTCAGACTCCTATATATCGCACAGACCGCACTCTCAGCCTCCTATATATCGAACAGATCACACTCTCAGCCTCCTATATATCGTACAGACCGCGCTCTCAGTCTCCTATAAATCGTACAGACCGCACTCTCAGCCTTCTATATATCGCACAGACCGCACTCTCAGCCTCCTATATATCATACAGACCGCACTCTCAGCCTGCTATATATCTTTGAGACCACTCTCTCAGCCTCCTATATATCGTACAGACCGCACTCTCAGCCTCCTATATATCGTACAGACCACACTCTCAGCCTCCTATATATCGTACACACCGCACTCTCAGCCTGCTATATATCTTTGAGACCACTCTCTCAGCCTCCTATATATCGTACAGACCGCACTCTCAGCCTCGTATATATCGTACAGACCACACTCTCAGCCTTCTATATATCGTAAAGGCCGCACTCTCAGCCTCCTATATAGCGTACAGATCACACTCTCAGTCTCCTATATAGCGTACAGACCGCACTCTCAACCTCCTATATATCATACAGACCGCGCTTTCAGCCTCCTATATATGGTACAGACCGCGCTCTCAGCCTCCTATAAATCATACAGGCCGCGCTCTCAGCCTCCTATAAATCGTACAGACCGCGCTCTGAGCCTCCTATATATCGTACAGACCGCGCTCTCAGCCTCCTATATACCGTACAGACCGGACTCTCAGCCTCCTATATATCACACAGACCGCACTCTCAGCCTCCTATATGTCGTACAGATCACACTCTCAGCCTCCTATATATCGTACAGACCGCACTCTCAGCCTCCTATATATTGTACAGATCACACTCTCAGCCTCCTATATATCATACAGATCGCACTCTCAGCCTCCTATATATCGTACAGACCGCACTCTCAGCCTCCTATATATCGCACAGACCGCACTCTCAGCCTCCTATATATCGTACAGACCGCACTCTCAGCCTCCTATATATCGTACAGACCGCACTCTCAGCCTCCTATATATCGTACAGACCGCGCTCTCAGCCTCCTATATATCGTACAGACCGCTCTCTCAGCCTCCTATATATCGTACAGACCGCGCTCTCAGCCTCCTATATATCGTACAGACCGCGCTCTCAGCCTCATATATATCGTACAGACCGCATTCTCAGCCTTCTGTATATCCTATATATCGTACAGACCGCGCTCTCAGCCTCCTATATATCATACAGATCGCACTCTCAGCCTCCTATATATCGTACAGACCGCACTCTCAGCCTCCTATATATTGTACAGACCGCACTCTCAGCCTCCTATATATCGTACAGACCGCACTCTCAGCCTCCTATATATCGTACAGACCGCAATCTCAGCCTCCTATATATCGTACAGACCGCTCTCTCAGCCTCCTATATATCGTGCAGACCGTGCTCTCAGCCTCCTATATATCGTACAGACCGCTCTCTCAGCCTCCTATATATCGTACAGACCGCGCTCTCAGCCTCCTATATATCGTACAGACCGCTCTCTCAGCCTCCTATATAACATACAGACCGCACTCTCAGCCTATGTATCGTACAGACCGCACTCTCAGCCTCCTATATATCGTACAGACCGCGCTCTCAGCCTATGTATCGTACAGACCGCACTCTCAGCCTCCTATGTATCGTACAGACCGCACTCTCAGCCTCCTATATATCGTACAGATCACACTCTCAGCCTCCTATATCGTACAGACCACACTCTCAGCCTCCTATATCGTACAGACCACACTCTCAGCCTCCTATATATCGTACAGACCACACTCTCAGCCTCATATATATCGTACAGACCGTACTCTCAGCCTCCTAAGTATCGTACAGACCGCACTCTCAGCCTCCTATATATCGTACAGATCACACTCTCAGCCTCCTATATATCGTACAGACCGCGCTCTCAGCCTCATATATATCGTACAGACCGCACTCTCATCCTCCTGTACTGTATATCCTATATATCGTACAGACCACACTCTCAGCCTCCTATACTTTATATCGTACAGACCGTACTCTCAGCCTCCTAAGTATCGTACAGACCGCACTCTCAGCCTCCTATATCGTACAGACCACACTCTCAGCCTCCTATATATCGTACAGACCACACTTTCAGCCTCATATATATCGTACAGACCGTACTCTCAGCCTCCTAAGTATCGTACAGACCGCACTCTCAGCCTCCTATATATCGTACAGATCACACTCTCAGCCTCCTATATATCGTACAGACCGCGCTCTCAGCCTCATATATATCGTACAGACCGCACTCTCATCCTCCTGTACTGTATATCCTATATATCGTACAGACCACACTCTCAGCCTCCTATACTTTATATCGTACAGACCGTACTCTCAGCCTCCTAAGTATCGTACAGACCGCACTCTCAGCCTCCTATATATCGTACAGATCACACTCTCAGCCTCCTATATATCGTACAGACCGCGCTCTCAGCCTCATATATATCGTACAGACCGCACTCATCCTCCTGTACTGTATATCCTATATATCGTACAGATCACACTCTCAGCCTCCTATACTTTATATCGTACAGACCGCACTCTCAGCCTCCTATATATCGTACTGACCACACTCTCAGCCTCCTATATATCATACAGACTGCACTCTCAGCCTCCTATATATCATACAGACTGTACTCTCAGCCTCCTATATATCGAACAGATCACACTCTCAGCCTCCTATATATCGTACAGACCGCGCTCTCAGACTCCTATAAATCGTACAGACCGCACTCTCAGCCTCCTATATATCGCACAGACCGCACTCTCAGCCTCCTATATATCGAACAGATCACACTCTCAGCCTCCTATATATCGTACAGACCGCGCTCTCAGTCTCCTATAAATCGTACAGACTGCACTCTCAGCCTCCTTTATATCGTACAGACCGCACTCTCAGCCTTCTATATATCGCACAGACCGCACTCTCAGCCTCCTATATATAGTACAGACCGCACTCTCAGCCTGCTATATATCTTTGAGACCACTCTCTCAGCCTCCTATATATCGTACAGACCGCACTCTCAGCCTCCTATATATCGTACAGACCACACTCTCAGCCTCCTATATATCGTACACACCGCACTCTCAGCCTGCTATATATCTTTGAGACCACTCTCTCAGCCTCCTATACATCGTACAGACCGCACTCTCAGCCTCCTATATATCGTACAGACCACACTCTCAGCCTTCTATATATCGTAAAGGCCGCACTCTCAGCCTCCTATATAGTGTACAGATCACACTCTCAGTCTCCTATATAGCGTACAGACCGCACTCTCAGCCTCCTATATATCATACAGACCGCGCTTTCAGCCTCCTATATATGGTACAGACCGCGCTCTCAGCCTCCTATAAATCGTACAGACCGCGCTCTGAGCCTCCTATATATCGTACAGACCGCGCTCTCAGCCTCCTATATACCGTACAGACCGGACTCTCAGCCTCCTATATATCACACAGACCGCACTCTCAGCCTCCTATATGTCGTACAGATCACACTCTCAGCCTCCTATATATCGTACAGACCGCACTCTCAGCCTCCTATATATTGTACAGATCACACTCTCAGCCTCCTATATATCATACAGATCGCACTCTCAGCCTCCTATATATCGTACAGACCGCACTCTCAGCCTCCTATATATCGCACAGACCGCACTCTCAGCCTCCTATATATCGTACAGACCGCACTCTCAGCCTCCTATATTTCGTACAGACCGCACTCTCAGCCTCCTATATATCGTACAGACCGCGCTCTCAGCCTCCTATATATCGTACAGACCGCTCTCTCAGCCTCCTATATATCGTACAGACCGCGCTCTCAGCCTCCTATATATCGTACAGACCGCGCTCTCAGCCTCATATATATCGTACAGACCGCATTCTCAGCCTTCTGTATATCCTATATATCGTACAGACCGCGCTCTCAGCCTCCTATATATCATACAGATCGCACTCTCAGCCTCCTATATATCGTACAGACCGCACTCTCAGCCTCCTATATATTGTACAGACCGCACTCTCAGCCTCCTATATATCGTACAGACCGCACTCTCAGCCTCCTATATATCGTACAGACCGCAATCTCAGCCTCCTATATATCGTACAGACCGCTCTCTCAGCCTCCTATATATCGTGCAGACCGTGCTCTCAGCCTCCTATATATCGTACAGACCGCTCTCTCAGCCTCCTATATATCGTACAGACTGCGCTCTCAGCCTCCTATATAACATACAGACCGCACTCTCAGCCTATGTATCGTACAGACCGCACTCTCAGCCTCCTATATATCGTACAGACCGCGCTCTCAGCCTATGTATCGTACAGACCGCACTCTCAGCCTCCTATGTATCGTACAGACCGCACTCTCAGCCTCCTATATATCGTACAGATCACACTCTCAGCCTCCTATATATCGTACAGACCACACTCTCAGCCTCCTATATATCGTACAGACCGCACTCTCATCCTCCTGTACTGTATATCCTATATATCGTACAGACCACACTCTCAGCCTCCTATACTTTATATCGTACAGACCGTACTCTCAGCCTCCTAAGTATCGTACAGACCGCACTCTCAGCCTCCTATATATCGTACAGATCACACACTCAGCCTCCTATATATCGTACAGACCGCGCTCTCAGCCTCATATATATCGTACAGACCGCACTCTCATCCTCCTGTACTGTATATCCTATATATCGTACAGACCACACTCTCAGCCTCCTATACTTTATATCCTACAGACCGTACTCTCAGCCTCCTAAGTATCGTACAGACCGCACTCTCAGCCTCCTATATATCGTACAGATCACACTCTCAGCCTCCTATATATCGTACAGACCGCGCTCTCAGCCTCATATATATCGTACAGACCGCACTCATCCTCCTGTACTGTATATCCTATATATCGTACAGATCACACTCTCAGCCTCCTATACTTTATATCGTACAGACCGCACTCTCAGCCTCCTATATATCGTACAGATCACACTCTCAGCCTCCTATATATCGTACAGACCGCGCTCTCAGCCTCCTATATATCATACAGACCGCACTCTCAGCCTCCTATATATCATACAGACTGTGCTCTCATCCTATATATCGTACAGATCACACTCTCAGTCTCCTATATATCGTACAGACCGCACTCTCAGCCTCCTATATATCGTACAGATCACACTCTCAGCCTCCTATATATCGTACAGACCGCGCTCTCAGCCTCCTATATATCGTACAGATCACACTCTCAGCCTCCTATATATCGTACAGACCGCGCTCTCAGCCTCCTATATATCATACAGACCGCACTCTCAGCCTCCTATATATCATACAGACTGTGCTCTCATCCTATATATCGTACAGACCGCACTCTCATCCTCCTGTACTGTATATCCTATATATCGTACAGACCGCACTCTCAGCCTCCTATATATCATACAGACCGCACTCTCAGCCTCCTATATATCATACAGACTGTGCTCTCATCCTATATATCGTACTGACCACACTCTCAGCCTCCTATATGTCGTATAGACCGCACTCTCAGCCTCCTATATATCGTACAGACCGTGCTCTCAGCCTCATATATATCATACAGACCGCACTCTCATCCTCCTGTACTGTATATTCTATATATCGTACAGACCACACTCAGCCTCCTACAGTGGCATTTAAAAGTTTGTGCACCCCTAGTCAAAATTACTGTTATTGTGACCAGTTAAGCAAGTTGAAGATGGAATGATCTCTAAAAGGGCTAAAGTTAAAGATGACACATTTTCTCTGTATTTTAGGCCAAAAAAATTATATATTGTCATTTTTTACATTTTAAAAATTACAATAAGGAAAATAGGCCAATGCAAAAGTTTGGGCACCCTGCATAGTTAGTACCTAGTAGCACTCCCTTTTAAAATATCACAGCTTGTAAACGCTTTTAGTAGCCAGCCAAGAGTCTTTCAATTCTTGTTTGATGGATTTTCATCCATTCTTCCTTGGAAAATTCTTCCATTTCTGTGAGATTCCTGGGTCATCTTGCATGCACTGCTATTTTGAGGACTAGCCACAGATTTTCAATGATGATCGAATCGGGGGACTGTGAGGGCCATTGAAAAACCTCTAGCTATAGCCTTTTGAGGTAGTCTATTGTGGATTTTGATGTGTGTGATCATTATCCATTTGTAGAAGCCATCCTGTTTTCAAATTCAGCTTTTTTACACATGGTGTTATGTTTGCATCAAGAATTTGTTGAAATTTCATTGACTCCATTCTTCCCTCTACCTGTGAAATGTTCCCTGTGCCATTGTCTGCAACACAACTCCAAAGCCTGATTGATCCATCCCCATGCTTAATGGTTGGAGAGATGTTCTTTTCCTGAAATTCTATGCAATTTTTTCTCTGCACATACCTTTGATCATTGCAACCAAAGAGTTTTATTTTAACTTCAACGATTCACAGGACTTGTTTCTAAAATGCATTGAGCTTGTTTAGATGTTCTTTTGCATACCTCTGATGCTAAATTTTATGGTGAGGGTGCAGGAGAGGTTTTCTTCTGATGACTCTTCCATGAAGGCCATATTTGATAAGGTGTCTCTGAACAGTAGAACAATTACCACAACTCCAGAATCTGCTAAGTCTTTCTGAAGGTCTTTTGCAGTCAAGTGGGGGTTCTGATATGCCTTTCTAGCAATCCTACAAGCAGCTCTCTCTGAAATTTTGCTTGGCCTTCCAGACCTCATCTTGACCTCCACTGTTCCTGTAAACTGCTATTTCTGAATTACATATTGAACTGAGGAAAGGACAACTTGAAAACGCTTTGCTATCTTCTTATAGTCTTCTCCTGCTTTGTGGACCTCCACCATTTTCATTTTCAGAGTGCTAGGAAGCTGCTTAAAAGAACCCATGGAGGCTGTTTTTTCGCACAAGGTTAGAGGAGGCTATGTGTTTCTAAACCTGTGGAATCTACATCAGCTGGCCTTTCCTAACATTGAGGGTGAACAAGCCATATCCCTTACAGGCTAATTAAGGTCTGAAACCTTGGTCAAAGTTATCTGAGCACACAAATTTCCAAAGGTGCCCAAACTTTAGCATCGGACCATTTTTCTTTTTGTAATTTTTAAAATGTGAAAAAATGACAATGTCTATTACTTTTTAGCCTAAAATACAAAACAAATGTGTCATCTTTAACTTTAGGCCTTTTAGAGATCATTTTATCTTCAATTTGCTTAACTGTTCACAATAACAGTAATTTTGACCAGGGGCGCCTAAACTTTTGCATGCCACTGTATATATCGTACAGATCACACTCTCAGCCTCCTATATATCGTACAGACCGTGCTCTCAGCCACCTATATATCGTACAGATCACACTCTCAGCCTCCTATATATCGTACAGACTGCACTCTCAGCCTCCTATATATCATACAGACTGTACTCTTGGCATCCTATATCACATACAGACCGCACTCGGTCTCCTATAACAGATACTTTCTATAAGAGGCTGTGAGTGTGGTATGTACAGTATATAGGATGCCGATATTGTGGTATATAAGGCATATTTGCCTCGTATGTGACATACAGGCTGTCGGCCTCCTATTAGGCTTCCTATGAGAAATACAGACTGTCGGCCTCCTATTAGGCCTCCTATAAGACATACAGAGTATTGGCCTCTTAGATACTGTACAGACCGCACTCTCTGCCTATGTACGGCATACAGGAGGATGATCGTGCAGTCTGTACGGTTGGTATACAGGCCTCATATGACATATTAGGTCATATAAGAGTGTGGTGTGTGTATGTATCTTATATAGAAGGCACTGGCAGAAATTGTGATCTGTGATGCTGCATCATGTCATGTGTAGGGCCGGTTTTAGGTAAAGTGGGGCCCTAGGCAAAGTTTAAAATGGGGCCCCAAATGCTAACATATTGCACATCACACAGAAGCATTTCGATTGTATTCACATGCGCTGAGTTCAGGACGCTAAATGAGTGTGTTCGGCAATATTGAAGTCGTTCAACACTTGTTTCCCGGCCTCTTTCCACCGTCTGAGAAAGAATGATGGAGACAGAACAATCACTAATGGATCAATCTGTCCCCATACAGTATCATGTTATCAGCAGCACATCTGCAGTTTACACCCCATAGTCCTCAATATAATGTGCCCCATAGTCCTCCATATTGTATAATATACTATATGGAGGACTATGGGGAGTGTATTATACTATATGGAGGACTGAGGAGTGTATTTTACTATATGGAGGACTATGGGGCGTGTAATACACTCCTCAGTCCTCCATATAGTATAATACACTCCCCCATAGTCCGCCATATAGTATAATACACTCCTCATAGCCCTCCATATATTAAAATACACTCAGTCCTCCATAGAATATAATACACTCCTCCATATATTAAAATACACTGCTCAGTCCTCCATATAGTATAACACACTCCTCATAGTGCTCTATATAGTATAATACACCGCCAGTCATCCATGTAGAATTCACTTCTCATAGCATAATGCACCCCATAGTTCTTCATATAGTATAATGTATTCCCCATAGCCCTTGATACAGTATAATGCAGCCACCCCATAGAGCATAATGCAGCCACCCCACAGAGTATAATGCAGCCTCGCCATACAATATAATGTAACCCCCATAGAATATAATGCAGCCCCCCTCTTATAGTATAATGCAGCCACCCTTTAGAGCATAATGTAGCCACCCCACAGAATATAATGTAACCCCCCACAGAATATAATGCAGCCCCCCTCATATAGTATAATGCAGCCCCTCCATAGAATATATGGCAGCCCCTTATATAGTATAATGTAGCCCCTCAATAGAATATAATGTAGCCCTCCTCATAGTATAATGCAGCCCAAATAGAATATAATGTAGTCCCCTCAAAAAGTATAATAAAGTCCCCATACAATATAATGCAGTCCCCCATTGAATACAATGTAGCCTCCTCATATAGTATAATGTAGCCCCTTCATAGAGTATGATGCGATCACCCCCCATAGAATATAATATAGCCCCCCATAGAATATAATGTAACCCCGAAAAGAATATAATACAGCCCACCTCCCCATAGAATATAACGCAGCCCCCATATTATATAACACAGCCTCACCCATAGAATATAATTTATAATGTACCCCCCATGGCATATAACACAGCCACATAGTATATACCACAGCACCACACAGTATATAGCACAGCACCACATGGTATACAGCACAGCCTCACATGGTATACAGCACAGCCCCACATGGTATACACTGCATCACTAGATCCTTATACAGGGGTATAATGAGGCCTCACTGTACAGGAGAGACCGGAGCGAGGAGCCGGGGCCTGATCACAAGAGCTGACAATCTGAGGACACAGCAATGCTGAATAACAGTCTACACTTCGTCACTAGATCCTATGTGTGTATAATGAATGAGGTTCTCACTTTACAGGCAAAGACCAGGCTAGAACGAAGACCGTGGAATCTATTTAAAAAAAGAGCCCGAACTTCCCATCCCATCTACTGCTCACCGGACCGGAGGGCTGTGTTTACACACACACTGAGGCGCAGAGGGAGCTGGAGCAGCAGGGTGAGCACAGTGCACTGCAGAGCGTGGCGGCCTCCTCCTTTTGTCTGTGTGCTGGCGCTGCTATTAGCCAGGCAGCAGCAGCCAGCTACAGAATGGGAACTCAGTCGCGCGGGGCGGTTGTCACCGCCCATCAAGAACAGGCCGCTGAAGGTCATGCAGCGGCGCTGCGGACAGGGTGAGCGGGTGAGTCATCACAGCCAGGGGCGGCCGGAGCCAGCCAGCCAGGGGGTCGCCGCCTGACTGCGCGAGGTTGCAGCTCTTAAAGGTCCATCACCATCATCATTAAAGGGGTAGCAATTTTAAAGGGCCCCCGCAACCCTCGGGGCCCACAGGGCATTTACCCGTACACCGCCAGGCCAGACCAAGCCTGTACTGCAGAAATGAGTGCAAGACAATTGAGATACAGAAGAGATTGACAAATGCCTGGTGCAGGGCCCATCATTCACAAGTTACAGGTATGAAAACCTAAGAAGCTTGGAACCGAACAGGGCTGCACTATTCCTATATCGAGTGCAGATATGGGGCTCAGCTGACAGTGCTAAACCTTCCAGCCCTTTTCTTATAGACAACAGAGTCCTCAGCCTGTCCAAATTCCCTTGCCACCACTGACACTGGTTCCATAGCAACTCATTATGGTGCCAGGGTTCACCAGCCAAGGCCTTTCCATGACCCTTAGAGGGGGTGGTTTCACAAGGGAGATTTATGGCGTAGCTTTTGGTGGTGCTTTTCTTCTGCCATGGCAGGCCAGCAATACCTAGATTTCAACTCGTACATCTATCTGCAAAACTTATTGTTAACTGCACACATTAAAGGGGTTGTCTGGTCCAAATGGATAAGTCTGCAGTCAACGTGCGCTGTGGGAATCCACCAGATACTGAGCCTGGACCGGAGGGTGTGCATTCGTTATATGTACTCTTGGCCAGAGCCTGTCTAGTGTACACGGCCTCGGTCCATACACTAGTCGGGGCACGATTTTGCAGATTCCTCACTCAGCATGGGTGAAGGATGTAGCAAAAAAAAAAAAAAATTATATATATATATATATATATATATATATATATATATATATATATATATATAGCAAAAACAAACCACTGAGCGGATTGACACACTGCAGATTTATATTTTCAAGTCAGAGATAAGCACGAGACTTCGACTCATTTGCTGGCTTCAGTGAACCCTTCAGGTTTTGACAACCACGTGTGCACACAGCCCAACACTACACACCTAGAAGACATTGTTTGCATGACACTGCCCACAGAACATGAGCAGTAGAACTATGGAAATGTGTAGCCAGCGTCATATGCAGATTATTGATTCGCCATACAAAACGGGAACCGAACAGCATTTGCCTTTTGTGACAGGTAAGGCCTCTTTCACACATCAGGTTTTCGCCGTCAGGCGCGATCCGGCGCTTTTGACAGAAACCGGATCCGGCGAAATGCAATGCCGGATCCGGTTCCCCCCCATTGACTTGCATTTGCGCCAGATCGCGCCGGATGGCCATGCGTTTCATCCGGTTTTCGCCGGATCCGGCAATGTGTCGCGATCTGGCGTCTGGAAAAAACGTCTACTGTAACGTTTTTTGTCTCCGGCGAAAAAGTCGGACACGCCGGATCCGGCGCGTCCGGCTTTTTCACACAATGAAAGCCTATGAGCGCCGCAATGCGCCGGATCCGGCGAAAGCCGGATCCGGTGGCCGGATCCGTTTTTTTTGGTCTGAGCATGCTCAGTAGCTCTGCCCACAAGACATATATAAAAGCAAGACAGTGGGACCCACAGCCACACCCAACATGCCACCCAAGCCAAGAACCAGGAGAAGACAGCAGACATCTGCAGCACCATCAGCACCACCACCACCCCAAATGGAGCAGCAAATGGAACATGCTGAGGAGGGGAGTCCAGAAGCAGATGAGAGACGGTAATTATCAAATCCCCCATTCCTCCAAACTAGGGCCATGGAATATCAAGATATTCATTGGCCCTTTGTTTTTCTTTATTCAACAGCCGCCAAAGAGATGCAGCAGCAGCAGCAGCAGAAATGGCATCACTGGCAGCAGCAACAGCAGCAGCAATACCCACAGCCATGGAGTCTGGCCATCAACAGGACAGCACATCTTCTTCTGGGAGCCCTCCCTCGCATCGTCAGCGTTTGACGGTAAGTTTTTATTTCCAAAATCCATCATCTCTGTAATATATGTCTATTCATTGACTTTTATTTCAAAACAGGAATCACAAGATGAAGAGGAGCTCCCAGAAGAAGAAGGAAGGGGTGGACAGACACCTGGAGTGGGCTCACAATTGGTAAGTTTTTTGCATCAAACGCAGAAACACAACATCACACTACACACAACACATAGAAAACAATGTTCTGCAGACCACACACAGCAAACAAATGCCTACATCCAAAGACATAACATTTTTTGTTTTCTTCTCTAGTCTTCCCAATCTGGTGCTCGGCCAAGAGGTCCTCGCAGTGCCTCCCAGGGTCGTCGGCGACAGCAACGCGGCGGTCACCAGCGTGTAAGTATAAATATTTTTGCTTTGCTTTTTTGAACTTTTTATTTCATTTCTTTTGTGGAGGCTAATTATGTTATTTTTGTCTTTTTCTTTAACAGCCTTCACAGCGTGCTCCCGACTCTGACGGTGAGGATGGAGGGATTGATGTGGACCGCCTCATCGATCTCGTCAGAGAAAGGGAGCCGCTCTGTAATATGGCTGACCGCCGCCACGCTGACCTGATCGTTACCCGACGACTCTGGGAGGAAATCTGTTCTCTCCTTGTGGGCCGCTGGGAGGACCTCGAAGCTCGGGCCCAGATTAAAGAGCGTAAGTATATACAGTACCGGTTGCTTGATGTAAACCAGTGTTTCCCGAACTCCAGTCCTCGTGGTCCCCACGGATCATGTGTTCAGGATTTCTATTTACTATGGAAATCCTGAAAACATGACCCCTGGGGACCATGAGGACTGGAGTTTGTGAAACACTGATGTTGTATACTAACCACTCCTTTCTCGTTTCAGGGAACAGAATTGTGAATCGGTGGCGGTCTGTGAGGGATCGTTTCAAGAAGAAGTTCAATAAAGAGATGCGGGCCCCGAGTGGATCTGGAGGACGCAGGAGCAAGTACAAGTACGCACAAGCCCTGTCGTTCCTCCGGGAAACAATGCTCACCAGAAGGTAAATATTACACACCACATGTGAAAAAAATGTTAGATGTAACTTTTTTTTTTTCAGCCAGGGCCATACCATGTCAGTATTTTAATTGTTTTTTTTTCTCTTTATTCCACAGCACGGTGAGCAGCACTCGGGAGCCTGCACGATTGGACCCTTCTGAGGCGATCCCTGAGGAGACCGGCACCGAGGGACACTTCGACCGCCCCAGTACATCTGCACCTTCCCAGCCTTCCCACACATCTGTCCCATCCACCAGCACAGGAGCATCGTGGCCGCCTACATTACATGAAGCTGCTGGTGAGGAGATCGCTTTCCCTTTACCCCACCCTTCTGCCCCTGCCACCTCTAGTACACCTGCGGGTACTGGGCGGCAGCGGCAGAGGGGTCAGGAAAAGAGTTATGCGCAAGAGTTCTTGCATCTGAATGCATCTTTCCAGAACTGTCTCAAAGTCTTGTCAGAGCAAATCTCCGCAGGCTTTCAGCAGATCAACTCCAGCATTCTGGAGGTGAAGACACTTCTGCAAACCATGCATTCAGAAGCAAGATCTTCGCCAAACCACACCTTTTTCAGGTCTGTTGTGGAGCGCATGGAAACGCTATCTCCTACCCAGCAGATGCATGTAATGCATTCGTGCCACGGTGCTCTACAGCAGGTTACCTCCCAACCTCCACCTCCCACCACTGTAGTTCCTCCACCTGCACCCCCTCCAGCCACTTTTCATCCTCCCCCTCCTATTACATCTGCACCCCCTCCAGCCACTTTCCATCCTCCCCCTCCTATTACATCTGCACCCCCTCCAGCCACTTTCCATCCTCCCCCTCCTATTACATACCAGCAACCTCACCAGTACCAGCAACCTCCCCAGTACCAGACATCTCCCCACTTCCAGCAACCTGCCCCGTACCAAACTCCTTCCCTGTACCAAACTCCTTCCCCATACAACTTTCCATCAACATCATCTGCTCCTACAGTCACTGCCCAACCCTCCACTCCACCGCCCACCACCTCTTCTGCTTCCCACATGTCCACCCATTCTGTAGCTTTTTCCACACCTTCACCTCTAACTGTTCCTTCCCCACCACGATCCCAGTCCTCTCTCCACACACCCAGTGTCGAAGTGTCCCGCAGCCCCTCCAGCAGTATTTCCACCCCACAGTACACAGATTTGTAATGTGTGTTTTTTGTAATAAAAATGCCCATTGGGTTTAAAACCTTTATTAAAAAAGTTTTTTGCACTTTAAAAACATTTTACAAAAAAAAAAAAAAATTTAAATAAAAGTTAAATTATCGTTTCACAATGGTTGTCTGTCATTTCTTTCTGCGGCGAACTATGTTTTAAAAAAAGGTTAAATACAGGGTATTTCAAAGGAAAAAAGGTATTCAAAACCAGGTATATAACTGTGGGTAAATTTTAGCTTTTTGCCACAGTTGTGTTCCTGGTTGTGTTTGAAGCAAAGTATTTCACCTAAAAAGTTGTGTTTATTGTTGGTGATTTCCTACCAATGTACACAACTTTTGTTAAAAGGTGAAATACTTTGCATAAAACACAACCAGGTACACACCTGTGGCCTAAAGCTAAAAATAGTAAGACCATGACAAGATAGCCAACTTTGGTTGGCAAAGGTATATACTGTTGGTCCAGAAGGTACACAAGTTTAGGGCACAAATCTTTCACACTCTGTCATCCCAGTGTACTCTGCCTTGAGGTGACATAAAGTATAGTGGAAAATTGTCCCTGAAACCGTCACAGAACTTCTAGTGGTAATATTTCCAATGACAACATCCATCTTCGCCAGTAACTTGCTCTTCTCTCCAACCTGCACTTTCTTCTCTACAACCTGTCAAAGAAGGGCTGTAGGAACATGCTATATATAGTTTTCCAGTAGCCAATCCCGTTCGGAAGGCCACAAGGGTCAATTTTAAAAACCGGATCCGGCGTAATCCGTCGAAAAACGGATAGAAAAACGGATGAACCGAATGAGACGGATCCGGTTTTGTCTGTCAAGAACAAGACGGATCCGGCAGAAAACCGGATCCGGCACTTCAGGTTTTACAAAACATTTGCCGGATCCGGCATTCCGGCACGACGCCGGATCGCGCCTGACGCCGAAAACCTGATGTGTGAAAGTAGCCTAACCTAAATGCGTGCGCCAACTAAATAGGACAGACGTACATTTAGCAAGACTGTTGCCCATGGCAGCCAATCACAGCTCAGCTCTCATTTTTTAAACAGCTCCAGTAAAGTGAAAGCTGCACTGATTCGTTGCTATGGACAGCAGAGACCACTTCACGCAGTTGAGAGCTTCCCTGTGCTGCGCTCATTATATAACTATCCAGTCCATATCACCAGATGCCTCACTGAAAAGGGAAGTCTGAGGAAAATTGACCAAGTTTTATACTCCCATCACACAAGCATAAAATAAGACAAAACTAAAGACTGAGCAAGACAGACTTTCCCTACACAGAGGTAGCAGAGACAAATTTGTAGTCTACATCTTTGAAGGCACATTGTCTTTTAATTTTTTTTTATAAAAAAATAAAAAAATAAATAATTTATCTAGCAGTTGTCAGTCACAAGTCCCCACCTGAGTTGCATGGCAGGAGCAGGGGGTGCAACTAGAAGCTCAAGGGGCCCTAATGCCAGGTCTAATAGGGCCCCCTCCCCTAATAATACTGAGGTCTTATATGGCAGAGAGAGTTTGAGGACCATCACACACCAACTAAAGTCGACCTGAATGAAGAAACAAAAAAACACAGTATGTAGCTTTCTTATAATAAAGAATAATAGCCCAATCTGCAGCAATAAAGCTGCAGCAGGGCACCCACAATGGGCTGTACCTGGAGAGACATGGTGGTTACAGGACTCAGCACAGCAGCAGCACAATCAGCAGGCAGCAGCAATTAGCACAGTGCACTGGAGAGCGTGGCGGCCTCCTCCTCTTGTCTGTGTAATGGCGCTGCTATTAGCTAGGCAGCAGCCAGCTACAGAATGGGAACTCAGTCGCGCGGGGCGGTTGTCACTGCCCATCAAGAACAGGCCGCTGAAGGTCACGCAGTGGCATTGTGGACAGGGTGAGCGGGTGAGTCATCACAGCCAGGAGCCGCCGGCGGCCGGAGCCAGACCGCGCGCTAAGGTATGTGCACTGCGCGAGGCTGCAGCTCTTAAAGGGCCATCACCATCATCATTAAAGGGGCAGCAATTTTAAAGGGCCCCGCAACCCTCGGGGCCCACCGGGCATTTACCCGGTACCCCGCCAGGCCAGACCGAGCCTGGCTCCAATTATGTTCCTTATATAATGGGCCCCATTTGCAATGCTCCAGTGTATAGTGTGCCCCTTAGATGCTGCTCCAGTGTCTGATCTGCCCCATTTACATTGCTCCAGTACATGATGGGCCTCATGGATGATGCTCCAGTGTATGATGGGCTCCAATAATGCTCCATATATAATGGGCCCCATTTGTAATGCTCCAGTGTATAATGGGCCCCTTAGATGCTGCTCCAGTGTCTGATCTGCCCCATTTACAATGCTCCAGTACATGATGGGCCTATTTTTAATTAACCCAGGCATGGTAAGTGAAAAGAGCTCCATGGAGTAATCTGAAGTGTGTGCTTCCACATCCTTCACTTTTGGTGTGGGTGAAGGACACAAGGAAAGGGGTTGCTCCTGATCAGAAGCCTGCAGTTACGACTCAGTGCTTGCATTTTTTAAAACTTCAGAAGAGGAGGCGATAGAGCTGGAGGCTGTTTCAGCATTGTAAGCCACAAACAGTTCCTGATACTCCGGCTTTAAAAGCAGTCTACCTACTCCCAGAAAAGGGAGCCTTACAGGCCTTCCAGAGCTACACCATGACGCAGGCTCAACACCTCCTGCCTTAGCTGCGATTGTGTTTTTGGCACTACCAGCAGATGCACCACCACCACCATCAGTACTTGGTGGCCCTCCACACCCACATCCGTGTCCTCTTCCACCATACTTCCTCATGTTTTTGAAAATGGACCCAAAATACCAGCAGATATATGGTACTGTATCAGAAGCGTACAGCTCTATACAGTCTATGGATAACAGTAAATCTCTGTATATATTTCATAAGGCTTACACAGATGCTCACAGCCTCAGTATGGATTACCCAATAAAATAACAAGTTGAAAAAGGGTACAGTATCACCAGATACAAGGTATATATAGTATATTGTAAACATTCTGATTTTCCGTATACATTTCAGGAGGCAGACACAAACGCTCTCAGGCCCAGTATGGATTACACAAGAATATGAAAAGCTGTAAATGTGTTATGTAACACAAGCGTACAGCTGTATACAGTGTTGGGGTAATTTTAAAGTTCCAAATATATTGCCGGAGTAACAGACAGACGTTTACAGGCTCATTATGGATTACACCAGAATCTAAATAGCTAAAAAGGTTACTGTATCAGAAGCGTTCTGCTGTATACAGTGTTGGCCAAATTGAAAATATCGGTATATATTTCCATAGTCACCCTCAGACGCTCACTCAGTTTGGTTTTGACCATAATAAAAAATGTTGTAAAAAAGGTCCTGGATAACAAGATAGCAAGTATATATTTTTTAGGGTACAATTGAAATCTTTGTATAAATAGTCCCATAGTCACTCTCAGACTCGCACACAGTATGAATTTGACCGTAATTAGTGTTGAGCATTCCGATACCGCAAGTATCGGGTATCGGCCGATACTTGCTGTATCGGAATTCCGATACCGACTTCCGATATTTTTTCAATATCGGAATTCGGCATCGGAATCGGAAGTTCAAAGTTGATTGACAGCCTGACGTCATCATGATGCGCGGTGTGTGCGCATCATGATGCGCCGTCATTTCGGGCCTTCGGGGGTCTCTGCCGGCCTGCCGGGGGGCTGTGTGGACTGCCCAGGGTCTGTACCGGCCTGCCGGGGGGCTGTGCCGGCCTGCCGGTGGTCTGTGCACCCTGTGGGGGTCTGTACCGGCCTGCCGGGGGGCTGTGCCGGCCTGCCGGTGGTCTGTGCACCCTGTGGGGGTCTGTACCGGCCTGCCGGGGGGCTGTGCCGGCCTGCCGGGGGGCTGTGCTGATGTCCGGGGGTCTGTGCAAGCATCGTCCGATGGGACTACAAGTCCCATCTGGCGATGCCTGCTACCATGACAGTGATTGACACATTAGCCAATGATGGGACAGTAGTAGTCCCATCATCCGGCTAATGTGTTAAATGTTAAAAAAAAAAAAAAAATACTACATACATACTACATACATACTACATGCATGCTACATACATACTACATGCTACATACATACTACATGCTGCATACATACTACATATATACTACATGCATGCTACATACACACTACATGCTACATACATACTACATATATACTACATGCATGCTACATACATACTACATGCTACATACATACTACATGCTACATACATACTACATATATACTACATACATACTACATACATGCTACATACATACTGCATGCTACATACATACTACATACATACTACATACATACTACATGCATGCTACATGCATACTACATGCATGCTACACGCATGCTACATACATACTACATGCTACATACATACCACATACATACTACATACATACTACATACATACTACATGCTACATACATACTACATATATACTACATGCATGCTACATACATACTACATGCTACATACATACCACATACATACTACATACATGCTACATGCTACATACATACATATATACTACATACATACTACATACATACTACATACATACTACATGCATGCTACATACATACTACATACATACTACATACATACTACATGCATGCTACATACATACTACATGCATGCTACATACATACTACATGCTACATACATACCACATACATACTACATACATACTACATACATACTACATACATATATACTACATGCATGCTACATATATACTACATGCTACATACATACCACATACATACTACATACATGCTACATGCTACATACATACCACATATATACTACATACATACTACATGCTACATACATACCACATACACTCACTGGCCACTTTATTAGGTACACCATGCTAGTAACGGGTTGGACCCCCTTTTGCCTTCAGAACTGCCTCAATTCTTCGTGGCAGAGATTCAACAAGGTGCTGGAAGCATTCCTCAGAGATTTTGGACCATATTGACATGATGGCATCACACAGTTGGCGCAGATTTGTCGGCTGCACATCCCTGATGCGAATCTCCCGTTCCACCACATCCCAAAGATGCTCTATTGGATTGAGATCTGGTGACTGAGGAGGCCATTTGAGTACAGTGAACTCATTGTCATGTTCAAGAAACCAATCTGAGATGATTCGAGCTTTATGACATGGCGCATTATCCTGCTGAAAGTAGCCATCAGATGCCTGTTCTTAGCTGAGAGGATTGGTACCCAGTGTGGTCTTCTGCTGCTGTAGCCCATCTGCCTCAAAGTTCGACGCACTGTGCGTTCAGAGATGCTCTTCTGCCTACCTTGGTTGTAACGGGTGGCAATTTGAGTCACTGTTGCCTTTCTATCAGCTCGAACCAGTATGCCCATTCTCCTCTGACCTCTGGCATCAACAAGGCATTTCCGGCCACAGAACTGCCGCTCACTGGATTTTTTTTCTTTTTCGGACCATTCTCTGTAAACCCTAGAGATGGTTGTGCGTGAAAATCCCAGTAGATCAGCAGTTTCTGAAATACTCAGACCAGCCCTTCTGGCACCAACAATCATGCCACGTTCAAAGGCACTCAAATCACCTTTCTTCCCCATACTGATGCTCGGTTTGAACTGCAGGAGATTGTCTTGACCATGTCTACATGCCTAAATGCACTGAGTTGCCGCCATGTGATTGGCTGATTAGAAATTAAGTCTTAACACACAGTTGGACAGGTGTACCTAATAAAGTGGCCAGTGAGTGTATATACTACATACATACAATACATTCATACAATACATAGACATACAGAACATATAACATAGAGTAACATACTTACCAATACTTGTCACATTGTTCCCCGAAGCCATTGTCTTTTCCGGAATAAATATTAACATAACAAACCACAAAAATACTCACCCACGATCCGAAGCAGTCCACGAGTGTGTCCCACGACGATCTTGGGTAGAGAACTGCAGCATCAGATGATGCTGCCGTTCTCTACGGGCTGCAGGAATCCAATGACGGAAGGTAGGTATCCTTCCGCACTGTATTCCTCCGCCACTTAAAAAAAAAAAAGTCCCTAGTCTCACTTTATGCCATTGCTGTGTGGGAATTTCCCACACAGCAATGGCATAAAGTGAGACTAGGGACTTTTTTTTTTTTTAAGTGGCGGAGGAATACAGTGCGGAAGGATACCTACCTTCCGTCATTGGATTCCTGCAGCCCGTAGAGAACGGCAGCATCAGCTGATGCTGCAGTTCTCTACCCAAGATCGTCGTGGGACACACTCGTGGACTGCTTCGGATCGTGGGTGAGTATTTTTGTGGTTTGTTATGTTAATATTTATTCCGGAAAAGACAATGGCTTCGGGGAACAATGTGACAAGTATTGGTAAGTATGTTACTCTATGTTATATGTACTGTATGTCTATGTATGTATTGTATGAATGTATTGTATGTATGTAGTATATATGTGGTATGTATGTAGCATGTAGTATGTATGTAGTATGTATGTAGCATGCATGTAGCATGCAGTATGTATGTAGCATGCATGTAGTATATATGTAGTATGTATGTGGTATGTATGTAGCATGTATGTAGCATGCATGTAGTATGTATGTAGTATGTATGTAGCATGCATGTAGTATATATGTAGTATGTATGTAACATGTAGTATGTATGTAGTATGTATGTAGCATGCATGTAGCATGCAGTATGTATGTAGCATGCATGTAGTATATATGTAGTATGTATGTGGTATGTATGTAGCATGTAGTATGTATGTAGCATGCATGTAGTATGTATGTAGTATGTATGTAGCATGCATGTAGTATATATGTAGTATGTATGTAGCATGTAGTATGTAGCATGCATGTAGTATATATGTAGTATGTATGTAGCATGTAGTATGTATGTAGCATGCATGTAGTATATATGTAGTATGTATGTAGCATGTAGTATGTATGTAGCATGCATGTAGTATATATGTAGTATGTATGTAGCATGTAGTATGTATGTAGCATGCATGTAGTATATATGTAGTATGTATGTAGCATGTAGTATGTATGTAGCATGCATGTAGTATATATGTAGTATGTATGTAGCATGTAGTATGTATGTAGCATGTAGTATGTATGTAGCATGCATGTAGTATATATGTAGTATGTAGCATGTAGTATGTATGTAGCATGCATGTAGTATGTATGTAGCATGCATGTAGTATATATGTGTTATGTATGTAGCATGTAGCATGCATGTAGCATGCATGTATGTATGTAGTATGTATGTAGTATGTATGTAGCATGCATTTAGTATGTTTGTAGTATATATGTGGTATGTATGTAGCATGTAGTATGTATGTAGCATGCATGTAGTATATATGTAGTATGTATGTAGTATATATGTAGTATGTATGTTGCATGTAGTATTTATGTAGTATGAATGTAGCATGTATGTAGTATGCATGTTGTATGTATGTAGCATGTATGTAGCATGTAATTTTTTTTTTTTTTTTTTTACATTCAACACATTAGCCGGATGATGGGACTACTACTGTCCCATCATTGGCTAATGTGTCAATCACTGTCATGGTAGCAGGCATCGCCCGATGGGACTTGTAGTCCCATCGGACGATGCCTGCACAGACCCCCGAAGCCTGCACAGACCACCGGCAGGCCGGCACAGCCCCCCGGCAGGCCGGCACAGCCCCCCGGAGCCTGCACAGACCACCGGCAGGCCGGCAAAGCCCCCCAGCAGGCCGGCACAGCCCCCCGGAGCCTGCACAGCCCCCCGGCAGGCCGGCACAGCCCCCCGGCAGGCCGGCACAGCCCACCGGAGCCTGCACAGACCACCGGCAGGCCGGCACAGCCCCCCGGCAGGCCGGCACAGACCACCGGAGCCTGCACAGACCCCCTGGCAGGCCGGCACAGCCCCCCGAAAGGCCCGTACAGACCCCAGAGAGGCTGTACAAGGCAAAAACAGGGTTTTTCTTATTCCGATACCGGAAGTCCCATAGACTTGAATGGGACTTCCGGTATCGGAATCGGCGATACCGATACTTTTTTTAAAGATCGGCCGATCCATTCCGATCCGATACTTTGAAGTATCGGACGGTATCGCTCAACTCTAACCGTAATGCTAAATGTCGAACAAAGGTACTGTATAACAAGATACAAGCTGTATCGTGTAATAACTTAACAATCAACTATACCCACTGGCACTCCACCTTATAATGAAGGACTACTAAAATAGCTGCAAGTGAAAACAGGCACTCTGCAAATCCTGTTACATACATTGCAAACAAAAATCCAAAATAAAATTCACTGCGCTTATACTCAAAAAACCTAAAATGGATATATGCCAAAAAATCGTTGTACCATAAAGGTACTCTATATATTGACCCCTCACCGCTGATGCCAAATAGCGGCAGACTGAATAACAGGCAGTAATTGACAATAGTTATACCACAGAGGTACTGTGTAAATTAACCCCTCACCGCTGTTAACGGGTAGCGGTAAGCTTAGACACTTGCTTGTGAGGTTGTAGAACCAAGTTGCTAAGTTCCGCTGTTAGGCAGTGTATCGCCATCTCCGTCCACACACCGCAAGGTGCAGGTGTCACGATGACCCGTCACAGTATCACGTGCCGCATCGTTGTTTTTGTTACCGGCCTGCGAGTCGCGTCACATAGGACGGGTCATCGTGACACCTGCGCCTTGCAGTGTGTGGACGGCGGTGCTTCGGCCGGAGCCCGCCGTCAGCCTCTGCTTCTCCACGCTCCCCGCCCTCATCTCCCGCATGTCAGTCGGACGCCAGTAATCAGTGGCACACTGGGAGCGCTCTCTTTCATGCGACACGGCGATACACTGCCTAACAGCGGAACTTAGCAATTTGGTTCTACAACCTCACAAGTAAGTGTCTAAGATTACCGCTACCCGTTAACAGCTGTGAGGAGTTAACTTACACCGTACCTCTGTGGTATAATGATTGTCAACTACTGTCTGTTATTCAGTCTGCCACTATTTGGCAGCAGCGGTGAAGGGTCAATATATAGAGTACCTTTATGGTACAACGGTTTTTTAGTGTAAAAATTTGTTTCTCCGATTGACCGTATATATAGAAGGCGTAACCCACACACACTCACTCACTATGGATGATGTAGGGAAGGTGGACTGACAGACAAACCAGCCAGTAGTGAGAAGCAGAGGTGTAGCGCAGTGTAGGTGTGAAACTGGTAAGATAAAGAGAAATGGTGCAGTGTTTTAGCTTGCCCATTGGAGGGCAGTGGAGAGTGTAGGAGTGGGACTGAATAACTTCCATTGGTCAGATAAACTGTTAGGTGATGGTGGGTGGAGTTATCAGAACTGGAAGTATAAAAGGCTGAGGGAAGGTTCTGGAAGAGTCAGTCAGTGAAAGGAGCACAGTAAAGAGGAAGTTCTGCTGAGGAAGTAGAGACAGTGGAAAGGCTCCAGAGAGGACTGACAGTTGAGGCGGTCACGGGGGGGTGGCCCAGAGGATGGTAGCCACAGACGAAGACGGCCTGGGGCTATCATACGGATGGTGTACTCAGACTGGTGCAGCATTGTGGTGGTTGGGCCTAGGCCAGCCACAGTGGAAGAGCCACAGAGGACGCCACGATTATAGTTACAAAGGAAGTGAAGTTACCGGGGCCTGTGTACAGAGAAATGTGAAATGGCTGTGGTGAATTGCTGTTGTCGACAGAAGGATGGGCATTAAACTCGGACCTGTTCAATACAAACTCTGTCTCAATCTCGTGTTTGTCTGCAGCAAGAAGAGGGTCCCCCCCCACAGTTGGTTATCCTACAGATGATGCCTTAATACAAATTTTTGAAACAAGGTACTGTATCAGCACGTACCAGGTGTGTCCAGTCTAGGGTTAAATTTCCGTCTATACTTCCGGAGTCAGACACAGACACTCACAGGCTCACTATGTATTACACCAGAATTAAAAAAGTAAAAAGGGAAAGGTATTCATAGCATACACCAGTATACAGTGTTGTGGTACTTTTAAATCTTCGTATATATTACAATCTCAGTGTCACGTGGACAAGTCCTGTGTGACACGACCAGCAGGCCGGTAACTAAGACAAGACATGGCACATGTAACTGTCCTGTGTGACACGACCCGCAGGCCAGTAACTAAAACGACAAGACATGGGGGAATGGGAACAGTTACAACAGTTGTCCCTGCGATAGGGTACAGGGACGTGGAGACCTCCTGCACTCCCCTGAGTCAGTGTCCCTCACACTCCTAACATTCCCTATACAGGCTCCTCACCTGTCACCTAGCCAGAACCTGTCACCCTACACCTATCCCTTGCTAGGGAGCTGGGTGGTGCAGGCACTGGCCCCACCACTGTACTAATACACACCAAAGAAAAATACAAACAGGGAAACACCACTTAGCTTTGCTCTGTTGCTCTTGCTCCCAGCAACAGAGTCCACCACCAGAATGCAGCTTTCCTCCTGAATAGCTGCCACCAAGCTCTGTCAGAGGTGCAAGGAAATCCCCTCTGTGACTCCTTCCACACCAGGACTCTGACTGTGCTGCAAGGATCTCTCTAGCATCTTCCTCCACCAAGGATGGTTGGAAATGACCACTATTACCAACAGTGATTGCAACACCTGACACTCTTTTATAGCAGAGCCAGAGCAATCACACCTGCTTTATAATCACATGCACTAAACTAAAGAAACCAGAGTGCAATGACCCTAACGGCTTCCGGGGGCAAAACTAGAACTGAAACCACCACAGTGCAATGACCCTAATGGCCACCTCTGTTGTGTGCTGGCAAAGCCTCAAACAAACGGTTTACCAGAGTTGCTTGTTTGTATGCCAATATTATCTCTAGGTTCTCCTGTGGCATGATGTTGTGTAATTTGCCTTTGTAGCGTGGATCGAGGATGCTGGCCAGCCAGTAGTCGTCATCCCTCATCATTTTGGCAATGCGGGGGTCCCTTTTTAGGATCCGCAAGGCATAATCGCACATGTGGGCCAATGTTCCAGGTGTCAATGATGCACTGCCCATGGTGGGTGGAGGAGCAGTTTCTGGCAAATCCACATCCCTACAGTCACGCACAAACACTGTCCCTGACCTTGGAACGCCAACATTTTCTCTTGCCCCCTGAGAAACATCCTCCTGCCCAAAATAATCATCCCCCTCAAACTCATCCTCCTCCTCTTTCTCTTCTTCCTCCACCTCGTCCAGGACAGTTCCCTGACCAGACAATGGCTGACTGTCATCAAGGCTTCCCTCCTCCTCCTCTGCTGCAGACACCTGATCCTTAATGTGCGTCAAACTTTGCATGAGCAGACGCATAAGTGGGATGCTCATGCTTATGATGGCGTCGTCTGCGCTTACCAGCAGTGTGCATTCCTCAAAACACTGAAGGACTTTACAGAGGTCTTTCAGCTTTGACCACTGCACACCCGACAATTCCATGTCTTCCCTCAAACTGCTTGCCCGTGTATCCTCCCACAAATGCATTACAGCCTGCCTCTGTTCGCACAGCCTCTCAACCATGTGCAGGGTGGAGTTCCACCTTGTTACAACGGCTATTATTAGGCGGTGCTTGGGGAGGTAGAGCAATCGCTGTAGCTTCTGCATATGACTGGAGTGTATGGCCGAGCGATGGATGTGCGAGCACAGTCTTCACACCTTATGGAGCAGGGATGTTAACTCCGGATAATTATTAAGGAAGCACTGCATCACCAGGTTCAAAGTGTGAGCCAGGCAAGGTATGTGGTGATTTTTGCACGGGCTATGGCTGTCACAAAATTACGGCCGTTATCACTGACTACCTTGCCTGCCTCAAGATGTAGACTGCCCAGCCATGACTCTGTTTGTCGCTGCAAGTAGTCGACTAGTACCTCCGTGGTGTGTCTGTTGTCGCCCAAAGACATCATCTTTAACACAGCCTGCTGACGCTTACCACTAGCTGTTTGATAGTGGGACACTTCGCGTGCAGCACTGCCAGCTGCGGATGTAGTGCTCGTGCGACTGCGCTCTGTGGAGAGCTTTCGCTGATAGACGAGGAGGAGCGAAAGCCTATAGCCAACTGTTTACTATACCGTGGGCTAGGCAGCAGTGTTCCACCGCTGCTGTCCCCAGTGGAGCCTGCATCCACCACATTAACCCAGTGCGCAGTGATGGACACGTAACGGCCCTGGCCATGCGTACTGGTCCATGCATCCGTTGTGAGGTGCACCTTTCCACTCACTGACAGTTTTAGTGCATGGACAATGTGGTCTTTCACATGCCGGTGGAGGGCAAGGATGGCTTTTTGAGAAAAAAGTGCCGAATGGGTAGGTCATAGAGTGGGACAGCGTAGGCCATGAGGTCGCGGAAAGCTTCGCTTTCAACCAAACGGTAGGGCATCATCTCTAATGACTTTAGTTTGGCAAAGTAGGCGTTCAAACTCAGTGTACGCGGATGAGAGGATGAGTACTTTCTTGTCCTACTCAGTGTCTGTTAGGGTGAGCTGGACTGGAGAGCTGCATATGGGGGAAGTAGCGGTGGACCGGATGGAGAGGGGGTTGGTGATGGTATTGGTGGTGATTAGTGTTGAGCGATACCTTCCGATATCGGGAAATATAGGATTGGATTGGACTGATACCCCAAAAATATCGGGTATCGCCGATTCCGATACCGGAAACCCATGCAAGTCAATGGGGCACAAATATCGGAATGAAAATAAACCCTTTCTTTACTTGCACATCCAGTTCGGGAGGGGGGAAGAGTGTGGGCGGACACTGTGCATGTCTGTATGTGCAGGCGGGGTCTGTGCGGGCCTGCCGGGGGTCTGTGCGGGCCTGCCGGGGGTCTGTGCGGGCCTGCCGGGAGTCTGTGCGGGCCTGCCGGGGTTCTGTGCGGGCCTGCCGGGGGTCTGTGCGTGCCTGCCGGGGGTTGTTTGTGTGTGTGCAGGCATTGTCCGATGGGACTACATGGCGTCCGCTCTCGATTCCAGCCAATTTGACATTCAAAATCTCAAATGATGCTCCTTCCCTTCTGAGCACTGCCGTGCGTCTAAAGATTGGTCTTCCTCCACATATGGGGTATCAATGCACTCAGGAGAAATTGCACCACAAATATTGTGGTTCATTTTCTCCTGAAACCCTTGACAAAATAAAGAAAATTCTGTCCAAGTATAAATTTTGGGGAAAAAAAGTACAAATTTTCTCTTCAGAGAGGAAGAGGACTAGAACTCTAGTGCCACCTACTGGAAGTAGCAATCCTAAAAGTCAATGTCGACCCTTTATCGAGCCTTGTTACATGACTTAGGATAAAAGCCAAAACCAGAATCCCAATTTGCAGACACTGTGTTTCAGGGTACTTCCCCTTGTCAGTGCAAAGTGTGAGATCTGGTTTGGCTGTGTGAAAAGCGTCTGACCGATATCCAAGAAGTATAGTTTCTCCTTGCGGAGAATGACATGCTAAGCATGCCGAGATGAGGAGACTTAAAGCCGCAATGCTCCTCTGGGAAATATGCAAATTCTATCTTCAGAGAGGAAGAGGACTAGAACTCTAGTGCCACCTATTGGAAGTAGCAATCCTAAAAGTCAATGTCGACCCTTTAACGAGCATTGTTACATGGCAGGATAAAAGCCAAAACTAGAATCTCAATTTGCATACATTGTGTTTTGGGGTACTGCCCCTCGTCAGTGCAAAGTGTGAGATCTTGTTGGCTGTGTGAGAGGTGTCTGACCGATATCCAAGAAGTATCGTTTCTCCTTGGGAAGAATGACATCCTAAGCATGGCGAGATGAGGAGACTTAAAGCCGCAATGCTCCTCTGGGAAATATGCAAATTCTCTCTTCAGAGAGGAAGTGTTAGGCGTCGGATTTCTGTGTTTACTCCGCAGGGATCCAGACCCTCAAATTCTGCAGTCTCCTGCTGTTTATCTACTGCAGAGGAGATTGCAGAGGAGATTGCCTTGCAGCAAATCTCTCCTAAGGCTAAGTCCTTCTATCCTCCTACTGAGCATGCTCATGGGACGATCTCCCATTGGAAATCGGGAGTCATGTGCTCAGGTCGCGCTCCTGATCTCATTGATCCATCTTAGAGATCTGGAAGCTTGCGGAAGGTCCCAGCTGCTATAAAAGGAGCGCATGGCTGTTCCGCCATGCGCTAGTATATACTTACTTGCTGCTGTGTGTATGAGGACGGATGTATGATTCTGGTGAATGGCTCATTAAAAAACCCCTTCCCTCTGATATTACGTATGTGGTTAGGGACTGAGTTAGAATCAGCACCAGCGCTCCTCTGCTGCCACATCCACAGCTGCTAGCATCCGACATTGCGCTTGCGCCTTAGCCTTGTCGTTTAGCGGCATTGTCCACGCCGCGCTGCAGTAGCAGCCCCTTTGCGTCCGCAGTTGCGATGCTGCACACACGGTAGGTCTAGATGGATGTAGTGCTGCCATCTTGGGCTACTCCTGTGACCTGATACCGTGTGTGCATTTTTACTGAGTACTGTGACCTCAACAGGCTCAGTCTTTTGTGTTTGTACTTATTTGGCATCTCTGTGAATTAACTGAGATTGCCCTGCACACCTGGGTGAAGTTTATCCCTGTGCCCATTTCCGCCATATTGCTCCTGCCACCACTTAGCAGCGGTTATATCACCTACTGCACGGTGGACCCCGAGCGGCAAACGCACTTTATTAATATTTTTTTATTGCATTCCGCCGTTCCTAACAGGAAGAGGACTAGAGATCTAGTGCCTCCTATAGGAAGTAGCAATCCTAAAAGTCAATGTTGACCCTTTAACAAGCCTTTTTACATGACTTAGGATAAAAGCCAAAACAGAATCTCAATTTGCAGACACTGTGTTTCAGGGTACTGCCCCTCGTCAGTGCAAAGTGTGATATCCGGTTTGGTTGTGAGAGGCATCTGACCGATATCCAAGAAGTATCGTTTCTCCTTGTGGAGAATGACATGCTTGTGGAGAAGAGCTTGGCTGCATATGGCAAAAATGGTAAAATGTGCAATGAAAGATGAAAAAATGAAAAAAATAACGTATGTGTTAAATACATTAAATGAGGTATTGGTTTATATTTTGGCCAAAATAGACAAGCTCACAACCCACGTCAAGGGTCCTCATGCTTGCGAGTCCTAACACTAATTTCAAAAACAACAACCGAAATAGCATAAATTCAAAAAACAAACTAGTCAGATCACAAATGCACAATCAGGATGCAGCATACCCCAACTATAAAGGTGGGGTCAGCACAGGTGCAAACTACTGATGAAAGCAGCCACTCACTATTATCTTTCATTATTTCATCTTTTATTGCACATTTTACCATTTTTGCAGAATGCAGTCAGGCCCTTTTTTATTGGTTGGGTGATCTGGGGCATCTGTCCTTGTGGGGTGCACTCATATAGTGCTAGGCAGCCTGTCTGACATGATATTATGGGCGTCATTCAGCTGTAAGCCGGACACTGTGCATCACACGTACCTGTGTGACTGGCGCTCTATTCAAGCCTCATTTTTTGTGCATTGTTTACTAGGCAGCCAACCCCTCCATGAATTGGTATGCTTGTGAGTGGCTACTTTTATCAGTAGTTTACACTTGTGCTGCCCCTGCCTTTATACTTGGGGTCTGCTGCATCCTACTCGTGCATTTGTGATTTGACTTGGTGCTGGTTAGGCGGGTTTGCTCTGTTTATGGAGTCTGCAAACTAGTCAGTGATAACTTGTTCTCTGAGGGTGAAATAGCACTCCTTCCCTCCCGAGTCTCATCGTGTGTCTAAGCAGTGTTGTACAGGTACATATGAGGTATTGTCCTGTTCAGCTGAAATTGTGTGACAATTGTTTTTACCATTTTTTCCCAATTCCCCATGTGAAAATGTAAAATCTGGGGATAAAACAAAACTGTTGTACCAAAAATGTAATTGTTTCTTTACTGCCCAACAGTATAAAAATCTATGACACACATGTCTTGCAAATATGATCACTGCTCCTTTAGATTAGTTCACTGAGTGGTATAGTTTCCAAAATGTGGTCACTTGTGAGAAGGTTTCTACTGTTTAGACACATCAGGGGCTCTGCAAACATGATATGGCGTCTGTTATCTTTTCCAGCCAATTTGTGCTCCAAAAATTTAATGGTGCTCCTTCCCTTCCAATCCCTGCAGTAGTTTTCCACCCACATATGGAGAATTGATATATTCAGGAGATACTGCACAACAAATTGTATAGTTCATTTTCTCCTGGTACCCTTTTTAAAATGCAAAATTTGGAGCAAAAGCAATATTTTTGTGGGAAGAAATATTTTCATTTTTTTCCTTCCACATTGCTTTAATTCCTGTGAATCCCCTGAAGGGCTTCTTGAATGTAGTTTTGAGCACTTTCAGGGGTGTATTTTTAAAATGTTGTCATTTTTGGGTATGTTCTGCCTCAAAGTAATTTCAAGTGCTATGTGGTCCCAAAAAAAGTTTTTGTAAGTTTTGTTGAAAACATTAGAAATTGCTGATATACTTCCTAACAAAAATGATGCTTCAAAAGTGATTTTGATGTGACGTAGAGATGTGGTAAATGTTATTTACTAGAGTTGAGCGACTTTTGTTTTTTTAGGGTCGAGTTTCGTTTCGTGAAACCCGACTTTTCCAAAAGTCGGGTCGAGCAAGATCGGCCGATTATAGGGAAAAGTCGGGGTCGTCCCGAAACACGAAACCCAATGTAAGTCAATGGGGAATAAAAGTCGGCAGTGAGAGGAGGACAGGAAACACACCTACAGTGCTCATTTGAATGCCAAAAGCATCAATTCTTCTTACTTAAGCTGGTCAACCTTAATTAACTTCATAATACAAGTTACGCACTGAAAAATGGGGGTTATTTGGCTAAAGTTGTGGGGGGGTAGGGCTGGCTCCAGGTTTTCATGTGCCCTGGGCGAAAGAGCGCCCCTTTAACACATACCACAACTCATCATGCTCCGATACGGCAGAGACATAGCGGTATAGTACAATGAAAAATACTTCACTTTTTACATCTCATGACGAGGCCCATCTATTTCTTCATACAGAATCATTGGTCCCATATAATGTTTGAAACAGTATATGATGAGCTCCACATAATGCTACAGTATATGTTGGTCCCCATGGATGAAGCTCCACTGTCTTATGGGCCCAAATAATGCTCCAAACATAATGGGCCCCATTTCTAATGCTCTAGTGTATAATGGGCCCTGTAAATGCTGCTCCAGTGTCTGATGTCCACCTTTGGAATGTTCCAGTGTATGGTGGGCCCCATCTATCATTCTCCAGAGTATAGTGCTCCCCAAAAATTGCTGTCCCAACATTGAAAACAATCAAATAAGTCTCCTCGCTAGGGAATCCCTGTACTAGTCTGGACTCCTCGTCATCCCCATCTTCCATCTCACTGCACAGTATTTCAACCTTGCAAGTGCTGTGATCCTGAGCAAGCAGGGGGGGCCCACTCGTTGGCGACGGCACTGGCACAGGGCCCCTGATAGTACGGTGGTGTGTCTGATGGCGGGTGGGCCGAACCTGCACTTTCATCTGCAGCTTCCTCTTTGTCACCGTGTAAGATGGAACTGTATATGGGAAGGGTAACCAGAGTTTCATCAGGGTCAGATTCAGGCCGTGTAGCGTGCGAGGGGAATATAGTGGTCTGGGTCAATGTACCAGCAGATTCATCGAGCAGTGGCTGGGCATCAGTGCACTTGTGTCGCCCCCAGGAGTACGGTCGCCACAGTGGCATTACCTTCCTCCTAGGGAGTGTGATGTCATGCTTGGGAGCAACGAAGGATCTCTCTAGCAGGTTAACTGATTGGGCGGCGTTATTCCCACGAGTCATGACCCTCCAAACAGCGTTCATGAAGGCAAAGTGTTTGTTTTATGTGGGCAGTATGGTTGCAAAGCTGAACCTTAAAGGAATGTCCAGAAGGGCACCACCAGGAGTGGAGCCTACGGTTAAATTCGACTCCACCTGGGAAACCTCAACCATGCCAGCTACAGAACAGATGCACACATTGCAAGCTTAATTCCGTTAACGAACGAGACTCCGTCATGCCCCGCGGTCCGCGTCCGGCTTACTAGAGGGACACGTGAGGCTCTGGCACATGAGATTGGCCAATAACTGGTGTGTCATGCCCTTACATGTCCGTGGCTGCATGTGCGCTACACTGAAAAGGCCAGCGTTTGTCGCTTACAGGTGCAGATAACCCGCTGAACAACGTTAGTGATGGGGATCACTGATTACAATTATTACCCGCGAACGATGATTTCCCAGTAAGTGCAGGTCAACCGCAGTTCCGGAATTAGGCCTAACCGTCATTCCTGAAAAAATGAAAAACTTACGTGTGCAAACCACAGGTGCTGTAGCTTGCTTAACAGCTCGCCAGCCGTTCTCACGCCCAGTATGGATTACACGTGATTGCACAAAGGTGAGAAAGGGTACCGTATCCCTGGATAACATGTATGGATAGCGTACACATTCAAAAGATATGTCTATACATCAGGAGGCAGGCTCAGATGGTGTTAGGCCCAGTATGGCTTGTGTAACGGTCAACGTGTGACTGGACACAGCGCCTCCAGCAGGGCGAATTTATGACACACGTGACCCTGGCTACAGCGCCTCCAGCGGGGCGAATTTAAATAATACCGGGACGTGCAGCCGGATACACCGCCTCCAGCTGGCGAATTTAAAAAGTACACGTAAAACTGGATACAGCGCCTCCAGCTGGCGAATTTAAATACTAAGGGGAAACACAGGAACAATTACAGTGGTGGGCCCTGTATAAGGAAATCGGGACGTGGAGACCTCCTAAGCTCCCCTGAGGCAACGTCCCTGCACTCCTTACGTTCCCTATACAGGCTCCGCACCTGTCGCTGCACGCGAACCTTATGCCCTGACTCGCCCTGAACCTAATCCCTCGCTAGGGCATTGGCCGGTGCGGAAACTAATCCCACCACTGCACTAGATCACACATAAGGAAAGTCACAAACAGGGAAAATAGAAAACTTAGCTCTCTCTGTGCAAATTCTCCAGCACAGAGTCCAGCAACCGACTGCAGCCTTCCTCCTGAATAGCTGCCACCAAGTTCAGTCAGCGCTGCAAAGAACTTCCTTCTTAGACTCAGATTGAGCTGAACAATCTCTCCAGCTCCTTCCACCACCAAGGTTGGTTGCAAATGAACAACTATCACCAACGCTGATTGCATACCCTGAGACTCATTTATAGAGCCTAACACCTGATTTATAATTACAAATTAAACCTAACACTAAGGTGCGATACCACTCCCCACCACCGGGCAACTTAAAATGAAAGACACCACGTGTGATAATTCCAATGGCCACCGGGGGCAATCACGTCACACTTTGCACTTGACAAAGTAAACAAAATTCACTTTGTCCAATTTAAAACTGTCAGATCATGACAGTACCCCCTCCTTAATGAGGGGCCTCTGGACCCTCAAGACCACCCCTCATTAGGGAAACACCTACAGCGGGGACGCCCAGACCCTGAGTTCACCCCACCATCAGCCTGAATTCAAATTTATGACAAACACACAGCTGGTATTGGCAAATAAAGTTTATTTTGGAGGCATCACTCATCTCCACAGCGCCAACCTGGGGAATGAGTTAATGTATGAGTATCATTGTTATGAGCTGATCAGGCTCCACAACACTCTTCCACAAGATGTTTTTTTTTTTTTGGTGGCCACCCATACAGGCTCGTTCACACACAGGTACGGACCTGAACGTTTATTGCACACAATCGTTTGTCATAAAATAGGTGAACTAATTCTGGACCTGATAACAGAGGCGTCCCCCTGTGTCAGCACACACACCCCCACACTACACCATAGGGTACACCACCCTCCAACCCTTTCCACCACGAGGTCTGCCTCTCACAGGGTTTGGTAGCGGCGAGGGCTGAAACTTGCCCCTTCTCTCCCGCCGCACAATCGCTGCTCTCACTGGAGAGGAAGGGGTCCCCTGAAGAGAGACGGCAGAGACAGTAGTCCCAAGGCAGCAGCCCTCACACGACTGCCCCCAGCTAACTACTTCCCTTGCTCGCCAATCTATCCCCGGGTTGTGTTTTTTCAGCCAAGGGAAGCCTAAAACGATAGGTACTGGCATTCCCTCCAAGACGTAGCATGACAAGGACTCCTCATGATGTCCTATATGCAGATGGATGTTTTCTACGACTTGGGTAAGGCTCCCCTGGCTCAGTGGAACAGAGTTAATGGCCTGGACGCTTATAGGTTGGGCCAGCGTCCTACACTTCAGGCCATGAGTCTGGACAAAATGAGCATCCACCAGACTGACTCCTGCTCCGCTGTCCACAAGCACAGGTACTACCTCCGGTACCCCGCCAGCCAACACTTCCGCTGACATAATACCTTGGGAGGGCAAAATGGAGGAAATGTACACTCCCTGGTTGCCTTCCTCCAAACGACCAGGGGTCTGCGGCTTCTGAGATGACACAGATATTTTGGCACGTAATGGGCACGCCTTAAGGAAATGACCAGTCTGCCCACAGAAAAAACATGCCGACACCACTCCCTGAACCATAGGCAGGCCTGAACACAACCCAACACCTCCTACTTGCATAGGTTCATCCGGAGACTTGGTACGCCCTGGGCAGGCTCCCATGAAATGGCCCGGCTTCCCACAGGAAAAGCATACCCCCCCACCACGGCGAACCCCAGGCAACCCCCTATTTGTACCAACAACCCCGGGCTGCCTGGGTTCCACCAACCGTACCGGGGGGTCCTCCCCCCGGAGGGGACTACAGGGGGCACATTTTGTGTATGTCTTTCCCTAAGGCGTCTATCCACCCGGATGGCGAGGGACATGGCGGCCTCCAGCGACCTGGGGGCGGCGTACTGCACCAGAGTGTCCTGCAACTTTGGAGACAGACCCTGCACAAATTGACTCCTAAGTGCAGGGTCATTCCACTGAGTGTTAGTGGCCCATCTCCTAAACTCAGAGCAGTACTCCTCAGCAACCCGGGCTCCCTGTTTACACCTACGGAGTCGGGATTCTGCCAGAGAGACGCCATCAGGATCCCCATACACAAGCGCCAAAGCTGCAAAAAACTCGTCCACGGACTCTAAAGATGGTGAATCGTCCGGCAGGGAGAAGGCCCAGGATTGGGGATCCCCCTTCAAAAGGGACATAATGATTCCCACCCGTTGCTCTTCGCTCCCTGAAGAACGAGGGCGCAGCCTGAAATATAATTTACAGGCTTGCTGAAATATCAAGAATTGATCTCTCCCTCCAGAAAACCGGTCTGGGAGAGATATCTTGGGTTCTGGCTGAGCCTGTGCCTGAATCAAACCTCCAAAGCCCACCAACAGCTGCAGTTGCTGCACCATCTCACCGCGCAGCCCTCTAATCTCTTCAGTAAAGGTCTGCAGTACCTGGGTAAAGGTTTGCATTAGGGGAAGAGTCTTGAGGAGATCATTTGCATATTCCCAGTGCCTTCTGGGATAAGTGAAGAGTCTCCGCGAGCTCAACGATCACTGGGTTTTGGCCGTTGCAGCTGAAAAGAGGAAATCGGAAAACCAGGGGAAGAGTCTTGAGGAGATCATTTGCATATTCCCAGTGCCTTCTGGGATAAGTGAAGAGTCTCCGCGAGCTCAACGATCACTGGGTTTTGGCCGTTGCAGCTGAAAAGAGGAAATCGGAAAACCAGGGGAAGAGTCTTGAGGAGATCATTTGCA
This sequence comes from Dendrobates tinctorius, assembly GCF_039654945.1. Classification (NCBI taxonomy): domain Eukaryota; kingdom Metazoa; phylum Chordata; class Amphibia; order Anura; family Dendrobatidae; genus Dendrobates; species Dendrobates tinctorius. The sequence goes on from NW_027361876.1 coordinate 1,263,530, forward strand.
TATTCCCAGTGCCTTCTGGCATAAGTGAAGAGTCTCCGCGAGCTCAACGATCACTGGGTTTTGGCAGTTGCAGCTGAAAAGAGGAAATCGGAAAACCAGGGGAAGAGTCTTGAGGAGATCATTTGCATATTCCCAGTGCCTTCTGGGATAAGTGAAGAGTCTCCGCGAGCTCAACGATCACTGGGTTTTGGCCGTTGCAGCTGAAAAGAGGAAATCGGAAAACCAGGGGAAGAGTCTTGAGGAGATCATTTGCATATTCCCAGTGCCTTCTGGGATAAGTGAAGAGTCTCCGCGAGCTCAACGATCACTGGGTTTTGGCCGTTGCAGCTGAAAAGAGGAAATCGGAAAACCAGGGGAAGAGTCTTGAGGAGATCATTTGCATATTCCCAGTGCCTTCTGGGATAAGTGAAGAGTCTCCGCGAGCTCAACGATCACTGGGTTTTGGCCGTTGCAGCTGAAAAGAGGAAATCGGAAAAACCGCGCGCCGAAATTTGGCTCATCTTTCATCGTTTTTAAGAAATCTCAAGATGGAAGAGGCCAGGAGCCATTTGGTGAGCTGCATTTCTTGCTACATGTTCACAGATTTACCAGTGGAAAAGCCAAACTTCACATGCCACAAATGCAAGCTTGTGTCCCTGTTGGAGGAAAAGTTGCAAAATCTCAAAGAGAGGTTAGCTACGTTGAAGATTATTAAGGAAGGTGAAGAGTTCTTGGACAGAGCAGAATTATCTCTTCATGTTACAGAAAGAGAAGAAATTCGAAGTGCACCTGAAGAAACAGAGGAATGGAGACATGTGACCCAGAGAAGCAGGAGGATCAGGAGGCAGTCAGCACCCATACTGCTCAGAAACCAGTACCAGGCTCTCACGCAGGAAAACGATGAAGAAATACATCAGGATAAGACTCTGCCAACAAACAGCAACCTTGTACGCCTTCAGAGTCCTCCTGGATGGAGAAAGAAAAATGTTGTGAAGAAGAAATGGAGAGTGGTGGTCATGGGGGATTCCCTGCTGAGAGGAACAGAGGCCGCTATCGGCAGACCGGATATAACTACAAGAGAAATGTGCTGTCTTCCAGGTGCAAAAATTAAAGATGTGTCTGACAGGATATCAGGACTCTTCAGACCTACAGATGACTACCCATTCCTGCTACTACATGTGGGGACAAATGACACCGCAAGAAACGACCTGGAAACCATCTGCAGAGACTTTGAAGACTTAGGCAAGAAAGTGAAAGAACTGGGAGCGCAGGTGGTCTTCTCTTCCATCCTCCCAGTGGATGGCCATGGAACAAGGAGGTGGAATAAGATTCTGCAGGTGAACAACTGGCTACGTCGATGGTGCCGTCAGCAACGATTTGGATTTCTGGATCACGGAGTGAACTACTTATACGATGGACTACTTGCTAGAGATGGGGTGCACCTTACGAAGACTGGAAAGCAGGTATTTGGAAGTCGCCTTGCTACACTTGTAAGGAGAGCTTTAAACTAGAACAACATGGGAAGGGAAGCAAAAGACCAGAAAAAGCCATACACCTGACAAATGCTATTGAGAACTCTGCTATTAGAAGTGGAAAGGAAGAACAAAGACGAAAGAATCTAATTAATAAAAATATTGGAGAAAGAGAAACCAATCACAAACTAAAATGTTTCTATACTAATGCACAAAGCATGGGCAACAAACAAGGAGAATTGGAACTACTAACACAGGAAAAGAAATATGATGTCATTGGAATCACTGAAACTTGGTGGGACAATACACATGATTGAAATACAAGACTAGAAGGATACAACTTATTTGCAAGAAACAGACTTGATAAACGAGGAGGGGGTGTCGCATTGTATGTTCGAAACGCGTATATCTGCACAGAGATTGAAGCTTCAGAGACTGGGAGTTCTGTGGAAACTGTTTGGGTAAGAATACAAGGACAGAACAATGGAAAGGACACCATTGTAGGCATTTACTACAGGCCGCCTGTGCAAGCCGAAGATATAGATGAACTCTTTATGCATCAGATGGCCAAGTTCTCCAAAAAATATGACATGGTTGTCATGGGAGATTTCAACTATCCAGACATTTGTTGGGAATCTCTCTCAGGCAAAACTAACAGGTCAAGGAAATTCTTATCCTCTCTTGCTGACAACTTTATCTTCCAAAAGGTAAGGGAGAAAACAAGGAGAACTGCTACCTTGGATCTAATCCTTATAAACAGGGAGGAAATGGTTGAGGAGGTAAAAGTGGCTGGGACCCTAGGAGGTAGCGACCATGCTATTTTAGAATTTTGGATAACTAGAGGTGGAAGACCTGTGAAGACTCAGACGTCAAGGTTAGATTTCAGAAAGGCAGATTTTAAGGGGTTCAGAAAGAGAATTGGAGGGATCCAATGGCTGGATATCCTTAAAGACAAAAATGTCCAGGAAGGATGGGAAATCTTGAAAAATGAAATTCTCAATGCACAGTTGTTAACAATTCTGAAAAGAGGGAAGAATAGGAAGCATTTAAGGAAACCAGGATGGATGAACACAGAACTTAAGCACATGCTAAAAAGGAAGAAAAAAATGTTTATAAAATGGAAAGAGGGAGGCATATCTAAAGAAGAATATAATGCTGTCTGCAGAATCTGCAGGGCACAAATCAGATTATCTAAAGCTGAAAATGAACTGAGGCTTGCAAGAGATGTCAAAAGCAATAATAAAGGATTTTGGGGATATGTCAAAAGTAAAAGAAAAGTCAAAGATGCTATAGTATTTTTACAGGATGAAAATGATGAAATGGTAAGACAGGATGTTGAGAAGGCTGAACTTTTAAATTCCTATTTTGCATCTGTTTTCTCTCGGAAAGGAAATGCAACATCAACTGTTATTCACTGTCCTATTAAGGGAATAGAAGAATCCAGGATATCTATAAACAGAAAGATAGTGAGGAAACACTTAGCTAACCTAAATGAATTCAAGTCTCCAGGTCCAGATGAATTACACCCCAGAGTACTAAAGGAGATAGCAGAAGAAATTTTTGAACCCCTCTCCATAATCTTTGAAAATTCTTGGAGAACAGGAGAAGTGCCAGAAGACTGGAGAAGAGCAAATGTTGTTCCTATCTTCAAAAAGGGGAAGAAGGTGGACCCAGGCAACTATAGGCCGGTGAGTCTGACTTCTATACCAGGAAAGATCTTTGAACAAATTATTAAACAACATGTATGTCAATACCTGGATCAGAATGAAGTGATTAAACAGAGTCAGCATGGGTTTGTAACTGATAAGTCATGTCAGACTAACTTAATTTCCTTCTATGACGGTATCACTGATTGGGTGGATCAAGGAAATGCTGTAGATATAGTATATCTTGACTTCAGCAAAGCATTTGACAAAGTCTCTCATACAATCCTTATTGAAAAAATGACTAAGTATGGAATGGACAAGGCAACTGTTAGGTGGATTCATAACTGGCTTAGTGATCGGACCCAAAGAGTGGTCGTAAATGGCTGCACATCCAGTTGGAAGAATGTCTCAAGTGGGGTACCACAGGGCTCTGTCCTGGGCCCTGTATTGTTCAACATCTTTATCAATGATTTAGATGAAGGAATTGAGGGTAAACTGATTAAATTTGCTGATGACACAAAGCTAGGAGGGATAGCTAATACTAGAGAGGAGAGAGAGATGATTCAAAAAGATTTAAATAAACTGGAGAAGTGGGCAGCAACTAACAGAATGGTTTTTAACAGGGAGAAATGCAAAGTACTACATCTGGGCAATAAAAATGAAAAAAGCATATATAGAATGGGAGGAATAGGGCTAAGTGACAGCACATGTGAAAAAGACTTGGGTATACTAATAGATCACAGACTGAATATGAGTCAACAGTGTGATGCAGCAGCAAAAAAGGCAAATGCAATTCTAGGATGTATTAACAGAAGCATACAGTCTAGATCACGTGAAGTCATTATTTCCCTCTACTCCTCTTTGGTCAGACCTCATCTGGAATATTGTGTCCAGTTTTGGGCACCACATTTTAAAAAAGACATCAACAAACTGGAGCAAGTTCAGAAAAGAGCGACCAGAATGGTGACCGGTCTGCAAACCCTGTCTTATGAGGAAAGGTTGCAGGATTTGGGAATGTTTAGTTTGCAAAAGAGAAGACTGAGAGGAGACTTAATAGCTGTCTACAAATATCTAAAGGGCTGTCACATTGTAGAAGGATCAACTTTATTCTCATTTGCACAAGGAAAGACTAGAAGCAATGGGATGAAACTGAATGGGAAGAGACACAGATTAGATATTAGAAAAAACTTTTTGACAGTTAGAGTGATCAATGAGTGGAACAGGCTGCCACGAGAAGTGGTGAGTTCTCCTTCAATGGAAGTCTTCAAACAGAGGCTGGACAGACATCTGACTGGGATGATTTAGCGAATCCTGCTTTGAGCAGGGGGTTGGACCAGATGGCCCAGGAGGTCCCTTCCAACTCTACGATTCTATGATTCTATGATTCTATGATTAGGTCCATGGCTCAGCAGAAAACAAAATTTTGACGGTTGGCGATAATGTAACGGTCAACTTGTGACCGGATGGTGTCGTCTGCGCTTACCAGCCGTGTGCATTCCTCAAAACACTGAAGGACTTTACAGAGGTCTTTCAGCTTCGACCACTGCACACCTGTCAACTCCATGTCTGCTCTCAAAGTGCCTGGCCGTGTATCCTCCCACAAATGCATTATGGCCTGCCTCTGCTCGCACAGCCGCTCCACCATGTGCAGGGTGGAGTTCCACCTTGTTGCAATGTCGATAATGAGGCGGTGGTTGGGAAGGTGGAGCAATCGCTGCAGCTTCTGCATACGAACGGAGTGTACAGGCGACCGGCGGATGTGCGCGCACAGTCTTCGCACCTTATGGAGCAGGGCTGTTAACTCCGGATAATTTTTAAGGAAGCACTGCACCACCAGGTTCAAGGTGTGAGCCAAGCAAGGTATGTGGCTGAGTTTTGAAAGGGCTATGGCTGCCACAAAATTACGGCCGTTATCACTAACTACCTTGCCTGCCTCAAGATGTACACTGCCCAGCCATGACTCAGTTTGTCGCTTCAAGTACTCGGCCAGCGCCTCGGCGGTGTGTCTGTCACCCAAACACATCATCTGCAACACAGCCTGCTGACGCTTTCCACTAGCTGCTTGATAGGGGGACACCTCGTGTGCAACAGTGGCAGCTGCAGATGGAGTGCTCGTATGACTGTGCTCTGTGGACGAGCTTTCGCTTCTGGAGGAGGAGGGTCGAACGCCTACAGCCAACTGTTTCCTATACCGTGGGCTAGGCAGCACTGTCCCACCACCGCTGTCCCCTGTGGACCCTGCATCCACCACATTAACCCAGTGCGCAGTGATGGACACGTAACGGCCCAGGACATGCCGACTGGACCATGCATCAGTTGTGAGGTGCACCTTTCCACTCACTGACTGCTTGAGTGCATGGACAATGCGGTCTTTCACATGATGGTGGAGGACTGGGATGGCTTTGCGAGAGAAGAAGTGGCGACTGGGTAGGTCATAGCGTGGTACTGCATAGGCCGTGAGTTCACGGAAAGCTGCGCTTTCCACCAACCGATGGGGCATCATCTCAAACGAGATTAGTTTGGCAATGTGGGCGTTCAAACCCAGTGTACGCGGATGAGAGACTGAGTACTTTCTTGACCTACTCATAGTGTCTGGGAGGGTGAGCTGGACTTGAGAGCTGCATATGGTGGAAGTAGCGGTGGACAGGGCGGACTGAGAGAGGGTTGATGATGGTGATGGAGTTGGTGTTCTTTCTGATGGCCTAGATTCAGTATTTCGTTGATATAACAGTGGGATTCCCTGACTGCTGTGGCCTTGCAACGACACCTCAACATTTGCTGCTGTGCTAACCGGTGGGCTTACAGTGGGGGAAACAATGTAGCGTTGCTGACTACCTTCTTTGTGATCAGTTGCACATGTGGCACTTGAGGTTTGGTGTTGTGTCCACGCTTGCAAGTGCATGCTGGTTAAATGTCTAAGCATGCAACTGGTATTCAAATTTTTCAGATTTTTCCCTCGGCTAAAGGTCTTTGCGCACTTCTTACAGATAACCTTGGCCTGATCATGAGGATTTTGTTCAAAAAAGTGCCACACTGCACTCTTCCTACTTTGGCAGACATTTTGCGGCCTAGCACGCTGTGATGTTTTGACCCTCTGGACAAGCTGTCCAGCAACTCTTTTGATTTTTGGAACCTGTCTTTGGAGTGCTCCGGGCCTGCCAGATAACAGCTGTTGCGATGTCGATGTCTGCTGTGGATGCTCCTCATCTGAGCTATTGGAAGCAGCACCCTCTTCCCCCAATGGATGCCAATCTGGGTCAACAACTGGGTCATATTTATGTCTTACCGAATTTTCACTTTGAGAGGGGCAAGCCCCTTACTTACATTGCTCACTAATATACTAATTAGGCAAAAAGACTACTAGGTCTTTATTTCGGTAAAACAATTTATATTTTATTAATAATGAGATTACAGAATGACTTAGGTAACACTTTGATATGTGTGTTATAGGCACATGAATTATAGCAGCACTAGTCTAACATTACATTGATCATTATCATCATCTATAAAATAGAGAAAAGTAAGCATCAATACGTTTACCGGATATTGTAGCATCACTTCTCCCTCGGGGGACTCGACGGGTAAGAAGGAAACATCCAGTTAACACAACATCACAGAAGTTATGCGTCCATAAAGCCTTCTGGAAACGTCCCTCCCTACCAGTGAAAGTCCCCTTTGTTTTATGTTGTTTATAATCAGATATCAGTTCAACCATGCGCAGTACACTTTCTGCAAGCAATGCTTATATAACATGTTCACGCTTGGCGCCTGCGTGGTTAGTCCTTGAGCTCGTGGCCAGCTCGTGTTACACAGGCGCATTGCGGTTGTTTATCACTCAACCTACCGTGTTCTCATCATATCTCTTAACAGGTCATGTATCAGTCAAGTTCAGTTCTTCTAAACTTGTGCTGAATTACTGCAAAAAGGAATAATAAGACCCATGATCACCTAAGCACCTATCTTCTTCATACATACACCATACATATCACATATGTATCACAATCGGTCCTTGATCACGGGAATTATTTTCCACTTCTATAGGTTACCATCAGCACTTTTGGTCGCCTACAGAAGATTTTGTATGCCATGTAGCAATTCCATATAGATAGAAGTATTACTACAAGGACAAGCACCAACACTGGGTGAATGATCCAATTTAACATCCTTTGAGCCGAAGCAGAATGACCCATGAAAATATCATACCAATGTTGAGAAGTGGCATCAGCAATTGCCGAACCCATTTTAACAATTTTCCCTGCCACTATGGTGGTACTAACAACATGATATTGTATTGTTTTATTTAACATTTGAATTATTCTATTCCCTTCTTCAGATGTCTCCATAATATTCCTGAGCCGGGTCATATTCAATTCCCAGTTGTTTACCTGCAACTTGGTCGGTTGCCACCGCATTGTTTTCTGGACATCCCGGTCATGAGTGAGAAGGAAGGTTTGGCCCTCCCACTGTAAAGCGGAAACATTCTGTAAACACCCCACGTAAGGAACTTTCATCCCAGGAACAATAGGGACATCAGTTATTACACAAATTTCTTGTGAACCTATCTCCACCAACATCTTGTAGGATACTGGTAGAATGGTGAACTCACAAATATTCACAGTCTCTTGTAGCAAACATGGTTCATATACAGTAGAATGCAACCTACAAATTTTACCTTCTAATGTGTCTTCACATAAGCTTAAATCATGCGTGCGATTATTGTCATCAATATATAAGCCATTCATTTTAGGCATCCACAACCATTGATCCCCTAGGGGTCCCAATAATAGTGGTAAAACTACATATCTACACATTACTTGCTGGTTGGTTACATTATATATATTCAATATCCCTTGACATACTGTGTCATTGCAAACCATTTTGGGAGCTTCAATTTTAAGCCATGAAACTCCAGGGATTATGTTATTAAACATAGTCCTCCATACCCATTCATTTCCTGTCATAAGACGAGTCTGCATTGTTGCCTTCTGCTGCATTTGATAAATAGCCTGCATTGTACACATAGTCCAATTAAGAATCGCACTAATATTTGATCCTTCCTTGAATACAAAAGAATTTGAAATATTCTGCATATCTAGTAAAAATTTATCTGCTTGCCAAGCTTGTGTCAGTGGGTGCCATATTGTAGGCATCCATTTACCTTGTAAAGTTAAAACATCTTGTATTCCTGCACCTGCTTTACTCATGCGATTTGCTAGAGTTTCAATATCAAAAGAATTCAAAGTCCCAGTAACAGTTCCCACTCCCTCCAGCAACGTATCATACCATGCCCTTTTTTGTCTTATAGGGCAGAGAACGTTAGACGGAAATATCACTATAGCTGTTACTACAGTCTTTTGTGATTGAGTTCCAGTCTTTACACAGGACGAGGGGATCCTCTTCATATGTCCCGGATCCGTTTTTGACGAATTCATATTAACAAACGTTATACTTTGTGCCCAAGTACTTCTATTTGTTATACTAATTCCGGGGCTCTTGTAAATTACCTCTCCTGAAGAAGCTACGGCGTAACGCGCGTAGGGGCGACAGGCAGTGTCAGCATTCTGGGCACCTAAAGTAAGTGAGTCTCAGCACCTTCATGCAGTGAAAACTGTCCATGATATTTACTTTTTTTTGTATACTATATAACAGCTAGCTAGCACTTGATCTGATGGTAACAATAGCGGGCTTATCCCTGCAAGAAGTTGTTTGGATTTACCCTTAGATTTATGTCAGCGGGCTAATACCTGCTGCTATGTGTACTATCTACCTATGCAAATGTGACTAGGGGGCGGCAGACAGCAGCAGCATTCTGGGCACTTAAAGAAAGTAAGTAAGTCTCAGCACCTTCATGCAGTAAAAACTGTCCATGACATTTACTTTTTTTCTGTATACTATACAACAGGTAGCTAGCCCTTGCTCTGTTGGTAACAATAGCGGGATTATCCCTGCTGGTAGCTGTTTGGACAATCTTTACCCTTAAGGGGGTTTTACACTAAGCGATATCGCTAGCAATATCGCTAAAACGTCACTGATTTTGTGACGTTATAGCGATATTGCTAGCGACATCGCTATGTGTGATACTTACCAACGACGGCTCCCCCGCTGTCCATCGCTGATCGCGCGAGAATGCCCGGCTCCATTTCTCGTCGGGCGCTTCCTGCTGTGTGAGACGAGCGACGCTGGACGCGGGCGGGAGGACGTCAGGATCGCTGTGTGTGAAAGGTGAGTATCGTGCGCTGCATCGCTGCTGCATCGCTGTGAGGTCTGTCTGTGTGACAGCTCACTAGCGATCATTTAGCGATGCACCAGCGATCCTGACCGGGTCGGATCGCTGGTCGGATCGCTGGTGCATCGCTAAATGTAAAAGGGCCTTTAGATCAATAGCAGTGGGCTAATACCTGCTACTATGTGCATTATCTACCTATGCAAATGTGACTAGCAGAGCACCCGGTAAATTAATCCAATTAACGGGGCGACAGGGAGCGGCAGCACTTTTGTCACTCCTTGTAAGAGAATCTCAGCACCTTTGGATTACTCAAGGTTGCTGGATTTCTTCATATAGTGAAAACTGTTTATGACATTTATGTCTTTATGTATACTATATAATAATGGGCTGACCCTTGCTCTGATGGTTGCAGTGGCGGGCTAATCACTGCTGGATTGGTAGCTGCTGATATAATTGTCACTTTTAGATTAATAGCAGTGGGTCAATTCCTGCTACTATTTGTACCATCTAAATTATGCAAATGCGATTAGCGCAGCACCTTGAAAATTAATTCAATTAACGGGTATGAAGTATTACTAAGCACTATGTGTGACTAAAATTCCTCAATATTGACTGTATACATTGAGTTATTTATTTGGGTGTTAGTTTGTGTCTATTATGCTTATCACTGCCTGCATTAGCAACGATGCTCTGTTTTTAATTTTTGTGTAATAAAATTTACTAATTTTGCTAAAACTCTTTGGATCCCTAATTCTTGCTTAATTGTTCAGACAGGGAAATCTATTGATATATATTTGTTATACTAGTAGCATTATGACAAAGTAAAGTCTGTAGCGGTAATATTCGCAGTTCCGTGCATATTGTGTAATATATATGCTACTTGAAATGAGGTGGCCCCACGGGGGCCTATCCATACATATCCTTCCACTGTTACATTAGCTATGTTACAGCTCTGTCCTTCTGGGCAAATAAAATCATCTTGTTTTCGTTCTTTTGTGCTTTCCTTCCACAACCACCTTATCCGACTGGTGTTTTGACTTTGGATTTGAGTATCCGGTGTCCATCCTTCAACTTTCACCAAACACTCGCTTCCAAGGATTCCAATAATTCCACATATTCCCAGAAATATCTGTTAAGGAAAAAAAAAAAACAAAGCATGATTTTATTCACGCAAATAACATTTTTCCTGGGGAACATATTCCCATTTTTCCACTCCTGGTCTCATGATTAGCAAAGTACGATCCTTGCCCACAGCAATGACTTCAGCCGCCGATGGCGGTCCTTGAGGACTCTGTACCCAAATTCTAGCTCCTACATTGGTCACATCTGATGACCCAAATGCTTTATCCCCCCGTAAGGAGAGTTCTAGTGGAGCTTGTCCTTCGATGACTTGATCTAAACTAATAGGTATTACCAACATCTGAGCCATCTTCTGTCCTTTAGAGATAACTAGCGGCTCTTGTCCTAAATTGGACATAATAACTTTGATTTCTCCTTGATAATCAGCATCAATTACTCCTCCCACCACTATGGCCCCTCTTAAAGCAAAACTAGACCAGGTTGCCAACTGACCATAATGTCCTTTAGGCATTTGACATCCCAATCCTGTTAGTATAGGAACGATCTTACCTGGAGGTACAATAGTCACTTCTATTGCACTGAGATCCAGATAGGGGAGTTGCTCTTTCAGGAATTTTAGCCTCTTGATTCATCTTCCACCAAGTAATTGTATGTACAATATGAGTTTCTTGTATGGTAAGGTTGGGTGTCAGCATTCTCATCAATGGTGTCATGGAATCAGTAATTGGCCTATTGTTGATAATTTGTAAAGCCTCACTTAGATTGTCTCTGGCCATATCCTCCTTCCTTATTGTGTATCTTTTTCAGAGTAGACTTCAAGAGTCCATTCATCCTTTCCACTAACCCTGCAGCTTGGGGATAGTAAGGCATATGATATACCCATTGGACATTATGCTCATTAGCATAATCCTTTATCTGTTGACCAGTGAAGTGTGACCCATTGTCAGTCTGTATCTGCAGTGGAACACCATAGTATTGTGTGATAATCTCTAATGTACCTAATGTGCTCCATTGTGTGGCTGCTTTGCAAGGGAATCCTATCATAAGTCCTGAGTAGGTATCTACTGCTGTGCAGACATATTTACATCCCCTACTCTCAGTAAGTGGACCAATGAAATCCATCTGCCAAATTTGAGCTGGTAATTGTCCTCGATCTATGTGTCCCATTACTGTGTGTGGAACTTCCCTTTTTTGTGAATGCTGGCATACTGGACACTGTGCAATGACTTGTTTTATAATGTCCATGGTTAGTGGAACATCTCTTTCTTGGGCCCACCTGTAAGTGGCTTTTTCTCCAAGGTGTCCACTCTTGTTGTGCGCCCAAACAGCTGTACCTTGCAGCCATTTTTCTTTTTCTTGATCAACCTCAGAAGTCTGCCTAATGGCGGCGGCTTTATCTGCTTCAGAATTAAACAGACGATCAAGTGAGTCAGCAGGCATATGTGCATCAACATGAAAAACAGTAGTAAGTGTGATTTGAACCATTTCTTCTATAAATTCCCACACCTCTTTTCCCCACACTTCCTTACCATGTATTAACCAACCATATTTCTTCCATCCCATCATCCAAGTTGCAAGACCATTAGCCACAGACCACGAGTCTGTGAAAAGGTGACACTCCTTCCCTTGTTCAAAACTCAATGCCAGAAAGATAGCATATAATTCTGCATATTGGCTACTTTTACCGTGACCTTCCATAACCAAATGTTTTTCTAGTTTCGGGTTATAAGCCACACTCTTCCAGTGTCGCTTTCCATTGACATACCGAGCTGACCCATCAGTGAACCAAGCATGTTGCTGTTGTTGTTCTGTTAAATCTTCATAAGATTTTCCCCATTTTACAGGGTACTCTTCCAGGACAGTTGGTTTCACAGGGGATTTGATTTCTTCCCCTATTTCAGCTATTTTCTCATGGAGGGAGGCGATCCCGCCTTCTCCTTTCTTTGCTCTTTCAGAAATGTACCATTTCCATTTTATGATACTTTGTTCCTGTGCATGTCCTACCCTATTGGTTTTAGGGTTGGACAATACCCATTGCATTATAGGTATTGCTGGTCTTAATAAGACTTCATGTCCTAAAGTTAGCTCTTCTGTTTCTACCAATGCCCAATAACAAGCTAGCAATTGTTGTTCGAATGGAGTATACTTTTCTCCAGCATCAGGGAGTTTTCTATTCCAAAATCCTAAGGGGACTCTTTTTCCCCCTTGTTTTTGCCATAATGACCAATTTGCATACATATTTTGTACTGATACATGCAATTCTACACTCCCCGCTGTCATTGGCCATAAATCTACAGTTTGCTGTATGGCCTCTTTTACCATTTCAAAGGCGGTTTGTTGTTCTTCCCCCCAATGAAATTCATATTTCTTCCTCGTAACTTTATACAAAGGGGACAGCATCTGTCCTAAATGAGGTATATGCTGCTCCAAAATCCAAATAGCCCAATATAAGATTGAGTCTCTTGCTTAGACTTGGGAGTAGGGAAATTAATAATCTTCTGTTTTGCTTTTGGTAAAATTTCCCTATGTCCTTTATTCCATTGTATTCCAAGAAATTTTACAACTTGAGCCGACCCTTGGACCTTTGCTTCATTTATTTCCCATCCTTTGCTCCTCATATGCACCAAAAGTTTTTCCAATTGTGATTTCACTGCCTGCTCCTCATTTCCTTGTATCATTATATCATCAATATAATGTGAAATTTGCATATCTGAGGGCAAGGAGAACTGATCTAGATGTTCTGCCACCGTCCAGTGACAAATAGTAGGGCTATGAAGCCATCCTTGAGGCAATCTGGTCATGGTATACTGTCGACCTAACCAGGTAAAAGCAAATTGATCCTGCGCCTTTTCCTCTATTGGAATTGTAAAGAAGGCATTAGCCAAATCAATCACTGCATACCAAGTTCCATTATGACTCTGTATATTTTCTATTATAGTGATAGTATCTGGCACTGCAGCTGTTAATGGAGGGGTACATTTGTTCAGTTCCCTGTAATCCACTGTCATACGCCAGGAGCCATCACTCTTTTTAACTGGCCAGACTGGATTATTCCATGCAGTAGTAGTGGTACGCATGACTCCTGCATCCACCAGATTTTTAATTGTTTCAGTAATCTCTTTGTGTCCCCCTGGTATTCGATACTGTTTCATTGCCACCATTTTGGTAGCAGGAGGGATATGTACAGGGGGCATTTTTACTTTTCCTACCGTTACAGGTCTCATTTGTATTTCTGCCCTTTTTACTCCAAAGGAGAATTTGCCAGCCGATAAATTTAAAGTCATTCCTTTTAAAACATCAATTCCCAATATATATTCCGGAATGGGTACTACTAAAACACGGTAATTTCTTATCGGTAGGTTTCCTATTTTCAAAGCAACTTGTGTTTGTACTCCGGTGATTACCTGTCCTCCTAGTCTGGCAATTTTAATTTTTGGACCTTTGAATTTCGTGGGATTTCCATATATTAGGGTAGCCTCCGCCCCAGTATCAATCAAAGCAGGGACCCTCTGCACATTGCCCCCTTTCCAATGGATACTTAAATTTACGTATGGACGCTGATCAGCTTTAATCCATACGGGAGCTTGGCTGGCTACCTATGGGATTTCTTCGTCTGAGTCCACATTCTTCCCGGTAGCTGCCTCATAGGCATTCCTACCCCATCCATCACTTACTCGAGTGGCTACTGCTGCAGCTAATTCTTCCCACGGATAAACATTTTTAAAGTCCTCCCAAGACACTTTCTCAGGTGCTGTGGGGGTCTTACCCTGATCTTCAGCTTTACCTATTCTAGTAGTGCCTTTTTCAGCATCAACTTTCTTTGCCGACAGCACCTTTTGTTTGTACAACCTCCATAATTCACCTGTCTGTTTTCCATCTATAGATTCTCTGCTCATTCCAGCCTTTAAGAGTGCCTGAAACATCTCTCTCCTGGACACTCTATCTGTTTGATTTGTAGTATTTCCATCTTTTTTCCACTCAGGGTTATATGGTTTACTGTTACCTGGATGTTTTTGAGAGGAACTCTGAGAGGAGGCTAAACGATCTGTTTCCTTCCAATCACCCATATCCTGCAATTCCCTCATACGTGTGATTACTTGACTCACTGGATTCCCTGTCATAGCCACAGTTAAAGTCAATATAATGGCTTTATAAGCAGGAGGAGCGGTTTTCACTAACCTACTCCTCATACTAGCTGTCATTGGAAATTCCAAGTAATCATCATCCACGTTAAGTACAGCCACTACACCTCGCATCGCTTCCTCCTTTAGTCTGTCAATTCCATCTCGTAAAGTATACCATGGTTTATCATTAGCTGGGATATCAGCTTCAGTAGGATATTTATCCATAATTGCTCGAGCCAAAATGATCACTAAATTCTGCATGTTATCCTGTGCATTTTCTCTAAAGTAATTTTTGAAATATCTTTGGATCACTGGATCCCGGGACAATGTAACAAATTTAGAAATATCCTGTGGGTCTACATTTATTCCTACTCCTCCATAATCATGCATCCTGACCAGCCAGGAGAGTTCAGATTCTCCCGACCGCTGTTTAAATTGCGTCAAAATGCTATCTATTTCATTTTGGGTATAATCTTCCACAGAAACTCTAGTACGAGTATGGGGAACTGTTCGCTCCACCATAATAGGCTGTCCGTGCTCGTCTATTTGGAGCCGGCCACCTGCATCACGGACCTGCTCTCGAATAATTTCATTTTCTGTCCATTCCATCCGTCTCTGAATTGGATTGGCTTTTACCTTAGATCCTTTTTGGGGATCAATAACGGGATCAGATGGATCCTCCCAATCATCTGATGAGGAAGTATCCCATACATCTCCGTCCCACTTATCTGGGTCCCAATTTACAGATGCAGTGGCTATACTTTTATATACTTTTTCTTTATTAATTTTTTTCCTCTTCTCTTGCAATATTTATTTTGAGCAACTTTGATAGCAGCTTTCTCTGCTACACTCTGGTAATGTTCCAACTTATCTTTGAGCAGACGGGTATTGCAATCCAGCACCACTTTCTGCCCTCCTAGCTCTGCAACTTTTTGTTCCAATTGAGAGCACTTCCTCTGCATTTGTTGATTCCGCTCATGCATCGCGCGATATGCACTGAGCAGAATCCAAGTTCGTCGCCCAAGCGACACAACATCACCCGCCTTGGCGGGGACACCCCTGAGTACATTAACAACATCAGTGGGTTCACTACCTTTAAGCTTACTAGACCACTGTTCCGCCAGTCCAGAACTGCTCAACTCATGTGCCAGTATATTATACGGTGCCTCAGTCCAACCGGGCACATCCACAACATCCTCCTGCTTTTCCTTTCGTTTCTTAAACATATTGAAAAAAAAAAAAGATCCTGCCGACTACGCCAATTTATGTCTTACCGAATTTTCACTTTGAGAGGGGCAAGCCCCTTACTTACATCGCTCACTAATATACTAATTAGGCAAAAAGACTACTAGGTCTTTATTTCGGTAAAACAATTTATATTTTATTAATAATGAGATTACAGAATGACTTAGGTAACACTTTGATATGTGTGTTATAGGCACATGAATTATAGCAGCACTAGTCTAACATTACATTGATCATTATCATCATCTATAAAATAGAGAAAAGTAAGCATCAATACGTTTACCGGATATTGTAGCATCACTTCTCCCTCGGGGGACTCGACGGGTAAGAAGGAAACTTCCAGTTAACACAACATCACAGAAGTTATGCGTCCATAAAGCCTTCTGGAAACGTCCCTCCCTACCAGTGAAAGTCCCCTTTGTTTTATGTTGTTTATAATCAGATATCAGTTCAACCATGCGCAGTACACTTTCTGCAAGCAATGCTTATATAACATGTTCACGCTTGGCGCCTGCGTGGTTAATCCTTGAGCTCGTGGCCAGCTCGTGTTACGCAGACGCATTGCGGTTGTTTATCACTCAACCTACCGTGTTCTCATCATATCTCTTAACAGGTCATGTATCGGTCAAGTTCAGTTCTTCTAAACTTGTGCTGAATTACTGCAAAAAGGAATAATAAGACCCATGATCACCTAAGCACCTATCTTCTTCATACATACACCATACATATCACATATGTATCACACCATCACCTCCTCTTCAATGTCATGTGCACCTTCCTCTGTGTCACCGTGTATGGTGGTATAGTGTGCGGGAAGGGGCACCTGAGTCTCATCAGGGTCAGAATCTGGCTCTGTACACTGCGAGGACAATGTAGTGCTCTGAGTGAATGTACCAGCAGAATCATCTATCAGAGGCTGTGCATCAGTGCACTCTATGTCAGATTCATATTGGCCTGGGTAATTCACCATTTCACTTGATAATCCATGCATGGTATGTGAAAACAGCTCCATGGAGTAATCAGTAGTATGGCCTGCGTCATCCTTCAATCTTGGTTGGGGTGAAGGACACAAGGAAAGGTGTGGTTCATGAACATGAGCCTCCAATGACAACTCAGTGCTTTTACTTTTTACAACTTCAGAAGAGGAGGCGATAGAGCTGGAGGCTGAGTCAGCAATGTAAGACAAAACGTTTTCCTGATGCTCTGGCGTTAAAAGCGGTTTGCCAACTCCTAGAAAACTAAGCCTTCGAAGCCTTATGGAGCCAGACGATGATGCAGGCTCAACACCTCCTGCATTCGGTCCTATTTTGCTTTTGCCACTACCATCAGATCCACCACCAACACCATCATTACCAGCTGCCAACCCCCGCCCAATTCCACGGCCTCTTCCACCAGCCTTCCTCATTTTTGGTAGAAATGTAGACAAAATCCAACAAACTATATAGTAATGTAAAACAAGGTACAAGGTGTCTATAGGACAGGGGAGATTTAGATTTTCTGCAGACACTTGTGGACACTGGACACTTGGATTGTGTGAGGCCCACTGAATATCAGAGCGCTATGTTACAGGCTCGATGCAACAGGTGTGAAAAAAGTGACTACAGGATAAGGGAGATTTTGAATTTCTGCAGACACTTGTGGACACTGGACACTTGGATTGTGTGAGGCCCACTGAATATCAGCGCTATGTCACAGGCTCGATGGCACAGGTGTGAAAAAAGTGACTACAGGATAAGGGAGATTTTGAATTTCTGCAGACACTTGTGGACACTGGACACTTGGATTGTGTGAGGCCCACTGAATATCAGAGCGCTATGTCACAGGCTCAATGGCACAGGTGTGAAAAAAGTGACTACAGGATAAGGGAGATTTTGAATTTCTGCAGACACTTGTGGACACTGGACACTTGGATTGTGTGAGGCCCACTGAATATCAGAGCGCTATGTCACAGGCTCGATGGCACAGGTGTGAAAAAAGTGACTACAGGATAAGGGAGATTTTGAATTTCTGCAGACACTTGTGGACACTGGACACTTGGATTGTGTGAGGCCCACTGAATATCAGAGCGCTATGTCACAG
Source organism: Dendrobates tinctorius (assembly GCF_039654945.1). Classification (NCBI taxonomy): domain Eukaryota; kingdom Metazoa; phylum Chordata; class Amphibia; order Anura; family Dendrobatidae; genus Dendrobates; species Dendrobates tinctorius. The sequence continues at coordinate 1,281,381 of NW_027361876.1, forward strand.
GCTCGATGCAGCAGGTGTGAAAAAAGTGACTACAGGATAAGGGAGATTTTGAATTTCTGCAGACACTTCTGGACACTGGACACTTGGATTGTATGCGGCCCACTGAATATCAGAGCGCTATGTCACAGGCTCGATGCAGCAGGTGTGAAAAAAGTGACTACAGGATAAGGGAGATTTTGAATTTCTGCAGACACTTTTGGACACTGGACACTTTTGGATTGTGTGAGGCCCACTGAATATCAGAGCGCTATGTCACAGGCTCGATGGCACAGGTGTGAAAAAAGTGACTACAGGATAAGGGAGATTTTGAATTTCTGCAGACACTTGTGGACACTGGACACTTTTGGATTGTGTGAGGCCCACTGAATATCAGAGCGCTATGTCACAGGCTCGATGCAGCAGGTGTGAAAAAAGTGACTACAGGATAAGGGAGATTTTGAATTTCTGCAGACACTTGTGGACACTGAACACTTGGATTGTGTGAGGCCCACTGAATATCAGAGCGCTGTGTCACAGGCTCGATGCAGCAGGTGTGAAAAAAGTGACTACAGGATAAGGGAAATTTTGAATTTCTGCAGACACTTGTGGACACTGGACACTTTTGGATTGTGTGAGGCCCACTGAATATCAGAGCGCTATGTCACAGGCTCGATGGCACAGGTGTGAAAAAAGTGACTACAGGATAAGGGAGATTTTGAATTTCTGCAGACACTTGTGGACACTGGACACTTTTGGATTGTGTGAGGCCCACTGAATATCAGAGCGCTATGTCACAGGCTCGATGGCACAGGTGTGAAAAAAGTGACTACAGGATAAGGGAGATTTTGAATTTCTGCAGACACTTGTGGACACTGGACACTTTTGGATTGTGTGAGGCCCACTGAATATCAGAGCGCTATGTCACAGGCTCGATGGCACAGGTGTGAAAAAAGTGACTACAGGATAAGGGAGATTTTGAATTTCTGCAGACACTTGTGGACACTGGACACTTTTGGATTGTGTGAGGCCCACTGAATATCAGAGCGCTATGTCACAGGCTCGATGGCACAGGTGTGAAAAAAGTGACTACAGGATAAGGGAGATTTTGAATTTCTGCAGACACTTGTGGACACTGGACACTTTTGGATTGTGTGAGGCCCACTGAATATCAGAGCGCTATGTCACAGGCTCGATGGCACAGGTGTGAAAAAAGTGACTACAGGATAAGGGAGATTTTGAATTTCTGCAGACACTTGTGGACACTGGACACTTTTGGATTGTGTGAGGCCCACTGAATATCAGAGCGCTATGTCACAGGCTCGATGGCAAAGGTGTGAAAAAAGTGAATTGTAGAATTGGGCAGAATAGGAATCTCCCTAGAGTGTAGGTCTGTAAGAACGGAACAAGTCCTCCACTTATCATTCCAGAGTGACACACAGATAGCTTCACTGTGGCTGTGATAACAGCCGTTACACGGTACTGTGTGAGGAGCGTACACCGCTGTATGGTGTGAATAAACGCACGCTCAGTACCTAAGCAGGACAAAAAAAAAAATTCGGATTGCTTTTAAAAAAGCAGTTTGCAGAGCAGTGGGGAAACAGCAATGCAGCTGTCAGGAAGCCTTAGAAGGCAGCCTAACAACCAACACCGCTGATCCACCACAATATAGCCTCCCCTTGCACTGCACACACAGTGACTGGTGTGTTGCACAGGCAAAATCGCTAGCAGCAGAAGCAGTTTTTTTTTCTTCTTCCCTACCTAACGCTCTCCCTACAGAATCAGCAACCTCTCCCTATGCTAAGATCGGCAGAAGTAAGATGGCGGTCGGCATGCACGCCCTTTTATAACCCCTGTGACACCCACCAAAGCAAGCCAATCACTTGCATGCCCTTCTGAAAGATGGTGGTGACCCCTGCCTATGTCATCATATTGCCCACAGTGTCCGTGGATCCTGATTGGCTGAAAAAGAGCGCAAAACAAACTTTTGAAACGCGACTTTGGCGCGTAAGTCGCCGACCTCGTGGCCGACCTCATCCTAGGGTCGGGTTTCGTTTCATGAAACCCGACTTTGCCAAAAGTCGGCGACTTTTGAAATTTTTCGACCCGTGTCGCTCAACTCTATTATTTACTAATTATTTTGTGTGACATAACTATCTGGTTAAAGGGTGTACAAATTTAACGTTTGATAATTGTAAAATGTTCCAATTTTTTGTCAAAATTTCAGTGTTTTCATAATTAAACCCAAATCATATCGACCAAAATATACCACAGATGCAGTACAACGTGTGATGAAAAAAACAGCATCACTGGGATATTTTGAAGTATTCCAGAGTTATTTCCTCATAAAGTGACTGGTTTAGAATTGAAAAAATTGGCCTGGTGAGAGGAAGGTGAAAAGATCTTGGAGTGGTGAAGTAGTTAGTAAAGAAGGAGGTAACAAAGCTGCAAAATGCTGATGAAACAACTACCCACAAACTGTTTCAAGGAAAGCTTACTTAGTATTAAAATTGCACACAAAAAAGGTATGTACTGGACGCTTATCACACATAATAATAATAGTTTCATTTCTATAGTGCCGACATATTCCGCAGCACTTTACATTTTAGAGGGGACTTGTGCAGACAATAGACTTTACAGCATAATATTAGACACATACTGTAGATCAAAAGAGATACCACGAGGAATGAAGGCCATGTGTTATGATTGAGTCACCGTAGGAGGCAAAAATAGAAATGCTAGCTAAGTCCAGAAAACCAGAGAAGTTGGCAGCTATCGGATTGCAGACCCCTGAACCTATCAACACAACTAGCAGTAGCCGTGGGGGGCTCCTACGATGCCCTAGGCCCCTCGATCACAGCCGGAGGACTACATAGCCTAAAGACAGAAAGGGAAATCTAAACTGCCCCAGAGCAGACCCCAAAGCAAAAGGCAGCCCCCCACATATAATGACGGTGAAGCAAGAAGAAAGAACAAAACACAGACAGAAAGATAGACTGAGCAAAGATGGGGCCCAAGCTAGCTTAGATAGGAAAAGACAGGAAGGCTGCTGTCTGCAATCCGTGAAAACTCCTATGAAAATAAGAGCCAACAAACTGACAGTAAAAAAGGCCCTGAAGACGCTAGGCTTCAAAAAAGGCTATGTCAGTACTCAGGAATATTCTGAAGACAGAGCAACAGGCAAAAGGAAATTCAGCTCACCCCAGCAGGGAATGGCAGAATCCAGAAAAGCAAGGAAAACAAAACACTAATGCAAAAAGGCAAAGCAGAAATCTTAGCTTTAGATGAGCAGGAATCAGACTGGTTTCCTAGAAGTCCACAGAGAAATCATCCGCAGGCCAGAAGGGCGTCAGCAGCCTTATATCCAGTCATTAACTCCACTCAGCCAGTCATCATCATCAGCCCCAGGTGTTTGACAATCAGGCTCACTACCTTTCTTCACCAGACGAGGGAGTTCCTCGGGCCTCAGTAGTGAAGGGGAAAATGAACTCACAACAGCCATGCTTGCAAGCTTACAATCTATGAGGTAACAATTGCTTTCATTATTCGGACCGGCCATAGTGTAAGAAACGGGTGTTCATGTAATGCTGAATGAACTGGTTATCAGCTTAAGTGTTATGATTGGGTCACCGAGGAGGAAAGCAAGACCAAGCTAAGCCACAGACAACCAGAGAGGTTGGTAACTAAGCAGATTGCAGACCCCTGATCCTATCCACACAACTAGCAGTAGCCGTGGAGCGTACCTACGATGATCCTAGATGCCTCGACACAGACGGAGAACTAAATTAGCCTAACGCAAGAAAGGGGAAATCTAAACTTTCCCAGAGCAGACCTCAAAGGAATAGATAGCCCCCAAACATATATTGTCAGTGAGACAAGATGAAAACACAAACGCAGGTAGGAAAATAGACTGAGCAAACAATGGGGCCCACACTAACTAGACAGGAAAGGAAAGACTCTGTCTGCAATCATGCAAAAAACCCTGCAAAAAATGCCCAACACGTCTGATAGAAAAATACTGAAGTCACTAGACTTCGCCCACTATATCACCACTCTGGTATATTCTGAAAGCAGAGCAAAAAGAGGCCAATCTTGAGGGGGTTTTACACATAGCGATATCGCTAACAATATCGCTAAAACGTCACAGATTTTGTGACGTTATAGCGATATCGCTAGCGATATCGCTATGTGTGATACTTACCTCCGACCGGCTCCCCCGCTGTCCATCGCTGATCGCGCGAGATTGGGCAGCTCCATTTCTTGTCGGGCACTTCCTGCTGGGCTTCCTGCTGTGTGAGACGAGCGACGCTGGACACGGGCGGGAGGACATCTGGATCGCTGTGTGTGAAAGGTGAGTATCGTCCGCTGCGTCGCTGCTGCATCGCTGTGAGATCTTTCTGTATGAAAGCTCACTAGCGATCATTTAGCGATGCACCAGCGATCCTGATCGGGTCGGATCGCTGGTCGGATCGCTGGTGCATCGCTAAATGTAAAAGGGCCTTAATAAGGGACAAAAACAAACTGGCACAAGCAGTAACATAAGGATGGAAATTCAGCACAACCCCAGCCGGAGCTGGCTGACCACACAAAACTGAAATAGGCAAAACCAGATCAAATGTGAACAATAGCAAAAGAACACTTAGCTGAGCATGCAGGGACTGAGCTGGAAACTAAGACCTCAGGAGGCAGGAAAAAAATCACCAGCAGGGATAGAGGGAGTCGGCTGTCTTAAATCCAGTCAGAAACTCCAGATCTCCAGTCATCCTCCTCATTATCAGATGGCAGGCCTCTGCTAATTAGATCAGCTCCATTACCTCCAGTAACCACCAGAGGGAGCCCGGAAAGAGAACTCGCGACCCCTCAGTCAATATAACCAGCTCCACTACCTTTACTAGTAACCAGAGGTAGGCCAGAAAATGAATTCACAACAGTACCCCCCTTGAGGAGGGGTCACCGAACCCTCATACACGCCACCAGGCCGATCAGGATGGGCCCAGTGAAAAGCACAAACCAATCTATCGGCATGAATGTCAGAAGCAGAGACCCAAGAATTATCCTGGCCATAACCCTTCCATTTGACCAAGTACTGGAGTCTCCGTCTAACCAAACGAGAATCCAATATTTTCTCTACCTCATATTCCACATTGCCTTTAACCAATACAGGGTCAGGAGGCACCGCCATAGGAACTACTGGCTCCACAAACCTCTTCAACAGAGATTTATGAAACACGTTATGGATCTTAAACGTAACTGGAAGAGCCAATCGAAAAGAAACAGGATTAAGAATCTCCAAAATCTTATAAGGTCCAATGAATCTTGGCCTGAACTTTGGAGATGCAACCTTCATAGGAATATTCTTTGACGACAACCAAAGCATATCACCTACTTTAAACTGGGGACCAATTGTCCTATGCCGGTTGGAAAACCGTTGGGCTTTTTCCTGAGAAAACGACAACTTATCCACCACTTGGTCCCAAATCTGCTGCATTCTCTCTACCACAGTGTCCACACTTGGGCAGGTCGAAGATTCCACTTGCCCTGAAGAAAATCAAGGATGAAACCCAAAGTTACAGAAAAGGGCGACATCAAAGTGGCAGAACTAGCTCTATTATTTAGCGCTAATTCGGCCAAGGGCAAAAATGAGACCCAGTCATCCTGATCAGCAGATATAAAACATCTCAAATAGGACTCCAAAGTCTGGTTTGTTCTCTCAGTCTGCCCATTGGTCTGAGGATGAGATAAAGAGGAGAAAGATATCTGAATTCCCAGATTGGAGCAAAAAGCTCTCCAAAATCTGGAAACAAATTAGACTCCTCTGTCCGTCACAATGTTCTCAGGAATCCCATGCAACCGAACCACCTATTGTAAAAACAAGGGCACCAACTCTGAAGAAGATGGCAACTTTGGGAGTGGTGCAAGATGGATTATCTTAGAAAATCTATCACAAATCACCCAGATAACAGTCATTCGCTAAGAGACAGGAAAATCAGAAATAAAATCCATTGAGATATGGGTCCATGGCCTCTTGGGCACCGGCAGGGGAATCAACAACCCACTAGAACGAGAACACCGAGAACAAGTCCCACAGGACTGCACAAAATTCCTGACATCACGAGATAAGGCAGGCCACCAAAAAGACCGACTCACCAAATCTCTGGTACCAAAAATACCTGGATGACCAGCCAATGCGGAACAATGAATTTCAGACATTACTCTCTTCCTCCACTGGTCAGGAACATACAATTTTTCCATAGGGCAATGTTCAGGTTTGTCCACCTGAAATTCCTTCAGGGCACGTCTCAAATCGGGTGAGATGGTGGAAAGAACTACCCCCTCATTTAGAATGGTAGTAGGCTCGGTCACAATAAGAGAATCCGCAAAGAAACTCCTAGAAAGGGCATCCGCCTTAACATTCTTAGTGCCCGGAAGAAAAGAGATCACAAAATTAAAATGTGTGAAAAATAAGGCCCACCTAGCCTGTCTAGGATTCAAGCGTTTGGCTGATTCAAGTTAAATCAAATTCTTCTGGTCAGTGAGGACCACAACTTGATGTCTAGCTCCCTCCAACCAATGTCTCCACTCTTCAAATGCCCATTTCATGGCCAGCAATTCCTGATTCCCCACGTCATAGTTACATTCAGATGGGGAGAATTTTCAAGAAAAGAAGGCACAGGGATTCATTTCAGAAGTCACCGGATCTTTTTGGGACAAAACGGCTCCTTTACCAATCTCAGAAGCATCTACCTCCACCTGAAGTGGGAGTGAGACATCCGATTGCCGTAGAACCTGAGCAGAAGTGAATCTCCGCTTAAGCTCCTGAAATGCCGAGACTGCCTCTGGAGACCAATTCACCACATCAGCGCCTTTTTAGTCAGATCAGTCAGTGGTTTAACAATACCAGAAAAATTACTTATAAATTTACGATAGAAATTATAAAAACCCAAAAAATTCTGGAGACCCTTCAAAGAAGTGGGCTGAATCCAATCAAAAATGGCCTGTACCTTGGCCGGGTCCATTTCAATAGCCGACTGGGACAAAATAAATCCCAAAAATGAAATCCTCTGTACACCAAAGAGGCACTTCGATCCCTTAACATACAGGGAATTTTCCCTCAAAATCCGGAACACAGTCCGGACATGTTCCACATAAGAATCCCAATCACTGGAAAAGATCAAAATATCATCCAGATAAATGATCAAAAACTTATCCACAAAGTCCCAGAAAATATCGTTCATAAAGGACTGGAAGATAGAAGGGGCATTAGTGAGCCCAAAAGGCATCACCAGTTACTCAAAATGTCCCTCCGGAGTATTAAACGCCATTTTCCATTCATCCCCGTGCTTGATGCGAATAAGATTATACGCCCCCCTGAGGTCAAGCTTGGTAAACCAGCAGGCACTCTTAACTCTGGAAAATAAATCAGAAATCAGTGGTAACGGGTACTGATATTTAACCGTCATCTTGTTAAGGGAACGATAATCAATACACGGTCTTAATGAACCATCTATCTTGGCTACAAAAAAAACAGCACCTAAAGGTGACGAGGATGGTCTAATATGACCCTTCTCCAATGACTCCTTAATATAGGATCGCATAGCATCATGTTCGGGTACTGATAAGTTGAAAAGCCGACCCTCGGGAAATTTACACCCAGGTATCAACTCAATTGCACAGTCATAACACCTATGAGGAGGCAAAGACGCAGACTTGCTCTCACTAAATACTTCAGAAAAATCGGCTAGATAATCAGGAATATCATGAGACTTAGGAGAGGTGGAGAAAACAGGGGCGTCCCTAAGAACACACTGACAACCCCAACTCACCACAGACCCAGATTTCCAATCCAAAACTGGATAATGAGTTTGCAACCAAGGAAAACCCAGAACAATAGTATCATGCAAATTATGCAGCACCAGAAATTTACAATTTTCTTGGTGGTCTGGGGCAACCAGCATCGTCACCTGGGTCCAAAACTGAGGTTTATTCTCCGCCAAAGGCGTAGCATCAATACCCCTCAAAGGAATAGGCGTCCGCAGAAGCATCATGGAAAAACCACAACGTTTAGCAAAGTCCAAATCCATCAGATTCAATGCTGCTCCTGAATCCACAAAAGCCTTCGTGGAAAATATGGATAAGGAGCAGATCAGAGTAATTGCCAAAAGAAACTTAGGTTGTATACTGCCCACAGCAAATATGTGTGCAAAACGTTTCTCTCGTTTTGGACAGACAGAAATAGTATGAGAGACGTCTCCATAGGCCTTGAAGCCTAATTCATCGGGGAGCTCTGCGCAGCAGGTTAAAATTGTCATCTCTTTGCTGTGCGGCGATCCCCAGGATTGGGCGTTTTCTTTGACACCTGAGAAATCCAATTCTGACTAATGTGGATACATTTTTTCAAGCCTTGAGGTTGTTGTATGATGAACCTAATGCTATTGATCAAGCTGAGAAAGCCCTATTGGCTCTCCATCGACTATTGAAATGGACCCGGCCAAGGTACAGGCCATTTATGATTGGGTTCAGCCTACTTCTTTGAAGGCCCTCCAGAAGTTTTTGGGTTTTGCTAATTTCTATCGTAAATTTATAGGTAATTGTTCTGGTATTGTCAAACCACTGACTGATCTGACCAAGAAGGGCGCTGATGTGCTGAACTGGTCTCCTGAGACTATCTCAGCATTTCAGGGGCTTAAGCAGAGATTTACTTCAGCTCCAGTTTTACGGCAACCTGATGTCTCACTTCCATTTCAGGTGGAGGTAGATGCTTCTGAGATTGGTGCAGGAGCGGTTTTGTCCCAAAAAGACCCTGTGACTTCTAAGATGAATCCCTGTGCCTTCTTTTCTCGAAAGTTCTCCCCATCTGAACGCAACTATGACGTGGGGAATTGGGAATTGTTGGCCATGAAGTGGGCATTTGAGGAGTGGAGACATTGGTTGGAGGGATTTAGACATCAAGTTGTGGTCCTCACCGATCACAAGAATTTGATTTATCTGGAGTCGGCCAAACGCTTGAATCCTAGACAGGCTAGATGGGCCTTGTTTTTCATGCATTTTAATTTTGTGGTCTCTTTTCTTCCGGGCACTAAGAATGTTAAGGCAGACGCCCTTTCTAGGAGTTTCTTTGCCAATTCTCTTAGTGTGACTGAGCCTACTACTATCCTAGGTGAGGGGGTAGTTCTTTCTGCCATTTTGCCCGATTTGAGACGCGCCTTGGAGGAATTTCAGGAGGATAAACCTGAGCGTTGCCCTATGGGAAAATTGTATGTTCCTGACCAGTGAAGAAAGACAGTGATGTCTGAAATTCATTGCTCCGCATTGGCTGGTCATCCAGGTATTTTTGGTACCAGAGATTTGGTGAGTCGGTCCTTTTGGTGGCCTGCCTTATCTCGTGACGTCAGGAATTTTGTACAGTCCTGTGGGACTTGTTCTCGGTCTAAACCCTGTTCTCATTCTAGTGGGTTGCTGATGCCCTTGCCAGTGCCCAAGAGGCCATGGACCCATATTTCAATGGATTTTATTTCTGATCTTCCTGTCTCTCAGAGAATGACTGTTATCTGGGTGATTTGTGATAGATTTTCGAAGATGGTCCATCTTGTACCACACCCAAAGTTGGTGCCCTTGTTTTTACAACAGGTGGTTCGGTTACATGGGATTCCTGAGAACATTGTGTCTGACAGAGGAGTCCAGTTTGTTTCCAGATTCTGGAAAGCCTTTTGTTCCAATCTGGGAATTCAGTTATCCTTCTCCGCGTTTCATCCCCAGACCAATGGACAGACTGAGAGAACAAACCAGACCTTGGAGTCTTATTAGAGATGTTTTTTATCTGCTGATCAGGATGATTGGGTCTCATTTTTGCCCTTGGCCGAATTCGCACTGAACAATAGAGCTAGCTCTGCTGTAATTTTGGGTTTCATCCTCGATTCTCTTCAGGGCAAGTGGAATCTTCGTCCTGCCCTGGTGTGGACACTGTGGTTGAGAGAATGCAGCAGATATGGGACCAAGTGGTGGATAAGTTGTCACTCTCTCAGGAAAAGGGCAAGCGATTTTCCAACCGGCATAGGACCATTGGTCCCCGGTTTGAAGTGGGTGATATGGTTTGGTTGTCGTCTAAGAATATTCCTATGAAGGGTGCATCTCCTAAATTTAAGCCAAGATTTATTGGTCCTTATAAGATTTTGGAAATTCTTAATCCTGTTTCGTTTCGATTGGCTCTTCCAGTTACGTTCAAGATCCATAACGTATTTCACAAATCTCTGTTGAAGAGGTTTGTTGAGCCAGTGGTTCCTATGGCGGCATCTCCTGACCCTGTGTTGGTCAAAGGCAATGTGGAATATGAGGTAGAGAAAATATTGGATTCTCGTTTGGTTAGACGGAGACTCCAGTATTTGGTCAAATGGAAGGGATATGCTCAGGAGGATAATTCTTGGGTCTCTGCCTCCGATATTCATGCCAATAGATTGGTTCGTGCTTTTCACCGGGCACATCCTGATCGGCCTGGTGGCGTGGATGAGGGTTCGGTGACCTCTCCTCAAGGGGGGGTATTGTTGTGAGTTCATTCTCGGGTTCCCCTTCTGAACTCCCTCTGGTGGTGTCGGGAGGTGGTGCGGCTGGTTTGATCGGTGGAGATCTGCCACCTGAGGATGGGGATGATGATTGGATCTCGGGATTCTCAGATTGGATTTAAGACAGCCGACACCCTATTCAGTTGCTGGTGATTCCTTCTGGCTTGTCAGTTCTTGGTTTTCAGCTCTTTTCCAGTCATCTAAAGCTAAGTTTTTCTGCTAATGTTCACACTTGATTTTGTTGGTCTATTCAGTTTTTTGTGTGGTCTGCCAGCCCCGGCTGGTGGCTGAGCTGAATTTCCATTCTTATTTATCAGTATTTTTCCAATTGTCTTTTTGTCCCTTACTAGTTCGGTCTCTTTTTGCTCTGTCTCAGAATATTCCAGAGTGCTGATATAGTGGGAGAAGTCTAGTGACTTCAGGGCTAATTTTGCTATCAGAAGTGTTGGACATTATTTTTGTAGGGTTTTTTGCAGGTTGCAGACAGTGACTTGCCTTTCCTTTCCTGTCTAGTTAGTTTGGGCCCCATCATTTGCTCAGCATATTTTCCTGCCTGTGTTTGTGCCTTCATCTTGTTTCACCGTCAATACATGTGTGGGGGCTATCTATACCTTTGGGGTCTGCTCTGGGGCAATTAGTTTTCCCTTTTCTTGCCTTAGGCTTATGCAGTCCTCCGGCCGTGACGAGGCGTCTAGGAACATCGTAGGCACACTCCACGGCTACTGCTAGTTGTGTGGTAAGATCAGGGATCTGCAATCTGCATAGTTACCAACTTCTCTGGTTTTCTGTGGCTTAGCTTGTTTTGTTTTTTTCTCTCCTCGGTGACCCATTCATAACAGCCCACACTAACTAGACAGGACAGGAAAGGAAAGACTCTGTCTGCAATCATGCAAAAAACCCTGCAAAAAATGCCCAACACGTCTGATAGAAAAATACTGAAGTCACTAGACTTTGCCCACTATATCAACACTCTGGTATATTCTGAAAGCAGAGCAAAAAGAGGCCAATCTAAGGGACAAAAACAAACTGGCACAAGCAGTAACATAAGGATGGAAATTCAGCACAGCCCCAGCCGGAGCTGGCTGACCACACAAAACTGAAATAGACAAAACCAGATCAAATGTGAACAATAGCAAAAGAACACTTAGCTGAGCATGCAGGGACTGAGCTGGAAACTAAGACCTCAGAAGGCAGGAAAAAAATCACCAGCAGGGATAGAGGGAGTCGGCTGTCTTAAATCCAGTCAGAAACTCCAGATCTCCAGTCATCCTCCTCATTATCAGGTGTCAGGCCTCTGTTAATTAGATCAGCTCCATTACCTCCATTAACCACCAGAGGGAGCCCGGAAAGAGAACTCGCGAACCCTCTGTCAATATAACCAGCTCCACTACCTTCATGTCACGGTCCAATTCTTGGATCCGTGTCAGAGTCTGGGTTCCCTCATGAAAACCTGTATTTTCAGGCTTCTGGGGGCATGATATGTGTTTTTGCCCCCGGTAGCCACAAGTGTCATTACATCTGATACTTTCTTTAGTTTGCCTTTTGCCCCCGGTGGTCACTGGGGTTATAGCAGCTTTTGGCCCCTGATCATTTGACCATTCCCTTTTCCTATATAGGGTCACATGGTCTATGAGCAGGTGTTGGAAATAGCAGTATTTTCCTTTTGGATGTGAACCACAGTGAAGTGAGCAGCGGGCTCTGAGGTGAAGAGGCACTGCTGAAACTGATGTGAACTCTGACTGCCCAGTGTCCGCAGCAGAGTTAGATGGTGAAGGTGGCAGCTGGCTCTTAGGTTTTGAGCCACTGCGAAAAGTTTATCCGGTGATTTACTCTGCTGCCTGATGACTGCAGCAGAGCAAGATAAGTGTTTTGGTGTTTTTCCCTTTTTCCTTTGGGTGTTGAACAGTACACTTTATTCCCTGTCTCACCTCCTGGGGAGGGGGTTGGTGGTTTAGCTCAGGGCTAAACAGAAGATAGGGACAGGTCGGGGATTTGGGCCTCACTACCTTCAAGTGTACCCCCAAGTTAAGGAAAGTCAGGGCACCTCCTTAGCCTGGGGGCAGTTCAGGGGCCCAAGTTCCACGTCTCCTGCTTTGTCCCAACTGCCCCGTGACACCTCACTAGTAACCAGAGGTAGGCCAGAAAGCGAATTCACAACACTTAAGTATGCAACAATACAGACACAGAGGGCTATTAAATGCATAAAGCATGTGAGAACATGATGCGAGGAAGTTGGTTATGGTAAAAGATTTTGAATGGGCAACACAGCGATAGTTAGGTTAATGCGTTGAGGCAATAGGCCAGTCAGAACAAATGTTTTTTCAGGGCATGCTTAAAACTGTGGGGATTGGGGATTAATTGTTTGAACCTGGGTAGTGCATTCCAAAGAATTGGCGCAGCATGTGAAAAGCCATGGAGACGGGAGTGTGAGGTTCTGATTATTGAGGATGTTAACCTCAGGTCATTAGCAGAATGGAGGGCACGGGTAGGGTGGTAGACTGAGAAGAGGGAGTGTTTTGTGAGTGAGGGTAATAAGTTTATACTGAATTCTGGAGTGGATGGGTAACCATTGTAATGACTGGCACAAGGTAGAGGCAACAGTGTAACGATTGGCGAGGAATATGATCCTGGCAGCTGCATTCAAGACAGATTGGAGGGGGGAGAGTTTGGTAAGAGGGAGACCGATTAGTAGAGAGTTACAGCAGTCCAGACGAGAATGAATAAGAGAAACAGTAAGAGGTTTTACAGTCAAAAGTAAGAAAGGGTCGAATTCTAGAAATGTTTTTGAGGTGCAGATAACAAGACACACATATGTAGTACACAGTATCTGGCTTACAGCATGTTAGTGAAACCCATAATATTAGACTGGGCAGGCTGCCCAGCACTATACTGTATTTAATGAAACCATCTTGCCTCTCAAAGTATTCCCAAAAGTAGGCAAGACATTATGGTGTTTTTCAGATAAAATATATCTTAGCAAATTTATATTACATGTGAAGTTTTTTAACTTCAAATGAGATAAATGTATTTATCTTTACCTAAGATTATTCGTGCACTTTTGTGCCCTATCATTAATTCAAAGCAAAGACCTTTTATTGTAACATTTTATCAAACAAATGTATAAGGATATCATTTATTTGATCTGTTTTTTGTTTTTTTTTTAAATCATCATTTACAGGTTGTTTGACAAAGGAGAAAGGAGTCGGCACAAGTACTTCTTTTTAGTGCTGGAGTGGGCGGTAAGGTCGCTGTATGATGTACTGTTAACGATTGAAACCATAATTTATATTTTTTATTGCTATAGATAACTTTAAATGTGCATATCTACTGTATAACCTAATAAAAATATCATTTTCTTGAAATTTACAGCACCTACTCAGCCATGAGTAAGTATACCGCTGGTCTATAATGTGCATTGGAGCCTTTTTGGAGTGTAAATTTATTTGATTTTTAAGTATGAAAGAATTTTATGTACCTTGAGCCTACTGAGAGCTATTTCCACTGAAAGTATAGCTTACAAATTCATTGTCCATCAATGATTTTTAAACAAAATACAGAAACATTATAAATACCAGAAAAGTGGCAGTTTATTATAATGGGAAAAATACAATCGTTAAGGTATATTTGAACACTGAGGTTATAAACTTTGATTTCCATTACTGTTGTATTGACTATACTGAAAATTGAGGTTCTTAGTACATAAACTGGCCATTTTGTATGTGCACATCTGCCATAACAAAGCATACCCCGTAAATGGGAACCTACACTATCAAATTTAAGTGTATGTGCACACGTTTCGGATTTGCTTGTGGAATTTTCTGTGCGGATTCTTCCTCTCTTGACAGAAAACGCAGTTGAAAATCCACGCGGATTTGATGCGTTTTTGATGCGGATTTTCATGTGTTTTTTTTCATGCAGGCATTTTTGTAAGCTAAATAAAGATATATTATTAAACTAAAAAAAAAAAGAATTGTGATATCATTTCTTTGTCCAACCTCTTCTTTTACATACTCCATTGAATACCATAATATCATTACATACTATGTTCAAATATAATGTTTACACACACAAAACAAATATACAGTAAGTGAATATTTATAGATAGATAGATCAATAGATATATCGATAGACAGAGATACCTATTGATATCAAAATTTGGAAATTTGTAACTATGATGCAAATGGAAATTTGCACCATAGGTTGCAACTACTGTATCTATCTATCTATTTATAGATAGCTATATCTATAGATAGATAGCTACATCTATAGATAGATATAGATATATCTATGGATAGATAGATAGATAGATATAGATAGATAATAGCAAGCCCGATGTTTAATAATTAACATAATAAAATGGTACACAAAGAGTTAAATAAAGACACACACACACACACACACACACAAAATCTGCTTTGGGCCAGGGCCACACTTGTGAGAAACTCGAACGAGTCTCGCACCTCAATACCCGGCACTCGGACCAGAGTGTTCGGCTGCATAGAAATACATGCAGCCGCACACTCAGGTCCTGAGTGCTGGTGGCAGAGCCGGGTATTGAGGTGCGAGACTCGTGTGAGTTTCTTCCAAGTGTGACCCCTGTCCTTAAATGCAATATCTGTTTAATTTTAAAAAAAGGGGGAAAAAATTGCGTGGGCTCCCGTGCAATTCTCAAAACAAGAACATGGAAAGCCAGCGACTGGGGGCAGATTTTTTTAGCCTAGGAAGTGGGTAA
Organism: Dendrobates tinctorius; assembly: GCF_039654945.1. Taxonomy (NCBI): domain Eukaryota; kingdom Metazoa; phylum Chordata; class Amphibia; order Anura; family Dendrobatidae; genus Dendrobates; species Dendrobates tinctorius. Next base: position 1,296,645 of record NW_027361876.1, read on the forward strand.
TATCCATGAATCTTCCCAGGCTATTAATATCAGCTCACAGCTGTATATTTAGCCTTTACTGACTATTAAAATAGGGGAGCCCCCCAAAAATGACGTGGAGTCCACCTATAATTAATAACCAGAAAAGGCTATGCAGACAGCTGGGGGCTGATATTAATAGCCAAGGAAGGGGCCATGGATATTGGTCCCCCTGGCTACAAACACCTGCTCTCAGCCCACCCCAGAAAAGGTGCATCTCTAAGATGTGCCAGTTCCAGCACTTAGCCTCTCTCTTCCCAGTTTCCCTGTAGCGGTGGCAAGTGTGGGGTTGATGTCACCTTTTTGTATTGTAAGGTAACATCAAGCCCACAGCTTAGTAATGGAGAGGTGTCAATAAGACACCTATCCATTACTAATCCTATAGATGTTACAGGTTAAATAATGACACAGCCAGAATAAAATATTTTAACGAAATAAAACACAACACAGTTTCCCAAATGTATTATACGCCTAATTCCTCGTTCTCCTGCTAAAAAAATAAAATAATAAACCAAACCAAATACTCCCTGCTCCAATGTAATCAATTTAATAATGAGTGTCCCACAAAGATCTACCGTGTAGAACCGCTCTAATGTGACTGCTCTACAGAGCCTCCAATGACACACTGACTGGAGATAATACTCCCACAGTGTTCTTCATCGGAGTTCGCGCTCCCACTTTACGGCACTAGCGCAGAGTGAGAATTTTCTCACCCAGCAGTGCTGCAAGTGACAAGACAAACTCCGGTGACCTCTAGGCGGCAGAGCGATCCACTGCAAGAGGATCACCTCCTGTCACTGTATCAGCAGAGCCCTGTAGAACGGTCACATCTCCTGATGTGACAGCTCTACATGGAAGATCGTCGTGGGACACTCGTTATTAAATGGAGAACATCAGAACAGGGAGTATACTGTTGGTTGAATTTTTTTTTTTTTTTCAGGCGATCGAGGGAGTCAGGGATTAGCTGTTTGGTGAGTATGTGTACTGTATGTGCATATGTGTTGTTATTTTTTACTATTCAACACAGTAGCCAGATGGTGGGACTGCCCATCATCGGCTAATGCTGTCACTGTTCTGTGTGACATAGCCGGATGGGACTAGTAGTTCCATCAGACGATGCCTGCCTACACACAGACCTGCATGCACACACACCAAGCCGCACACACACACAGACCTTCGCAAACACACGCACACACACAGACACCCACTCACAGACACGCACATCTTCTCCGCACACACATAGCCTCCACCCACACACATAGTCTCCGCCAACATACTCTTCATCCTCCTTATCTGCAGCGTTTTTCACATGCAACTCCGCAGCAAATCCACAAATCTTTTTACACGTGCGGTCTTGCTGCGGATTTGACTGACTCAATGGAATTTAATGGGTGCAGAAATGCTGCAGATTCACAAAAAGAATTGACATTCTGCGAAAAATAAAACGCTGCATATTCCAAAGCATGTGCACACCAATTCTGGATTTCCTGTTGATTAACCCCTTCCTGACATCAGACTTACTATCCCGTACATGGGACCCGGGCCCCTATGCCCATGGACGGGATAGTACGTCTACCGCGATCAGCGGCGCCCACGTGGTGAGCGCCGCTGATCACGGCCGGGTGTCAGCTGACTATCACAGCTGACACCCGGCACTATGTGTCAGGGGCAGTCACGGACTGCCCCCGACACGTTAACCCCTTGCACACCGCGATCAAACATGATCGCGGTGTACCGGGGGTTAAAGGGAAGCATCAGCAGGGAGGGGGCTCCCTCCGTGCTTCCCTGAGCCCCCCACGGCAGCGCAATGTGCAGCGCTGCTGCGTGGGTCTCTTTCCCTACAGGCCCCCGAATCCAAGATGGCGACGGGGGCCTGTAGGGAGCTGACTTCCTCAGTGCCTGCAAAGCGCAGGCATGATGAAGTCTGCAGAACTGCCTGTGACAGATTGCTGATCTGTCACAGTGATCTGTGATGTGACAGATCAGCGATCTGTCACAGGACAGTGATGTCCCACCTGGGACTATGTAATAAAGTTAAAAAAAAAAAAAAAGTGTTAAAATAATTTTTAAAAAAATCGCCAAATAAATTAGAAAAAAAAAAAAAATTCCCCCAATAAATCCATTTTTTTGAAATAAAAAAAAAACAATAAAAGTATACATATTAGGTATCGCCGCGTCCGTAACGACCTGCCCTATAAAACTATCCCATTAGTTAACCCCTTTAGCGAACCCCTTAAAAAATAAAAATAAAAAACGAAGCAAAAAATAATGATTTATTATCATACCGGCAAACAAAAAGTGCAATAACGCGCGATCAAAAAGACGCATATAAATAGCCATGGTACCGCTGAAAAATTCATCTTGTCCCGCAAAAAATGAGCCGGTATACAGCATAGTCAGCGAAAAACTAAAAAAGTTATAGCTTGCAGAATAAAGCGATACAAAAATAATTATTTTTTCTATAAAATAGTTTTCATTGCATAAAACCGACAAAACATAAAAAACGACCTAAATGAGGTATCGCTGTAACCGTACTGACCCGAAGAATAAAACCGCTTTATCAATTTTACCGCACGCGGAACGGTGTAAACGCACCCCCCCAAAAGATATTCATGAAACGCTGGTTTTTGTTCATTCTGCGTCCCAAAAATCGGAATAAAAAGCGATCAAAAAATGTCACGTGCCCGAAAATTGTACCAATAAAAACGTCAACTCGTCCCGCAAAAAATAAGACCTCACATGACTCAGTGGGTCAAAATACAGAAAAATTATAGCTCTCAATATGTGGTGATGCAAAAACTATTTTTACAATAAAAAGCGTCTTTTAGCATGTGACAGCCGCCAAAAATAAATAACGCCACAAATAGTAAATCAAACCCCCCCGTTATCACCCCCTTAGTAAGGGAAAAATAATAAAATTAAAAGAAAATGTATTTATTTCCATTTTCCCATTAGGGTTAGGGCTAGGGTTAGGGCCAGGGTTAGGGTTAGGGCTGAGATTAGGGTTAGGGGTGTGTTGGCATTAGGGTTGGAGTTAGAATTGGGGGTTTCCACTGTTTGGGCACATCAGGTGCTCTCCAAATGCAACATGGCGTCTGATCTCAATTCCAGCCAATTCTGAGTTGAAAAAGTCAAATGGTGCTCCTTCCCTTCCAAGCTCTGCCATGCGCCCAAACAGTGTTTTACCCCCACATGTAGGGTATCAGCCTACTCAGGACAAATTGCAAAACAACTTTTGGGGTCCAATTTCTCCTGTTACCGTTAGGAAAATAAAAAATTGGGGGCAAAAATACCATTTTTGTGGAAAAAAATGATTTTTTTATTTTCATGCCCGGGCATTATAAACTTCTGTGAAGCACTTGGGGGTTCAAAGTGCTCACTACACATCTAGATAAGTTCCGTGGGGGGTCTAGTGTCCAAAATGGGGTCACTTGTGGGGAGTTTCAATAGTTTAGGTAGATCAGGGGCTCTCCAAACGCACATGACACCCGCAGACCATTCCATCAAAGTCTGCGTTCCAAAACTACTTCCCTTCACTACTTCCCTTCCGAGCCCCGACGTGTGCCCATACAGTAGTTTTCTCCCACAAATGGGGTGTCAGCGTACTCAGAACAAATTGGACAACAACTTTTGGGGTCCAATTTCTCCTGTTACCCTTGGGAAAATAAAAAAATTGGGGACTAATTGATCATGTTTGTGGAAAAAATACGATTTTTTTATTTTCATGCCCGGGCATTATAAACTTCTGTGAAGCCCTTGGGAGTTGAAAGTGCTCACAACACATCTAGATAAGTTCCTTAGGGGGTCTAGTTTCCAAAATGGGGTCATTTGTGGGGGGTTTCCACTGTTTAGGTACATTAGGGGCTCTCCAAAGACAACATGACAAGCGCAGACCATTCCATCAAAGTCTGCAATCCAAAACGTCACTGCTTCCCTTCCGAACCCCGACGTGTGCCCATACAGTAGTTTTCTCCCACAAATGGGGTGTCAGCGTACTCAGGACAAATTGGACAACAACTTTTGGGGTTCAAATTCTCCTGTTACCCTTGGGAAAATAAAATAATTGGGGACTAATTGATCATGTTTGTGGAAAAAAATATGATTTTTTTATTTTCATGCCCGGGCATTATAAACTTCTGTGAAGCACTTGGGGGTTCAAAGTGCTCACTACACATCTAGATAAGTTCCGTGGGGGGTCTAGTGTCCAAAATAGGGTCACTTGTGGGGAGTTTCAATAGTTTGGGTAGATCAGGGGCTCTCCAAACGCACATGACACCCGCAGACCATTCCATCAAAGTCTGCGTTCCAAAACGTCCCTACTTCCCTTCCGAGCCCCGACGTGTGCCCATACAGTAGTTTTCTCCCACAAATGGGGTGTCAGCGTACTCAGGACAAACTGGACAACAACTTTTGGGGTCCAATTTCTCCTGTTACCCTTGGGAAAATAATAAAATTGGGGACTAATTGATCATGTTTGTGGAAAAAATACGATTTTTTTATTTTCATGCCCGGGCATTATAAACTTCTGTGAAGCCCTTGGGGGTTCAAAGTGCTCACCACACATCTAGATAAGTTCCTTAAGGGGTCTAGTTTCCAAAATGGGGTCATTTGTGGGGGGTTTCCACTGTTTAGACACATTAGGGGCTCTCCAAAGACAACATGACACCCGCAGACCATTCCATCAAAGTCTGCATTCCAAAACATCACTACTTCCCTTCCGAGCCCTGACATGTGCCCATACAGTAGTTTTCTCCCACATATGGGGTATCAGCGTACTCAGGAGAAATTGGAAAACAACTTTTGGGGTCCAATTTCTCCTGGTACCCTTGGGAAAATAAAAAAATTGGTGACTAAAAGATCATGTTTGTGGAAAAAATACGAATTTTTTATTTTCACGCCCGGGCGTTATAAACTTCTGTGAAGCACTGGAGGGATCAAAGTGCTCACCACACATCTAGATAAGTTCCTTGGGTGTCTAGTTTCCAAAATGGTGTCATTTGTGGGGGGTTTCCACTGTTTTGGTACACCAGGGGCTTTCCAAACGCGACATGGTGTCAGATCTCAATTCCAGCCAAAAACGTCAAATGGCGCTGCTTCCCTTCTGAGCTCTGCCATGTGCCCAAATAGTGGTTTACCCCCACATATGGGATATCAGCGTACTCAGGACAAATTGCACAATACCTTTTACGGCCCTGTTACCCTTGGAAAAATAAGAATTGAGGGTGAAAAGATCATTTTTGTGGAAAAATATGATTTTTTAATTGTACGGCTGTATGTTATAAACTTCTATGAAGCCCTTGGGGGTTCAAAGTTCTCACCACACATCTAGATAAGTTCCTTGGGGGGTCTAGTTTCCAAAATGGTGTCATTTGTGGGAGGTTTCCACTGTTTTGGTACATCAGGGGCTTTCCAATCACGACATGGTGTCCGATCTCAATTCCAGCCAAAAACATCAAATGGTGCTGCTTCCCTTCCGAGCTCTGCCATGCACCCAAATAGTGGTTTATCCCCACATGTGGGGTATCAGCGTACTCAGGACAAATTGCACAATAACTTTTAGGGTCCTGTTACCCTTGGAAAAATAAAACTGGGGGTGAAAAGATCATTTTTGTGGGAAAAAAATATGATTTTTTAATTGTACCGCTGTACGTTATAAACCTCTGTGAAGCCCTTGTGGGTTCCAAGTTCTCACCACATATCTAGATAAGTTCCTTGGGGGGTCTAGTTTCCAAAATGGGGTCACTTGTGGGGGGTTTCCACTGTTTAGGTACATCAGGGGCTCTCCAAACGTGACATGGCATCCGATCTGAATTCCAGCCAATTTTGCATTGAAAAAGTCAAACGGCGCTCCTTCCCTTCTGAGCTCAGCCATGCAACGAAACAGTGGTTCCCCCCACATATCAGGTATCAGCGTACTCAGGACAAATTGCACAATAAATTTTGCAGTCCAATTTCTCCTGTTACCCTTGGTAAAATAAAAAAAAATGAACCTGAAGTATTTTTTTTGTGAAAAAAAGTTAAATGTTCATTTTTTTGTAAATATTCAAAAAATTCCTGTGACGCACCGCACCTAAAGGATTAATAAACTTTTTGAATGTGGTTTTGAGCACCTTAAGGGGTGCAGTTTTTAGAATGGTGTCACTTTTGGGTATTTTCTATCATATAGACCCCTCAAAGTGGCTTCAAATGTGATGTGGTCCGTAAAAATAAAATGGTGTTGCAAACATGAGAAATCGCTGGTCAATTTTTAACTCTCAAAACTTCCTAACGAAAAAAAATTTTGGTTCCAAAATTGTGCTGATGTAAAGTAAACATGTGGGAAATGTTACTTATTTGTGTGCCGTATCTCTGTGATTTAAGGGCATAAAAATTCAAAGTTGGAAAATTGGGAAATTTTCAAAATTTTCACCAAATTTCCATTTTTTTCACAAATAAATGCAAGTTATTTGAATGAAATTTTACCACTAACATGAAGTACAATATGTCACTAGAAAACATTGTCAGAATCAACGGGATCCATGGAAGCGTTTCAGAGTTATTACCTCATAAAGGGTCAGTGGTCATTAACGTGCAAACCACCCTTGGGGCTTAAGGGGTTAATAGGTCAGTCACCAGAATCATACATCCGTCACCATTTACACATAGCAAGTATAGTCTATACTAGCGCATGGCCGAACAGTCATGCGCGCTTTTTATAGCCGTGCGGGACCTTCCATATCTCTGAGATGGACCAATGAGATCTGGAGCAGGACCTGGGCACATGACTCCCGATCTCCAATGGGAGATCGTCTCATGAGCATGCCCAGTATGAGCACAGAGGAACTTGGTCTCTGGATCGGTGTGCAGCAAAGTAATCTTCTCTGCAGTAGATAGACAGCAGGAGACCGCAGAATGTGAGGCTCTGGATTTAGTGTAGCATCATACATTACTGTGTTGTCTTGCCAGTTGGATAAATACACTGAGCTGTGATAGTTGGTGCTCCATGCTGTTTCACGGCCCAGCTAGAGAATATTATCCATGTAAATTGTCTATTTTCATTGCATACCCCTGTTTCTGCATTTTTCTAAACACTGCATTCCTTGCCTGTAAATAAATTAACCCTTTGTTTGCACCTCATCTTGTGTACCGTAGTCTCCCTGCATTGTGGTGGTCCCCCGGCCATCGCTTCACCAGCATAGGTGGAGTCAGTCCATGGAGGAGATGGAGAAATCACTTTCTCTGTCTCCTCAAGAGCTGTGCTGTGATTCTCTTATGCGAGAAGAGCACTGACACTTGGCTCATGCTCACAGCAGATCTGGAGCCAAATGTCATTAGGATATCACATCCGACGCTCTCGCAAAATCCCCAAATCCTACTGGATATCCAGAAAAATATAAGATCTTATTTACATTTGAGCTCTAGCTCATACACATGATCACTTTGAAATCATGGACATTAGGTTTTCTTGTGAATTCTAATATTCTTTATCCCACTTAATAAATTGGAAATATCACCAACGAAAACATGTCTTGTAGATTTAGATGGACATTACGCTTATTAGGATCTTTTAGTGCACAATATGGCAAGACTATCATTATTAGTATTTTCCCTGAAACTCATCATGGGTGATATTTTTGGCAGAAATTTTGCTGTGACTGCTTTGTCACCAGTCATCTATGAAAGCCTGGGTTGAGATCATTATTGATCAGAGTGAGTGCTGACTCTTTTCTTTTTACCATTTTTGATAGCTCCCTTTCTGCGTAACCCCTCCTTTTTACTTTAATAATATGGTTTGTGGTTTGGTAATAACTTGGTACATTAATATTTACTTTGGGATTATTCTCCTATTGACCTCTTTTAGCACTAATGTAATCTTTTAAAGGCTAAGTTTTAAGGGATTGTTTCTTTTCTGTGATTCTTTCTTCCATACATATTCCCAGGGGGGTTTGCTATACTTACTCTGGCTGTTTTCTGATCCTTTAATTAAAAATAGGCTTGGATGGATGGGAGGGTTGCTGAGCCAATATGAAGGCAGTTATTTACTCCCTGATGTACGCTACAAAAACCACACAAAAAGTGACAACCACCTCACAGCAGAATAAAATGCACAGGTGCACATTGCTGTGACTGCACAAAAGTATACAGGAAAACAAATACATCTGTACACTAAGCATGCTAAGGTATATGTGAACAAGGGATATACTAATGTATAATTATATGACCTGCATTACTACTGTAAAAAGTTTTTGCGTTTTTGTTATTTGCTCCCTTTCTTTGCAGAGCCATAACATTTTTTTATTTTTCAGTCAAAATGGCCAGGTGAGGGCTTGTATTTTGCAGGACAAGTTGTTCTTTTGAATGACACAATTGGTTTTAAAATATTGTGTACTGGAAAATGGGAAAAAGATTCCAAGTGCGGTGAAATTGCAAAAAAAGTGTAATTCCACAGTTTTTTTTCCATGTTCAATAAATTCTAAAACTGACCTGCTATTATGATTCATTACGAGTTCATAGACACCAAACATGTATAGGTTCTTTTTTATTTAAGCGGTGAAAAAAAATCCAAAATTTGGTTTAAAAAAAATGGCGCCATTTTCCGAGACCTGTAGCGACTCCCATTTTTTGTGATTTTTATTGATACCATTTTGGTGTAGATATGATCTTTTGATAACCCAGTATTTCATTTTATAGCAATGAAGTGGCGACCAGGCACAGTACTTTGATCTCCTCTGCTACACACAGGCGATGCTTAGATCGACTGTGTGCAGCAGAAATGCTCACTTTCTATGAGCGCCCACCATGGGGGTGGCACTCATAGCTATCTGGCAATGCCAATCAGAGGTCTGCTGGAGACCTCTGGTTGTCATGCTGACCCATCGGTGACCAGCGATCATGTGACAGGGTCACCAATGGGCAGGATTAGCAATGCGCTTCTTTCCGGTAAGCATAAGTTAAATGCCGCTGTCAATCTCTAGTTAACAGCCATGGGTGGATCACGATTCCACCCGTAGCTGTTGCGGATACATGTTAGCTATATAGATCAGCTGTCATGTGCTCGGAAAGGTGCGGGCTCCGGCACTATGGGGGAGTCCAACATCGGTGTACTGTTACGCTCAATGTTTGAAAGGGGTTAACTATACTAATACAATTGATGTAGTTTGTGCACAGTTTGATCAAGTTGTAAGAGCCCATCTGCCAGGAAAAAAGCTAACTTTTTTAGGTTAGGAACCTTTTAAGGAGAGGTAGGATCCCGTTTTAATCAAAACCATCCTTGACAAATGATAGAAGAGTACTCATCCAATAACTTACTTCCAAATGAACATTGCATAAACAAAAAATTCACAAGCACCTCTTAACAAAATGAAATAAATACACAGGCATGCAAAATGAAATAATAGAAATCCAAATAGGCCCTAAAGGTTATTGGTAGTCAAACCCAAAACAAATCCAAAAATGAAAAATTTTTACAGATTTGTTGGACTATAGCAGAAGTCACTTTTATTCTAATCATGGTCCTGATGAATAGTCGTGGGAGTCCGCGATGAGGTATCGGCCTTCAGCTTCTCTGCAGAGTCCTCGTGGGCTTGAAGGAGAGGGAGCGTAAGGGGAGTACTGTAGCACTACTTCCAGCTCCCCTGTATGGAGTCCCCTTCTCCTTCCTTGCAGGGATGCTTACCCACTACCCCGGTCCTCGGCATGGTCCTGATATCCATGTGCACGCCCTCCTCATTCTTAAAGTGGCAGCACACGCATATACAAATAGCGCTCAGCTATAGCTCAGAGGCATTTAGTATAATCAGTACACCTGCAAGATGGCTCCCAGCCAATTTCTGGAAGTCATCCAGCATAAATTACTCCCTCTCCTTTAGGGATTCACCAAGAACAAGTAGAATCATTAGTGAGTAAGGTGTGCTAATATGCTAATAGAGAGTTGTGAGGTCCCCTGGTACCGGTGTTGGCAATGTTCTGAACCTGTATCCCTGGTCCCAGTGTGGCCAGTCCTGTATCAGAAGTCCCCTGGTTCTGGTGTGGCCAGTCCTATATCCTAAGTCTCCTGGCCCTGGAGTGGTCAGTCTTTTTCTCGAAGTCCCCTGATCCCAGAGGGTCAGTGCCTTAACTTTGTCCCCTGCTCCCAGAGCGGCCAGGGCCTGAACCTCGTCCCCTGGTCCCAGAGTGACCAGTGCCTGTACAAGTGACAGTTTAAATAAGAGATCCATTTAGATACACTACATGTTATAAGCATCAACTCATTCAACAGCTCCATCTGCCACAATTTATGAGAGATTGGAGTTTACAGGAAAAACTTTTTAAGAAACATTCTATCCTTCCAGTATAATGACTTGTATATAAGGCTAATTTAAAGAGTATTTAAAAGAATAATATTTAAAGTAACACAAAATTGAAATCTTTATTAAAAAATTGGAAATGTCAACATAAATTTATGAAGGAAGCAAGAACTGCCCAAAAATTGATGGGACAAGGACTCAGACACACCCTGTATTAGACATAAAGGAGGTCCTCAACTCCTCATAAACATTGTGTTCAAATTGTCATGTAGTGGTACTTCTAGACTCAAAGGCTTTGCAAACACAACCAAAAATTACAAGCAGGGGCATCCATAAACCCTTCAAGGCACTAACTGTAGTATCTCATTGTAATATTGTGAACAAAATGTAGTTGTGATTTTCCCACACTTGCTTGCAGCCAGGGTGTTTTGATTCAGGACGGGTTTTTTTCTCCCATAGTGGTTTGTTTGGGGTTAACTTTGTATGGCCTCTCTTTGGTTCAAGGAGGGCTATTTAGACTTGCTGCTTGCCAGGCTCAGAGTGAATGATACTTCCGTTACGCGACTTGAGCAGCTAACCCAGGTTTCTCTGTTTGATATTGTTGTTCCTCTGTGTGTGTTTACCCTTGTATGACTCTGATTCAGTACTACTCTGGACTCTATGGTCCTGATCCTCGACTTTTTCTCTAACCTCCCCCTGTCTTACCCTCTGGATCCCGCACTCCCGTCTGGCTTCTGAACTCGGCTCATTCCCCACCATTCTCCTGTCTCATCCTTCGGCTCTTACACATCTCCGGCTTCTGACCTCGGCTCTCCTGACTATGTTCCCAGCACATCTTTGAGAGCCATCTCCTATCTGCTCACATGGGTTGGCTCCACCCCCCGGCTGCTTCTTCGGTAGTCACGTGTCCTGCCAGGTCCTGCTACACCGTACATCGCACGACGCAGTGTCCGCGCGCCTCCTGGCTGGACTACGTTCCTCGTGCAGTGCCCCCTAGGCCTTCCCTCTGGAGACACAGCTAGTGTGTCTTTACATTATTACTGACCATTATTTATCTCTTTGGGGGCACTTGCTTTCTTGTATAATATGGACCCTCTCCATGCTCTGTCGGAGCAAGTTTCCAGTTTAATCCAGATGATGCAAATCAAATATCGGTGGAGCAGAGGGCCCTGGTTCAACCCCAGGTGCAGAGAGAAATGGCAGATACAGTTAAAACCATCCGGAATGCTTCTCTCTCTGGCAATAAGGATGGTGGTGTGATGGACGTCTCCCTGTCTTCCCTTGAAAACTCTATTAAACTTCTGGATACTTTCTCTTGGGAAAAAGATACATTTCAAGTATTTAAAGAGGGGTGTAAATTGTTGTTTTCCTTGCGACCTCGATCTTCGGGTAACGAGTGTCAAAGGATGGGGATTATTATATCTCTATTAAGGGAGGGTACACAGGCTTGGGCTTTTCTCTTTCTCCCACTGCCCCTGAGAGAGTGTCTGTGGGTCTGTTCTTCAAAGCCTTAGGGGCAGATCTATGATGAATCTGATCGTGTGAGATTGGCTGAGGACACTTATGAGTCTCTCTCAGGGAAAGCACTCAGCCAAGTGGTATTGTTCTGAATATAGGCATTGGGCCTCGGAGCGGTCTTGGAATGACTCGGCTCTCAGGGGGTTGTTCCACAGAGGGTTGTCCGAACACTTAAAGGACGCACTGGCTCTGCATCCCCCACCCCACTTTCTGGAGGAGGTCATGACACAGGCCATCCGCATGGACCGCAGACTTTGAGAGAGTGGAGTGGTGCAATGGGAGGCCCCTTTATTTCCAACTAAAGCTGAATCTTCTTTGTCTATTGAACCCATGGAAGTGAGAGCTGTTTCTGTAAAGGAGAGATAGAAGACGTCGCAAGGAGAACAAGCTCTGCTTCTACTGTGGGTCCCCGGGACACTGGAGAAAGGATTGCCCTACCTGTCCTCCGTCTTACAAGGTATTGGGAAACGCCTAGGTGTGGGTAACTGTCGAGGAGGGAACCCTGACCCTCAGGTACATTTTTCCTCAGCTTGTAAATTGTTGCTGCAGGTTGAACTTGATGTGGATAACTGTCTATTTCCCGCTATGGCTTTTGTGGATTGTGAGTCAACTGTGAATCAATCCACAAATTGTGACTCAAAATTGGTGACTCATTGTAAGATTGGGACAGTTAGGTTAAGTGCTCCCATGAAAGTGGTGGCTATTAACTCTACAATTCTCAACAAGGATGGAATCACTTCTATTTCTGAAGTATTTCTCCTCAAAGTGGGTCCTGTACATATGGAGCACATAGCCTGTTTTGTTTTGGACAATCTACCTGCGGGGTTGGTTCTGGGGTTTCCCTGGTTGCAATGTCACAACCCTGTCATCAATTGGGAATCTCGGGAACTGTGTTAACAAATGTTTGAAATCTGCATCTGTATCATCTGTCAGTCTGGAGGGTATTCCGGAGTACCTAAAGGATTTCGAAGACGTGTTCTCCGAAAGTGAGGCTGAGGTTTTGCCACCACACCGCCCATTTGATTGCGCTATTGACCTGATTCCGGGTGCCAAATTGCCCAAGGCCTATCTATTTATTCTTTCAGGTCCTGAGTGGGTTGCCATGAAGGATTATATTTCTGAAAGTCTCCGTAAGGGGCATATTCGCCCTTCTGTTTCTCCTGTGGCAGCCGGCTTCTTTTTTTTTAAAAAAAAAAAAAGACGGTGGTCCTCGCCCTTGCCTCGACTTCCGGGAACTTAATAAGATCACTGTTAGAAACACATACCCGCTTCCTCTTATTCCTGATTTGTGTAACCAATTGTTTTGGGCCAAATGGTTTTTGAAACTGGATTTGCGGGGGGCCTATAACCTGATTCGGGTGCGAGAGGGGGACGAGTGGAAGACTTCATTTCTCACATCCGAGAGATTGTTCAAAAATCTTGTTATGCCTTTTGGTTTGACAAATGCCCCAGCAGTTTTTCAGAATTTCATTAAGTTTATGTTTTCTGACCTTATTGGACGCTTTGTGGTTATATATCTAGATGATATTCTGATTTATTCATGTGATAAACAGCTCATCTTGGTGATCTGCGTACGGTTCTCCAGAGGCTCAGGGTGAATCAACTCTTCGCTAAGTTGGAGAAATGTTCATTTTTTGTTCAGGAACTGTCATTCTTGGGGTTCATTGTGTCAGGGGATGGGTTTCGCATGGATCCCAAGAAGGTTCTGGCAATTATTGATTGGGTTCAGCCCCGAGATTTGAAGGGTTTGCAGCGCTTCTTGGGATTCACTAATTATTATCGAAGGTTTATCAAGGGGTTTTCACAGGTGTTCAAAACCTTCACTGATCTGACACAAAAGGGGGCTGATGACAAAAATTGGTCAACTTCAGCTGTATCGTCATTTCTGTCATTAAAGAAGAGTTTCATGTCCGCTCTGGTCCTGGACTAACCAGATCCGTCCAAGCTTTTCATTGTGAAGGTTGATGCTTTAGAGGTGGGAGTGGGGGCAGTGTTGTCACAGGGGCCCACCAATTTGAGACCCTGTGCCTTCTTTTCCAAAAAGTTCTCCCCAGCCGAGAAACATTATGATGTGGGCAATTGGGAGCTTCTTGGTGTTAAGTTGACTTTTAAGGAATTGAGGCATTTTTTGGAGGGTGCAGCTCATCCCATTACTGTGGTTGTTAGGCATTGAGTTTCCCCTACTGCACAGTGGGAATCTCAAGCCATGTCGTCTGCGGTCTCCCATTCCTCTGCGGCTGCAGAGATTCCTGCTCAGCAGAGGCGTCGGTCCAGACGTCTTGCCCAGCCTAATGCTAGGCATCTGATTGCTCCTTCAAGCTCTGCTGTAACACCATGCTTGAATCAGCAGTAAGCAGACGCACCAGGGACTAAGTCCTGTATTTTGCCTACTGAGCATGCCCGTGGGACGACCTGTCATTGGAGGTTGAAGGACACATGTGCAGGTCCCGCTCCTGCTCAGATTGGTCCACCACTGGGAAGGTCCCGGAAGGACGCAACTATAAAAGTCGCATGGCCGCTCGGCCATGCGCAAGTATAGACTCTTATGCTAAAAGTGTGTATGATGATAAATTCATGTATCTGGTGACTGACTCATATGAAACCCCTTGGTTGTGCCTGTTGTTAGGGTCTAGTGGTTAGAGTCAGTGCCTGTCAGTGGCTAGGCTTTAGGCCATAGTGCTCCAGGTCAGCACCTCACATAGCACCATATTCCATCCAGAGCAAGGCACATAAGTGCCGCATCTACGGCGGCGCCAAGTGCTGGTGAGTCTAGAGGGACTCCGACTCTGTGTCTTGGGGCAGAGTCCTGTGACTTTACACCAGCGCTCACTTTGCCGAGCTCTGCGAGCTTAACAGGCTTCAGCGATTATATTCATAGAATCGTAGAGTTGGAAGGGACCTCCTGGGCCATCTGGTCCAACCCCCTGCTCAAAGCAGGATTCGCTAAATCATCCCAGTCAGATGTCTGTCCAGCCTCTGTTTGAAGACTTCCATTGAAGGAGAACTCACCACTTCTCATGGCAGCTTGTTCCACTCATTGATCACCCTAACTGTCCAAAAGTTTTTTCTAATATCTAATCTGTGTCTCCTCCCATTCAGTTTCATCCCATTGCTTCTAGTCTTTCCTTGTGCAAATGAGAATAAAGTTGATCCTTCTACAATGTGACAGCCCTTTAGATATTTGTAGACAGCTATTAAGTCTCCTCTCAGTCTTCTCTTTTGCAAACTAAACAATCCCAAATCCTGCAACCTTTCCTCATAATACAGGGTTTGCAGACCGGTCACCATTCTGGTTGCTCTTTTCTGAACTTGCTCCAGTTTGTTGATGTCTTTTTTAAAATGTGGTGCCCAAAACTGGACACAATATTCCAGATGAGGTCTGACCAAAGAGGAGTAGAGGGAAATAATGACTTCATGTGATCTAGACTGTATGCTTCTGTTAATACATCCTAGAATTGCATTTGCCTTTTTTGCTGCTGCATCACACTGTTGACTCATATTCAGTCTGTGATCTATTAGTATACCCAAGTCTTTTTCACATGTGCTGTTGCTTAGCCCTATTCCTCCCATTCTGTATATGCTTTTTTCATTTTTATTGCCCAGATGTAGTACTTTGCATTTTTCCCTGTTAAAAACCATTCTGTTAGTTGCTGCCCACTTCTCCAGTTTATTTATATCTTTTTGAATCCTCTCTCTTCTCTGGTATTAGCTATCCCTCCTAGCTTTGTGTCATCAGCAAATTTAATCAGTTTACCCTCAATTCCTTCATCTAAATCGTTGATAAAGATGTTGAACAATACAGGGCCCAGGACAGAGCCCTGTGGTACCCCACTTGAGACATTCTTCCAACTGGATGTGCAGCCATTTACGACCACTCTTTGGGTCCGATCACTAAGCCAGTTATGAATCCACCTAACAGTTGCCTTGTCCATTCCATACTTAGTCATTTTTTCAATAAGGATTGTATGAGAGACTTTGTCAAATGCTTTGCTGAAGTCAAGATATACTATATCTACAGCATTTCCTTGATCCACCCAATCAGTGATTCCGTCATAGAAGGAAATTAAGTTAGTCTGACATGACTTATTAGTTACAAACCCATGCTGACTCTGTTTAATCACTTAATTCTTATTCAGGTACTGACATACATGTTGTTTAATAATTTGTTCAAAGATCTTTCCTGGTATAGAAGTCAGACTCACCGGCCTATAGTTGCCTGGGTCCACCTTCTCCCCCTTTTTGAAGATAGGAACAACATTTGCTCTTCTCCAGTCTTCTGGGACGTCTCCTGTTCTCCAAGAATTTTCAAAGATTATGGAGAGGGGTTCAAAAATTTCTTCTGCTATCTCCTTCAGTACTCTGGGGTGTAATTCATCTGGACCTGGAGACTTGAATTCATTTAGGTTAGCTAAGTGTTTCCTCACTATCTTTCTGTTTATAGATATCCTGGATTCTTCTATTCCCTTAATAGGACAGTGAAGAACAGTTGATGTTACAATTCCTTTCTGAGAGAAAACAGATGCAAAATAGGAATTTAAAAGTTCGGCCTTCTCAACATCCTGTCTTACCATTTCATCATTTTCATCCTGTAAAAATCCTATAGCATCTTTGACTTTTGACATATCCCCAAAATCCTTTATTATTGCTTTTGACATCTCTTGCAAGCCTCAATTCATTGTCAGCTTTAATAATCTGATTTGTGCCCTGCAGGTTCTGCAGACAGCATTATATTCTTCTTTAGATATGCCTCCCTCTTTCCATTGTATAAACATTTTTTTCTTCCTTTTTAGCATGTGCGGCGGTTGTGCAGCTCTGTGAGGCAACAGAGTCCGCCTCGTACACACCGGGTGACATTAACCCACGTGTGTTCGCTTATTACACCACAATATAGTATCTGCCATTACTTAGCTGCAGTATTCCATCTCTGCACGGTGGATCCCAGGCTGCGAACGCACCTCATTATCATTTTATTATTTGGTGCATTCCGCCAGCCTAACAGTGGTGACCGATCATAAGAACCTGGCTTACATTGAATCTGCAAAAAAGTTAACCGCAAGGCAGGCCAGGTGGTCACTTTTTTTCCCGGTTTCAGTTTTCGATCACGTTTTGTCCGGGATATAAGAATGTTAAGGCCGATGCTTTGTCTCGGAGCTTGGATCCGATGTCCCCCCAAAACCTCCATCCTCCATTCTTCAACCTGGGGTGGTGGCTTCATCTGAGTTGGAACGCGAAATTCTAGAGGCTCAGTCGCTAGCACCTAGGTCTAAGCCTGATGGTAAACTGTTTGTTCCCATACAGTTTCGTCTCAGGCTTCTCCGCGAGTTCCATGAGTCAGCCTTGAGTGGACTTCCTGGTATCTCGGCTACTTGGGGGGCTGTTGCGAGGGTTTTTTGGTGGCCCTCGCTTACTACTGATGTTGGAAAATTTGTGTCTGCTTGCGGGCTTTGTGCGCGTGCTAAGAGCGCTCATAACCGGATGGCCGGGGAGTTGGTGCCTTTGCCAATTCCTGATAGACCGTGGACCCAACTGTCCATGGATTTTATCACCAATCTTCCTCCATCCAGGGGTAATACTGTGGTATGAGTGGTGGTGGACAGGTT
Organism: Dendrobates tinctorius; assembly: GCF_039654945.1. NCBI lineage: Eukaryota > Metazoa > Chordata > Amphibia > Anura > Dendrobatidae > Dendrobates > Dendrobates tinctorius. The sequence continues at coordinate 1,314,046 of NW_027361876.1, forward strand.
TACTAAGCAAGCTCATTTTGTACCTTTGACTGCCTTGCCCTCTGCAGAGAGTTTGTCCGGATTGTTTGTGCAGCATGTGGTTTACTTGCATGATGTGCCGTTGAATGTAGTGTCTGACCGGGGTGTACAATTTGTCTCCAAGTTCTGGAGGGCGTTCTGTAAAAGGTTGGGTATTACCTTGTCCTTCTCTTCCGCATAACATCTGGAGACTAATTAGGTTTTGATTTGTAATGAAGTTACTGATAACTGTATGAAAGATATTTTATTGTCACAGCAGCAGGGGATAGGCCTGGTTCAGAGGCTGGTTATTGGCAATGTCCGTTTGGTGGGAAGTCACTAGTGGGGAATAGTGGCTTCTGTTACAGGTCATGGTAACTAGCGGGTGTAGGTCCTGCAAGGCTTAGGGGTTTTAAATTGCGGGATATTAATACCTCATACCTGGGCTGGTGTGTTGCGGCCAGGGATATCCGTTGGTGGTGCTTCTGGACCAGACTTATCGGTTGTTATTAGATATGTAATATTTACATTGTTATTGTTTATAATGTTCTGTGGCGCCATTGTTGTGGCTGCCTCAGATCGTGGGTGTATTGTATTAATAACAGGCAGCTGCGACCATTTAACCCATGTCGCAAACAGTCGTGTGTTTCTTTTAAAGGGGTCGGTGAGAAAGTGTTTGATAAAGATGGGGATGACAAAATCCCTTCTTGGATTGTCATGCAGTGGCACCACATCCCTGGGAAGCCAAAACCTAATACTATAAAAGACTTAAAATGGGGGACCCTGTTTTAGATTTTCATGCGAATACTAGGACTTGCATTTCACTCTCTCGTTTAGACAACGGTAGACTAAACATAGTTTTGCTTCATCCACAGAATGTTAGTAGTGTCCTATAATGTAGATTAAGAAAGTCATACCTAAGGGTTTCTCTGTGTAATTTAACTTTATACAGATTCTGTCCTTAATTATATCTAAAGATGCTGACAGAGCTGTAGGCTGGTTAGAGTCCAAGATCCATACTATCCAATTATTTTGATGCTGTATACTTGTTTCCAACATAGCCAAACTGTGGTGAAGCAGAAACTTTCAGTCTTTGTTTGCTTGCCAGATTTTACACCTGCATAATTATGTAAATTGCACAACAAAATACATGCATGTCATCAAGTTCTGATTCATCTCATTTGTCACTGAACCATTGTGTTCCATGCTGACTGATTTGGCATGGGAGAAAAATATCACTAGTATCACTAATGCCGGCAGAAACGTCTTCAATCTTCTTTTCCTGGAGTCTGGAAACAATATCCCAGAGAGCTTTTGCAGCGGTCAGAGCGGACAATGCAATGCTAAAGTACATCGACAATATATTTAGCTACAGGCTTCCAGCTCACTAATGTGATTTCATGTAATATATTTATTACCTACAGTCCATAAGTCCAACTGTCAAAAATATCTGCCCAGTGTAAATGGATATTGCTTTAAGAAAATGTATTAATTTCGAATGAGATTTCAGGGAACTCTTCATCAAATGAGGCTAGACTGATGATTATTAACTATGTTACCTTACTTATGTGAGTAATGGAGCCAAACAAAGAAGAGGTACCCAAGAGACAAAACGGCACAGCAGAATCCCTGGGAGGACCTCCTCAGTGACGCAATTCAGTCTAATTTTTTACCAGGTGTCAGCACCAATAAAAGACATTTCACAAATTTCAGCTGTAGGGTTCATATAAAAATGTCATCTGGAGCAACGATTATTCAGTATTTTCAATGCTTACAATACTTATCTTTCTGTGTATATTCCAGGCTTCCTGGTGTCATGGGGCTAATGTGGTTTGCTTAAAATTACCTTAGCAACTAATCTAATTAGTTAACCAGTTCAAACATGTTGCTGGAACAAAACCTTATTAAGCGAAATAAGAGAATGCCGTTTTCAGTTATTTGGGCATTTTACCATTATTTTATACATAGCAAATGACATCACAATATTATGACATGAAGAAGTAATTACTGTTAATATTACTGTTTACATACATGCCTAATTATTATACATTCACAAGTTGTTTCAGCAGATATTGTTTACTGGCATGCCGCACTCACAAGAGACCACAGTCAGGAGCATCGAAATACTGATGTGGCAAGCAGACTCCTGTTCATGACATCAATGTTGTTGCCTTGCAAAGAGATTCTATGACCTTGTCTACCAGAGGCATTATTTCTGTAACAGAACTCCAGACCTGCTATGTACCCGGAGTTGGACTGGCCTGATGGGGGCATGGGCTATTCTAAAAGCACAGGCAGGGGCGAAAACGCAGACCTGGCCTGCTGCGACGACCATGACCGGCAACACCAACTGGAGCACCAGGGTAAGTGCTGTGGCCCTGGTATAATGGGGAGGAGACAGGCTGGGGGAGAGTAAATGGTAATGTATTTGGGGTGGGGCTGGGGAGAGCAAATGATGATGAATTGAGTGTGGTGAGAGTAAAGGATTATGACTTCAGCAAAGCATTTGACAAAGTATGGAATGGACAAGGCAACTGTTAGGTGGATTCATAACTGGCTTAGTGATCGGACCCAAAGAGTGGTCGTAAATTGGCTGCACATCCAGTTGGAAGAATGTCTCAAGTGGGGTACCACAGGGCTCTATCCTGGGCCCTGTATTGTGCAACATCTTTATCAACAATTTAGAGGAAGGAATTGAGGGTAAACTGATTAAATTTGCTGATGACACAAAGCTAGGAGGGATAGCTAATACTAGAGAAGAGAGAGAGAAGATTCAAAAAGATATGAATAAACTGGAGCAGGTGGCAGCAACTAACAGAATGGTTTTAACAGGGAAAAATGCAAAGTACTACATCTGGGCAATAAAAATGAAAAAAGCATATACAGAATGGGAGGAATAGGGCTAAGCAACAGCACATATGAAAAAGACTCGGGTATACTAATAGATCACAGACTGAATATGAGTCAACAGTGTGATGAAGCAGCAAAAAAGGCAAATGCAATTCTAGGATGTATTAACAGAAGCATTCAGTCTAGATCACGTAAAGTCATTATTGCCCTCTACTCCTCTTTGGTCAGACCTTATCTGGAATACTGTGTCCAGTTTTGGGCGTCACATTTTAAAAAAGACATCAACAAACTGGAGCAAGTTCAGAAAAGAGCGACCAGAATGGTGACCAGTCTGCAAACCCTGTCTAATGAGGAAAGGTTGCAGGATTTGGGAATGTTTAGCCTGCAAAAGAGAAGACTGAGAGGAAACTTAATAACTGTCTACAAATATCTCAAGGGCTGTCACATTGCAGAAGGATCATCTTTATTCTCATTTGCTCCTGGAAAGACTAGAAGCAATGGGATGAAACTGAATGGGAGGAGACACAGATTAGATATCAGAAAAAACTTTTTGACAGAGTGGAACAGGCTGCCACGAGAGGTGGAGAGTTCTCCTTCAATAGAAGTCTTCAAACAGAGGCTGGACAGATATCTGTCTGGGATGATTTAGCGAATCCTGCTTTGAGCAGGGGGTTGGACCAGATGGCCCAGGAGGTCCCTTCCAACTCTACGATTCTATGATTCTATGTATTAAAGGTGGGAGAGAGCAAATGGTGATGAATTGAGACTGGGAGGGCAAATAATGATAAATTGAGTGTGTTAGGAACGGCGGAACGCACTAATAAATAATAAAGTGCGCTCGCCGCTCGGGGTCCACCGTGCAGTAGGTGTTAAACCACTGCTAGATAATGGCAGACGCGCTATGTGGTGGTATATTGCACGCGGGTTAGACGTCACCCGGTGTGCGCTGGGCATACTCTGTTAGCTTCACAGAGACGCCTAAGGAATTAACATAAATGCTGAGCCTGTTTGTGAGGTACAATGTCTACAAAATATGATGTTTTCGGTTGGAACTTCGGCATGAAGAACGCCCCTGCCACTTTCCAGCGGATGGTCAACCACCTGCTTCGGGGACTGGAGGAGTACGCGGTAGCGTACTTAGACGATATTGCCGTCTTCAGTTCCAGGGTGGACGCTATCGTGTCCTGGCCCACCCCCAGGACCAAGAAACAGGTGAAGTCCTTTTTGGGCACTGCAGGGTACTATAGGTGGTTCGTACAGGACTATAGTGCCCTTGGAAAACCCTTGACTGACCTCACCAAGCAGAGGCTACCCCAAACAGTCAACTGGACAGATGACTGTGAGGCGGCTTTCCAAGCTTTGAAAGCAGCCCTGTGCAGCTCTCCAGTGTTGAGAGCAGTCGACAGCAGTCGCCCGTTTCTGGTACAGAACACGACGCCAGCAAGTTTGGCCTCGGTGCTGTGCTCAGCCAGGTTGACTCAGGGGACCAAGAGCACCCCGTGTTGTACCTGAGCCGAAAACTTTTGCAGAGGGAAGTGGCATACTCGACCATCGAGAAGGAGTGTCTGGCCATGGTGTGGGCACTGCAGCGTTTGCAGCCCTACCTGTACGGGCGCACCTTCACGGTGGTAACCGACCACAACCTTCTGAGCTGGTTGCACACAGTGTCCGGAACCAATGGAAGGTTGCTCTGCTGGAGCCTTGCCCTTCAACAGTACGACTTTACTGTAAAACACAGGAAGGGCAGTGAAAATGGCAATGCCGATGGGTTGTCCCGCCGGGGTGAACCCGCTGAGGTGCGCATGGCTGATTACCGAGAGGTAATGCCTCCTTAGCGCCCTCTTAAGGGGGGAGGTGTGAGGTACAATGTCTACGAACAGCCCACCGCCTTTCTTCCAATACGGCGACAAACGGCGGTGGGCTGTTCGTCACACTGTTGGACTCACAGGTCTCAGATAAGTGCACGCACGATATATAGTCACAGGAGCTGGGCCCTAGGCAGAGGGCCAGAGTCCGTCTAGACCTACCGTGCATACGGCGCCATAACTGCAGACGCCAAGAGGTGCTGCAGACTGCAGCGTGGCGACAGACACCGCCGCTAATCGACAATGCCCGGTAGCAGGCGGACTGTCGGACGCTAAAACTGTGGAGGATGCTGTTGTGGCTTGCAGCTTGCCACTGGCTGGTGCAGACTCTAAACTTAAGTCCCTATACACACTCGTAATATTAGAGGAAGGGGATCTTAATGATTCATTCGCAGGTTCATGCATCCATTATCATTCCCACAGTAGCAACTAGAGACTATACTAGTGCATGGCCGAGCCGCCATGCGGGCCTTTTATAGCCGTGCACTTCCGGGACCTTCCAGAACTCTGAGACGGACAAATCAGATCTGGAGAAGGACCTGAGCACGTGACTCCCGATCTCCAATGGGAGATCGTCTCGTGAGCATGCCCAGTAGAGTGATGGAGGGACTTAGCCTCTGGAGCGATTTTCTGCTTTACAGCCTGCATTGCTATTGCTGACTGTTGTGAGTTCATTTTTCCCTTCACCAGTGAGGTCTGATGAACTCCGTCTTATGGCGAAGGAAGGTAGTGAGGCTGATTACCAAACAGCTGAGCAGGTAGATGATGACTGGATCACAGGAACTGATGACTGGATATAAGGCTGCCGACGCCCTGCTGCCTTGCTGGTGATCTTCCTGCTGGATTCTTGGAAATCAGTCTGATTTCTTCTTCTCAAAGCTAAGTTTTGCTCTGCCTTTTGTACACTTTAGTTCTGGTTTTGTTTGCCTTGTTTTTTGGAGTTCAGCCATCCCCGGCCGGGGGTGAGCTGAATTCTATTTTTGTCTCTGATCTGTTGATCTCTGGCTCTGTCTTCAGAATGTACCTGAGTGCTGATATAGTCTTTTTGAAGCCTAGCGACTTCAGGGCCTGTTTTTCCTATCAGTCTGTTGGTTCATTTTTGGATAGGGTTTTTGCGGATAGCACACAGCAGCTTTTCTATCCTGTCCTATTTAGTTAGCTTGGGCCCCATCATTTGCTCAACCTATCTTTCTATCTGTGTTAGTGTTTTTCATCTTGCTTCACAGTTATTATATGTTGGGGCTGCCTATTGCTTTGGGGTCTGCTCTGGGGCAGTTTAGATTTCCCCTTTCTGTCTTTAGGCTAATTTAGTTCTCCGGCTGTGATCGAGGGGTCTAGGGCACCGTAGGAACCCCCCACGGCTACTGCTAGTTGTTGTGGATAGGTTCAGGGGTCTGCAATCCGATAGCTTCCAACTTCTCTGGTTTCCTGGACTTAGCTATTATTTTTGTCTTTTCCTCCTTCGGTGACTCATCCATAACAGCTGACCCAAAGGTGGCAGCAATTGCCAGACACACAGATCAGGACTGGGCAGAGCATCTGGGACACCGGGATTGCTGAGCAATCTCCTCTGCGGTCGATAGATAATGGAAGACCGCAGAATGTGAGGCTCTGGATTCCTGTTGAGCCACTGCAGGAACCCGACGTTTAACATTACCCCCCTAGGGCCCCCTCCCCCCTGAGCCCTCCAGAAGAAGGCATCAGGGATGGTTAAGTCGCCAGGAGCAGAAGTTGGAGCGGGGCGCCGATGTATGTCGGCGGGCATCTTCATTCTCACTTTAGAGAACCTCTAACTGCCCGGTCTGCCACTGGCAAAGGATACAGTAACCCAGCCGGCCTTTGTTTAGAGGAGCTGCTCTGAGCACAAGAGGCACATGCCTGAAAGTATTTTTTAGTGTCCCGAGCCCTGTGCGGCCACCAATAAGACCTTGCCAGGAGTTTTGTGGTCTGCTTGTAGCCAAAGTGACCACCCACCTTGGACACGTGGGCCCACGCGAGAACCTTGGACTGTAAGTGAGACGGGACAAAGGTCTTGTCTGGTGGCACTGACTCGAGGACGACCGGAGCCACGGTCTTCAGACTCCCAGTAGGGGGCGCGGAAAGATCCGCAGGCAACTCCTTAGAGGCTACTTGGATGCTTTCACCCATGCACCTTCCCACACAGTTTTTGCTCCATCCCAGTATTCTCCCTGAGAACCACTCTATATGAGGGGAATGGCAACGGAGCCAGGGAACCCCGAGGAGCACCTGATGGATGCCCTCTGGCATAATGAGCTGGGAAAGCGTCTCCTGGTGAGACGGTAAAATTGAGAGAGGGGTGCTTTTTGGTGTGTAATCTGGGATGATAAGGTCGCCCCGTTGACCACCTTGATGGGCATTGGGCGAGGAAGTGGTACCAACGGGATAGCGTGCTGTTGGGCGAAGGATGAAGACATAAAGTTCCCTTCTGCCCCGGAATCCACTGTGACCCGTACCTCCCAAGAGGAATCACCGCTATCTAACGTCCCTTGGAGCGCCAGATTGGGGGAGAAGGTCTCCTTAGTGAATAGACCTGCACCAATGACCAGTGGACGCGATTGTTTTTTCGGCTGCTGCAAACACCTGTTAGCCAGGTGACCAGACTGTCGACACTGGTAACAGCGTGTGGAGCTTTGTGCCGGACGCGTCTTGAGACCGGCGCGGGACATCTCCATGGGCTTTGGAGGTAAACTCTCCAGCTCGGGTGGTCCTAGAGGTTCAAAGAGGTTGGGAGCCAAGCTAACCTTCCGTCTGGATTGAGCATGCTCCAGCCCGCACTCTGAAAAACGGAGATCGATGCGGGTGGAAATGGCAATCAGCTCTTCCCGACTTACGGGAACCTCTATGGTAGATAGAGCATCCTTAACATGCTCCGCCAAACCTCTCCAAAACACAGGGATGAGGGTTTTATCAGACCATTCCAGCTCAGAAGCCAGTGTCCGGAAACGGACGGCGTACTGGCTGACCGAGAGGGATCCCTGAGTTAACATTAGTAGCTGGAGAGAAGTGTCGTGGGTGACCCGTGGCCCCAAGGAGACCTGCTTTAGGGATGTTAAGAACTGAGCAGCGGTCCGAACCTCTGGGTCATCACGCTCCCACAGTGGCGTGGCCTACTCTTATGCCCTGCCCGACAGAAGGGAAATGATAAACCTCACCTTAGCCCGTTCCGTAGGGAATCGCGCAGCCAGTAACTCAAGCTGGATAGAGCACTGGCTCACGAAAGCCCTGCAGGAGGCGCTGTCGCCAGAAAATTTATCGGATAACGGGAGGCGGGAAACTGTCAGCACAGGCGTGGACGTGGACACACGTGAGACAGCCTGGGCAGCAGCCTCAGTAAACTTCGCAGCTGAGGTGCACTCTCAAGAATAGCCAACCTGCCATCCAACTGCCGAATGTACTGCAGTAGCTGCTGCTGGTCTGCCATTTCTAGCCAGACCCTGGCGCTAGTATAATGTTAGGAACAGCAAAACGCACTAAATAAATAAATAATAATGTGCGTTCACCGCTCGGGGTCCACCGTGCAGTAGGTGTTAAACCGCTGCTAGATAATGGCAGACGCGCTATGTGGCAGTATATTGCACGCGGGTTAGACGTCTTGTGCGCTGGGCGTACTCTGTTAACTTCACAAAGACGCCTATGGAATTAACATAAATGCTGAGCCTGTTGGACTCACAGGTCTCAGATAAGTGCACGCACAATATATGGTCACAGGAGCTGGGCCCTGGGCAGAGGGTCAGAGTCCATCTAGACCGTGCGTGGGGCGTCACAACTGCGGATGCCAAAGGTTGCTGCAGACTGCAGTGCGGCGACAGACACTGCTGCTAATCGACAATGCCCAGTAGCAGGCGCACTGTCGGACACTAGCACTGTGGAGGATGCTGTTGTGGCTTGCAGCTTGCCACTGGCTGGTGCATACTCTATACTTAAGTCCCTATACACACTTGTAATATCAGAGGAAGGGAATCTTAATGAGTCATTCGCAGGTTCATGCATCCATCATCATTCACACAGTAGCAACTAGAGACTATACTAACGCATGGCCGAGCGGCCATGCGGGCCTTTTATAGCCGTGTGCTTCTGGGACCATCCAGAACTCTGAGATGGACAAATCAGATCTGGAGATGGACCTGAGCATGTGACTCCCGATCTCCAATGGGAGATCGTCTCGTGAGCATGCCCAGTAGAGTGATGGAGGGACTTAGCCTCTGGAGCGATTTGCTGCTGAACAGCCTGCATTGCTATTGCTGACCCAAAGGTGGCAGCAACTGCCAGACCTACAGAGCAGGACTGGACAGAGCATCTAGGATGCCGGGATTGCTGAGCAATCTCCTCTGTGGTCGATAGATAATGGGAGGCCGCAGAATGTGAGCCTCTGGATTACTGTTGAGCTGGTGCAGGAACATGACGCCTAACAGAGGGTGAGGGAGAGTAAATGATGTATTGAGTGTGGGGAGAGCAATTGAGGGTGGGTGAGAGCAATTGATAATGAATATTGAGTGGGGGAGAGAGAGGGGTCATGACATAATGAATTGGGGCAGAGGGGGGCATGTAAATATAATGCATGGGGGAATGGAAGGTACAGAGTAGGGGAACTTTAAGGATACAGGAGTTTGTCTGGTATTGAATTGGAGAAAAGAGGACAGGAGCTAATTAATCTATATATTTCTTGGATGGAGAAAATGGCTATTTATACTTAGTGGGGGACACTGTGGCTGATTATGAATCTAAAGTTGGAATGGTGGGTTGCATAATAGCTAACTATATATTATTGGCGGGTGCATGTCTGTATTCAGTGACACGGTGCGAGGGAATTTCTTATTCAGGAAACAAATGTGTACATATACAGTATGTGTCCTTTTTTTGTATTCAGTGATGCGGAGATTAGTGCAGCAAACTGAGTTCCGGTGTTGGGACGACAACATGAAAGTTTGACAAATGAAGAAAAAGGTTAAAATCAGACCAAACGTCAGCAGTGAGCTAATGGATGTAAACAGTTATTCTACTGTAGTGTATGTACATTTTCACAGAGTAACCAGTGGCACTAAATGACCACCAGTCGGTAAACCATTACCGATCGACAGTCATTTACTGTGGTCTGTGTGATTTTATTTCTCTTTTTTTTCTTAATCATAATGTAATCTTTTTGTATCATATTGCAATTAAAAAGTCCTTATGCTTTCCTCACAACACTATCTAACTGCTTTATTTTTTACTACTAATTCCTCTTTGACACTTCATTTGAAAATCCCAGTGCATGCTGGGATACTCAAACAAAGCATCAGTGACCGCCGCAACCTCTCCCCCTCTCTGAAAGGAAACTTCATAAGTGGCTTCCGTTTCAGGGCATGGACAGTCCCTGCTCTACTGACCATGCAACAATTGTCAATTCCGATGTATACTCAGTAGATTGCAGTAGCATAGCTACTGAGGGGGCAATCGCTCCAGGCCCCGCACTGAGGGCGGCCACCCGGAGCTACACTACTATAACTGTATCGGTGTGCACAGTACGCCAATACAGTAGCATTCTGCATCAGAGCAGGGAGAATCGATCTCCCTGCACTGCTTCCCGGCCGCTATGGGGGGGAGGCCGATGCCAGCAGTGGGCCCTCCACCTGTCATTGCATATTCAACTGTATCGGTTGCATGCCGATACAACTGATTGCATTGATGAGAGTGGGAGCCTTATGCTCCCTCTGCCATCATGCCCCTCTCAGTGTCTGATGTCACTGACGCCGACACTGAATGGGGTCGCAATGACGTCACTTCTCAGTGCCTGGTGTCTGGTGATGTACAGGTGCTCAGAGCAGCGGAGGAACCAGGAAGAAAGATGAGTATTGGATGTATTTTTTATGAGGCTGCATTATACTATAGAGTCTGCCTATGGGGGTGCATTATATTAAGGGATGCATTATACTATAGAGTCTGCCTATGGGGGTGCATAACATTAGGGGCTACAATATACTATAGAGGCTGCCTATGGGAATGCATTATACAGTGGGTACGGAAAGCATTCAAACCCCTTTAAATTTTTCACTCTTTGTTTCATTGCATCCATTTGGTAAATCCAAAAAAGTTCATTTTTTTTTCTCATTAATGTACACTTTGCACCCCATCTTGATTGTAAAAAATAGTAATGTAGAAGTTTTTGCAAATTTATTAAAAAACAAAAACTGAAATACCTGGTGCATTATATAAGGGCTGCATTATACTATATAGGATGCCTTGCGGGGCTGCATTATACTAAGTAGAGTCTGCTTATGGGAGGCTGCATTATACTATATAGATTCTGCCTATGTGGAGTACATTATACTATATGTAGGCCTATGGCAAGTGCATTATACTATATTGAGGGCTATATTGAGGATTGTCTGGTGCATTATGCTATATGGAGGCTATATAGGGTGCCATCATACAGTATGGAGATTACAATGTTGGAGCTATCAAACAGTTTGGGGGATACTAAGGGGTCAGTATATATAGAGTGAGGGGGCATTATACTGTGTATAAGAGAGCATCATACTGTGTATTGGCGAGCTGTACAGCGGGGAGACTCGGGACATTATTAAATGTAAAGTCGCCACTTATTGTTATAGGGGAGCTCAGGTTACTGTGACTGTCAAAGGGGCACACAGGGCATTATTACTTTCTAGGGGACAAAATGTGGGCACTGTTTTCTAGAGCACTTGCACCCAGCTTTACTATATTCTACAGGGTTGCTTTAAAATTTAGATGGCACAGAGAACCACACAGCAGGTGCAGTAATAGGGACACATACGGCAGCAACGACTCAGCATTGGGGTATCAGCAGGATCAGGGGTTTGTGCAGGTTGGGGAAAGATGTGGACGGTGCTGAAAATGTGGGAAGTGAAATGTGTCCTGACTGGAAGAAGTTATCATGTCGGTCTGGGCCAGATAGAAAAGACATGAAAAGTGAAAATTCCGTCAGAAAGAACGTCAGCGGTAAAGGCCCCGTCACACATGACGATTTACCGGCGATCCCGACAACGATATCAACGTGTCAGGATCGCTGGTAAGTCGCTATGTGATCGCTGGTGAGCTGTCAAACAGACAGCTTCACCAGCGATTAGCACAGCGATGCCGAGCGCGTGGCATAGCAGTGTTCTATTAGTTACCAGCACGCTGATGCAGGGAGCTGGTAACTAATGTACACATCAGGTATCCAAGGGACGTGCGTCCCTTGGATACCCGATGTGTACATTAGTTACCAGGTACCTGCATCAGCGCGCTTGGTAACTAATGTACACATCGGGTATCCAAGGGACGCACGTCCCTTGGATACCCGATGTGTACATTAGTTACCAGCTGATCGCTGGGCTCCCGCCGGTCACACGCAGCGCTGCGTGGTGGCCAGCGGGAGCTCAGCGACCAAAGAAATGTCCTGGGCTTTCCTGCAGCGATTAGCGATACGGCAGGGGGGCCGGTCGCTGATCGCTGTCACACACAGCGATCTCGCTGGTGAGATCGCTGTTGTGTCACAAAACTTGTGTGACTGGGCCTTAAGTCTCCATCCATAACTATGCAGCAATCTCTTATATGTTCCATAGTATTGGTATTTACCACTGACCATATGGCGGTAATATCAAAGATTATTATTATTATTATTATGTTGGTCTTTGTAAAGAGATTATTTTCAGCAACAATGCGGTCATCTGCTGAGGTTCTCCTCCACTTTTAGGGTGCGCCACCCAGTTGTAATCAAGGATGCCTGGTTAGGGGCCCACTAAGAAGTTTCCCCCCCCGAACCAAAACCCTAGCTATGCCTCTGTGTCACATGGTTCCTATCACAATTTCTTAAAGGGGATCATGTGACATGGGTCTGGAGGTTAAGCCATTATATGTCTATGTATCTGTTGCTCTGTCTATATGTCTTCAAATCTATATTATCTATCTCCATTATCTCTTTCCATAGATCCGAGAGAAAAAGAGATTCTTTTCTCCAATGATTAATGTAAAAGTCCTATATTGTTACATCAATTCAAAGGGCAATGCATATTAAAGCCATTTCAAAAGAGAAAATTTTCTCTTCTCTGTGCGAGTGTGGTAGTTCTTATTGGTGTAAATCTCCTCCAGACTGAAGTCCTCCTTCTGCAACCAGACTCGTTTTGTTGCAATAAACAGACCAAGGGCGCAATATAAAAACGTTGTTGTCAATGATAACTAAAATTTACAACAAAATACCATCCATATACAGTATACCTGAAGAACTCAGTATCTAACCACCACATTGGTTCTAAATATAAGATGGAAAGGTATACACACATAGAATATAAATAACATTTCAATAATGGATGGTAGTGTGATGCATAGAGTAAAGAGAAAGACCATTTGTGTGTGTGTATATATATATATATATATATATATATATAGTGGTGTAGTAACCACTGTTTCAGCTAGGGGGCGCTGTGTGGATGTCCCAAGAGAGAGGATGAGTGGCAGAATCCTGAAGGACGGTTATGTATCTCAAGGTGGGTGGCCTTGAGATGGAGACTTATGTGTTATGAATGAGTCACCGGAGGAGGTAAAAGCAAAAATACAAGCTAAGTCCAGAAAACCGGAGAGGTTGGTAGCGGATTGCAGACCCCTGATCCTCTTCACAACAACTAACAGTAGCCGTGGGGTGTTCCTATGGTGGTCCTAGACACCTCGTTCACAGCCGGAGAGCTAAATAAACCTAAAGAAAGAAAGGGGAAATCTAAACTGCCCTAGAGCAGACCCCAAAGCAATAGACAGCCCCCAACAAGTATTGACGGTGAAAACAGATGAAAACACAAACACAGACAGAAAGACAGGCTGAGCAAACGATGGGGCCCTCACTAACTGGATAGGACAGGAAAGAAAAGCAACTGTCTGCAATAACGCAAAAACCCTGCCAAAAATAATGTCCAACACGTCTGATAGAAAAGGCCCTGAAATCACTAGACTTCAAAATCACTATATCAGCACTCAGGTATATTCTGAAAACAGAGCAAAGAGATCAACTGATCAGAGACAAAAATGGAGTTCAGACAGTCCCAACCAGGGCTGGCTGAACACAAACACTAATTAAACCAGACAAAATCTCATGGAACAATAGCAGAGCAAAAACTTAGCTTTAGTAGACAGGACTAAACTGGAGGCCAGAGCTCAGAGCAGAGAGGATCACCAGCAACCCAGCAGGGCGCAGCAGCCTTATATCCACTCAGAGATTCCGGATGTCCAATCACACTCCACCTGTTTAGATGACAGGTTTTTCCCATCCAAATCAATTTCACTACCTCCTTTCACCAGCAGAGGGAGTTCATCGGACATCAAAAGTGAAGGAGAAAATGAGCTCATAACAGTACCTCCCCCTTGAGGAGGGGTCACTGAACCCTCATCCACACCACCAGGGCGATCAGGATGGGCCCGATGAAAAGCACGAACCAATCTTTCGGCATGAATATCGGATGCAGAGACCTAAGAATTATCCTCCTGGCCATAACCCTTCCACTTAACCAAATACTGGAGTCTCCGTATAGCCAGACAAGAATCCAGTATCTTCTCAACCTCATATTCCACATTACCTTCAACCAATACAGGGTCAGGAGGTGCCACCACAGGAACTACTGGCTCAACAAACCTCTTTAACAGAGACTTATGTAACACGTTATGGATCTTGAATGTAACAGGAAGAGACAATCGAAAAGAGACCGGATTAAGAATCTGCAAAATCTTGTTAGGTCCAATAAATCTAGGTTTAAACTTTGGGGAAGCCACCTTCATAGAGATATTTTGTGATGACAACCAAACCATATCACCCACCTTAAACCGGGGACCAATGGTCCTATGCCGGTTGGAAAACCGCTGGGCCTTTTCCTGGAAGAGAGACGACTTATTCACCACTTGGTCCCAGATCTGGTGCATTCTCTCCACCACAGTGTCAACACCTGGGCAGGCAGAAGACTCCACCTGCCCTGAAGAGAATCGAGGATGAAACCCAAAGTTACAAAAAAAAGGTGACATCAAAGTGGCAGAACTAGCTCTATTATTTAAAGCAAATTCGGCCAAGGGCAAAAATGAAACCCAATCATCCTGATCAGCAGAAATAAAACATCTCAAATAAGACTCCAAAGTCTGGTTTGTTCTCTTCGTCTGCCCATTGGTCTGAGGGTGAAACGCAGAGGAGAAGGACAACTGAATTCTCAGCTTGGTACAAAAAGTCCTCCAAAATCTAGAAACAAACTGAACTCCTCTGTCAGACACAATGTTCTCAGGAATCCCATGCAAGCGAACCACCTGTTGCAAAAACAAGAGCACCAACTCTGAGGAAGATGGCAACTTAGGGAGTGGTACAAGATGGACCATCTTAGAGAATCTATCACAAATCACCCAAATAACAGTCATTCTCTGAGAGACAGGCATATCAGAAATAAAATCCACTGAAATATCGGTCCATGGTGTCCTGGGCACCGGCAAAGGCATCAACAACCCACTATAGCGAGAACAAGGTTTAGACCGGGAGCAAGTCCCACAGGACTGCACAAAATTCCTGACATCACGAGACAAGGCGAGCCACCAAAAAGACCGACTCACCAAATCTCTAGTACCAAAAATACCTGGATGACCAGCCAATGCGGAGCAAAGAACTTCAGACATTACGCTCTTCCTCCACTGGTCGGGAACATACAATTTTCCAATGGGACAACGCTCAGATTTGTCCTCCAGAAACTCTTCCAGAGCACGTCTCAAATCGGGCGAGATGGCAGAAAGAACTACCCCCCCCACCTAAGATGGTAGCAGGCTTGGTCACAATAGGAGAATCAGCAAAGAAACTCCTAGAGAGGGTGTCTGCCTTGACATTGTTAGTGCCCGGAAGAAAAAAGACCACAAAATCAAAACGTGTGAAAAACAATGCCCACCTAGCCTGTCTAGGATTCAAGCATTTGGCCGACTCAAGGTAAATCAAATTCTTGTGGTCAGTAAGGACCATGACTTGATGTTTAGCTCCCTCCAACCAATGTCTCCACTCCTCAAATGCCCATTTCATGGCTAACAGTTCCCGATTCCCCACATCATAGTTGCGTTCTGATGGGGAGAACTTTCGAGAAAAGAAAGCACAGGGATTCATTTTAGATGTTACCGGATCTTTTTGGGACAAAACAGCTCCTGCACCAATCTCAGAAGTGTCCACCCGTACCTGAAACGGGAGTGAGACATCAGGTTGCCGCAAAACCAGAGCAGAAGTGAACTTCCGCTTCAGCTCCTGAATGGAAGAAACAGCCTCTGGAGACCAATTCAGCACATCAGCACCCTTCTTAGTCAAATCAGTCAATGGTTTGGCAATACCAGAAAAATTAGCTATAAATTTACGATAAAAATAAGCAAAACCCAAAAACTTCTGGAGGGCCTTCAAAGAAGTGGGCTGAACCCAATCATAAATGGCCTGTACCTTGGCCGGGTCTATTTCAATAGTTGACGGAGACAAAATAAATCCCAAAAATGAAGTCCTCTGTACACCAAAAAGGCATTTCGATCCCTTAACATACAGGGAATTCTCCCTCAAAATCTGGAACACAGTCCGAACATGTTCCACATGAGAGTCCCAATCCCTGGAAAAGATCAAAATATCATCCAGATAGATGATAAAAAATGTATCCACAAAGTCCCGGAAAATATCATTCATGAAGCACTGGAAGACAGAAGGGGCATTAGTGAGCCCAAAAGGCATCACCAGGTACTCAAAATGTCCCTCCGGAGTATTAAACGCCATCTTCCATTCATCCCAATGCTTAATGCGAATAAGATTATACGCCCCCCTGAGGTCAAGCTTGGTAAACCAGCAAGCACCTTTAACTCTGGAGAATAGATCAGAAATCAGGGGTAACGGATACTGATATTTAACAGTAATTTTGTTGAGGGAACGATAGTCAATACAAGGCCTTAATGAACTATCTTTCTTGGCCACCAAAAAAAAAAACAGCACCCAATGGTGAAGAGGATGGTCTAATATGACCCTTCTCCAATGACTCCTTAATATAAGATCGCATAGCCTCGTGCTCGGGTACAGACAAATTGAAAAGTCGACCCTTGGGAAATTTACACCCAGGGCTCAACTCAATTGCACAGTCATAACTCCTATGAGGAGGCAAAGACGCAGACTTATTCTCACTAAATACATCATAAAAATCCGCCAAATAGTCAGGAACATCATGCGACTGGGGAGAGGTGGAGAAAACAGGAGCGTCACCAAGAGCACACCGACAACCCCAACTCCCCACAGACACAGATTTCCAATCCAAAACTGGATTATGGATTTGCAACCAGGGAAATCCCAGAACAATGGTATCATGCAAATTATGCAACACCAAAAATCTGCAATTTTCTTGATGGTCTGGGGTGACCCGCATTACCAACTGGGTCCAAAACTGAGGTTTATTCTTCGCCAAAGGAGTAGCATCAATACCCCTCAAAGGGATAGGCATCCGCAGAGGTGTCATAGGAAACCCACAACGTTTGGCAAAATCCAAGTCCATCAGGTTCAGAGCCGCTCCCGAAACCACAAAAGCCTTAGCGGAAAATGTGGACAGGGAGCAGATCAAAGTAATTTCCAGAAGAAACTTAGGTTGAACACCACCCACAGCAAATGTGTGTGCAAAACGTTTCTCTCGTTTAGGGCAGACAGAAATCATATGAGAGGCATCTCCACAGAAAAACACAGCTTATTATGCCTTCTGAACTCCTGACATTGCGCCCTAGACAAAACTCTATCACATTGCATAGGTTCAGACATTTGTTCAACAGGTGGCAACATTTTTGTCGTGTACTTTTACGTTCACGTAAACGCCGATCAACCTGAATGGCTAATGACATAGAATCGTCAAGACCAGAGGGAACAGGAAATCCCACCATAGTATCTTTTACGGTTTCTGACAAACCCTTCCGAAAGAGAGCTGCCAAGGCACCATCATTCCAGGTAGTAAGGACCGCCACTTTTGGAATTTTTGACAGTATAACTCTGCAGAGTCCTGACCCTGGCTCAATGCCAACAGGGCTTTCTCAGCTTGATCAATAGCATTAGGTTCATGATACAACAACCCCAAGGCTTGAAAAAATGCGTCCACATTAGTTAGAATAGGATCATCAGGTGCCAAAGAAAACGCCCAATCCTGGGGATTGCCGCGCAGCAAAGAGATGACAATTTTAACCTGCTGCGCAGAGCTCCCCGATGAGTTAGGCTTCAAGGCAAGAAATAATTTACAATTATTCTTAAAATTCAAAAATTTAGACCGATTTAGACCATCAGGAGTAGGAATCTTTGGTTCAGCAGCATGTGAATGAGCGAGATAGGCGGAAATTCCCTGCACTTCAGCAGCCAGCTGCTCCACACGATCAGACAATTGCTTAATCTCCATTAAGAAAATTCCTCCTACGGCCCCAGAGAAAAAGAGGAAAAAGTATACATAAAAATAAATTCTGACAATTTTTTTTTTTTTTTACAATTCTTTCCTGCTATTGAGTACCCTAGAATCTGCTGTATGGCTGGTGATTCTGTTATGAATGAGTCACCGGAGGAAAAAACAAAAATACAAGCTAAGTCCAGAAAACTGGAGAGGTTGGTAGCTAGCGGATTGCAGACCTCTGATCCTATTCACAACAACTAACAGTAGCCGTGGGGTGTTCCTACGGTAGTCCTAGACACCTCGTTCACAGCCGGAGAACTAAATAAACCTAAAGAAAGGGGAAATCTTAACTGCCCCAGAGCAGACCCCAAAGCAATAGACAGCCCCCAACATGTAGTGATGGTGAAAACAGATGAAAACACCAACAGAGAACGAAAGACAGGCTGAACAAACGATGGGGCCCTCACTAACTAGATAGGACAGGAAAGAAAAGCAACTGTCTGCAATAATGCAAAAACCCTGCCAAAAATAATGTCCAACACGTCTGATAGAAAAGGCCCTGAAGTCACTAGACTTCAAAATCACTATATCAGCACTCAGGTATATTCACAGCAAACAGAGCAAAAGAAATCAACTGATCAGAGACAAAAATGGAGTTCAGCCAGTCCCAACCAGGGCTGGCTGAACACAAACACTAATTAAACCAGACAAAATCTCATGGAACAACAGCAGAGCAAAAACTTAGCTTTAGTAGACAGGACTAAACTGGAGGCCAGAGCTCAGAGCAGAGAGGATCACCAGCAACCCAGCAGGGCGTCGGTGGCCTTATATCCACTCAGAGATTCCAGATGTCCAATCACACTCCACCTGTGGACTACAAACACATATGTAGTCGAGTAGGATTACTGGAAGTCTCTAATATTATTGGTTAACAGATTATGTGATGCATTTAATATGTATGTGTGATGTATTTAGAATATGTATTTCCCAAATAAGCATTGGTAGCCAAATGTGGCGAAATTCCAGGTTATCGGAAGTAACTGCTAGTATGGCTTAAAGGGATTGTCTGGTCCAAATCGATAAGTATGCAGTCACACTTTGTGAAGGCAGACTTAAGAATCCCACCAGCGAACACATGGTGCGCTGCGGGGATTCACGGGTTTCTGAGTTGGGACAGGCGGGTATATATGCTTTATACATACTCCAGGGCAGAAGCCGATTATGGGGCATGGCTCTGATCTGTACACTTGTATCGAGTGAGGCCGTGCCCAGTCTTGTTACAGTGGGCATGGCCAATTAGAGGCCATGCCCATGGGAGTATGTATAATGCATACATACCCTCAGGTCCTGACTCAGAAACCGGCAAATCCCCCAGTGCACAGTGCCTATGCTGGGAGGATACATAAGTCTGCAGTCACACAGAGTGTTTGCAGACTTGTGGATTTGGACCGAACAACCCCTTTAACATTATGTCAGATCTACAGGGATATACCAAATGCTAACAAATAAATTTAGGGATAAACTACTACACACTAAAAAATAAAATGAAACAAAAGATGGTTAAAAAGTCATATGTGCCCAAAAATGGTAGCAGTAAAAACTATAGCTTTTCTCCCAAAAGACAAGCCCTCACAAAAAACTTATGGATATCAGAACATATGACAACCAGATGAAGCCAAGGGAAATGGACAGTGCAGAGCGTCAGCTTATGAAGAACAGGGAAATCGCTGCTAATACCCTCAAACAAGGATTGCTATTATCCAGTCTGTTACATCTGTGACAGATTCTACCAGATCCCAGAACCTTTCATTTAGCGCTGCCAGTATCAAGCAGACACCGCCAGTAGGAATATAATTAAACCACAATTTCATTCAAAATCAGTACAACCTGGTCACATTGTACTGGCGGCTTCATCAGACAGAGCAAACTGTTCTCTCTGCAAATTAGGACAATCACATCTTGCCTGGAAAAGTTTTTCCATCTTATCTATTAATGCATCAAAAGTGGAATTGTGAAATAACGATGACTTCTATTCGTTTTCATGTTAGTGCTTAAGAAGATTTTACTCTTTGATCGTAATCTTCTTTCGGCTGCTCTTCTAACTTTTCTTAGGGAGTCTTTATCAATGAAAGTATTAGGAACTAATATTATTGTAGCAATTTAAAAGTTACAATTGGCAAAGATATAATTGATAAAACACAAAATGGGTTGTGATATCTACAAACTATGAACCGGCTTGCTGATGTGGTTTTGCTAAAATTTAGGAAAAATCATGGCATTTTGATGGGACTTCTCAGTAACCATGAGATAAAGCACAATGTAAAATTGTCAGATAAACAAACCACATATATTGAAACATTATATGTCTGTGCTAAACAAAACATGCACTGATCCACTTTCATATTTGGAAACATTGTCCGTTTTTTTCTCCCCTTCTTCCTAGAGACATACTGTATTTTTTTGTTTTTGCATCATCATATAGGTTTATGAGGGCTTGTTGTTTGTGGGACAAGATCTACTTTTGATTGACACCATTCATTCTATCACATAGTATACTGGAAAATGGGAAAAAAAATACAAAGTGAATTGAAATTTAAAAAAGTGCAATTTCACATTTGTTTTTTGGGATTTGAATTTACCATGTTGAATATTTGGCAAAACTGACTCAGCAATATGATTTTCCCAGTCAGTACGAGTATGTAGATACCAAACACCTATAGTTTGTTTTCTTATTTAAGTGGTGAAAAAAATTCTCAAATTTGTAAAATAAAGAAAAAAATGTTTCTTTTGTTGCCATTTTCTGAGACTTGTAACGCTTTCATTTATCAGGCTATGGCCGGAGTCACACTAGCGATAAAATCGGACGAATGCAGTGCGATAAAAAATCGCATTGCAGTCATCCCAATGTTATTCAATGGTGTTGCTCCCATCATCCGTTTTTTTATCGGATCCGTTCCTTGGACCGAGACAATCGCAGCATGCTGCGATTGTCACCGATTTTCGGATCGGATTCGCCAATGCAAGTCTATGGATGCGATTAAAAATCGCATTGAAAACGCACCACATGTGTGACTTGCAATTAAATCGCAAGACTTCTCCAGGTCAACAGGAAAGAGCATCAGGCATTGGCATTGGATGTCAATTTGATGCTTAGATGCGAATAAAATCGGTTCATCGCCGGAAAATCGGAGGACAGACGGATCCCTGGACAAGAATTCTTTGTGCGATTTCGTACTGTAAAAATCGGACCGATTTTTTAATGGTTGTGTGTGACTCCAGCCTATGGGTTGTGTGAGAGCTTATTTTTTTGCTCTTAGATGGTTTTATTGATACCATTTTGGGGTTGATACAATGTTTTTGATTGCCTTTTAATGTAATTCATTGGAATATTGTAGTGACCAAAAAAACAATTCTTGCGGTTTCATTTTTTTCTCATTTCTCTATTTACCGATCAGATTACGGTAATTTTTTATATTTTTACAGATCGGACTTTTACAAATGCAGTGATATCAAATATGTGCATATTTTTTTTTTTTTAAATGGTGCAAAAGGTGGGTGATTTAAACATTTGTGGGTTTTTTTCATATTTTTAAAAAACGTTTTCACTCTATGGACCACATTTTCCTACCGGAATCAATGGCCAGAAATCCTAGATTTGTCACTACCTTTTTGTGCTGTTCAGTAACTAAGGATTCTATGCTTCATTTAGGTGATGACACAGCACACAGTGAAGTCCAGGAAGGACTTGTGTTTTCCTCTTTCTTCTCTGGAGAGGAGTCTCTCTGTGGGACAATATACAGTAAGACAGAGCAGTTATTCAGCTCCAGTAGACGTTGTGCACGGCACCTTCGCTGATGTGTGTATATATACAGTGGGGGAAATAAGTATTTGATCCCTTGCTGATTTTGTAAGTTTGGCCACTGACAAAGCCATGAACCGTCTATAATTTTAAGGGTATGTTCATTTTAGCATAGAGAGATAGAATATCAAAAATAAAGCCCAGAAAATCACGTTGCATAAATTATATAAATTTATTTCCATTTTTGCAGTGAGAAGTATTCGATCCCTCTGGCAAACAAGACTTACCATATTTTTCAGACTATAAGACACACTTTTTCCCAAAATAATTTTGGGGAAAATGGGGGTGCTTCTTATAGCCAGAATATACTTGCAAATACTGTGTCAGCAGCAGGAGTTGGGCTATTCTGCGGGGGTCCCAGTCTGATCCGAAGCTGCCGGGAGATTTTCACACTCCCATCCCAGGCTGGTGCAGCAGGTTTGGCGGTGGTGCGGGGTGGCTCTGCCGGCATTTTGTGAAAGCCTGGAGGCCCGGGATGAGATCTCAATCTGAGCATGCACCGCCCCCGGTGTCCATTTTCCTGGAGGCCACCGCATCACAGCAATGGATATGTGGGGCCTCCAAGCTTTCACAAGATGCTGGCGAAGCCCCCACCTCACACCACAGAGCACCACCGCCGAACCTGATACACTTGTCGCACCAGCCTGGGATGGGATTTCCTGGAGGCCACAGTATCACAGCAACAGATATGCGGGGCCTCCGGGCTTTCACAAGATGCCAACAGAGCCCCAAGCACCACCGCCGAACATGCCGCACTAGCTGCACCAGCCTTGGATGGGATTTCCCAGAGGCCACCGCACCTGCCGCACCAGCCTGGGATGGGAGTCATATCGCCGGACCACCGAACATCTCCTGTGACCCCGCTCCACCAGTGTTGCAGATTCCCAGAGTTAAGCTGAATTCAGACTGTAAGACCTACCCCCATTTGACACATTAATTTTTTTCCCTATTTTCCTTCTGAAAATTTGGGGTGCATCTTATGGTCCCGTGCGCCTTATAGTCCGAAAATATGGTAATAATTGATGGCAAAATCCTTGTTGGCAAGCACAGCAGTCAGACATTTTTTGTAGTTGATCATGAGGTTTGTGCACGTCAGGAGGAATTTTAGTCCACTCTTCTTTGCAGATCATCTCTAAATCATTAAGATTTTGAGGCTGTCGCTTGGCAACTTGGAGATTCAACTCCTTCCATAAGTTTTCTATGGGATTAAGGTCTGGAGACTGGCTAGGCCACTCCATGACCTTAATGTGCTTCTTTTTGAGCCACCCTTTTGTTGCCTTGGATGTATGCTTTGGATCATTGTCTTGCTGGAAGACCCAGCCATGACCCATTTTTAGTGTCCTGGAGGAGGGAAGGAGGTTGTCACTCATGATTTTACGGTACATGGGTCCATCAATTCTCCCATTGAAGAGATGAAGTAGTCCTGCGCCCTTAGCAGAGAAACACCCCCAAAACGTAATGTTTCCACCTCCATGCTTGACAGTGGGGATGGTGTTCTTTGGGTCATAGGCAGCATTTATCTTCCTCCAAACACAGCGAGTTGAGTTAATGCAAAGAGCTCAATTTTTGTCTCATCTGACCACCGCATCTTCTCCTAGTCACTCACAGAATCATCCAGGTGTTAATTGGCCAACTTCAGATGCTCCTGCACAAGTGCGTTTTTGAGAATGGGGACCTTGCCGTCACTGCAGGATTTTAAACTTTTACGGCGTAATGTGTTACCAATGGTTTTCCTTGTGTCTGTGGTCCCAGCTGCCTTGAGATCATTAACAAGTTCCCCCATGTAGTTTTAGGCTGATCTCTCACCTTCCACATGATCAAGAATACCCCACAAGATGAGATTTTGCATGGTGCCCCAGATCGATGTCGATTGATAGTCATTTTGTATTTTTTTCCCCATTTTCTTACTATTGCACCAACAGTTGTCTCCTTATAACCCAGCATCTTACTTATGGTTTTGCAGCCTATTCCAGCTGTGTGCAGGTCTATGATCTTGTCCCTGACATCCTTATAAAGCTCTTTGGTGTTGCCCATGTTGTAGAGGTTAGAGTCTGACTGATTAATTAAGTCTGTGGACAGGAGTCTTTTATAAAGGTGACTATGTATTACAGCTGTCTTTAATGCAGGTAACGAGTTGATTAGGAGCGTCTAACTGGTCAGGAGGAGACAGAATTCTTAATAGTTGGTAGGTGATCAAATACTTATTTCTCACTGGAAAATGCAAATACATTTATATAATTTATACAATGTGATTTTCTGAATTTTATTTTTGATATTCTATCTCTCAATGTTAAAATTAACCTACCCTTAAAATTATAGACTGCTCATGTCTTTGTCAGTGGGCAAATGTACAAAACCATCAAGGGATCAAATACTTATTTCCCGACTGTATATTTGGTTAATTTTTGTAATATTCTCCATATAGTTGAGGGCAGACTTTTCCGCTAGTTTCTTGAGTTTATACTGTAACGTGAGGGGAACATTTAGTTGGGAAATAGGAATAGAAATATACACAAGTTACAAATATTTTTAAGATTGTGAACCACTGAGCTTTGCACTTACTTAATTAAACCAGTTTCCCTCAGAGTGTAAAAGGTAACAGCGGCCAGTTCAGATGGGCATGCCAACAGGTAAATTCACATAGTGAAAATAGCAGAAACAGTACTCTTGGGGGCCAAACTGTCCAGCACAGTGGATAAAGCCTTCTGGCAAAATGTTTGTCTGATGTGTTTTCTTTGTGTGTTCATGAAAACCGAGTAGGAATAACTTTGCTCTCAAGTAAAATAGTTACTGACAGTGGACTGTGTGGAAATGAGTTATTTTCTTGTCTGTGACTCTGCTGTGTTGTGAACAACACCCTCGGTTCATGATTTACACATCAAGCTGAGCATTGAGCCCTCAGAGTCAAATTACTTGACAGTCCAGTATGACCACGATTATGCGTAAAGTACTATCAGAATAGGCCCTGTACAGTGTGGTAGCTTTGATTATTCAGGCTTTTTAGGATGTCAGGTATATTTGCATTCAGGGCTGGATAATAATAATCTAATATATATATTTTTTTACAAAGTTAGCTAACTGGTTTGGTAGCAAGAAAGAAATGGGAGCTACTGTTAGAAGCATGCCAATACACCATAATGGTTGTGATCAGTGCTAGGTGATTTGACACATTTATCAAAAATGAGTAGGAATATCTTCTTTCCTGAGTAAAATAGCTACTGACAGTGGACTGTGTGGAAATTAGTTCTTTTCTTGTCTGTGACTCCGCTATTTCTTGAACAACACCATGGCATAGTCGGCATGATACAGCGATTGTTATGGACGGGAAAACGGCAGAAACGGCAGAAAATAGGTCCTCAGAGTCAGCTCAGGGCTCTGTTCAAGGTTCTTCAGCCCAGCAGGGTGAGCTCGACCCAGTACAGCTTATTCAACCAGCCCGTGTCACCAGTATGGCCTGATCCCCCGATGTCAGCCCAGGTAGGGTACCTACCAGCGGGAACCCTGCTTCACCACATGGCCAATTTCGATTGTAACAACATGGGACTTCAGGATTGGATAGAGAGGGTTCGAAGTGCAATCAAGGTGTTTAACCTGACCCCGGAGTTACAAGCGGAAGTAGCTCTGAATACGCTAGAGGGCGATGCCAGGCGGACATTGATGGTACGCTCTGAATCTGAAAGGAACACTATAGAGAAGATATTTGCTCTGCTGGAAAGGGTTCATGAGACATGTGTGCAGGGGGCGCAGCTGAGGAGCGAATTCTTTAATCGGTTGCAGAGTGAGGGGGAAACACTGATCCGGTACGCGAACCCCCTTCAGGAAGCAATACAGGAGATCAGGAGATGCGTCATAACAGGCATGGGCGCCTTTCAAGAGCTGGATAAGCTCCTGCGAGACCAGTTCATTGCTGTGATGGCTAAAGAGTCCTTACAGGCCAAACTCCCTGAGATGACTCGAGGTAACATCGCTCTGACGTTTGATGATATTTACATAGCTGCACTAGAATGGGAAGAGGAGCTAAATCCTATGATTAAGAAATCAGTGAGCAGTGCCCAAGTCACAGAAGGTCAGAACGGGTCAGAGGAGGCAGTGGCCCTGAGAGAGGCCATCCAGGCTCTGATGATAGCAATGGATGAACAAATATGGGAGCTCGGCTTAGAGGTAGCTCAGATAAGGACTCGGCCACCCCATGCACCAACAGTGGTACCGAGACCCCAAGGCCAAATGTTAAGACCACCCAGGATGCGAAATCCTGTGGGCTACAGCACAATGGGAACACGATCCCTCCAGCGGCCCCAGTGCTGGCGCTGTTGACGATTGCGGACATATTGCTAGGGACTGCTCTGAACAAATGGAGACTTAGCTGGTGTTAAACTTCCGGCCGCCGCCGTAGTACCCTCCGGCGGTCCTCTGAAAGCCATGTCCTTTGCGAAATGAACATGACTTACATGCCAGCATTCCTGATATGGAAGCCGAGTTAGAAGGCCAAAAGGTACGCTGTCTAGTTGACACAGGGTCGGAGTGCACTATAATGCCACTGGAGTTGTTCGAAAGGCATTTTGGGCACATGATGGAGTCGGAAGATGAAAGCTTCATCAGGCTGACGGCTACCAATAAAACCGTGAGATGGACGTACAGGAAATAGTTTGGATGCAAGTGTGGCTGTTCAAGCAGGACCTTGGCAAGAAGTAGATCATGCTCATAGACCATCCATCCCGGAGAGGAATAGATGTGACCCTGGGCATAAATGTGCTCAGGGATCTGGACCACCATCTCTATGCCAAAGATGGGCCTAAATATTGGCAACGGGCCACCATACCTGGCCGACTCAGAAGGTCCTGCTGCAGATGGTGAGACGCTGTAGCCTGCAAAAGAGAAATATGTGCGACCGGGCCGTCGGACTGGTGAGATTCCGTCTAAGACCTCAGTGAAAATTCCACCATGGCAGGAGCAGATATTGATGTTGCTAGTGGGAGCAGGATGTTGTCTGAGTGGACTGAAGGCCCTGATTGAGCATGTAGCTCAGGAGGGGATGATGAACAGACCTCTGCTAGCCAGAGCCCTGGTCACTGTGAAGGACTTGTGCGTGCCTGTACGATGTATTAATGTTCTGGACAGCAAGTTGACCTTCCACAGAAGCACGCTGCTGGCCGAAGTCTATGTGTCTGATGGGAAAGTTTTACCTAGATGAGGCTTTACATTACAGCCAGATAGGACGTTGCCCTGGACTTATGTCATAGATGCTCAGCGAAGACAGTCTCCAACCGTGGAGTGGAATGGCTGGGTGATCATGGATCTGATGGGGGTGGATCGTTAGACCTTAACCCCAAGACAACAAAAGCTTCTGGAAGAAACTTTGTGGGAATTTTAGAAGGCGTTCTCAAGGCATAACGAGGACTTTGGGTGTGCTACTGCTACTGAACATGAAATCCCTAATGAATACACCCATCCGCCGCTCCTGCTCTCGCTGATATTAGTGGTAGCAGGTGACAGATAATGGGAGCTGTAGTCCCATCATCTGACACAAGTGACTGGAGGTAAACTTTATACCTCCGATCAAAGCTGAACGCGCATGCTGTCTTTTGACAGCATGGGAACCACGGCTCTCTGACCAGCGGGGATGATTTCACCGCCGATCAGAAGCGGTGTTTGCCGCACTGTTATGCACATGACAGTGTGGCAAACACTGGATGTTCAGGCCCCCCTTTCAAGTGAATAGGGTCTGGGTTTTGGTTTGGGTTCAGGTACTGTTCTGTTACCCGAACCCAAACTTTTTGTAACTGTTCGGCCGAACCGACCAGACCCGAAACATCCAGGTGTCTGCCCATCTATAATTAGTAGTAGTCGGTCACTGTGTGATGGTAATATGTGGTCTGGACATGATGTGGCAGTATTTGTCCCTTGTATATGGTATTATTTTATCACTATGTGGTGCTAAAATGTAATCTGGTCATGGCGTGGCAGTATTTATCTGTATGTGGAATTATTCAGTCACTATCTGGTGGTAATTAGTGTTGAGCGATACCTTCCGATATCGGGAAATATCGGATCGTATTGGATCGGACCGATACCCCAAAAATATTGGGTATCGCCGATTCTGATACCGGAAACCCATGCAAGTCAATGGGGCACAAATATCGGAATGAAAAGAAACCCTTTCTTTACTTGCACATCCAGTTTGGGAGGGGGGAAGTGTGGGCGGTGCGTGGGCGGACACTGTGCGTGTCTGTGTGGGCCTGCCGGGGGTCTGTGCAGGCTGCAGGGGGTCTGTGCGGGCCTGCCGGGGGTCTGTGCCGGCCTGCCGGGGGTCTGGGCGGGCCTGCTGGGGGTCTGTGCGGGCCTGCCGGGGGTCTGTGCGGGCCTGCCGGGGGTTGTGTGAGTGTGCAGGCATCGTCCGATGGGACTACAAGGGCGATGCCTGCTACAATGACAGTGATTGACACATTAGCCAATGATGGGACAGTAGTAGTCCCATCATCCGGCTAATGTGTTGAATGTAAAAAAAACAAACCATACATACTACATACATACTACATATGTATGTATGTATGTTGTAAGAATGTAGTATATATGTAGTATGTATGTATTATGTAGTATGTATGTATGTTGTATGAATGTAGTATATATGTAGTATGTATGTATGTTGTATGAATGTAGTATATATGTAGTATGCATGTACAGTTGTGGCCAAAAGTATTGACACCCCTGCAATTTTGTCAGATAATACTCAGTTTCTTCCTGAAAATGATTGCAAACACAAATTCTTTGGTATTATCTTCATGTAATTTGTCTTAAATGAAAAAACACAAAAGAGAATGAAGCAAAAAGCAAAACATTGATCATTTCACACAAAACTCCAAAAATGGGCCAGACAAAAGTATTGGCACCCTCAGCCTAATACTTGGTTGCACAACCTTTAGCCAAAATAACTGCGACCAACCGCTTCCGGTAACCATCAATGAGTTTCTTACAATGCTCTGCTGGAATTTTAGACCATTCTTCTTTGGCAAACTGCTCCAAGTCCCTGATATTAGAAGGATGCCTTCTCCAAACTGCCATTTTTAGATCTCTCCACAGGTGTTCTATGGGATTCAGGTCTGGACTCATTGCTGGCCACCTTAGAAGTCTCCAGTGCTTTCTCTCAAACCATTTTCTAGTGCTTTTTGAAGTGTGTTTTGGGTCATTGTCCTGCTGGAAGACCCATGACCTCTGAGGGAGACCCAGCTTTCTCACACTGGGCCCTACATTATGCTGCAAAATTTGTTGGTAGCCTTCAGACTTCATAATGCCATGCACACGGTCAATCAGTCCAGTGCCAGAGGCAGCAAAGCAACCCCAAAACATCAAGGAACCTCCGCCATGTTTGACTGTAGGGACCGTGTTTTTTTCTTTGAATGCCTTGTTTTTTCTCCTGTAAACTATGTTGATGCCTTTGCCCCAAAAGCTCTACTTTTGTTTCATCTGACCAGAGAACATTCTTCCAAAATGTTTTAGGCTTTTTCAGGTAAGTTTTGGCAAACTCCAGCATGGCTTCTTTATGTCTCAGGGTAAGAAGTGGGGTCTTCCTGGGTCTCCTACCATACAGTCCCTTTTCATTCAGATGCCAACGGATAGTACGGGTTGACACTGTTATACCCTCGGACTGCAGGGCAGCTTGAACTTGTTTAGATGTTAGTCGAGGTTCTTTATCCAACATCCGCACAATCTTGCGTTGAAATCTCTTGTCAATTTTTCTTTTCCTTCCACATCTAGGGAGGTTAGCCACAGTGCCATGGGATTTAAACTTCTTGATGACACTGCGCACGGTAGACACAGGAACATTCAGGTCTTTGGACATGGACTTGTAGCCTTGAAATTGCTCATGCTTCCTCACAATTTGGTTTCTCAAGTCCTCAGACAGTTCTTTGGTCTTCTTTCTTTTCTCCATGCTCAACATGGTACACACAAGGACACAGGACAGAGGTTGAGTCAACTTTAATCCATGTCAACTGGCTGCAAGTGTGATTTAGTTATTGCCAACACCTGTTAGGTGCCACAGGTAAGTTACAGGTGCTGTTAATTACACAAATTAGAGAAGCATCACATGATTTTTTGAACAGTGCCAATACTTTTGTCCACCCTCTTTTTTTATGTTTGGTGTGGAATTATATCCAATTTGGCTTTAGGACAATTCTTTTTGTGTTTTTTCATTTAAGACAAATTAAATGAAGATAATAATACCAAAGAATTTGTGTTTGCAATCATTTTCAGGAAGAAACTAAGTATTATCTGACAAAATTGCAGGGGTCTCAATACTTTTGGCCACAACTGTATTATGTAGTATGTATGTTGTATGAATGTAGTATATATGTAGTATTATGTATGTATGTTGTATGAATGTAGTATATATGTAGTATGTATTATGTAGTATGTATGTTGTATGAATGTAGTATTTATGTAGTTTGTAGTATGTATGTATGTTGTATGAATGTATTATATATGTAGTATGTATGTATGTATTATGTATGTACGTAGTATATTTGTAGTATGCATGTTTGTATGCTGTATGAATGTAGTATGTATGTAGTATGTATGTTATATGAATGTAGTATATATGAAGTATGTATTGTATGAATGTTGTATATATGTAGTATGTATGTATGTTTTGTTTTTTTTTTACATTCAACACATTAGCCGGATGATGAGCTGGTGACCGTGTGGAATAGGTTAAAGTAGAGTATGGCCCTTTCAAAAGAGTCTACCTTGTCCTGGTGGCAGTCTTAAAATATCTTTTATCTAAAACAAAAGCTGCTTATTATGTATTTGATATTTATGTTCGATGGGAACTGTTAGTGTATGATTCCTGAGCATGTGGTACAGAAGTGAAGTTTTTTCAAGAGTGGGTTGACTGAGGAAGGTTCGAGGGGCAGAGGCGGAGATCGGGTGAAGCCTGGTGGAGTCTCAATGGGGCCTGAAAATTCTGCCAGTATGGGGCCCTGAAAATTCTGGTGGCAGCCCTGACTGCTTGACCTTATTGTCTTTGTCATCATGCATTGGACAAGATATTGTCAGCAACACCCATTATTTACCTGCCTGTCTGCAAACTTCTTCTATAAGGTTGGCTGAACGTATGAGTTTTATTAAATTCAGGCATGGTTACTGTGGGATGAATGTGAGGGGGTTGTGGGAGGAGGTAAATGGAAGAGGAGCTGGGGTGGGGCTGTGGACCTTATTATTATACTTAGGATAAGGAGATTATATGCACTCCATCTCATGTCATAGTTGCTGTCTGGGGAGGCTGGAGATGGGGAGGTAAGGTGCTTATTATATTACATCATGCATCTTCTTATAAGCCCCAGCCTGTTAGCATAACAAGCCCCCAAACAGTAATCATGGCATGAGCTTGTATTTAATTATTCATAATAAGCAGCTTATTATAATGGAAACTTATTACACGGATTGTCCTGGCTTGTGATAAAAGTCTGCAGTCATTCTATGCGACTGTAAAAGATGTGATGGAGAATATTTTATTTATGTATATGCAATCCACAGTCAATGCATGATGTTTTTGTCAATTGTCTGACCTTCCTCCAAAGCACAGATTGCCTTTAGAGAAAAATATA
The DNA here is from genome assembly GCF_039654945.1 of Dendrobates tinctorius. Lineage (NCBI taxonomy): Eukaryota > Metazoa > Chordata > Amphibia > Anura > Dendrobatidae > Dendrobates > Dendrobates tinctorius. Next base: position 1,345,616 of record NW_027361876.1, read on the forward strand.
TAAATTCAAAGTGGGAACAGCAATTATTGTATAGCAGAACATCACTCAAAGTGTGGCGCCCAGGCATAGCCTTTAGAAAAAAATATATAAATGGTTATCTGTGCATCTGAGGAAGATCAAAGATCTGACCTAAATGGCATGCATTGACTGTGTATTGCAACTATAAATGGCATGCATTGACTGTGTATTGCAACTACATCAATAAAATATTTTGAATTTTATCTTTCGAGGGTCAAGTTCTTCAAAATTAGCTCAAGGGTTGGGACCATACTTGTTCACCAATTCGAACTGGTGTGCATTGATCTATATAACTCTGTGTGACTGCAGATGGCCTAATCATGACAGGGTGTGCCTGCTGTCAGGAGTCCCCTTATTGCCAGTGTGAGCAGGCGATCACGTGACTGTGTGGGAAGGAGGGCCCCCATATAGTGTTCGGGCTGGAACCAAGGGGACTGCCATCAGGGTTATTGAAGGAATCACATCAGGAGGATTACAAAGGGAGACATGCAACTGAAGTTGTCAGGGCGACAGGGGGCGAGGCTAGGGTAAAAGGAGCAGGGGGTGCGCGGCAGTGGCAGTTGGGAGAGAGTGAGAGTAAAGGCAGGACACAGGGTGACTTGCAGGGGCACCGAGAGGAGCCTGTGAGGAGAAAGCTGTTGACTTACCGACGAGAGAGGCGTGAGAGACTGTTCCGGGAGACTGCTCCCTGCCCCCGTTCTGAAAGAATCATCCCTGCTGCCCCCCGCCTTGGTGAGAGAGGAGCTTTACCTCAGGTTGTGGCCGTGACTACCCGTTACCCGGCCACAGAGGTCTGGGCACTTCCCCCCAGCCTTCCCCCATCACGCCGATCCTGCCGTCACCGGCTTGAAGAAACGCCACCTCGTCACAGGCGAGATAAAAGGCCCGCTACCCCGGCTTTGGGAGAGACTCCTTGATAAAGGACGGCTACAGGTCATCTGGAGAACTGCGTCATCACCGCGCGCCACCTTCATCGCTTTCTTCAGGGCCTGTTGCGCCCCAACGGCATCGCTTTCTTCAGGGCCTGTTGCGCCCCAACGGCATCGCTTTCTTCAGGGCCTGTTGCGCCCCAACGGCATCGCTTTCTTCAGGGCCTGTTGCGCCCCAGCGGCATCGCTTTCTTCAGGTCCTGTTGCGCCCCAACGGCATCGCTTTCTTCAGAGCCTGTTGCGCCCCAACGGCATCGTTTTCTTCAAGGCCTGTTGCGCCCCACCGGCATTGCTGTCTTCAGGGCTTGTTGCGCCCCACCATCATCGCTTTCTTCAGGGCCTGTTGAGCCCCATTCCTACCCGGGATAGCGAGACTTCAGGACAGCCGCCCCAGCGACCTCTACACGGCCACGCTACCGAAACCAGCAGTCCCTGGAAGGCTAAGTGGCATTATATTTGGTTAAGATTGTTGAGTCCCTGCGTGGACTGTTTGTGTTGTTCTTAATTCTTGTTTTGTTCAGCCAAGCCCAGCGGCTAAAGTTATATAAAAGTAATTTCGTAAACCACCATTCGTCTAGTGTCTCGTCACTGCATCCTGCGAACCTGCTCAACCCTACACTTGGCGTAGTCGGCAGGATGCAGTCTCCGAGCGTGGACGGTGGTGGCCCAGGTCAGGGGGAAGCTTTAAACTCCGTAGATAATGAGGGCCCCTGTACTAGCATTTCATTGGGGGCCATGCTGAACAACCTGCCTAGATTCTCCGGCTCCAATACTATGCTATGGAGCTGACAGAGCAAATGCGGGGGCTCTTTCGAATGCACCCAATGACCCCTGACCTGGAAGCTGAAGTGGCACTCATGGCTCTAGACGGGGAGACCCACGGGGATCCCACTAATGTGGGAGAGTTAAGGACCCGTCTGTTTAGTCGGATGCAGGCAAAGGGGGAGACGATTACTCAGTATATGAATGTACTCCAAGAATTACATACGGCTATTGAAAGAAAAGACGGGGTAGGGGTAGGACCTGTTGACATTACCCTACGTGACCTACTGGTGACTGGACTGCGAGATCCACTGATAAAGCAGGCATTATGGGAACAGATCAGAATGAATCCCCAAATAGACTTTTCAGAAGTGGGAAGTCAGGCACGGGTACGGGAGCAAGAGCAAGGGATGGCGGTCCCCGTGGGGAAGGTCCGAGGTGTGGAGGCCTCCTCGAACACCGTTGAGGAACCTCAGTGGGTGGAGGAGATGAAGCGAGAATTGAAAAACATTAAGAGCGAGTTGGCTGAAGTAAAGAGAAGAACCGAACTGGAGACTGGACGACCTAGCGTTAATCCCGGTCCCTGGGGGTCACGTTCTCCGCGGGGTGGTTAGTCTATACCGGCCCGGTGTTATGAGTGTGGAGAACCAGGCCACTTCGCCCAAGAGTGTCCGCGGCGTGGGAGATACCCACCCCTGCGGCCATTAAACTAAAGGGCTCCGGGCTGGGGGGACGCCGCTCTGAGCCAAAAAACACAACTAGGGGTGGTGGGAGTCCCGAAGATTTGGTAGCAAAGTGTCCGGTAGTTTGGGCAGAAGTAGAGGGCCGGGCCGCCCGGTGTCTGGTGGACACGGGGTCACAAGTAACCAGTATGCCCGCAGCGTACTTTCAACAAAACTTTCCGGAGGCAGCAAGGCCTCAGTGGGGGCCCATGATTAGACTAGTAGCCGCCAACCAACTGCCGGTCCCGGTTGCCGGGGTAGTGTGGGTGCAGGTGACGTTGTGCGGTAAACCCCTTGGCCGCAGAGGGGTGGTGCTGACTCAAGGAGAAGCTGATCGACGACACCCCGTCACCCTAGGCATGAATATTTTAAAAGAGTTTGGTAACCTGTTGCTTAATGATCCGACACAAAGGACACTGAAGCAGTGGGGTTCTCGCACAGCTCAGGGACAGGTATTCCAGCAGCTGGTGCGAGGTGCGCGGGTGCATCAGGACTGGCAGGAGGGTGAGGCTCTGGGCAAGGCAACATATTTTTCGACCCTGGACTTGGCCAGTGGGTACAGGCAGGTGCCCATGTCAGAAGAGGACAGAGCTAAGACGGTGTTCATAATGCCCATGGGACTGTTTGAGTTTAATCGGATGCCATTCGGGCTGGCCAACGCCCCCGGGACCTTTCAGCCATTGATGGAGTGATGTCTAGGGGATCTTAATTTTGAGGCCACGTTGATCTACCTGGACGACTTCATTGTCTATGCCGCCTCCTTCGAGGACCACCTGAAGCGGTTGGGACAGGTACTCAGCCGGCTTCAAAAGTACGGGTTGAAGGTGAATCCTCAGAAATGCCACCTATTTCGCTCTCAGATTGAGTATCTGGGTCATGTCGTTTCGGCAGAGGGTGTGAGGCCATCCCGGGAGAAGATTGCTGCTATCCAGGAATGGCCTACCCCCGAGACGGTGAAAGACGTGCGGGCTTTTCTGGGGTTAGCTGGATATTACCGTCGCTTCGTAAAGAATTTTGCATGTCGAGCTCGAGCCCTGCATGACCTGCTGAAGGGGGTTCCCGCTGGGGCCAATGGGCGAAAAATCCAGTGGCAACACCCTCAAGAAGAGGCCTTCCGAGACCTCAAGGCTGCACTTTCGGATGCCCCAGTGTTGGCTTATGCGGATTTCTCTCAGCCGTTCATCCTGCACACTGACGGGAGTCTTCACGGGCTGGGGGCTGTGTTGTCACAGGTTCAGGATGGCCGGGAGAGAGTGATCGCATATCGAAGTCGCTCACTCCATGAGCCCGAGCGTAACCCTGACAATTACAGCTCTTTTAAGCTCGAGCTCCTCGCAGTGGTGTGGGCTATGACGGAGAGATTCGCAGAGTACCTAGCGGGCTTCGAGGTGGTAGTGCGAACTGACAACAACCCACTGGCACATTTGGAAAACGCCAAGTTGGGGGCTTTGGAGCAGCAATGGGTGGCCCGGATGGTGAAGTACAATTATAAGATTATCTACAAAAGAGGGGCCGAGAATGTCCATGCAGATGCCCTCTCCAGGATTTGACATACAACTCCCGGACAGAATCGAGACGAAGAATTAGAAGGAGAAGAAATACCGTTCGCTCTCACCGCTGCCGTGCTCACCAATGTTGATTCAAAAGTATCTTCCCCAGAGGCCCACAGTTGCATCCTGGAACAATCTCGGGATAAGTGGATACAACAACAACAAGAAGATGAAGAAATTGGACTTCTCCGGACATGGGTCGCCGCTGGTCAATTACCCATTGGTACTCAACGGCAAACTTTGACCCAAGACCTGTCGCTAATGCTGCGTCAATGGGAGAGACTGATTATCTGAAAGGGACTACTGTACCGTAAATTCACGTCGCAAACAACCTCAACGACTGTGTGGCAGGTGGTTACGCCTGGAGCTCAACTACACGAACTGGTTCGAGAGGCTCACGAAAAAGGGGCCCACTTTGGAGTTAAAAAGACTTTGCAGTGGCTACAACAGAAAGTTTATCACCCACGGTTGTCGGCTGTTGTGGATGAAATTTGCCGTACCTGTCGCTTATGTGAATTGGCCAAACCACCCGCTCAGAGAGCCGCAACACAGACTATTGTGACTTCAGCACCCCTTGAGCTTCTGATGGTGGATTATCTGACCGTTGGTCCCGCATTCCAGGGATACGAACACTGCCTCGCTATGGTGGATCATTTCACCAAGTTCGCTGTGGTCACCCCTACTCGAGACCAGACTGCGGAGTCGGCCGCCTCCGCAATTTGCAAAAACTTTATACAAGTGTACGGCTGTCCTCAACGTATACATTCCGACCAGGGAGCATGTTTTTTGAGGAAAGTTATGGAGGAACTACATCATCTCTACGGGATTGACAAATCCCCGACCACACCGTATCACCCGCAAGGAAATGGGGCTTGTGAACGATTTAATCGGACATTGATTCAAATGCTGCGTACTCTGGAGAGTGACAAGAAAGCTTGTTGGCCTGAATATGTTTCTGAACTAGTATGGGTTTATAATAACCGGGTACATCGAGTTACGGGCTATATGCCTTATTCCCTGCTGTTTGGACGAGAGGGTAAAGGAATCACGGAGGTAGAATTGGACCCCAAAGAGCCTCAGCTCTGGACCGGAGTGTCGTCCTGGGTCCGAAATCATCGCCACAGGCTGCAAACTCTTCACCGAATTGTACAGACCAAACTCCAAGACTGGGAACACCCAGGAAAGAATACAACTTCCCCCCTCATCTCCAAAGCGGAGACCGTGTGCTGGTACTGGATCAACGCCCCCAGAACAAACTGGAGCCACGTTGGGAAGAGAGTCCTTATCGGGTATTACGCCGTATCCACCCAGAAGGACCTGTGTACGAAATACGGCCAGAGCAGGATGAAACACTGCCCACTCGTATTGTGCATCGTAATATGTTACGCCCATGTATTTCCACTGACCCGAAACAACTGGAACCCATCCCGTTGACATCCGAATCGGAGTCCAGATGCTGGGACTCGGACGACGAGGATGTCCCTCCAAACCCCAAAGGCCCTCCACTCAATAATGAACCAGTTGACCCAATTAACCCGCCTGCATCCTGCAGCGCCCCAATGTCCACCACCCCAGAAGATTTCACCCCAGTAGAACTTAGACGCTCCGAGCGGTCAACAGCCGGCAAACCCCCCCGAAAGGTATGAACAAGACCAGTTCGTATGGCAACGAATATCGACACCCTTACAGGCCAATCTCAATAGAATGACGCCCTCGCCCGAGGACTGGCAAGCTTACAGGGTGGGGGAATGTGGGAAGGAGGGCCCCCATATAGTGTTCGGGCCGGAACCAGGGGGACCGCCATCAGGGTTATTGAAGGAATCACATCAGGAGGATTACAAAGGGAGACATGCGACTGCAGTTGTCAGGGCGACAGGGGGCGGGGCTAGGGTAAAAGGAGCAGGGGACGTGCGGCAGTGGCAGTTGGGAGAGAGTGAGAGTAAAGGCAGGACACAGGGTGACTTGCAGGGGCACCGAGAGGAGCATGTGAGGAGAAAGCTGTTGACTTACCTACGAGAGAGACGTGAGAGACTGTTCCGGGAGACTGCTCCCTGCCCCCGTTCTGAGAGAATCATCCCTGCTGCCCCCTGCCTTGGTGAGAGAGGAGCTTTACCTCAGGTTGTGGCCGTGACTACCCGTTACCCGGCCACAGAGGTCTGGGCACTTCCCCCCAGCCTTCCCCCATCACGCCGACCCGGCCGTCACCGGCCTGAAGAAACGCCACCTCGTCACAGGTGAGATAAAAGGCCCGCTACCCCGGCTTTGGGAGAGACTCCTTGATAAAGGACGGCTACAGGTCATCTGGAGAACTGCATCATCATCGCTTTCTTCAGGGCCTGTTGCGCCCCAACGGCATCGCTTTCTTCAGGGCCTGTTGCGCCCCAACGGCATCGCTTTCTTCAGGGCCTGTTGCGCCCCAACGGCATCGCTTTCTTCAGGGCCTGTTGCGCCCCAACGGCATCGCTTTCTTCAGGGCCTGTTGCGCCCCAACGGCATCGCTTTCTTCAGGGCCTGTTGCGCCCCAACGGCATCGCTTTCTTCAGGGCCTGTTGTGCCCCACCTGCATCGCTGTCTTCAGGGCTTGTTGCGCCCCACCGTCATCGCTTTCTTCAGGGCCTGTTGAGCCCCATTCCTACCCGGGATAGCGAGACTTCAGGTCAGCTGCCCCAGCGACCTCTACGCGGCCATGCTACCGAAACCAGCAGTCCCTGGAAGGCTAAGTGGCATTACATTTGGTTAAGATTGTTGAGTCCCTGCTTGGACTGTTTGTGTTGTGCTTAATTCTTGTTTTGTTCAGCCAAGCCCAGCGGCTAAAGTTATATAAAAGTAATTTCGTAAACCACCATTCGTCTAGTGTCTCGTCACTGCATCCTGCGAACCTGCTCAACCCTGCAACTGACCGCATGAATGCTATATGAGCATGCTGACTAAATACATTTGGCTTCTCTCAATACAAGAGAATTGAGAGAAGTCGAAAGAGTCTAGTGGACACATGATCTCCTGCCATGTGCCATTATTACTGTACATGGGGTGGACTTGGGAGACATAATTACTGTACAAAAAGGGACTCAGGGGACATTATTAAATGTTAAATGGGCATGTAAGAAGAATTAATTGTTAAAGGGGCATTAAAGGCTTTGTGACCATCAAATGGGGCATGCAAGGCATTATTACTTTCTAGGGGTATAATGTGGACACTTTTCTAGGGCATTTATATTTAATAAGGGGCACTTTTACCATCTAGAATGCATATGAAAGTATTATACTTTGTAAGGGGCACAGTACTGGGCAATATCAGGCAGGGCACTAAAAGCAAGTGCAGTAATAGAGACACATATGGGAGCAGCCACTCAGTATTGGGGTAACAGCAAGTTGAGGGTTTGGTGCAGATTGAGAATAGATGAAGATGGTGCTGGAAATATGAAAAAATCAAATGTGTCTTTGTTGTAATCTATGCAGATAAGTTGTGGCTGGAGAACTTATGTCAATCTGGGTGTAATAAAAAGATGAGAAAATTGAATGACTCCATCAAAAAGAACATTAGCAGTAAGTCACCATCTATAACTGTACTGTATTCACTTGGCATTTATGGCATACCGTATAGCATAATATCGGTGTTGGTCTTGGTATTGAGATTTATTTTAAATAAAGTCTGGTCATCTGCTGACATTTCCCTATACCCATGATTAGGGTGTGTGACCATGATCATAAACATTCTTACCTGCAGAGGCATACCTAGGGGTTCAGCTCAGAGTGGGGAACATCTGAGTGGGCCCCTAGCTAGGTAACCATGGTGGCACAGCCTAATCATAGGTATAGGGAAACCTCAGCAGATGATCATGCTGTTACTGGAAATTTCTATACCAATATTAACTCTAAAATTACAATTAGTGATGAGCGAGTGTGCTCGTAAAAGTATGCTCAGGTGTCCTCCAAGTATTTTGGACGAGCTCAGAGATTGTTTGAGTCCCCACAGCTGCATGAACTGCGGGTGCTAGACAGCCTGAATACACTTAAGGATTCCCTAACAAGCAGGCAATCCCTGCATGCATTCAGGTTGTCTAGCAGCTGCAAATCATGCAGCTGCAGGGACTCAAACATAATCTCCGAGCACGCCCAAAATACTCGGAAGACACCCGAGCATACTCGGAAAACTCATGTAACGAGCACAGTTGCTCATTACTAATTAACATCATATAGTTGTAGATACCAGTGCTATAGAATATATAAGAAGTTACAGTGTAGTCACTGCTGGTGACTTACAACTTACGTCTGGCATTCTTTCTGTTGGAGTCTTTCAATTTTCATGTCTTTTCCATCTGGTTCAGGCCAACATGACAACTTCTCCAGCCAAGACTAATCTGCACAGATTACAACAAAGACACATTTGACTTCTTACCTTTCCAGCACCGTTCCGATCTATTCCCAACCTGCACAAACTCCTTATCCTGCTGTCACCCCACTACGGAGCTCCTGTTGCTGTTTGTGTCCCTATTACTGATCTTAGTACACCACATAATAATGCCCCTCACTGTGCCTCTTAGAAAGTAAAATGCCTCTGGTTCAGGCCAACATGACAACTTCTCCAGCCAAGACTAATCTGCACAGATTACAACAAAGACACATTTGACTTCTTACCTTTCCAGCACCGTTCCGATCTATTCCCAACCTGCACAAACTCCTTATCCTGCTGTCACCCCACTACGGAGCTCCTGTTGCTGTTTGTGTCCCTATTACTGATCTTAGTACACCACATAATAATGCCCCTCACTGTGCCTCTTAGAAAGTAAAATGCCTCCTTTGCACCTATTAAATGGGAAAATTATGCCTTATAAAACATGAATGCCTTGTGCAAATGCCCTAAGAAACAGTGCCAACATTTTGCCCTTAGAAAGTAATAACACCCCCAGTGTGCCTATTTAACAGTTACCATTCTCTGAGTGCCCCATAACAATTATGCTTAAGTGCCCACTTTACATTTAATAATGTCCTGAGACGCCCCATATATATTTCCCCTCTATACAGTATGATGCCACCCTCATCTCCCACATGCACAGCATGTTGAGCCCACAGCTCCCTATACACAGCATGATGGGCTCCAGCAGCCCTCCCACTGTTTGAAAACACTCAGCAGCCACATCCCACTGTATGATGGCCTCCAGTAGCCCCCACATTATGAAAGCCCCCAGTAGCCCCCATTATGTGACGGCACTCAGAAGACCCCCACTGTATAATGGCCCTCAGTAACCCCCCACTAAATGATGGCACTCAGTAGCCTTCCACACTGTATGATGTCCCCAGCAGTCCCCCCCCACTGTATAATGGTCCTCAGTAACCCCCCACAGTGCAAGGTGGCCCCCAGTAGTCCTCCAACATTTAATGGATGGCCCTTCGTAGTTCATCCAAACTTTAAGATGACCCCAGTGGTCCTCCCACACTGTAAGAGAACCCCTTCTATTCTAACCACACTGTATGGATAGCCTTTTGTAGTTCCTCCACACAATTAAAATAGAAATAAATAAATAATAAAAATAAAATTAAAAAAAATCTTATCACCTAACCATGGATTCTAAGGAGTCTGCCGGCAGACAGGACTAAAGCGTGGGTAGACCACTGCAGTGTTGTCATCACACCAGGGCACGCAGAGTCCTAGCATGATAATATCATCATGCCGTCCTGCCCCCCACCTCATCCCTGCCTCTCCCTGCTTTTCTGTAGACCGCAGGCTTAAATTGACCTGTGATCTACAGAACGTGATGCGGTAGTGCAAGGAGATTATGTCTCCCTGCTCCACCACATAGTTTAACTGTATCGGTGTGCTGCAAACACCAATACAGTTTAGACTTGTGGTAGCTCCTGGGTGGGCACCTCTGAAAGCTGGGTCCAGGGTGACTGCTGTGACATCGGCTGCCGTGCTCGCCGATGCCCCATCAGCGGCGGCACCCGCCGCAGCCTCTTCTTACCGGCGCTCCTCCACCTGCGTGCTCTCCCGTCCTCGCTCCTGCTCTGCTGCGGTCCCTTGCGCCGCTCTTAGGCCGCGGACGTGCGCCCGACCGCTCTCTTTACCTGGCGGTGGGCGTCGCTGAGGGGCTGGGCTTCGTGACCACTTCCTGGCAATGAGATATTTCTGGCGTCCTCCCTATGGGGAAGACGCCTGGTGATTGTGTTGTATCCCTGCACAGTTCTGGCCCCTATAGGTTTCTATAGTTCTCTTGTCTAGTTGTTCCCTCAGGTCCTGTTTGCTTCATCCCTGTCCTTGTTCCGTTTCCGTCCTCCCTGTCCATTCCGCCTCGTCCTGTCCGTGCATTCCACTTAGTGTTTCCCCTGCCTGTCATCTGTGTACGTGCTCCCTGGCCTGTCTCCTTCCCTTTCCTGGGTCTCTTGTCCTCAGCCCGTTCATTGCTATATCTGCCCCTGGGGCTTCCACCTCTGCCCTCCCTCTTCGTCTGTGCCTTTCTCTTGCTGCCCTCACGAGTATTGCTGCCTGGTTCCTTCCTTATCTGGTATCCCCTGCTCAGGTACCCTAGACTCTGTCCGGCATCCCTGTCCTGCTTCTAGCCTTACTTGTCCTTCGAGCCATCCCTCTTGGTACCGGCTGTCGTGGTTCTGACCCCTGTGGTTCTGCTCCTAACGATCCCTGTATAGGGTTCGGTCATCACCTGGCGCGCTCGGCCCAGGGGCTCCAGGTCCGCCATCCAGAGGGTCCACTCTCGGACGTTGTCTGCTCCTGAGCATCACAGTATCACCAGGTCATGGACCCTGCCAGTGCCGCGGCCGCTACGCAGAAGGAACTGCTTTTCTTGCGAGAAAATCAGACCAGGATAATGTCCTTCATGAAATCCATGGACACCCGGCTGTCCACCCTGCAAACCACTGAACCAGGGCATGCTCCCCTCTTAGCCAGTCTCCAGTAGGAGCTCGCACATCAGCGCGATGCTCAGTCTCACATCTTGGGATACATGGCGTCCGTTGACGATCGACTGCATGCTTTGCAGTTCTCTGCGGCCACTTCAACCCTACCCCAGGACGCAGTTTCATCTCCGCCCCCTCGCTTGGGTAAGCCTACCAGGTATAGCGGGGATCCTAAGTTATGTCGGGGTTTTCTAAATCAGTGCAGACTGCACTTTGAGCTTCTGCCCCAGCAATACCCCACAGATCGCGCCAAGGTGGCGTTCATAGTGTCCCATCTCGAGGGGGAGGCTCTGGCTTAGGTGAATCCTTTGTGGGAGAGGGATGATCCCGTAATCTCTAGTATCCAGAATTTTCTGGAGATGTTCCACAAGGTGTTTGACGAACCCGGATGCTTAGCTTCTACTATGGAGGCCCTTTTTAACCTCTGCCAGGGTTCCCTTACTGTAGGACAGTACGCCATACGCTTTCGGACATTGTCTTCAGAGCTAGGATGGAATGAGGCACTGGTGAGTGCCTTTTGGAGAGGCCTCTCAGGCAAAATCAAGGACGAGCTTGCCGGTCGAGACACTCCCACCTCCCTGGAGGATCTCATATCCCTGGCTACTCGTATAGATCTGAGCTTTTTGGAACGCGCTAGAGTCGGCTAGGGAGAAAAGGCCCTTTAGGCTGTATCAAGCTCCCATTCCACGTTCCTCTGCACCCTCTACCAGCGCCTCTCCCGAGCCCATGCAGATAGATCGTATCAAGTTGTCCGAGCAGCGGCGCAGGGAAAGGATGACAAATGGTCTGTCTGTACTGCAGTGGAGCCAAGCACTTTGTGCGCACCAGTCCTGAGAAACCGCGAAACGCCTCCACCTAGGCCAGGTAAGAGAGGCCTCCCTATGTGATCATAATTCCTCTCTGCCCCTTACCCTTTCAGCTTTGATTATTGCAGGTCAGAAGCATAGATCTGTGGAGGCGTATGTGGACTCAGGTGCGGCTGGTAATTTCATTCGTCAAGAAGAGGTCGATAAACTCCAGATCCCGGTGGTCATCCTAAAAAACCCGCGTGCAATCGCCTCCGTTGATGGCAAACCACTACCCGAGCTCATCACCATGGTTAATGCCAAAGTAGATCTACAAGTTGGAGAGCTCCATCTCGAGAGAATAGCTTTTTACATCCTGCCTCAATTGTCCCATGCTGTTCTCCTTGGATTGCCCTAGCTCAGGCTGCACAAGCCAGTTGTCGACTGGTGCTCAGGGAAGATTCTGCGTTGGGGTCATTCCTGCCATGAATGCTGTCCACGGGCCATCGTCCATCCTCGTTCTCTGCCTAGGCTAGTCGACCTTCCGGGCCTTCCCGCGCAATATCACGCGTACGCCGATGTTTTCAGCAAAAAGGAAGCGGATTCTCTGCCAGCGCATCGGGCCTGTGACTGCCCTATCGACCTGATCCCCGGAGCCAGCCCTCCCAGAGGGAGAACGTATCCTCTATCCCCAGCAGAGACCATAGCCATGACAGAATACATACAGGAAAACTTGGCAAAGGGTTTCATTCGGAAATCCTCGTCCCCTGCAGGCGCAGGTTTTTTCTTTGTTCGGAAGAAAGACGGATCACTTCGACCCTGTATTGACTACCGGGGCCTGAACAATATCACCGTTAAGAACCAGTATCCACTTCCGCTTATCCCTGAACTCTTTGACCGGCTGAGGGGGACTCGGATCTTCACGAAGTTGGATCTGCAGGGAGCTTACAATTTAATCCGGATCCGCACAGGGGACAAGTGGAAGACTGCCTTCAATACCCGTGATGGTCATTATGAATATTTAGTCATGCCGTTTGGTCTCTGCAATGCTCCGGCTGTGTTTCAGGAATTCGTTAACGAGGTGTTTCGGGATCTACTATACTCCTGCGTGGTGGTGTACTTAGATGATATTCTCATCTTCTCGCCCAATCTATCCTCTCATCGGAAAAGTGTACGCGTGGTCATGCATCATCTTCGGAAGAATCATCTCTACGCCAAAATTGAAAAGTGCCTCTTTGAGCAAACGTCGTTACCCTTCTTGGGGTATATAATCACAGATTCTGGTCTGAAGGTGGATCCAGAGAAGCTCTCTGCGGTACTCAAGTGGGCCCGTCCCGTTGGTATAAAAGCCATCCAGCTCTTCCTTGGATTCGCTAATTATTACTGACAATTTGTTCCTCATTTTTCCACAGTGACCAAGCCCCTCACGGCCCTGACCTGTAAAGGAACTAAGCCAAACAGCTGGTCTTCCGAAGCCGAGAACGCCTTCCTTGCCCTGAAACGCTCCTTTGCTTCAGCACCAATCTTACATCGCCCGGTGGCCAGTAGGCCCTTTGTCCTAGAGGTAGATGCCTCCTCCACCGGAGCTGGGGCGGTCCTTTCCCAGCAGGCATCATCAGGGCTTCTAAATCCTTTTCGCGTGCAGAGTGCAATTATTCCATTGGAGACCGGGAGTTGCTGGCCATTAAGATAGCTCTGGAAGAATGGCTGTACCTGCTCGAAGGGGCAGTGCACCCCTTTACTATCTTCACAGACCACAAAAATTTGGCCTATCTGCAATCCGCTCAAAGACTCAATTCCAGACAAGCTAGATGGGCCCTGTAGTTTTCTCGCTTCGATTTCAAGCTTCACTTTCGACCCGGCAATAAGAACATCAAAGCAGATGCACTCTCCAGGTCCTTGTAGTCGCCTGAGGGGGATGAGGGTCCTTCTTATATTATCGAGTCTGCCAAAGTTATCACCGTGGCACCGGTGAATTTCTCTACTCCTCCTCCAGGCAAGACCTTCGTTCCTCAGAACAAACGCCCAGAGGTGCTGTGCTGGGGGCATTCCTCCAAGGTTGCTGGGCATGTTGGGACCAAGAAGACCCTCTTGCTTCTCTCCCGTTACTACCGGTTGCCTTCCCTCCGCCAAGACGTGATGGACCATGTAGCCTCTTGTACGATCTGTGCTCAGAACAAAGTGCCGAGGAGCCTGCCTTCCGGTCTTCTGCACCCGTTACCTGCTCCAGAGGCTCCTTGGCGGCAAATTGCAATGGATTTTGTGACAGATTTGCCCCGCTCAGCTGGATGCACTACCATCTTAGTCATAGCAGATTGCTTCTCCCAGATGGCCCATTTCATCCCCTTGCCCGGACTGCCGTCGGCTCCGAGGTTGGCCGAGATCTTCATCCACCAGATTTTCAGGCTGCATGGTCTTCCTCAACGGATTGTGTCTGATCATGGGGTCCAGTTTACATCTCGATTCTGGAGGGCTCTCTGTCGGCTTATGGGCACTTTTCTAGACTTCTCCTCTGCTTATCATCCACAGACCAACGGGCAAGTGGAATGGATTAATCAAGTTCTGACAACTTACCTACGTCACTTTTCCAACGCCCATCAGGACAATTGGGTCTCACTTCTACCTTGGGCAGAATTTGCCAATAATAATCATCCCAGCGAATCAACCGCCAAGTCGCCGTTTTTTGTGGTCTCTGGTCAGAATCCTGGTGTTCCGCTGCCCTTTTCCACGTCATCAGGAGTTCCCGCAGCAGATACTCTCGCCATGAAATTTTCACAGGTCTGGAAGGAGACCAGGGAGGCACTCGTGAATGCCAGTGCCCGAATAAAGAAACATGCGGACAAGAGACGAAAGGACCTTCCTCCGTACCATCCTGATGACAAAGTCTGGCTTTCGACCAAGCATATCCGCCTGAGAGTCCCTTCTTACAAGTTGAGTCCCCGATACATCAGTCCTTTCGAAGTACTTGGACGCATCAATGAGGTGGCTTATAAACTGAGGTTGCCGGCTTCACTCCAGGTCCCTAACGCCTTTCATGTCTCGCTCCTGAAACCTGTGGTTCTCAATCGGTTCCAACCAGCTCCCATTGCTTCTCCTTCACCAATTGGGTTAGATGACGTTTTTGAAGTAAAGGACATTCTGGCAATGAAGAGAGTCAGGGGAAGGACTCTTTTCCTTATCGATTGGAAGTGATTTGGTCCCGAGGAAAGGTCCTGGGAGCCTCGAGAGAATGTTAATGCCCCTTTTATTCTGAAAAAATTTTTGGCCAATCTCAGAAGGGGGGACGTAAGGAGGGGGGTACTGTGACATTGGCTGCTGTGCCCGCCCATGCTCCATCAGCGGCGGCACCCGCCGCAGCCTCTTCTAACCGGCGTTCCTCCACCTGCGTGCTCTCCCGTGCTCGCTCCTGCTCTGCTGCGGTCCCGTGCGCCGCCTTAGGCCACGGGCACGCGCCCGACCGCTCTCTTTACCTGGCGGTGTGTGTCGCTGAGGGGCTGGGCTTCGTGACCACTTCCTGGCAATGAGATATTTCTGGCGTCCTCCTTATGGGGCAGACGCCTGGTGATTGTGTTGTATCCCTGCACAGTTCTGTCCCCTATAGGTTTCTATAGTTCTCTTGTCTAGCTGTTCCCTCAGGTCCTGTTTGCTTCCTCCCTGTCCTTGTTCCGTCCTCCCTGTCCGTTCCGCCTCGTCCTGTCCGTGCATTCCACTTAGTGTTTCCCCTGCCTGTCATCTGTGTACGCGCTCCCTGGCCTGTCTCCCTCCCTTTCCTGGGTCTCTTGTCCTCAGCCCGTTCATTGCTATATCTGCCTCTGGGGCTTCCACCTCTGCCCTCACTCTTCGTCTGTGCCTTTCTCTTGCTGCCCTCACGAGTATTGCTGTCTGGTTCCTTCCTTCTCCGGTATTCCCTGCTCAGGTACCCTAGACTCTGTCCGGCATCCCTGTCCCGCTTCTAGCCTTACTTGTCCTTCGAGCCATCCCTCTTGGTACCGGCTGTTGCGCTTCTGACCCCTGTGGTCCTGCCCCTAACGATCTCTGTATAGGGGTCGGTCATCACCTGGCGCGCTCGGCCCAGGGGCTCCAGGTCCGCGATCCAGAGGGTCCACTTTCGGACGTTGTCTGCTCCTGAGCGTCACAACTGCCCTCTCTGTTCCCTGGGTAGTTATGCTATTATTTACTTGGTTAAAAGCCCACTCAGAATAATCACCTCCACATCCTCCTGTGAGAGGATTATTTCTGTCAGTAGAGATCTTTCTGGACGCTGGTGCCAATGGCTGTTGCTGGTGGTGAATTATCTTTTGACTTACTAAAAGGGAATTTAAATTGTGAGTTCATTGGAGACAGTGGTGATGATGATGTCTGTAAAGAGCTATGGAATTAATGGCGCTATATAAGTGAGTCAAATAAATACATAAATAATACATAAACAGCTTAGGAGGGTGACAGTGGTGTGGGGGAAAGTTTAAGAAAGACCTGGGATCTATGCCCTATTTGCCAGTAAGGAGTAGTTTACTTTAATTTTTACAAGATACAAATTATGATAAATCAAAACTTTTTTCCTTTGCGCTAAATTCAGCTGAGGTTATTGTAACCAGAGTGAGATCAGACAGGAATAAATAATGTTTTTGTTTCTGTTTATGCGATGGGTCCCACTCGCTAATCATTTACTTAACTTCTGCTGTAACACTGACACTTACCTCCATCACCATACACAACTTAAGAAGATTAGAAATTGCTAGGATTTCTTTCACTTAATCGTTATTCCATATACGCTTTGTACTTCCCATTATTTAGAACAAGCCCTGAGAGCCATGATTTAATATTCCCATTTCCACTTGCTACAATTCTATAAAATAATCCTGCTGTTCTCACAATAGAACGTGTTTCCCTTTATTTTATTCCCTTTATTTTATTGTTCTGTGGCTGTGTCAGTTCACATAATTGCTGTAGGTAACAAAAGGCCCCTTGTTGACCCTTTGTGTGCTAGCCAAACGTGATACATCTTATAGAATGCAAAGTGAAAACTTTGTTCATTATTGGATATTGAGTAAATTTATAAACTCAAGCACCCAAGAACACATGCTAACTTATTTATCCACAGCTTATCCCAAAAGCTTGTTTTCATAGAATCATAGAATCATAGAATCGTAGAGTTGGAAGGGACCTCCTGGGCCATCTGGTCCAACCCCCTGCTCAAAGCAGGATTCGCTAAATCATCCCAGTTAGATGTCTGTCCAGCCTCTGTTTGAAGACTTCCATTGAAGGAGAACTCACCACTTCTCGTGGCAGCCTGTTCCACTCATTGATCACTCTAACTGTCAAAAAGTTTTTTCTAATATCTAATCTGTGTCTCCTCCCATTCAGCTTCATCCCATTGCTTCTAGTCTTTCCTTGTGCAAATGAGAATAAAGTTGATCCTTCTACAATGTGACAACCCTTTAGATATTTGTAGACAGCTATTAAGTCTCCTCTCAGTCTTCTCTTTTGCAAACTAAACATTCCCAAATCCTGCAACCTTTCCTCATAAGACAGGGTTTGCAGACCGGTCACCATTCTGGTCGCTCTTTTCTGAACTTGCTCCAGTTTGTTAATGTCTTTTTTAAAATGTGGTGCCCAAAATTGGACACAATATTCCAGATGAGGTCTGACCAAAGAGGAGTAGAGGGAAATAATTACTTCACGTGATCTAGACTGTATGCTTCTGTTAATACATCCTAGAATTGCATTTGCCTTTTTTGCTGCTGCATCACACTGTTGACTCATATTCAGTCTGTGATCTATTAGTATACCCAAGTCTTTTTCACATGTGCTGTCACTTAGCCCTATTCCTCCCATTCTATATATGCTTTTTTCATTTTTATTGCCCAGATGTAGTACTTTGCATTTCTCCCTGTTAAAAACCATTCTGTTAGTTGCTGCCCACTTCTCCAGTTTATTTAAATCTTTTTGAACCCTCTCTCTCTCTTCTCTAGTATTAGCTATCCCTCCTAGCTTTGTGTCATCAGCAAATTTAATCAGTTTACCCTCAATTCCTTCCTCTAAATCATTGATAAAGATGTTGAACAATACAGGGCCCAGGACAGAGCCCTGTGGTACCCCACTTGAGACATTCTTCCAACTGGATGTGCAGCCATTTACGACCACTCTTTGGGTCCGATCACTAAGCCAGTTATGAATCCACCTAACAGTTGCCTTGTCCATTCCATACTTAGTCATTTTTTCAATAAGGATTGTATGAGAGACTTTGTCAAATGCTTTGCTGAAGTCAAGATATACTATATCTACAGCATTTCCTTGATCCACCCAATCAGTAATACCGTCATAGAAGGAAATTAAATTAGTCTGACATGACTTATTAGTTACAAACCCATGCTGACTCTGTTTAATCACTTCATTCTTATCCAGGTATTGACATACATGTTGTTTAATAATTTGTTCAAAGATCTTTCCTGCTTTAGAAGTCAGACTCACCGGCCTATAGTTGCCTGGGTCCACCTTCTTCCCCTTTTTGAAGATAGGAACAACATTTGCTCTTCTCCAGTCTTCTGGCACTTCTCCTGTTCTCCAAGAATTTTCAAAGATTATGGAGAGGGGTTCAAAAATTTCTTCTGCTATCTCCTTCAGTACTCTGGGGTGTAATTCATCTGGACCTGGAGACTTGAATTCATTTAGGTTAGCTAAGTGTTTCCTCACTATCTTTCTGTTTATAGATATCCTGGATTCTTCTATTCCCTTAATAGGACAGTGAATAACAGTTGATGTTACATTTCCTTTCTGAGAGAAAACAGATGCAAAATAGGAATTTAAAAGTTCAGCCTTCTCAACATCCTGTCTTACCATTTCATCATTTTCATCCTGTAAAAATCCTATAGCATCTTTGACTTTTCTTTTACTTTTGACATATCCCCAAAATCCTTTATTATTGCTTTTGACATCTCTTGCAAGCCTCAATTCATTTTCAGCTTTAGATAATCTGATTTGTGCCCTGCAGGTTCTGCAGACAGCATTATATTCTTCTTTAGATATGCCTCCCTCTTTCCATTTTATAAACATTTTTTTCTTCCTTTTTAGCATGTGCTTAAGTTCTGTGTTCATCCATCCTGGTTTCCTTAAATGCTTCCTATTCTTCCCTCTTTTCGGAATTGTTAACAACTGTGCTTTGAGAATTTCATTTTTCAAGATTTCCCATCCTTCCTGGACATTTTTGTCTTTAAGGATATCCAGCCATTGGATCCCTCCAATTCTCTTTCTGAATCCCTTAAAATCTGCCTTTCTGAAATCTAACCTTGACGTCTGAGTCTTCACAGGTCTTCCGCCTCTAGTTATCCAAAATTCTAAAATAGCATGGTCGCTACCTTCTAGGGTCCCAGCCACTTTTACCTCCTCAACCATTTCCTCCCTGTTTATAAGGATTAGATCCAAGGTAGCAGTTCCCCTTGTTTTCTCCTTTACCTTTTGGAAGATAAAGTTGTCAGCAAGAGAGGATAAGAATTTCCTTGACCTGTTAGTTTTGCCTGAGAGAGATTCCCAACAAATGTCTGGATAGTTGAAATCTCCCATGACAACTATGTCATATTTTTTGGAGAACTTAGCCAATAGATGCATAAAGAGTTCATCCATATCTTCAGCTTGCACAGGCGGCCTGTAGTAAATGCCTACAATGGTGTCCTTTCCATTGTTCTGTCCTTGTATTCTTACCCAAACAGTTTCCACAGAACTCCCAGTCTCTGAAGCTTCAATCTCTGTGCAGATATACGCATTTCTAACATACAATGCGACACCCCCTCCTCGTTTATCAAGTCTGTTTCTTGCAAATAAGTTGTATCCTTCTAGTCTTGTATTCCAATCATGTGTATTGTCCCACCAAGTTTCAGTGATTCCAATGACATCATATTTCTTTTCCTGTGTTAGTAGTTCAAATTCTCCTTGTTTGTTGCCCATGCTTTGTGCATTAGTATAGAAACATTTTAGTTTGTGATTGGTTTCTCTTTCTCCAATATTTTTATTAATTAGATTCTTTCATCTTTGTTTTTCCTTTCCACATCTAATAGCAGAGTTCTCAATAGCATTTGTCAGGTGTATGGCTTTTTCTGGTCTTTTGCTTCCCTTCCCATGTTGTTCTAGTTTAAAGCTCTCCTTACAAGTGTAGCAAGGCGACTTCCAAATACCTGCTTTCCAGTCTTCGTAAGGTGCACCCCATCTCTAGCAAGTAGTCCATCGTATAAGTAGTTCACTCCGTTGCTGACGGCACCATCGACGTAGCCAGTTGTTCACCTGCAGAATCTTATTCCACCTCCTTGTTCCATGGCCATCCACTGGGAGGATGGAAGAGCAGTCATACTTTATATTTTATTTCCTTTCTTCTATGGACTTTCCTGATCATCTGTATTGTTGGTGTTCATTTAGCTCCAATATATTCTGTAGCGCTGTGCAGAGATTGTCATTACTCACAAATACCCTAGCTTTATTATTTTTTTGTGGTAGGAAAAATGACACCCATTGGATGACTAAAAATTCTTGTTCTGCAAGGAAACACAGCAAAGCTTTGAACCCCATGGTGCTCATCTAACTAAACGTGTCTACAAATAGGAACAATATATGAATACAAATCTATCGAGCTATATGGCTTCCTTTTCTATTGTCATTGGCTTTCATCACAAGTCGTAATAAAGACATCAAAATTTCCCAATTCGCAAAAAACGACACAGATGGTTGATTTTATCACCAGAAGAGGAGCACTTGTACATTATGTTCTCTCCACATCATCCCTCGTTACTCTTTTATATCCCCTAGGTGGTATTGTAAGCTAAGATACATTAGCAGACTAGACCTTGTATGTTAAGTCGAAGACACCAAGTATTCTTACATTTTTTTCAAATAATTTCCTACTTAATACATACCTTTTTTCTATTTCTATTTGCTTTGAGCTAAATAAGAAACCAACTGCGTCCACTAGGCAGCTATGTGTTTCTTAAAGGGAATCTGTCATAAGATTTGTACTATGTAATCTGAAGGCAAAGTCTCTCATACAATCCTTATTGAAAAAATGACTAAGTATGGAATGGACAAGGCAACTGTTAGGAGGATTCATAACTGGCTTAGTGATCGGACCCAAAGAGTGGTCGTAAATGGCTGCACATCCAGTTGGAAGAATGTCTCAAGTGGGGTACCACAGGGCTCTGTCCTGGGCCCTGTATTGTTCAACATTTTTATCAACGATTTAGATGAAGGAATTAAGGGTAAACTGATTAAATTTGCTGATGACACAAAGCTAGGAGGGATAGCTAATACTAGAGAAGAGAGAGAGAAGATTCAAAACGATATAAATAAACTGGAGAAGTGGGCAGCAACTAACAGAATGGTTTTTAACAGGGAGAAATGCAAAGTACTACATCTGGGCAATAAAAATGAAAAAAGCATATACAGAATGGGAGGAATAGGGCTAAGTGACAGCACATGTGAAAAAGACTTGGGTATACTAATAGATCACAGACTGAATATGAGTCAACAGTGTGATGCAGCAGCAAAAAAGGCAAATGCTATTCTAGGATGTATTAACAGAAGCATACAGTCTAGATCACGTGAAGTCATTATTTCCCTCTACTCCTCTTTGGTCAGGCCTCATCTGGAATATTGTGTCCAGTTTTGGGCACCACATTTTAAAAAATACATCAACAAACTGGAGCAAGTTCAGAAAAGAGCAACCAGAATGGTGACCGGACTGCAAACCCTGTCTTATGAGGAAAGGTTGCAGGATTTGGGAATGTTTAGTTTGCAAAAAAGAAGACTGAGAGGAGACTTAATAGCTGTCTACAAATATCTAAAGGGCTGTCACATTGTAGAAGGATCAATTTTATTCTCATTTGCACAAGGAAAGACAAGAACCAATGGGATGAAACTGAATGGGAGGAGACACAGATTAGATATTAGAAAAAACTTTTTGACAGTTAGAGTGATCAATGAGTGGAACAGGCTGTCACGAGAAGTGGTGAGTTCTCCTTCAATGGAAGTCTTCAAACAGAGGCTGGACAGACATCTGACTGGGATGATTTAGCGAATCCTGCTTTGAGCAGGGGGTTGGACCAGATGGCCCAGGAGGTCCCTTCCAACTCTACGATTCTATGATTCTATGATGTAGGAGCTAAGACAGGGAATTCAGGGATCTGTCACTTATTAGGCTGTGAGCTGTTGTTTCCATACAATGAATGCTTTATCACTAGATTATCACTGCCTGGACCACAGTGCACATGAGCCCTGGTCTGACCACGCCCCCTCCTCTTATGAGCAGCTTACTGTTAATAGACAATATATAAAGAGAGCTGTGGTGTGTGCCAGGTTAGCTATCTGAGCTGTACTTCATGTTACATCTAAACTCTGATTGAATCACAACTGCTGCATCCAGTAAACTACTGTAAGTGATGTATCATTGGAATCAGGGTCTCTTTCTCTACATTATGTTCTCAGATGAGGTAGCAAAAGCTTGGTGACAGATTTCCTTTAACATGAAAAAATAGGAAGAATATTGTATGTCTGTAGTAGATTCACCTATTACATTTCAATTAAATGCAGAATACATATTTTGGATAAGGCTATAGACTTATGCTATATAATATTTAAAATCAGCAAGCTTCCCATCCAGGAGTAGCACGTCTACATAAGGATGAGAAGTTTTCATTAATTCCCTCATCATAGACTTTCAGAATTTGCACAGATACACAGACTTATGTTTTTTGCACCAAAAATTTAGGTCTTGTGTTTTGCCCAGTGATTAACTGGAGTAGGGATGGGCTGACCAGTGGAAGTTTGGGTTCTCGTACCTGACCCAAACTTTACTTCAAAGTTCTGTTTGGATACCAGAAGTGTACTAGAACATCAACCAGAATTCAAATTTCTCTTTCATCATGGATCTCCAAACATTGCTACAGACTTCTGGGGAAAGTCTGTGTTCGGCTTTAGCACCAGACAGTAAGTGTCTGTTACATACGCCAAACACGTACATTTGGTTTCGCCCATCTCCATTTGGAAGTAAGTACTAAAATACCATTGTATTGCCACTTTGATTAGGCAAATGCAACATTTTACTTATTATACTGTCATGTCATAGTTGTTAATACATTTTATATGAATTCTCTTTTTTACGTGTTTTTTTACAACATTGTATCTCTCAATGCATTAGACTGTACAAAAGCTGGATGCATCCTTGAGTTCTGTGAAATGAGACTAAATTTCAAGCATATAGCAACTTGTTCAAAGATTTAATCCCTAGAATACTTTGATCAGTATTCCTGGCTCCCAAATCGTCCACTTAGAAGCTTTGCTTGGCTATTTCTCATTCAATGCACCTTTTCGGTGTTCGATATTTTTAAAAGCTTTGGGTTGACATTATACATTTGCAGTAATGGTGGAACACATGGTCCTCCAATTGAACAACCTTGAGAAAATGAAGGTATAGTAATAAAAAAATCAATGTAGCTATAACACCATACAGCCTATAGTGCTAAACTCTCCAGTTACAGGTGTGCAGGTAAGCTAGTGTATATTTCACCTTTATTACATGAGAAGTCTTGTACAGACTGCCATTCTGATGTATAAGGCACTTCTAACTGCAAGTAGCATCCACTCTGAAATGGCACATCTGCCTCGGTATTCAGTAATGAGGGCAAGGTCTGAACTTATTTCCATTCCAATAGAACTGATTCAGATGTATGAGCCAATACTTATTCAGAATATGTAATTTTTTTTACCTTTTCAACCTTTCTCACTTATGCTTCACTTTTCCATTCGTCTTTTATGCATATTAAACAATGAGCAAAAGAACATATAAACTAAAGTGCTTCTCTAAGGTAATTTTCTCATAAAATGGACAAACGTGGATCGTTACTGCATTCAGCCATGTATATGGTACAAATAAACACGGTCAGAATTTTGCTCAAAATAATTATATTTTCTTGACCGCATAATTTTCAAAGATAAATCCATAGTCCTGAAATAATGTGCTTTTAGCTGATTAGAAAAGCGAAGTGTTACCATTATGGAAAAGACTTATGCTTTATTCTTGTGCCTGTAATGCATCTTATAATGATAAATATTAAGCTACTTGCCTTTAGGGTTTATTCTAGAGAAATGATAGCTGAAATGAACTTTGTTTTCTCTCTATTTGTATCAGTCAATGCTGTGAGCTGTCACTTCATGCAGGGTGCACATACATTTTTATATAAAATGATGCCCAGATTAGTACATTGTTGCTTCATACACAAACAGAGTTGCATTCTCCAGAGTCTGGGGATGCATCCGATCAAAGTGAAAAATAGGTCAGTGTTCTAAGTGTCATGACATTTTTATAAGATGGCTCAAGAAGGTAAAAGAAAAAAACTCATATATTTAACCTGGAGCTCAGTAGAATTTCAGTTTTTCATTGAAAAGTTCAACTTTTTTCATCATGTAGAGACATGAGAGCGGTGCCATATATATATATATATATATATATATAAACATAAGTATTTATTGACCTTTGAGTGAGACTGTAATTCATCTACAAATGTTATAGTTTCAATGCTACATTTTGTCATGCAGATTTTGCGTCATCACTAGTGTTGAGCATTCCGATACCGCAAGTATCGGGTATCGGCCGATATTAGCTGTATCGGAATTCCGATACTGACTTCCGATACTTTTTTCATATTGGATACCGGAATCGGAAGTTCCCATAATGCTATCAGCCCACTCGCTTTGATTCAGCCAATGGGAATCCTCAGAAGTGTGGGCACATCCTGTTAGGCATGTAGGCATGTTAACTATTGGCATGGCTGTGATTGGCTGCTGAAATGATGTCATGATGCACTATAAAAGCCACTGCCGCCGCCATTTCTGGTCACTCTGCTGTGAATTCAGTTAGGGACAGGCTGCTGTTGAAGATTGTGAGGGACAGTTAGAAATAGCGATTCTACCAAACATATTGTGCTTTAACCAGGCTACATAAACCACCACTGTAGCTTGCTTTTCCCTAGCAGCAGTGTTCACAGCTGTCTGCAAGGGCTGTGTGAGTGCAGCTCACGCTGTGGAGTGGGTCCTGTAGCCACGCCTGGTTGTAGGCCGCCCAGCGTGCCTCACTGCTGCCTCATACATATTTTTCTTTTTGAGCTGCTTATTTTTAAAAAATTATATCTAGTGTCCTTCCATCCGTATCCATATACGTTGGTTGCAAACACTAGTAGTAGACAGCGGAGCCTTTCTGCAGCCTTTCAGTGCTAGTGCCCACTTAGCTGCACTGTTCGCGGCTGTCTGAGAGGTCTCTGACTGTGTGTGAGTACAGCTCACGCTGAGTAGTGTGTCCTGCCGCTACGTCTGGTTGTAGGCCGCTCAGCGTGTCACTGCCTCACACGTTTTTCTTTTATTGCAGCTCATTTTTTCTCCTATTAGTGTGCATCCATCCGTATCCATATACGGTGTTTGCAAACACTCTAGGAGTAGACAGCGGAGCCTTTCTGCAGCCTTTCAGTGCTAGTGCCCACTTAGCTGCACTGTTCATGGCTGTCTGAGAGGTCTCTGACTGTGTGAGTGCAGCTCACGCTGAGTAGTGTGTCCTGCAGCTACGTCTGGTTGTAGGCCACTCAGCGTGCGTCACTGCCTCACACATATTTTTCTTTAATTGCAGCTCATTTTTTCTTCTCCTATTAGTGTGCATCCATCCCTATCATCTACATTGGTTGGTTGCAAACACTATATAGGAGTAGATAGAGGAGCCTTTTTTCTGGCTTGTGCCCTTCATCTGCAGCCAGATTAGTATTACCCAATTTTTTTGGAGCCTCATCTTTTGCATTGTAGGTTACCTGCCTGCATTGTAATAGCTCCAAAAAGTTGGTGATACTATCACTTTCAAATCTTTGGTCACATCCTTTTAGTTTTTTTTCACAAAAAAAACAATAAAGTTCACCAAACACTACATTTGAAAGTTGTGTAGGCCACATTAGCTCCTATTAAAGTGTAGTCCACACACACACTTCATAAAATTAGTGTTTCTTCTACCTGTAACCAGCTGTTCAGGAATAAGTACACTAAGCCCCCCCTTTGTACTTTTTTGCCTATCTTTATCAGTCTAGCAAGATGAAGAAGGCAGGGAGTAAGGCATG
This sequence comes from Dendrobates tinctorius, assembly GCF_039654945.1. Taxonomy (NCBI): domain Eukaryota; kingdom Metazoa; phylum Chordata; class Amphibia; order Anura; family Dendrobatidae; genus Dendrobates; species Dendrobates tinctorius. The sequence continues at coordinate 1,371,423 of NW_027361876.1, forward strand.
TGGGCGTGGAGTTTCAGCAGGGAGAGGACGTGGGGATTCTGCAGGGAGAGGACGTGGGGATTCTGCAGGGAGAGGACGTAGGGATTCTGTGCCTGCTGCGGGCACCAGTGAGTCAGCAGCCCCCAGTTTCAGCAGGCAACAGTCCTTTATGCGCAGCTTTGTAGGACCTTGCCGTACCCCACTGCTGCGGGAGGAACAAATTGAAGCCGTTGTCGGATGGATGGCAGCTAACGCATCGACTCCAATGACTTCCACATCCTCTCAGGGCCAGAGCACCGAAGAGCAACCATCTGTCTCTTCACCACCTGCCAAAGTGCCCAGGCAGTCAGAGAGCCCTGGACAGGAGCCATCACAGTCTCTACTTCTGTTCTCGGAATCTGTTGGCTTGGAAATTGGGGGCCAGCCAAGCAGCATTCCAGAATGTGAAGAAGAGGGAGTATGCAGTGATGCGCAACTTCTTAGTCCCTCTGAATCTGAAGAGGCGGGTGGGCCAGTGCCTATGGTCAGCACACCTCAGTACGCATCAGATGATGACGAGACACAGGTGCCACTTTCTGGTGTGTACGGTGCTGGCGAGACAACCCAGGAGAAGCAGGTGTTTGAAGAGGGGAGTGTAGATGATGAGGTCCTTGACCCATCATGGTGTGAGGAACAGGAAGGTGGTGGGAGCAGCTCTGAGGAAGAGATTCCCCTAACAGCCAAAACAGGAGGGAGAGGGAGGGGGCAGACTTGGTTGCCTGTAGCCTCCACTTCGGCACCCGTTAGGAGCATTCCTCTTTCAAAAGGCAAAACGGGCGCTTCCAAGACTTGCAGTGCGTGGTCCTTTTTTGACACAGTTGCAGATGACATTTGCTTTGTCAAATGCAAGCTGTGTCATTAGAGAGTCAAAAGAGGGAAAAATGTCAGCAACCTCAATACCACTAATATGTGGAAACATGTGCCCACCAAGCACGAGGTGGAGTTACACAGACACACTGAAGACGTAGGCCAACGTACAGCACCACCTACCACCTCTTCAGCTCGTGTTGGGGCCTCTTCCTCCAGCTCACACACAGCTGGTTCTGCTTCCTCACAGGATCGCCAAGGAAGAACCTCTGGCACTGTTGCCTGGAGACCCTGTGACATTCCACCCACAGCACCACGTTCCCAGTCATCCTCACACTCCCAGGCCACTCGACAGCCATCGGTAGCACAAGCATGGGATAAAAGGCGGCCATACTCGGTAAACCATCCCCGAGCACAGGCTCTGAATGCTGGCATTGCCAAACTACTGGCCCTTGAAATGCTCTCATTCAGGCTGGTGGAGACTGACACCTTCCGGGACTTCATGGCATTGGCAGTCCCACAATACACCATGCCCAGCCGCTTTTATTTCAGCAGGCAAGAAGTCCCTGCCCTGCAGAAACATGTGGAGGGAAAAATAAAACATGCGCTACTAAACGCCGTTAGTAGCAAGGTCCACCTGACCACCGATGCGTGGACCAGTAACCATGTACAGGGACAATACCTTTCCCTCACTGCCCATTGGGTCAATGTTGTGGAGCCTGGTACAGATCTGGAGAGTGGCGCTGTACGTGTTCTGCCAACTCCACGGATTGCAGGAATCCAGTCTGTACACAGACTCCTCCTCCTACTCAACTTCCTCAGAAACAGCGCAGCAGGAGCCTGTTACGACCGATATGAGCACAGCCGTGGCCAAACGTCAACAGGCCGTACTCAAATTAATTTCTTTGGGGAATCAAAGCCACACAGCGCAGGAGCTCTGGAATGCCATCAAGCAGGAGAGCGACGTGTGGTTTGTGCCAGCGAATCTCCAGCCGGGCTTGGTAGTGTGTGACAATGGCCGAAATCTGGTGGCAGCTCTTGGCCTAGGCAACCTCACTCACATCCCATGTCTGGCACATGTGCTGAACTTCGTCGTGCAGAGCTTTCTGAGGGACTATCCGGATCTTGATGCACTGCTTCACAAGGTCCGCATAGAGTGCGCTCACTTGCGGCGTTCCAGCACGGCAAGATCACGCCTTGCTGTTCTGCAGCGCCGATTACTCCTTCTGGAACATTGCATCATATGTGACCTACCCACCAGGTGGAATTCAACGTTACATATGTTGGAGCGGTTGTGTGAGCAGCAGGCAGCAGTCATGGAGTACCAGCTGCATAAGGCGCAAACAAGTCGCACTGTGCGCCGGTCACACTTCAGCACCACTGAGTGGGCCTCTATGAAGGACATCTGCCTTGTTTTGCGTGTCTTCAATGATTCCACGCGGATAGCGAGTGCAGATGATGCACTAGTCAGCATGACTGTCCCCCTTATCTGCCTGCTTCAAAAAACACAGCTAGCACTAAGGGATGAGGTTTTGGAAGAGGTGGAGGATGAGGAGTCCCAAATGCCATCTGCTTCTGGACAGTCTGCGCTATGTGGTTCCTCACAAAGGCCTTGGCAGTGGACACTTTGTGAGGAGGATGAGGAGGAGTCGATGGAGGAGGAAGACATCTCTCCAGAGGAGGGAGGTACACAAAGCTCTAGTCAGTATGTACAGCGAGGGTGGGGTGATGCAGAGGAGGCAGAGATGACACCTCAATCAGGGGACAGCGGTTCTTTGGCAGTTGGGCAGTTGGGAGTCTGCAGCACATGGTTGATTTCATGCTGCAGTGCCTGAGAAACGACCGCCGCATCGCCCACATTCTCTACACGGCTGATTATTGGGTGTATACCCTCCTAGATCCTCGCTACCGGGACAACTTACAAAGCCTCATACCAACGTTGAACCGGGAGCATAAACTGTGGGAGTACCAAGACACACTGGTGCAGTCCATCATGTTTTCCATTCCACCCGACAGCAGTGGTGCTAGTGCTTTACAAAGCAGCTCTGTGCATCGAGGCAGTGGAGGAAACTCATCACAAAGAGGCAGCAGAGGCAGCGCTTCAGCACAAGGCAAGACCACTATGGCCCAAATGTGGCAAAGTTTTGTGTGTCCGCCACAATTGTCTACACTATCACAGACGGCTCCAGTTAGCAGGAGGCAATGTTTCCGTCGGATGGTGACAGACTACGTCTTGCCCTGTCAGTGTACTCCCAGATGGCTCTTCCCTCTTCAAGTTTTGAGTCTCTAAGCTGGATACATGGCCAGAGCTTAGCCAGTTTGCATTGGAGGTGCTGGCTTGCCCTGCTGCCAGTGTATTATCGGAACGCGTCTTTAGTGCCGCAGGTGGTGTACTAACAGACCGTCGCACGCGACTATCTTCTGATAACGTCGACCGGCTTACTTTTCTGAAAATGAACAAGGCCTGGATCTCTCCAGAATTTGCCAGTCCTCTTCCCGACTAAATAATTGGTTGTCAACTGTATCCAGGTCTCCTGTTGTGTTCATGTTTCTACCACCTGAACTATAATCCCTGGGCTTCAACACAGCCAGTTGTCGCTCAGATGTGTCGTTTGCACAGCTGTTCCCCTACTGTGTAGACGGCAAAGTCTCCAGCTCCATCCTCATGCCAACAACATCAGGCCTCAGCCTGCTCCATGCCTCAACCTGGGCTCCAACAACGCTAGTTGGTGTTCAGAAGTGCCGTCTTCACAGAGAAAAACACACTAGCTCCTGTGTTAGTGGGGTTCAGTAACGCCAGCTGCTCCCCTGCTGTGTGGACGGCAAAGTCTCCTGCTCCATCCACATTCAAACTCCTACTGATTTTTAACCGTGCTCCACTTAGGCCTCTGGCTCCACTGTCTCTAGTATTTCCCCTGGCCTCCAACCCCGCCAGTTGCTGCTCTGAAGTGGCGTCTGCACAATCCACACTTGTTCCTGAGTTACTGGGGCTCAGTCACGTCAGTTGATCCCCTGATGTGTGTCCGGCAAGGTCTCCTGCTCTGTCCACATTCCCATTAATAGTAGTGGGAATGTGGACAGAGCAGGAGACCTTGCCAGACAAACATCAGGGGATCCACTGACGTGACAGAGCCCCTGTAACCCAGGAACAAGTGTGGATTGTGCTGACGCCACTTCAGAGCTGTAACTGGCGGGGTTGGAGGCAAGGGGAAATACTAGAGACAGTGGAGCCACAGGCCAAAGTGGAGCACGGTTACAATCAGTAGTAGTCTACAACCTCTATAAAACCTGTGTTAGTGGGGTTCAGAAAAGCCAGCTGTTCCCCTGCTGTGTAGACGGCAATGTCTCCTGCTGACTCCACATGCCCAAAACATCAGGCCTCTGCCTGCTCCATGCCTCAACCTGGGCTCCAACAACGCCAATTGGTGTTCAGAAGTGTCGTCTTCCCAGAGAACAACACACTAGCTCCTGTGTTAGTGGGGTACAGAAACGCCAGCTGTTCCCCTGCTGTGTAGATGGCAATGTCTCCTGCTCCATCCACATTCAAACTACTACTGATTTTTAATCATGCTCCACTAAGGCCTCTGGCTCCACTGTCTCTAGTTTTTCCCCTGGCCTCCAACCCCGCCAGTTGCTGCTCTGTATTGGCATCTGCACAATCCACACTTGTTCCTGAGTTACTGGGGCTCAGTCACGTCAGTTGATCCCCTGATGTGTGTCCGGCAAGGTCTCCTGCTCTGTCCACATTCCCATTACTAGTAGTGTGAATGAGGACTGAGCAGGAAACCTTGCCAGATACACATCAGGGGATCAACTGACGTGACTGAGCCCCTGTAACCCAGGAACAAGTGTGGATTGTGCAGACGCCACTTCAGAGCAGCAACTTGCGTGGTTGGAGGCCAGGGGAAATACTAGAGACAGTGGAGCCGGAGGCCATAGTGGAGCAAGGTTACAATCAGTAGTAGTCTACAACCTCTATAAAACCAGCTGCAAGTTGGCCTCCGCCTGCTGCATGCTTCATCCTGGGCTCCAACACAGCCAGTCGTAGCTTGGAAATGCCGTCCGCACAGATAGAAACACTCGCTCCGGTGTCAGTGGGGTTCAGTAACACCAGCTGTTCCCCTGCTGTGCGGATGGCAAAGTCTCCTGCTGCCTCCAAAATGATGCAACATCTTATTTTCTACTTGCTCCAAGTAGGCCTCAGCCTGCTCGGAGCATTGATCCTGGGCTCCAACACAGCCAGTTATAGCTTGGAAGTGCCGTCCGCACAGATAGAAACACTCGCTCCGGTGTCAGTGGGGTTCCGTAACGCCAGCTGCTCCCCTGCTGTGTGGATGGCAAAGTCTCCTGCTGCCTCCAAAATGATGCAACATCTTATTTTCTACTTGCTCCAAGTAGGCCTCAGCCTGCTCGGAGCATTGATCCTGGGCTCCAACACAGCCAGTCGTAGCTTGGAAATGCCGTCCGCACAGATAGAAACACTCGCTCCGGTATCAGTGGGGTTCAGTAACACCAGCTGTTCCCCTGCTGTGCGGATGGCAAAGTCTCCTGCTGCCTCCAAAATGATGCAACATCTTATTTTCTACTTGCTCCAAGTAGGCCTCAGCCTGCTCGGAGCATTGATCCTGGGCTCCAACACAGCCAGTTGTAGCTTGGAAGTGCCGTCCGCACAGATAGAAACACTCGCTCCGGTGTCAGTGTGGGTTCAGTAACGCCAGCTGTTCCCCTGCTGTGCATATGGCAAAGTCTCCTGCTGCCTCCAAAATCACGCAACATCTTATTTTCTACTTGCTCCAAGTAGGCCTCAGCCTGCTCGGAGCATTGATCCTGGGCTCCAACACAGCCAGTTATTGCTTGGAAGTGCAGTCCGCACAGATAGAAACACTCGCTCCGGTGTCAGTGGGGTTCCGTAATGCCAGCTGCTCCCCTGCTGTGTGGATGGCAAAGTCTCCTGCTGCCTACAGTCACACTACTACTGATTTTTAACCATGCTCCACTTAGGCCTCTGGCTCTACTGTCTCTAGTATTTTCCCTGGCCTCCAACCCCGCCAGTTGCTGCTCTGAAGTGGCTTCTGCACAATCCACACTTGTTCCTGGGTTACAGGGGCTCTGTCACGTCAGTGGATCCCCTGATGTGTGTTCGGCAATGTCTCCTGCTCTGTCCACATTCCCATTACTAGTAGTGTGAATGAGGACTGAGCAGGAAACCTTGCCGGACACACATCAGGGGATCCACTGACGTGACTGAGCCCCTGTAACCCAGGAACAAGTGTGGATTGTGCAGACGCCACTTCAGAGCAGCAACTTGCGTGGTTGGAGTCCAGGGGAAATACTAGAGAAAGTAGAGCCAGAGGCCTAAGTGGAGCACGGTTACAATCAGTTGTAGTGTACAACCGATGTAAAACTTGCTCCAAGTAGGCCTCAGCCTGCTCCATGATTGATCCTGGGCTTCAACATCGCCAGTTGCTGGTTCTCGGCAGTGTCTTTGGCACGGGTACTCTCTCCAGCCCAGCCTAGTTCCAGCGTGCCTGCTTTTTCCGGGTAGTGTCAACGTCACTTTGCCACCAATACGTTATCCTGTCGTGTTGCGGTCGGGTTAGCCGAGTCTATGGTGCCTGCAGTTTCGTTGCTTCCTATGTGGGCTGCGGGTTCTGGTAATAAAGGCTGGTTCCGTAGTGCCAATAGGACAAGCACCCCCTGTAGGACTGTGGGTTTCGGTAACTGCGGCCGGCTCACGGCCTTGCAACTTTGTTTTTTTCCTGGGTACCTTCTGCTACCCATCCGGGTTCCAGCACCGTCAGCTGGTTCTCGGCAGTGCCTTTGGCCTAGGTGACTCCTTCTTGGTATCCGAGTTCCAGCAACGTCTGCTGGTCCTTGGTAGTGCTTTGTAGCACAGGTACCTCCTGCTTAGTAACCGCGTTCCAGCACCGTCAGCTGGTCCACGGTTGTGCCATTGGCTGTTGTTCCTTCTGCTGCCACTCTGGGTTCCAGCACCATCAGCTGGTTCTCGGTAGTTCCACTGACTCTTGTAGCTAATGCTACCCATCCGGGTTCCAGCACCGTCAGCTGGTTCTCGGAAGTGTCTTTGGCATGGGCACTCCCTCCTGCCCAGCCTGGTTCCAGCACGCCTGCTGTTTCCGGGTAGTGTCAACGTCACTTTGCCACCAATACGTTGTCCTGTCGTGTTGCGGTCGGGTTAGCCGAGTCTCTGGTGCCTGCATTTTCGGTGCTTCCTATGTGGGCTGCAGGTTCTGGTAATAAAGGCTGGTTCCATAGTGCCAATAGGACAAGCACCCCCTGGAGGACTGTGGGTTTCGGTAACTGCGGCCGGCTCACGGCCTTGCAACTTTGTTTTTTTCCTGGGTAGCTTCTGCTACCCATCCGGGTTCCAGCACCATCAGCTGGTTCTCGGCTGTGCCTTTGGCCTAGGTGCCTCCTTCTTGGTATCCGAGTTCCATCAACGTCTGCTGGTCCTTAGTAATGCTTTGTAGCACAGGTACCTCCTGCTTAGTAACCGTGTTCCAGCACCGTCAGCTGGTCCACAGTTGTGCCATTGGCTCTTGTTCCTTCTGCTGCCCCTGCGGGTTCCAGCACCATCAGCTGGTCCTCGCTAGTTCCATTTGCTATTGTTCCTTCTGCTACCCATCCGGGTTCCAGCACCGTCAGCTGGTTCTCGGCAGAGCCTTTGGCCTAGGTGCCTCCTTCTTGGTATCCGAGTTCCAGCAACGTCTGCTGGTCCTTGGTAGTGCTTTGTAGCACAGGTACCTCCTGCTTAGTAACCATGTTCCAGCACCGTCAGCTGGTCCACAGTTGTGCCATTGGCTCTTGTTCCTTCTGCTGCCCCTCCATTTTCCAGCACAGTCAGCTGGTCCTCGCTAGTTCCATTTGCTATTGTTCCTTCTGCTACCCATCTGGGTTCCAGCACCGTCAGCTGGTTCTCGGCAGTTCCTCAGCCTTCTTGTACCTTCTGCTACTTTTCCAAGTTCAAGCTTGTGGAAATGGTTTTTGATTATCACTCTGGATCTCCCTGACATTGACCCTGAAGACGACAACCCTGAAGACCACACAGAAGAATACCTAAAAGATGACCCTGAAGAAGATGACCAAGAGGACAAAGAACATGAAGACAACCATCAAGATGCAGAACAACAAGAGACAGAAGAACAAGAAGCATAAAAACCAAAAGCAGAAGAACATTAAGCATAAGACTAAAAATCTGAGCAAATGATATTATGTAATTTATAAGCAGAAGAAAACTAAGCAGTGTATGGGGGTGAGTCCGTTCCTCCTCTTGGTGCCCCTGGAAAAGGCCTGCTGCTGCAGGCCAAACTGAACGCGGACAAATCCTGTTGTAAATCTTTTGTGACAGGCTGAACGAAAGGTGTAATCTTCAAACTCTTATAGATTACAACTACAGGAATGCCTGACACAAATAAGAATATGATGAAGAAGAAGAATAGGAAGATGAAGAAGTAGAATATGAAGAATAATAGTTGAATAAGAAGAATATGAAGAATGTAAAAAAAAAAAATGGTGAAGAAGAAGATGAATAAGGTGAAGAAGTTGATGAAAAAGATGCTGCTGAGGATGATGAAGGAGAAAGTGTGGGAGAAGTAAAAAAGGTGAAGAGCATGGAAGTAGTGAAACATACATACAGTATCTGACAAAATATTAAAGACTTTAACATAGTCAATATCTTTGTAGCTACGAGCGTCTTTAAAAAAAAAATATTTACTGCTATTCCATTTGATTGGGCTAAAGCTCTATGCCTTTAATGTCTCCTACACCTCCCACAATACATTCTACATTATTAGTTGTTTTTCTTCATGTAGAATTAACCTACAGGGAAAAAAATGGGTTTTTTTTAATTCCGATATTTCTGTTCCATTGACTTGAATGGGACTTCCGGGATCGGAATCGGCGATACCCGATACTTTTTTTTAGATCGGCCGATCCCTTCCGATCCAATATTTTTCAGTATCGGGTGGTATCGCTCAACACTAGTCATCACTTCTGGATTTTTCACCCAATCCTGGTTTTAGCTTACAAAAACTGAGGTAAAATATTGATCAAATGCTGATCAAAAGAGGCCATACTGGGCCCCTGGCCTTGAAGGGAGGCCAACATGACAGGGTTGATGTGGAAATATAGTGAGCTGGAGGGACATTTGGAAGTGTGAGGGTTAACAGATTTGTAAGGCAATGAGAGAAAACTTTGTCCAGCTCCACGATGTAGTGAAAAATATTCTTTATTCACTCAGTAGAAATGAGGTTTAAAAGCCAGCATGAGTTACAAGGCATGCGATCGATCTACGCGTTTCGAGTGGTTAGGCACTCTTAATCATGATACGCAGCTTTGTCCATGGGTAGATCTTATATACTCTATCCGGTCTACACACCGGTTAAATAATTAATTAAAACAAATATAAAACAAATGAGAAAAAACTAACAATCACAATTAAATATAACAATTTGATTCATTAAGATACAATATTATCGCCTTCAGTAGTATTTTATCTTTTTTTTATTTCTTAATTTTTATTCATTATTCTCTTGTTATTATCCATGAAAAAATGAAGCAAACTTCTGAAATAGAAGAGAAACATAACAGATCTCAATGTTGCAACAATTCACAACAGTAAAATTCACATAGATACAATTTTTTCAAAATGCATGCGGTTTTCAATTACATGTCAAATTTTTATTTCTTTTTTGTGCAATGTTAATTTTAGTACAACAAACCATTTTTTAGTATGCACATGTATACAAAGAAAAAAAAAAAATAAATAAAAAAATTCAAGATTGGAAAGATTTTTTCAGGGACTATTTCAATTAGCGCACCAAATGTGCACACAGCCATAATATTTTCGTTTAAAGAGGAGATAGAAAACTCCAATTTGCACTGTTCTAAAGAATTTTTTTCAGTGTATGTGATTTTTTTTATTTATATACACAGCCAAAAAAACATTTTTTTCTTTTATTCCCCATCATACACCAATCATAAAAAATCCGTTCTGATACATTTATTGAAAAGTCGTTATCATAAACTTTCTCAAGACAGAAAGATGGAAAACTTCAATTTGCACAAAAAAAAAAAAAAAAAAAAATTTTCGTTATATTTAATTTTTAGTTTATATCTGCAATCCAAAGAAAAGGGGGGGGAGCATTCGATTATTATATTTCCCCTTCATGCACTGAAAAAAACCATTCTAATGCATATATAGAAAGATTATCATAGACTTTCCTAAATAACTGATCAACACAATATTATGTAGAATATTTTAGTTTTTATATTTTAAACATGCAGATTCGAAAAACGGCATGAAAATACAGTTCTATGCACAAAAAATACCCTATGAAAAACCTTGCAAAAAACTACCATATTCCCACATATTTTAATATATATTTAATCAGAACATGGGGATTCATTATAAATGTAATAAAATAGATATTTCAAAGAGGAAAGGGTTGATAAGTGCTAGTCTAATAAAAGAGCATGGTGTCTTTTCTTTTATTCAAGCCTCGTGGCATACTGGTGTTTAATTTGAACATCCACCACGCCTCCCTATTCCTAAGCACAGGTTCTAAATCCCCACCTCTGATCCGATTGTGGACTTTCTCAATCCCATATACTTTCAATGAGTCCAGTTTTTTACTATGAGTCTCAATAAAATGTCGGGAGAGCTGCAATATGTTTCTATTCATGTTAGCATTCTCTATATCGAGAATGTGCTCTCTAAGGCCTCTTTCACACATCAGGTTTTCGCCGTCAGGCGCGATCCGGCGCTTTTGACAGAAACCGGATCCGGCGAAATGCAATGCCGGATCCGGTTTCCCCCCCATTGACTTGCATTTGCGCCGGATCGCGCCGGATGGCCATGCGTTTCATCCGGTTTTCGCCGGATCCGGCAATGTGTCGCAATGTGTCGCGATCCGGCGTCTGGAAAAAACGTCTACTGTAACGTTTTTTGTCTCCGGCGAAAAAGCCGGACACGCCGGATCCGGCGCGTCCGGCTTTTTCACACAATGAAAGCCTATGAGCGCCGCAATGCGCCGGATCCGGCGAAAGCCTGATCCGGCGGCCGGATCCGTTTTTTTGGTCTGAGCATGCTCAGTAGCTCTGCCCACAAGACATATATAAAAGCAAGACAGTGGGACCCACAGCCACACCCAACATGCCACCCAAGACAGCAACCAGGCGCAGGAGAAGGCAGGAGACATCTGCAGCAGCACCATCAGCACCACCCCAATTGGAGCAGCATGCTGAACAACGGGAGGGGAGTCCAGCAGCAGATGAGAGACGGTAATTATCAAATCACCCATTCCTCCAAACTAGGGCTATTGAATATCAAGATATTCATTGGCCCTTTGTTTCTCTTTATTCAACAGCCGCCCAATAGATGCAGCAGCAGCAGCAGCAGCAATGGCAGCAGCTGGAACACCACCCACAGGCATGGAGTGTGGCCACCAGGAAGACAGCACATCATCTTCTGGGAGCCCTCCCTCGCATCGTCAGCGTTTGACGGTAAGTTTTTATTTCCAAAATCCATCTTCTCTGTAATATATGTCTATTCATGGCCTTTTATTTCAAAACAGGAATCACAAGATGAAGAGGAGCTCCCAGAAGAAGAAGGAAGGGGTGGACAGACACCTGGAGTGGGCTCACAATTGGTAAGTTTTTTGCATCAAACGCAGAAACACAACATCACACTACACACAACACATAGAAAACAATGTTCTGCAGACCACACACAGCAAACAAATGCCTACATCCAAAGACATAACTTTTTTTGTTTTCTTCTCTAGTCTTCCCAATCTGGTGCTTGGCCAAGAGGTCCTCGCAGTGCCTCCCAGGGTCGTCGGCGACAGCAACGCGGCGGTCACCAGCGTGTAAGTATAAATATTTTTGCTTTGTTTTTTTGCACTTTTTATTTCATTTCTTTTGTGGAGGCTAATTATGTTATTTTTGTCTTTTTCTTTAACAGCCTTCACAGCGTGCTCCCGACTCTGACGTTGAGGATGGAGGGATTGATGTGGACCGCCTCATCGATCTCGTCAGAGAAAGGGAGCCGCTATGGAATATGGCTGACCGCCGCCACGCTGACCTGATCGTTACCCGACGACTCTGGGAGGAAATCTGTTCGCTCCTTGTGGGCCGCTGGGAGGACCTCGATGTTCGGGCCCAGATTACAGAGCGTAAGTATATACAGTACCGGTTGCTTGATTTAAACCAGTGTTTCCCGAACTCCAGTCCTCGTGGTCCCCACGGATCATGTGTTCAGGATTTCTATTTACTATGGAAATCCTGAAAACATGACCCCTGGGGACCATGAGGACTGGAGTTTGGGAAACACTGATGTTGTATACTAACCACTCCTTTCTCGTTTCAGGGAACAGAATTGTGAATCGGTGGCGGTCTGTGAGAGATCGTTTCAAGAAGGAGTTCAATAAAGAGATGCGGGCCCCGAGTGGATCTGGAGGACGCAGGAGCAAGTACAAGTACGCAGAAGCCCTGTCGTTCCTCCGGGAAACAATGGTCACCAGAAGGTAAATATTACACACCACATGTGAAAAAAAATGTTAGATGTAAATTTTTTTTTCAGCCAGGGCCATACCATGTCAGTATTTTAATTGTTTTTTTTTCTCTTTATTCCACAGCACGGTGAGCAGCACTCGGGAGCCGGCACGATTGGACCCTTCTGAGGTGATCCCTGAGGAGACCGGCACCGAGGGACACTTCGACCGCCCCGGTACATCTGCACCTTCCCAGCCTTCCAACACATTCGACCCATCTGTCCCATCCACCAGCACAGGAGCATCGTGGCCGCCTACATTACATGAAGCTGCTGGTGAGGAGATCGCTTTCCCTTTACCCCACCCTTCTGCCCCTGCCACCTCTAGTACACCTGCGGGTACTGGGCGGCAGCGGCAGAGGGGTCAGGAAAAGACTTATGCGCCAGAGTTCTTGCATCTGAATGCATCTTTCCAGAACTGTCTAAAAGTCTTGTCAGAGCAAATCTCCGCAGGCTATCAGCAGATCAACTCCAGCATTCTGGAGGTGAAGACACTTCTGCAAACCATGCATTCAGAAGCAAGATCTTCGCCAAACCACACCTTTTTCAGGTCTGTTGTGGAGCGCATGGAAACGCTCTCTCCTGCCCAGCAGATGCATGTAATGCATTCATGCCACGCTGCTCTCCAGCAAGTTACCTCCCAACCTCCTCCTCCTCCCACCACAGTAGTTCCTCCACCTGCACCCCCTCCAGCCACTTTCCATCCTCCCCCTCCTATTACATCTACACCCCCTCCAGCCACTTTCCATCCTCCCCCTCCTATTACATCTACACCCCCTCCAGCCACTTTCCATCCTCCCCCTCCTATTACATCTACACCCCCTCCAGCCACTTTCCATCCTCCCCCTCCTATTACATACCATCCACCTCCAGCCACTTTCCATCCTCCCCCTCCTATTACATACCATCCACCTCCCCAGCACCATCCACCTCCCCAGCACCATCCACCTCCCCAGCACCATCCACCTCCCCAGCACCAGCAACCTCCCCAGCACCAGCAACCTCACCAGTACCAGCAACCTCCACAGTACCTGCAAACTCCCCAGTACCAGCAACCTCCCCAGTACCAGACATCTCCCCACTTCCAGCAACCTGCCCCGTACCAGACATCTCCCCACTTCCAGCAACCTGCCCCGTACCAGACATCTCCCCACTTCCAGCAACCTGCCCCGTACCAGACATCTCCCCACTTCCAGCAACCTGCCCCGTACCAGACATCTCCCCACTTCCAGCAACCTGCCCCGTACCAAACTCCTTCCCCATACAACTTGCCATCAACATCATCTGCTCCTACAGTCCCTGCCCAACCCTCCACTCCACCACCCACCACCTCTTCTGCTTCCCACATGTCCACCTATTCTGTAGTTTTTTCCACACCTTCACCTCTAACTGTTCCTTCCCCACCACGATCCCAGTCCTCTCTCCACACTCCCAGTGTCGAAGTGTCCCGCAGCCCCTACAGCAGTATTTCCACCACACACTACACAGAATTATAATGTGTGTATTTAAATAAAAATGACCAGTTTTATGGTTTCAGTTTTATAGTTTCAAATTTTTATTAAACATGTTTATTAAAATTTTAAAAAAGTTTACTAAAAAAAACATTTTTCAATAAAAGTTAAATTATTTTACACTGGTTGTCTGTCATTTCTTTCAGCGGCGAAAAAGGTTAAATACAGGGTATTTAAAAGGTGATATGGTATTCAAAACTAGGTATATAACTGTGGGTAAATTTTAGCTTTTTGCCACAGTTGTGTTCCTGGTTGTGTTTGAAGCAAAGTATTTCACCTAAAAAGTTGTGTTTATTGTTGGTGATTTCCTAACAATGTACACAACTTTTGTTAAAAGGTGAAATACTTTGCATAAAACACAACCAGGTACACACCTGTGGCCTAAAGCTAAAAATAGAGACCATGACAAGATAGCCAACTTTGGTTGGCAAAGGTATATACTCAGCGTCGGACTGGGACGCCTTGGGCCCACCAGAGAAAATCATTCTTGGGGCCCACTATGTAGCTGCATAGAGTTAAATACCAGACCACCAATTGTGCGGTAAAACACGCTAATATCTGGGTATAATATAAGGTTGTACATGTCTTAATTATGTAGCAGGAGTTGGGGTAGCCCCCTCATAGAATATAAAGAAGCCCCCTCATAGAATATAATGTAGACCCCTCATAGAATATAATGCAGCCATCTCATAGAATATAATACAGCCATCTCATAGAATATAATACTGCCCCCCCTCATAGGGTATAATGCTGCCCCCCTCATAGGGTATAATGCACCCCCTCATAGGGTATAATACTGCCCCCCTCATAGGGTATAATGCACCCCCTCATAGGGTATAATGCTGCCTCCTCATAGGGTATAATGCACCCCCTCATAGGGTATAATGCACCCCCTCATAGGGTATAATGCACCCCCTCATAGGGTATAATACTGCCCCCCTCATAGGGTATAATGCACCCCCTCATAGGGTATAATGCTGCCTCCTCATAGGGTATAATGCACCCCCTCATAGGGTATAATGCACCCCCTCATAGGGTATAATGCACCCCCTCATAGGGTATAATACTGCCCCCCTCATAGGGTATAATGCACCCCCTCATAGGGTATAATGCACCCCCTCATAGGGAATAATGCACCTCCTCATAGGGAATAATGCTGCCCTCCTCATAGGGTATAATACTGCCCCCCTCATAGGGAATAATGCTGCCCTACTCATAGTGTATAATACTGCCCCCCTCATAGGGTATAATGCTGCCTCCTCATAGGGTATAATACTGCCCCCTCATAGGGAATAATGCTGCCCTCCTCATAGGGTATAATGCTGCCTCCTCATAGGGTATAATGCTGCCTCCTCATAGGGTATAATGCTGCCCCCCTCATAGGGAATAATGCTGCCCCCTCATAGGGTATAATACTGCCCCCCTCATAGGGAATAATGATATATAGATATAGAGTTAGATAGATATAGATAGAAAGATAGAAGTAGAAATAGATAGATATAGAGATAGATAGTAGATAATGGATAGAAAGTAGATAATGGATAGATATAGATAGAAAGATTCATAGAGATAGATAGAGATAGATAGAGATAGATATAAATATAGATATAGAAAGAAATATAGATAGATAGATAGATAGATAGATAGATAGATAGATAGATAGATAGATCGATAGGTAGATAGATATAGAGATAGATAGAAAATAGATAATGGATAGAGAGATAGATAGATAGATATAGAGATACATAGCTATAGATAGAAAGATATAGAGAGATAGATATATAGATAGAGATAGATAATAGATAGAGATAGATAATAGATAGAGATATACAGATATAATAATAATAATAATAATAATAATATAGACATATATAGATAGATATAGAGATAAATATATATATAGATAGATGGCTATAAATAAAAATAGATATAGAGATAGGTAGATATAGAGATAGATAGATATAGAGATAATAGATAGAGATAGATAGATAGATAGATAGATAGATATAGAGATAGATATAGAGACAGATAGATATAGAAAGATAGATATAGAGATAGATATAGAGATAATAGCTAGATATAGAGATATGTATAGAGATAGACAGATATAGAGTTAGAAAGATAGATAGATATAGAGAAAGATATAGAGATAGATAGAGATAGCTAGATAGATGGATAGATAGATATAGATAATAGAGATAATAGCTAGATGTAATAGATAGATATAGAGATAGATATAGAGATAGATGGATAGATCAATAGATAGATAGATAAAGAGAGATAGAGATAGATAGATAATGAGATATAGAGATAGATATAGAGATATAGTGTTAGATAGAAAGATAGATATAGATATAGATAGATATAGAGATAGATAGATATAGAGATAGATATGGATATAGAGATAACAGATAGATATAGAGATGGATAGATAGATATAGAGATAGATATAGAGATAGATAGATATAGAGATAATAGATAGATATAGAGATAGATAGATATAGATATAATGATAGATAGAGATAGAGAGAGCGGTAGATAGAGAGAGAGATAGATATAGAGAGAGAGAGATACAGAGATCGATAAATAGATAGAGAGATAGATATAGATATAGATAATAGATAGAGATAGATAGATAGATAAAGATAGATAATAAATATAGAGATAACAGATAGATATAAAGATAGAGTAAGATAGAAAGATATAGAGATAGGTAGATATAGATAATAGAGATAGCTAGATAGATAGACATAATAGATAGATATAGAGATAGATAGAAAGATAGATATAGAGATAGATGTAGAGATAGAAAGATAGATATAGAGATAGAGCGATAGATAGAGATAGATATAGATAATAGATAGAGATAAATAGATAGATAGAGAAAGATAGATAGATATAGAGATAGATAGATAGATATACAGAGAGATAGATATAGAGATAGAGATAAATAGATAGATATAGAGAGAGATATAGATAGAAATAGATATCGATATAGAGATAATAGATATATATATAGAGATAGATATAGATATAGAGAGAGAGATATACAGAGAAAAGATAGAGATAAATAGATAGAGAAAGATAGATAGATATATAGATATAGAGATAGAAAGATAGATATAGAGATAGAGCGATAGATAGATATACAGAGAGATAGATATAGAGATAGATAGAGATATATAGATAGATAGCTATAGAGAGAGATATAGAGATAGATATAGAGAGAAATAGATATAGATATAGAGATAGATATCGAGATAGATAGAGATAGATATATAGATATAGATATAAAGATAGATATAGAGATAGATATATAGATATAGATATAAAGATAGATATAGATATAGAGCGATAGATAGCGAGAGATATATATATAGATAGATACAGAGAAAAGATATAGAGATAGATAACGGATAGATAAATAGATAGATAGGTATAGAGATAGATAGATATAGATATTAGATAGAGATATATATATATATAGATAAAGATAGATAGATATAGATGGTAGCTAGATAGATAATAAATATAGAGATAATAGATATAGAGATAGATAGACATAATAGATAGATATAGAGATATATATAGAAAGATATAGGGATAGATAGATAGATATAGAGATAGATGTAGAGATAGAAAGATAGATATAAAGATAGAGCGATAGATAGAGATAGATATAGAAATAGATAGATATAGATAATAGATAGAGATAGATATAGATAATAGATAGAGATAGAAAGATAGATAGATATAAGAGAGATAGAGAGAGAGATATATAGAGATAGATAGATAGATAGATAGATAGAGAGAGCGAGAGATATAAAAAAAAAAAACAAAACACAATACTCACCTCTCCTCCTCGCTCCCACGCTGATCCCGGCCTCAGTGTCAGGAGCTGCCCCCTCTGCCAGACACACAGCGGGTGCGCGATGTAGTGACATCATCACGCACTGGCTGTGAGCCAGGAGCAGAGAGGACTGAGGGCGGCGCCGGCCCTGATTTACAGCTGTAGTCTGCAGAGCAGCTTACTGGGCTGGGGGCGGGGCCTCTGGGGGTGGAGACTGTGAAATGATATTCACTGCTTCGCAGTGAATATTAATTTCTCTTTAGCAGCGGGGACAGGGGCTCCTGCCTCCTGACACCCCCTGCTGCGCTGCTGGCAGGGGCCCCCATAGCAGCTGCATGGTGTGCGACACACCACTGGCTGGGGGCCCCTGGAGCAGCGGGGGCCCTAGGCAACTGCTGGCCCTGTATGCCTGCAGGTGCCAGGGCCCACCAGATGCCAGGGCCCACCGGAAAATCCACCGGTTCTCCGGTGGGCCAGTCCGACGCTGTATATACTGTTGGTACAGAAGGTACACAAGTTTGGTTAGGGCACAAATCTTTCACACTCTGTCATCCTGCCAGTGTACTCTGCCTTGAGGTGACATAAAGTATAGTGCAAAATTGTCCCTCATTACTGAAACCGTCACAGAACTTCTAGTGGTAATGTCATGGTAATCTTGCAAGGTGGTTTCTTCAGAGGTGTCCTCAATGGAAATGGGTTCCTTGCAGATAACAAAATTGTGGAGTACCACGCACGCTTTGATCACCTCGTCCACAGTTTCTGTCTTGAGGTTGATCGCAGTCAATAGGACCCGCCATTTGGCTGTCAGAATACCAAAGGTACATTCAACCATTCTTCTTGCTCTTGTGAGGCGGTAATTAAAAATGCGTTTTGGTCTTGTCAATCCTCTGCTAGAGTACGGTTTCAAAAGGTGTTCTGACAGCTGGAAGGCTTCATCCCCTACACAGACAAATGGCATAGGTGGACCAGATGTTTGCGGCAGCGGTCTAGGTGGTGGGAACTGGAAGGTGTTTCCATACAGTTTACGCCCCATGGCAGACAGTTTGAAAACTTGAGAGTCATTGGAGCGGCCATAGGCCCCAATATCAACCGCAATAAATTTGTATTCCGCGTCAGCGATGGCCATGAGGACAATTGAAAAATATTTCTTGTAATTGAAATATTCCGATCCCGATCCAGCTGGCTTTACAATGCGGATATGTTTCCCGTCCACAGCGCCCAAGCAGTTTGGAAACTGACATATCTGTTGAAACTTGTCAGCAATTTCAATCCACCTCTCTGTTGTGGGCTCTGGTAAAAACTCTTCAGCTAAGGAGTCCCACAGTGCACGGCATGTGTACTTCACAATTCCAGATATGGTGGAAATCCCGAGTCTGTACTGGAAATGCAGTGACGAAAGGGATTCTCCAGTTGCAAGAAATCTGTGGGGAATTAACAAACAATAAATTAGTTTTAAATCACAGCATTACATACCAAAACTGACCTATAACACTTGGAGATACAAATTACCACCAACAAGATTGCAGTGAAAGTGTGCTCTGATGCGATCATATCCAATAAATGTGGCTTACCTTAAAGTCACCATCAGACGCTCTGCGGGTGAAACTGAGAAGCGGCAATAGGTGTCCGCTTTTCTTATGAGGTGTGCAATGCGCTCCACCAAGTAATCAAAATTCTCCATTTTCATCCTAACATATCCAAAAAATTTATCCGGGTTTCGTCGAAGGTCCATGCATAGTGTAGAATAGACCCCACGCGTCATTCTCTTGTCTGTGATGGGGTGGATCCACAAACGTCGTCTACGATGCCTGATGCGCTGCTGTCTCGCTCTCTCCTTCTCCAGAACTATCACCCTCAAACGATTTGCCTCCGCTGTAAAATCCGCCAAATTCTTCAAAATATTTCCAATGACAACATCCATCTTCGCCAGTAACTTGCTCTTCTCTCCAACCTGCACTTTCTCCTCTACAACCTGTCAAAGAAGGGCTGTAGGAACATGCTATATATAGTTTTCCAGTAGCCAATCCCGTTCGGAAGGCCACAAGGGTCAATTTTAAAAACCGGATCCGGCGTAATCCGTCGAAAAACGGATAGAAAAACGGATGAACCGGATGAGACGGATCCGGTTTTGTCTGTCAAGAAAAAGACGGATCCGGCAGAAAACCGGATCCGTCACATCCGGTTTTACTAAACATTTGCCGGATCCAGCGTTCCGGCACGACGCCGGATCGCGCCTGACGCCGAAAACCTGATATGTGAAAGTAGCCTAATCCTAGTTTTTAACGTGCGTTTTGTGCTACCCACATATTTTAGTCGGCATGAAACACATTCCATGATATAAACTACATTTTTGGTGTTGCAGTTTATGAAATCTTTGATGTCAAATAGATTACGGTCATCAAAATCTCCAAATTTATCACACCTTTTGGTATAGGTACACATCTTGCACTGAGTGGCAGCACATTTAAAAAAACCTCTCGTTTTCAACCAATTGCCCGTATGTTCTTGCCGAGTACAAAGAAAACTTGGTGATAAACTATTTTTTAAGGATGGTGCTTTTCTGGAAACTATCCTTAGTCCTTTTTTTTATTATTTTTTCAATATCTGGATCTTCTTTTAAAATTGCCAGGTTATCCTCAACTATTTTTTTTAATATTGGAAAACTGATTACTAAATTGTAACACCATTGTTATAGGATTAGCAGAATTTTTGGACAGTTTATGCGAGTCTTTAAAGCGAGATTTTTTTGAAACAATCTTTTCAGCCCTGTCTAGACTCCATCGATCATAACCTCTCCTACCCAAATGTTGTCTAATGTCAGAAACGTCTTTTTTATAATCAGAGGGACAACTACAATTTCTCTTAGCACGCGTCATTTCACCCACAGGAATACCCTTAATTGTGTGCTTGGGGTGATGACTTTTTGCATGGAGAATTGTGTTCCCAGCTGTCTCCTTACGATATGTGCGGGTAATGACGGATTTATTGGGTATGCCAGTCAGATTTAAATCCAAAAAATCAATAGTGGTCTTTTCATGTCGTGTTAGAAATCTTAGATTCAGAGAGTTGCAATTGATATACGCATCAAACTTCTGTACTGTTATTATATCTGATTTCCAAATAATGACAATATCATCAATGTATCTACCGTAAAACTGTGTACAATCAGTGTAAGGATTATCAAGATTGTAGATATACATTTCTTTCCACCAACTCATAACGAGATTTGCTAGGGAAGGGGAATATTTAGCTCCCATGGATACGCCATTTACTTGTATATAGTAATTCTCATTGAATATAAAATAATTGTTGGAAATCAACAAAAAAGTGACATCCAAGATGAAATCTTGGAAGTCACACGAGAAATGACTATATTTTTGTAGATGAAATTTTAATACGTTAATTGCTACTGTGTGTGGAATCGATGTGTAGAGAGAAACAACGTCAGTAGTTTTCCATGAGAATTTGGAATCCCAGATTAAACCATCCATTGAGTTTAATACTTCTGTACTGTCTCTAATAAGACCAGGGACCCTCTGAACCAAGGGTTGTAGAAGCAGATCTAACCATTCCCCTAGTTTCTCACTCACAGATCCTATCCCTGATAAAATCGGTCTCAAGGGTGGAGGAAAGCTTTTTTTTATGGGTTTTTGGTAACGCATAAAGCATTGGTGTAACTGGATTTAACACCTTTAGATAATCCCTCTCTCTCATAGTATTAACAGATTTGTACAGAGGTGGAGCTGGGCTCAGGTCTTGGTGGAGGAGGGGTCTGAGGTGGAGTTACGGGGCAGCAATATAAAAGGGTCAGCTATCTTATTTGGGGTAGCCATTTTAGGTACCTCCTTTACAGTATTGAGAAGCTCTCACCCACCTTCTCTTATTTGGTTCTGAGGTTTTTATGGGGGTGTTTTTCATTTTTTTGTTTCAGTTCTTTGTAGTGTTGGGATTAATATGATTTAGAATTATTTTTTTTATTTATTAATAGTATCAATAAACATATGTCATGGCATTGTGGCATGGGGGGAGGTCCCTGAAGTTGGTGGAGTTGGTTAATGGCGGATCGGAAGGGGGATCTCAAGAGGTTCTGGACCCCCCAGGGTGAATTCAAGTGGATGGGTGTTTAAATAATTCCACGGAAGGGATTAAAGGGGACCCGTCATTAATGGTTTTGGATATTGGCCAGGTTGGTTTATAAATGCCTCTGAGCTGGTGCATAGGGACTAGAGGAAAGACCCAACCTGGGGCCAAGATAGGATTATTAAACATGTGGTTTATAGTTTTTGGGGGCTTTAAGGACCACCCCTTCTGGAAGGTTACGGCTAAAACTGTTTTTCTATTAAATATTAATAAAACGCTGCTGTAGCCAATCAACCCAACCTATTGGGTATATTATTATAAAGGATGAAGTGGGGATAAAGAGGATAAAAGGGAAAAAACTGAAGGTCACATGAATCACGAATACGTCTTATGTCATGTGAACGTGGCCGTATTGTTTGCTCACACTTGCGTATAAATCGGACTAGTGTAATCTTATAAAAAAAAAAATCAGATTGCATTCAGACCATTGTTATTTAATAAGCCACTGCATATTTCTTCTCATCTGTATTTGGCATAAGACCTCACTCCCACTTGAGCATAAATAATTGGTCCCATTCTCCTCCCGGAGAGTGAGATGATTTTTTTCTTAAGTGTGGCATCCGATATTTACTGATGCATTACAGTGCTGTAGCATAAGGAACTGTAAATGGTCCTGTAAAAGTGATTAAAAAAATTGTTCTACTCTCCTGCATGAGAATATGAAAAACTTTTTTATACACAAGCGAGAGCGAACCCTAAAAAAAAAAAGTCATTCAAGTGCGTAGAAACTGAAGTCAGCAAAAAAATGGCCTCCACCTAACCCAATGAGCATGCTGCATCATAATGAACATTTCCAGTTGTTCAGACCTGTTAAATGATACTTAGCACAGGGCCTAACTTATATATCTACTCTTAGGCTGGAGTCACACTATCATATGGCATCCTGCTCTGCTGCAAACTGGAGCTGAGTATCATGCTACTGTGCTCCAATCTTCTTGCACAGAGTGGATCGGAGCACAGCTGCGGAGGCGGATAAATTAATTTCTCCATCTCCTCCACTGCCAGCGTTGGCGTTTATCGCACCACACTCGGTTGTTAGCCGAGTGCTGTGCGTTGTGTCAATTGCACCCATAGACTTATATGAGCGCGAGTAAGCCGAGACTCGGCTGAAAAAATAATCACAGAGGTGAGCTGCCTCATACAGTAGATTAACACTGAGCCGAGTACTATGCTATGCGATGTTTTATCGCATGGCACTCTGCCTTATTGTACAGTAGTGTGACTCCGGCCTTAACCTCTTCATGACCGGAGCTTTTTTCGATTTTTCATTTTCGTTTTTCGCTCCCCTCCTTCCCAGAGCCATAACTTTTTTATTTTTCTGTCAATATGGCCATGAGAGGGCTTATTTTTTGCAGGACGAGTTGTACTTTTGAACAACACCATTGGTTTTAGCATGTCGTGTACTCGAAAACGGGAAAAAAATTCCAAGTGCGGTGAAATTGCAAAAAAAGTGCAATCCCACACTTGTTTTTTGCTTGGCTTTTTTGTTAGGGTCAATAAATGCAAAAACTAACCAGCCATTATTGATTCTCCAGGTCATTACAAGTTCATAGACACCAAACATGTCTATGTTCTCTTTTATCTAAGTGGTGAAAAAAATTCCAAAGTTTGCTAAAAAAAACAAAAAAAGCAAAAAATGTGCAATTTTCCGAGACCCGTAGCGTCTCCATTTTTCGTGATCTGAGGTCAGGTGAGGGCTTAGTTTTTGCGGGCTGAGGTGATGTTTTTAATGATACCACATTTGTACAGATACATTCTTTTGATCGCCCATTATTGCATTTTAATGCAATGTCGCAGCGGCAAAAAAAACATAATTCTGGCATTTTTAATTTTTTCTCGTTACGCCATTTAGCGATCAGGTTAATGCTTTTTTTTTATTGATAGATCGGGCGATTCTGAATGCGGCGATACCTAATATGTGTATGTGTGATTTTTTTTCATTGCAGATCGCCCATATGTAGCATATTTACTGCTGTGCTTTGTGCTATACACTTCATCCCTTGAATGTACCCCCGCTGTACTACAGAACACCAGTGACAGTCTGTCCTTAGTTTCTAACTTCATGTCAACTCTCTATCTGAAAATCAACCTTTCCAAAACGGAACTTCTTTGGCTCCTGAAGTTTGCTTACTTCCCTAAATCTGACATCTCCCTCTCTGTGTGTGGAACCACAATAATGCCTCTTGCCCACTCTTGTTCATCAGATGAAAGTGACATCTCTAGAATCCGCCCCTTTCTCACCATGGAAACAACAAAAACCATCATTGTTGCCCTGATTCACTCCCACCTTGACTACTGTAATGCTTTATTGGTTGGCCTCCCCTTCACTCGACTTTTCCCCCATCCAGTCCATCTTAATGTAGCAGCCAGGGTCATCTACCTAGCTAATCATTAGTTGGACGCCTCCGCTCTGTGCCAGTCATTGCCCTGACTGCCCATACATTATAGGATCCTTTTTAAAATGCTTGCTCTCGCTACAAAGCTCTTCACAGTGCGGCACCCCCCTACAACTCCACCCTTATTTTTGTTTATCAGCCTAACCACTCTCTAGCTCCGCAAGCGACTTTCGACTAACATCCGTACTAATACATACCTCCCACTCCCAGGTCCAAGACTTCTCATTAGTTCCACCAATTCTTTGGAATGCTCTGCACTAAAAAGCTAGAACTAGCAACAAGTTACACAGTTTTGGTCTCTCCCTAAAAATACATCTATTTTGAGCGGCCTATCATGTTCCTTAATCAAAGTCAATTTTAAATATAGTCCATTCACTATTTCTCTGAGCATAATTTTCCATCAAATTCCAGCACACCTGTAGAGGTGTAGGCCGAGCTGGGGGGGGTGGTCCCTCATCATACCGCGCAGAGACGAACAGAGACAGGTAGAGGCCGTTTTCGGGGACAACAGGTCCAAGTTTATTCGCTCGCTGTCCGCCTGACAGCCTCACAGCACTCCGCAATTTCCTTCAAGGCTCACCGGTTACAATACTCCACAGAACACCGTACTTTCACCAGGGACGTGTATATACGTCCCATCCCTTCACTCTTGTTGACGCTTTTGACAAGTCCGTCTCTGTGGCCGCCTTAGGCCCGTAAACCAACAGTAGTTTCACTGGTCACAACGTCTTCCTTAAAACGGTATCCGTAACCTCTGTGCCTCGTCAAAATAACTTCTGTGTCTCGTCTATATTGCGGTATTCCTGTCAGGACCACCCCCCTGATGTTCTCTCTCCTCAGTCCCCCTGGTTTGGTTTTACTCACAGCGCACAAACTGTCATAGTCCTCCTGTCACTGGAGCTCCCCCTGGGGACTGGAACTTTCTGGAACCCTCCCTCAGTATTTATATCTCTCCCAGTCCCCTGTCACTATAGCTCCGCCCACATGACCAGCGGTTTCTAAAGCCCTAAGCTGATGTCAAGTCCCTCGCTCACACTCCTCCCTGCCATCTAATGGTCATCCCAAGGTACTGCACGTCCACTACACTTTCCTAGCTGTTTCCCCACTGTAGTAACTGACACCTGTCTGAACTGTGCAAACCTATCTTTCTCTATTCTGACACGTCCGTCCGTCCATCAGGTCACCTTCCCTACACAACCAAAATAACTAAAACTAGTGGCTCGTGACTCGCTCATGCAGCCTTTATCTATCCTCCATTCCTTCAAGATGGCTGGACCATCATTGTAAATAAGCACCTGTATTTTGTGTCACCCCCATCTCATTGTAGATTGTAAGCTCTTATGAGCAGGGTTGTCATTATTTTCACTTTAATTATTGTATTACCTTTATCTATGTTAGGAAGGACTGTTGTATATAAGCCTCTGAACTGTATACTATTGCAGAATATGTTGCCGAAATATACTGTAAATTTTGATGATTATAATATACCTCTGATTTTATACAAAAGCAGTTACAGCAGGGGTGTACATAGGAATTATGGAGCCCCATAGCAGAAGTTCTAAGAAAAAGAAAAATAATATTGGATGTTGTCACAGAAGAGCATATCTTACAACTTTGCAGCCCTTTCCTCTTATGGATTCCCCTTGATTCCCCTCCCATTGCCCCAAAAAGTATGATGCTAAGAAAAGTACCTCCCAAACACAGTATGATACCCCAACAGTGAATTCCTCCACAATACCCTCCACAAGACAATATGAGGACCTAACTTTATCGACGCAGCAAAGTATAGGGACCCTAACACAGTTTGACGCCCTACACACAGTCGTCTAAACAGTATAATGGCCCTCCATAAAGGATAATGGGCTTCAAACAGTGTGAAGGCCCCAACACAGTATGATGGGCCTCACACAAACCTCCACACTGTATAATGGCCCCCACTAGCCCTCCAAACAGTATAATGGCCCACCATCTAGTCCTCCAAACATTACAATGGCCTCCACATAGCCCTCCAAACAGTATTATGGTCCCCACATAGCACTCTATATACTATAATGGGCCTCACATCGCCTTCTTAGCTCCATTATCCGTGCAACATAATGGACCTTACAAAACCTTCCAAATAATATAATGGACCCCAAATTGCCTTCCATATGCTGTAATATAATAGCACCATGTTCCCTTCCATGCAATGTAATGGACCTCAGATTGCCTTTCATATAATGTAATGGGCCCCAGATTGCAATCCATCTCTCTATATAAAAATGAATGTGTGTGTGTGTGTATCACCAACCAATCACAAAGCATCTTTCATTTCACCAGAGCTGTTTAAAAGAAGCTGAGCTGTGATTGGTTGCTATGAGCAACAGTTTTCCCACTCCAGAAAACACCTCAACAGACACTGACATGGTGAGAGAAACCTAGCATCCCGGGGAATATAAGCTCCCAGCCATTGTCTGCCCCCCAGAAAGGAGCAGAGAGCACGACAGAAATCAATCCCCCCCCTCCCGAACCCATATACACATCACACATCCTCCATCCAATAGGCACATCTTCCCTCTTAAAGGGATCTTTGGTATGGAAGTCAGAGCAAATCCATCCAGCACTTTGGTACTGACCCAAGGCCTCTCTTAAAGGGATCTCCGGTATGGAAGTCAGGGCAAATCCCTCAGTGCTCTGATTCTGACCCCAGGCCTCTATTAAAGGGATCATTGATATGGAAGTCAGGGCAAATCCATCCAGTGCTTTGATTCTAACCCCAGACCTCTTTTAAAGGGATACCTGGTATGGAAGTTAGGGCAAATCCACTCAGCGTTGTTTCTGACACCAGGCTCTCTTAAAGGGATCCCTGGTATGGAAGTCAGGGCAATTGCCTTCAAATGCTCTGGTATTGCCCCAGGCTCTCTTAAAGGGATTTCCGATATGGAAGTTAGGGCAAATCCCTCAGCCCTCTTAATCTGACCCCAGGATTCTATTAAAATGATCATTGGTATGGAAGCCAGGGCAAATCCACTCAGCACTCTGGTTCTGATCCCAGGCTCTCTTAAAGGGATCCCCTGTATGAAAGTGAGGGCAAATCCACTCTGCGCTCTGATTCTAAGCCCAGGCCCCTCTTAAAGGGATCCCCGGTACGGAAGTGAGGGCAAATCCACTCGCTTTGGTACAGACCCCAGGCCTCTCTTAAAGCGATCTCCGGTATAGAAGTTAGTGTAAATCTCTCAGCGCTCTGATTCTCACCCCAGGCTTCTATTAAAGGGATCCCTGGTATGGAAGTTAGGGCCGTTCCACTCAGCACTCTGGTTCTGACCCCAGGCTAATGGGATGATGTGGGATATTAGGGAGAGTAGTCCGGTGGCTCTGGCTGATGGGATGATATGCGATATTAGGGGTAGTAGTCCAGTGGCTCTGGTTGACGGGATGATGTGGGATATTAGGGGTAGTAGTCCGGCAGCTGTGACGGGATGATGTGGGATATTAGAAGTAGTTGTCCGATGGCTATGGCTGACGGGATGATGTGGGATATTAGGGGTAGTAGTCCGGTGGCTTTGACGGGATGATGTGGGATATTAGTAGTCCGGTGGCTCTGGCTGATGGGACGATTTGGGATATTAGGGGTTGTAGTCCGGTGGCTCTAGCTGACGGGATGATGTGGGATATTAGAGGTAGTAGTCTAGCGGCTGTGACGGGATGATGTGGGATATTAAGGGTAGTTGTCCAGTGGCTATGGCTGACGGGATGATGTGGGATATTAGGCGTAGTAGTCCGGTGGCTCTGGCTGACGGGATGATGTGGGATATTAGGGTTAGTAGTCCGGTGACTATGGCTGACGGGATGATGTGGGATATTAGGGGTAGTAGTATGGTAGCTCTGGCTGACGGGATGATGTGGGATATTATAGTGAATGTGGCTATGCGGAATGGGCGGGGCTCTACACTCAGCTTTATATATATATATATATATAGATATAGTCATTGTAATTTGTTATAACTAACCGTAGTTAGTTACTATGCCCGGGCAGCGCCGGGCTCTTCAGCTAGTATAACAAAAAGGTCACCATATAGCCTTCCATGTAGCATAACATGCCCAACTGTTCAGCCTTTTGGAACTGGAAGTACACAGTTTGAGCGTTTTGCAGCTGGAAGTACAGTTTACAGGGCCATAACAACACAGCTTTGTACACTATGTAGTGACCATTCCTTGATATTATAGATAGCTCGCAAATTACTTCAACAAGAGGTAAACTACAGTACCCAAGAATGGCACTACACAATGTATGTGCTGTACTGGCTCTTCATACAGTGTAAATTTGATTGGCCTGAGGAGCAGAAAACAGTTAATAAGTGGAAGGGCCTGGATTTGACCCATGCCGTTCCGAAATGGATGACCTAAGCCTAAGAACAGGCCAACTCTATCTAAATTCAAACACAATAAGCAGCATAAACATTTTGGCCCCTATTCCTCAAAGTGTTTTTTGCCAGAATTAGCTGTAAAATTTTGAGATTGACGAAGAATTTAGTAACGTTTGGTGTTTTCAAGACCGTTTTGGCCAGCCATGAAAATAATGGGCAGAGCGAGGAGGATGTGATGTGCCTGCTCATCTACTTTATGACAACTTAAAAAAAAAAAAAAAAACACAAAGATTGAGCTTGACTTGAGTTGGTACACATGCAAAATATAAACGCATGTTCACATTGGCCACAAAACATATAAAACCTATAAGAGAAAAAGTGAGCAAAAACCCTGTTGTAACTAAGTAAATAAAAATCAAAATGTGCACTTAAATAACAGAGTTTTTAGTAATACTTTTTTTTTATCAAAAAATAGCATAAAAGTCATCCCACCACAACAAAGTAACTCTGATCCGGACAGTCCTACAGTGTCTAAAGCCCCCGTCACACACAGCGAGATCGCTGCTGAATCACAAGTTTTGTGATGCAACATCGACATTACAGTACAAGCTATCTCGCTACGTGTGACATGTAGTGGCGACCAAGCCCTCGCTGTGAGATCGCTGGTCGTTTCAGAATAGTCTGGACATTTTTTTGGCCGTTGAGGCCCCGCTGGGTAGCATGCATCGTTCTGTTTGACACCGACCTAACCAATGACCTCGCTAGCGACTTGAAACAAGAAACATAGGCGTGTTTAAGCGGTGCCTTTTCCGCGCCCCTCAGCTCCAATTGGTGGTCGCTACTGCGTTCTGATTGGCACCCTTGCCATTAAAGAATGTAACACATTTGCACTTTTCTTCTTTGTTCCTGACCCCGTGAAGAAGGCAGCATAGCAGCATTTGTGTTCTTTGTCCCTTCTTGCTGGTCACAGATCGAATTAGCTTTCTCCGGCTGCGATTCCACACTGTTATATCTATTCGTCAACGGATCTCCTGATCACAGTAGGTATCATTTGGGGTCTCAACTGCATTTCCATTTTCACAACTTTATAGAACAGTTACCAATTATCTGCTTTCATTGCTCTTGTTGGAGGGAGGGTGTGGTTTCTTTGTCTGTGCGTGTATGTTTAATGCCTGGTCAGCCATTTTAGGTGGTCTTGTGTACACGCACCCAACCCCCAACAAAACAACTATTGTAACTTTTTGTTTTATTTCAGTTTGCACCATCATGAATAATGCGGAGTGTGCTGTTGTGGTTGCTGCATTACTTGTTGAGGAACATCGGCGTCAAGAAGAATCTCGGATGCAGGAGAGGCGTTCAAAAAGAAAGCGTCGCATGTGGACAAGAGAATGGCTGCAGAGGAGGTCCGAATTGTCCCACATGCAGTTGGTGAAAGAGCTTCAGGAAAAAAATCTGCATGATTTCCGCAATTATCTGCGGATGTCTGAGGAATCATTCACATTTTTACTGGACAAAATTGTTCCACTCATCGAACGCAAGGATACAGTGATGCATGCTGCCATCCCAGCAGATGAGAGATTGGCAGTCACGCTACACTTCCTGGCCACTGGACACTCCTTGCAAGATTTGCATTTTTCTTCCGCCATTTCAAGGCCACTGCTGAGCGTTCTCATTCTGGAAACGTGTAAGGCGATTTTTAGTTGTCTTCGGAGCTATATAGAGTTTCCCACCACGGAGGCGGAATGGAGCAAGATCACCAACAATTTTGATCAGCTGTGGCAGTTCCCAAACTGTGGTGGGGCTTTGGACGGTAAACATGTCCGTATAAGGCCTCTTTCACACATCAGGTTTTCGCCGTCAGGCGCGATCCGGCTCTTTTGACAAAAACCGGATCTGGCGAAATGCAATGCTGGATCCGGTTTCCCCCCCATTGACTTGCATTAGCGCCGGATTGCGCCATATGGCCATGCGTTTCGTCTGGTTTTCGCCGGATCCGGCAACGTGTCGCAATCCGGCGTCTGGAAAAAACGGCTACTGTAACGTTTCTTGTCTCCGGCGAAAAATCCGGACCCCCCGGATCCGGCGCGTCCGGCTTTTTCACACAATGAAAGTCTATGAGCGCCGCAATGTGCCGGATCCGTTTTTTTGGGTCTGAGCATGCTCAGTAGCTCTGCCCACAGCACACATATATAAAACCATGACAGTGGGACCCTCAGCCACACCCAACATGCCACCCAAGACAAGAACCAGGCGCAGGAGAAGGCAGGAGAACACTGCACCACCATCAGCACCATCACCACCCCAAATGGAGCAAAGCGACCATGCTGAACAATGGGAGGGGAGTCCACCAGCAGATGAGAGACGGTAATTATCAAATCCCCCATTCCTCAAAACTAGGGCCATGGAATATCAAGATATTCATTGGCCCTTTGTTTCTCTTTATTTAACAGCCGCCCAAGAGATGCAGCAGCAGCAGCACCACCCACAGGCATGGAGTCTGGCCAGCAGGAGGACACCACATCTTCTTCTGGGAGCCCTCCCTCGCATCGTCAGCGTTTGACGGTAAGTTTTTATTTCCAAAATCCATCATCTCTGTAATATATGTCTATTCATTGGCTTTTATTTCAAAACAGGAATCACAAGCTGAAGAGGAGCTCCCAGAAGAAGAAGGAAGGGGTGGACAGACACCTGGAGTGGGCTCACAATTGTAAGTTTTTTTCATCAAACGCAGAAACACAACATCACACTACACACAACACATAGAAAACAATGTACCGCAGACATCACACAGCAAACAAATATGCCAACATCCAAACACAAATTTTTTTCTTTTCTTCTCTAGTCTTCCCAATCTGGTGCTCGGCCAAGAGGTCCTCGCAGTGCCTCCCAGGGCCGTCGGCGACAGCAACGCGGCGGTCACCAGCGTGTAAGTATAATATTTAAGTTAAATTTTGGTACACTTTTTTTTCACATAAATTGTAATTCAGAAGGAGTAATATATGTTATTGAATGCGTTTTTTGTAACCTACAATATGTAGGCTGTACAATAGGACCTCTTAAAAAGAGAATTAGGAAACACTTGTCAGAAGCTACTAGTAGCAATTATAATATTTCAGCAGTTTCTTATCATTGTAAAACTGTTCATGGAGGTAAAACTGATAGTCTCAAAATTATAGCAATAGAGAAAGTCCATAGATCTACTAGGGGAGGTGATTTCAGGAGAAAATTATTAAATCGTGAATCCTTTTGGATTTTTAAATTAAATACAAGAGTACCATTAGGTCTGAACAAACGACTTGATTTAATATTGCAATTAGATTGATATTTTCTTCTGTATATTTACATTCTACTTAGTCCTATTCAATTCTGGTTATTCTGATAATTTTTGTGATTGTTATTATATTCTTATGATATCTTTTTATTAGGTTTTTTTTTTTTTTTTTTTTTTTTTTTTTTTTTTTTTTTTTCCTGTTTTTCCGACTAGTTTTTGTTTCAGCTCCACATTAGGCTGAGTGTTTGCAAGAGTTAACTGGTAGGGATACTCCCTATTTTCATTAATTCTTTTGTCCAACACCTGTGATTTACTAGTTTTTGTACTATTTGTAGTCGTCAGTATTGGTCTAGTGTGAACCATGAGTAAGACCCTCTAGGTCGAAACGCGTTGGTTGGAGACCACCAGAGACCCCATCTGCCTGTATGTCCTTATCCACACTTTTTCTGTTCGATTTTAAGAATTTACAATAAATGATGTATTTTTAACTGAAGTCCAGCGCTGGAGATTCCATCCTTTATTTTACTTTTTTTTCATGTCTTAAAGTGTGGTGCCTAATTTTGCTATTTTTCTCTTTTACTTTAACAGCCTTCACAGTGTGCTCCCGACTCTGACTGTGAGGATGGAGGAATTGATGTGGACCACCTCATCGATCTCGTCAGAGAAAGGGAGCCGCTATGGAATATGGCTGACCGCCGCTATGCTGACCTGATAGTTACCCGACGGCTCTGGGAGGAAATCTGTTCGCTCCTTGTGGACCGCTGGGAGGACCTCGATGCTCGGGCCCAGATTAAAGAGCGTAAGTAAATACAGTACCGGTTGCTTGATGTAAACCAGTGTTTCCCGAACTCCAGTCCTCGTGGTCCCCACGGATCATGTGTTCAGGATTTCTATTTACTATGGAAATCCTGAAAACATGACCCCTGGGGACCATGAGGACTGGAGTTTGGGAAACACTGATGTTGTATACTAACCACTTTGTCCTTTCTCGTTTCAGGGGAGAGAATTGTGAAGCGGTGGCGGTCTGTGAGGGATCGTTTCAAGAAGGAGTTCAATAAAGAGATGTGGGCCCCGAGTGGATCTGGAGGACGCAGGAGCAAGTACAAGTA
This sequence comes from Dendrobates tinctorius, assembly GCF_039654945.1. Classification (NCBI taxonomy): domain Eukaryota; kingdom Metazoa; phylum Chordata; class Amphibia; order Anura; family Dendrobatidae; genus Dendrobates; species Dendrobates tinctorius. Next base: position 1,404,443 of record NW_027361876.1, read on the forward strand.
CGCACGAGCCCTGTCGTTCCTCCGGGATACAATGGTCACCAGAAGGTAATTATTACACACCACATGTAAAAAAAAAATGTTTAGAAGTAAAAAAAATTTTTCAGCCAGGGCCATGCCATGTCACTATTTTAATTGTTTTTTTTTCTCTTTATTCCACAGCACGGTGAGCAGCACTCGGGAGCCTGCACGGTTGGACCCTTCTGAGGCGATCCCTGAGGAGACCGGCACCGAGGGACACTTCGACCACCCCGGTACATCTGCACCTTCCCAGCTTTCCCACACATTAGACCCATCTGTCCCATCCACCAGCGCAGGAGCATCATGGCCAACAACATTACATGGAGCTGCAGGTGAGGAGATCACTTTCCCTTTACCCCACCCTTCTGCCCCTGCCACCTCTAGTACACCTGCGGGTACTGGGCGGCAGCGGCAGAGGGGTCGGGAAAAGACTTATGCGCCAGAGTTCTTGCATCTGAATGCATCTTTCCAGAACTGTCTAAAAGTCTTGTCAGAGCAAATCTCTGCAGGCTTTCAGCAGATCAACTCCAGCATTCTGGAGGTGAAGACACTTCTGCAAACCATGCATTCAGAAGCAAGATCTTCGCCAAACCACACCTTTTTCAGGTCTGTTGTGGAGCGCATGGAAAAGCTCTCTCCTAGCCAGCAGATGCATGTAATGCATTTGTGCCACGGTGCTCTCCAGCACGTTACCTCCCAACCTCCTCCTCCCACCCCAGTAGTTCCTCCACCTGCACCCCCTCCAGCCACTTTCCATCCTCCCCCTACTATTACATACCAGCCACCTCCCCAGTACCAGCAACCTCCCCAGTATCAGCAACCTCCCCATTACCTGACATCTCCCCACTTCCAGCAACCTGCCCCGTACCAAACTCCTTCCCCGTACCAAACTCCTTCCCCATACCACTTTCCATCCACATCATCTGCTCCTACAGTCCCTGCCCAACCCTCCACTCCACCACCCACCACCTCTTCTGCCTCCCACATGTCCACCCATTCGCTAGCTTTTTCCACACCTTCACCTCTAACTGTTCCTTCCCCACCACGATCCCAGTCCTCTCTCCACACACCCAGTGTCGAAGTGTCCCGCAGCCCTTCCAGCAGTATTTCCACCCCACACTACACAAATTTATAAGAATGTGTGTTTTTAAATAAATGAACAATTTTCTGGTTTAAAAGGTTTATTAAAAAAGTTTTTAAATTTCAAAAAAGTATTCTAGAAAAAAAAAAGTTTCAATAAAAGTTTAATTATTGTTTTACACTGGTTGTCTGTCATTTCTTTCTGCGGCGAAATATGGTAAAAAAAAGGTTAAATACAGGGTATTTAAAAGGTAAAAAGGTTCTCAAAACCAGGTATATAACTGTAGGTAAAAGGTAAATAAATTTTACCTTTTTGCCACAGTTGTGTTCCTGGTTGTGTTTGAAGCAAAGTATTTCACCAAAAAAGTTGTGTATCTTGTTGGTGATTTCCTAACAATGTACACAACTTTTGTTAAAAGGTGAAATACTTTGCATAAAACACAACCAGGCACACACCTGTGGCCTAAAGATAAAAATAGAGACCATGACAAGATAGCCAACTTTGGTTGGCAAAGGTATATACTGTTGGTACAGAAGGTACACAAGTTTGGTTAGGGCACAAATCTTTCACACTCTGTCATCCTGCCAGTGTACTCTGCCTTGAGGTGACATAAAGTATAGTGCAAAATTGTCCCTCATTACTGAAACCGTCACAGAACTTCTAGTGGTAATGTCATGGTAATCTTACAAGGTGGTTTCTTCAGAGGTGTCCTCAATGGAAATGGGTTCCTTGCAGATAACAAAATTGTCCCTCATTACTAGTGTTGAGCATTCCGATACCGCAAGTATCGGGTATCGGCCGATACTTGCTGTATCGGAATTCCGATACCGACTTCCGATATTTTTTCAATATCGGAATTCGGCATCGGAATCGGAAGTTCAAAGTTGATTGACAGCCTGCGTGGGAAATTCCCATACAGCAATGGCATAAAGTGAGACTAGGGACTTTTTTTTTTTTAAGTGGCGGAGGAATACAGTGCGGAAGGATACCTACCTTCCGTCATTGGATTCCTGCAGCCCATAGAGAACGGCAGCAACAGCTGATGCTGCAGTTCTCTACCCAAGATCGTCGTGGGACACACTCGTGGACTGCTTCGGATCGTGGGTGAGTATTTTTGTGGTTTGTTATGTTAATATTTATTCCGGAAAAGACAATGGCTTCGGGGAACAATGTGACAAGTATTGGTAAGTATGTTACTCTATGTTATATGTACTGTATGTCTATGTATGTATTGTATGAATGTATTGTATGTATGTAGTATATATGTGGTATGTATGTAGCATGTAGTATGTATGTAGTATGTATGTAGCATGCATGTAGCATGCAGTATGTATGTAGCATGCATGTAGTATATATGTAGTATGTATGTGGTATGTATGTAGCATGTAGTATGTATGTAGCATGCATGTAGTATGTATGTAGCATGCATGTAGTATGTATGTAGTATGTATGTAGCATGCATGTAGTATATATGTAGTATGTATGTAGCATGTATTATGTAGCATGCATGTAGTATATATGTAGTATGTATGTAGCATGTATTATGTAGCATGCATGTAGTATATATGTAGTATGTATGTAGCATGTAGTATGTATGTAGCATGCATGTAGTATATATGTAGTATGTATGTAGCATGTAGTATGTATGTAGCATGCATGTAGTATATATGTAGTATGTATGTAGCATGTAGTATGTATGTAGCATGCATGTAGTATATATGTAGTATGTATGTAGCATGTAGTATGTATGTAGCATGCATGTAGTATATATGTAGTATGTATGTAGCATGCATGTAGTATATATGTAGTATGTAGCATGTAGTATGTATGTAGCATGCATGTAGTATGTATGTAGCATGCATGTAGTATGTATGTGGTATGTATGTAGCATGTAGTATGTATGTAGCATGCATGTAGTATATATGTGTTATGTATGTGGTATGTATGTAGCATGCATGTAGCATGCATGTAGTATGTATGTAGTATGTATGTGGTATGTATGTAGCATGCATGTAGTATGTATGTAGTATATATGTGGTATGTATGTAGCATGTAGTATGTATGTAGCATGCAGTATGTATGTAGCATGCATGTAGTATATATGTAGTATGTATGTAGTATATATGTATAATGTATGTTGCATGTAGTATTTATGTAGTATGAATGTAGCATGTATGTAGTATGTAGTATGAATGTAGCATGTATGTAGTATGCATGTTGTATGTATGTAGCATGTAATTTTTTTTTTTTTTTTTTTTTTTACATTCAACACATTAGCCGGATGATGGGACTACTACTGTCCCATCATTGGCTAATGTGTCAATCACTGTCATGGTAGCAGGCATCGCCCGATGGGACTTGTAGTCCCATCGGACGATGCCTGCACAGACCCCCGAAGCCTGCACAGACCACCGGCAGGCCGGCACAGCCCCCCGGCAGGCCAGCACAGCCCCCCGGAGCCTGCACAGACCACCGGCAGGCCGGCACAGCCCCCCGGCAGGCCAGCACAGCCCCCCGGAGCCTGCACAGCCCCCCGGCAGGCCGGCACAGCCCCCCGGCAGGCCGGCACAGCCCACCGGAGACTGCACAGACCACCGGCAGGCCGGCACAGCCCCCCGGCAGGCCGGCACAGACCACTGGAGCCTGCACAGACCCCCTGGCAGGCCGGCACAGCCCCCCGAAAGGCCCGTACAGACCCCAGAGAGGCTGTACAAGGCAAAAACAGGGTTTTTCTTATTCCGATACCGGAAGTCCCATAGACTTGAATGGGACTTCCGGTATCGGAATCGGCGATACCGATACTTTTTTTAAAGATCGGCCGATCCATTCCGATCCGATACTTTGAAGTATCGGACGGTATCGCTCAACTCTACTCATTACTGAAACCATCACAGAACTTCTAGTGGTAATGTTCTGGTAATCTTGCAAGGTGGTTTCTTCAGAGGTGTCCTCAATGGAAATAGGTTCCTTGCAGATAACAAAATTGTGGAGTACCATGCAAGCTTTGATCACCTCATCAACAGTTTCTGTCTTGAGGTTGATCGCAGTCAATAGGACTCGCCATTTTGCTGTCAGAATACCAAAGGTACATTCAACCATTCTTCTTGCTCTTGTGAGGCGGTAATTAAAAATGCGTTTTGTTCTTGACAATCCTCTGCTACCGTACGGTTTCAAAAGGTGTTCTGACAGCTGGAAGGCTTCATCCCCTACACAGACAAATGGAATAGGTGGACCAGATGTTTGCGGCAACGGTCTAGGGGATGGGAACTGGAAGGTGTTTCCATACAGTTTACTCCCCATGGCAGACAGTTTGAACACTTGAGAGTCATTTGAGCGGCCATAGGCCCCAATATCAACAGCAATAAATTTGTATTCCGCGTCAGCGATAGCCATGAGGACAATTGAAAAATATTTCTTGTAATTGAAATATTCCGATCCCGATCCGGCTGGCTTTACAATACGGATATGTTTCCCGTCCACAGCGCCCAAGCTTTTCGGAAACTGATATATCTGTTGAAACTTTTCAGAAATTTCAATCCACCTCTCTGTTGTGGGCTCTGGTAAAAACTTCAGCTAAGGAGTCCCACAGTTCACGGCATGTGTGCTTCACTATTTCAGATATGGTGGAAATCCCGAGTCTGTACTGGAAATGCAGTGACGAAAGGGATTCTCCAGTTGCAAGAAATCTGTGGGGAATTAAAAAACAATCAATTAGTTTAAAATAACAGCATTACATACCAAAAGTCAGCTATAACAAACACTTGGAGATACAAACTACCACAAACAAGATTGCAGTGAAAGTGTGCTCTGATGCGAGCATATCCAATAAATGTGGCTTAACTTAAAGTCACCATTAGACGCTCTGCGGGTGAAACAGAGAAGCGGCAATAGGTGTCCGATTTTCTTATGAGGTGTGCAATGCGCTCCACCAAGTAATCAAAATTCTCCATTTTCTTCCGAACATATCCAAAAAATTTCTCCGGGTTTTGTCTAAGGTCCATGCAGAGTGTAGAATAGACCCCACGTGTCATTCTCTTGGCTGTGATGGGGTGGATCCACAAACGTCGTCTACGATGCCTGATGCGCTGCTGTCTCGCTCTCTACTTCTCCAGAACAATCACCCTCAAAAGATTCACCTCCGCTGTAAAATCCGCCAAATTCTTCAAAATATTTCCAATCACAACATCCATCTTCGCCAGTCACTTGCTCTTCTCTCCAACCTGCACTTTCTCCTCTACAACCTGTCAAAGAAGGGCTGTAGGAACACGGTATATATAGTTTTTCAGTAGCCAATTCCATTCGGAAGGCCACAAGGGGCCTTTTTAAAAACCGGATCCGGCGTAATCCGTCGAAAAACGGATCGAAAACCAGATGACCCAGATGAGACGGATCCGGTTTTGGCTGTCATGCGCAAGACGGATCCGGCAGAAAACCGGATCCGTCACATCAGGTTTTACAAAACATTTGCCGGATCCGGCGCTCCGGCACGACGCCGGAACGCGTCTGACGGCGAAAACCTGATGTGTGAAAGTAGCCTAACTCAACCACCTAACAGCGGATCATATTTCTTCAACTACAAGGGCTATTTCAGCATCATACTGATGGCCCTTGTAAACGTCAACTACGAATTCATTTATGTTGACGTTGGAATAAATGGAATGGTTTCCGATAGTGGGGTTTTGGAGAATACGCTTTTTGGAGAGCATTTGCATAACTCTGAACTTCACCTGCCTTCCAACTCAAACACAAGAGGAAACCTTAACTTTGTTTTTATTGGCGATGAGGCATTCCCGCTTCATCCCAATCTTATAAAACCTGTCCCTCAAAAAACTCTCACACCGGAACGGAGAATTTATAATTACCGTTTATCAAGGGCACGTCGTGTTGTGGAGAATGCCTTTGGAATCATGGCAAATCGCTTTCGGGTTTTGCACACACCCATTAACCTGAAACTTGAGTCTATTGACTCTGTAGTTTTAACCTGTTGTGTGCTTCACAATTTCCTTCGCCGCCGGGATTCTATTTCATACTGTCCTCCTGGCTTTGTGGACTCTGTGAACCAGAGCGGAGAAGTTCAGCTCGGCGAATGGAGGGCAAACGAACATGCAATTGCTGGCCTTCGGCCTTTGGGACTCGGAAGAAACACACAGGATGCAAAGACCTGCAGAGACCATTACTATGCTTATTTTAATGGTCCCAGTGCTGTTAATTGGCAGCACCAGAACTTATAGTGGACTACAACTGATATATTTAAGAGTACTTTGATTTTTGTACATATTTGTATAATATAATGGTTTTTGGCTTGCTTATGGATAACTATGTTTCTCTTCAGTATTTTTACAGTTTTCAAATTCTTTGTCTAATAAACTTGTTATTTTACGTAACAAAATCTTGGTTTCTCACTGTTTCTTTTTGTAAGGACCCTTATTATTATTAATGTTATCATTGGCATATATGTGGTACTGGAATCTGTGGGACTTTGGGTGTCGCCCCAGGCCAAGTGTATAGTTTGAGAATATTTGGGGTACTAGAACAGAGCCTTGGGAAACTCCAACAGAGAGCGGGTGGGATGAGATGGAAGTGTGGGAGTGGGACACGCAGAATGTGCGTTTGGAAAAGGGCGTGTTTTTTTTATGCCAAAGTAGGCGAGGATCTGTATTAGGAGGCAGTGGTCAACTGTCAATTTTGTACAGTGGTCAATTTTGGTCAGGGCTGTCTCTGTGGAGTGATGGGGGCGGACCCATATGGTAGATTGACAAAGAGCATGTTAGACGAGAGATGGGAGGAAATTTCAGCGAGGACATGTTCATCTTAAACCAACGTATCCTCCATTGTAAACCGATATATACATAAAAACATATATATTCCTATACATACACATCTACACACATATATACAAACACACATATACACACACCCACATATACACAATCAAACTTACAGACATACATGTATGCATAGATATATAGTCATATGGAGAAAGCATCAATTTCAGGACGCAATTGCGTCACAGTAATGAAATGAGACCACTGGCGAGGTATTTTGGGAACGTATTAGCGTTCTGTAATAGCCGCTGCACGTCAATAACACTGGGCGGAGCTGATGCGTTGTGGGCGTGTCTAAGAATGCTACTGCGGCCTAGTCTCTTTACTGAGGCGTTAAAATGGTGGCCAGGTGACGTGCATCACCGTGGGGGGAGGCTGAGGTGCGTTACCTCATAGAAGAGATGACAGCACGCGACTACGAGTGTGCAGAACATTATGACCACCCAGTTCTGCACAAGCAGGCTGTGTTGCGCAGGATTAAGCGTGGCCTGGCAACACAGTTTGGCATTCACCGCACTACCACGCAGATCCAGAAAAAAATGGCCGATCTGCACTACAAATCTCGGGAACGCCATGCCAGCATACGCTCACGGAGCGCATCTCATCGTGGTGAGTGTTGTTATACCTAGACATCATACGTTTGCCTCCATCAACAGCACTCACTGCACTTGTGAGATATAGATGGCAGAGGCCTTGTGCTGCGCCTGTCACATCGCTGATCTGACACATTGCTGTCTGACGTGCGAGATCGGCGATCATACATGCCATGTTGAAAAAAACATATAAAGACAAAAATACAATGGAAACCCCCATAATAACAGAAAAAAAAACAAAAAAAAAAAACATATTGACATTCATAACTTCCCGCCACATTAAAATGTCCCATTTGTTGAACCATTAAAACACCCCCTGATTTATGGAGCATTATTTGGGCCCATCAGACACTGGAGCATCATGCATGGGCCCCTTCATATACTGGAGCATTCAAAAAGGGCCAGATAATAGTTGGAGCATTATTTTGGGCCATCACACACTGGAGCATCATCCATGAGGCCCATTATATACTGGAGCATTACAAATGGGGGACATCCGATACTGGAGCAGCATGTACGGGGCCCATTATACACTGGAGCATTAGAAATGGGGCCCATTATATATGGAGCATTATTTTGGCCCATCAGACACTGGAGCATCATCCATGAAGCCCATCATATACTGTAGCAATCTGTGGAGCTCATCATATACTGTATGGAACATTATATGTGACCATTTCTTCAGTATGGGGAAATATATGGGGCTCATTATTCTGTAGGGTGCAGTATGTGGTGGCTATGATACTGTATGGAGTAATATACTGTCCGATTTTTGGACCTATTGTATAATTTATCATGGATATCAGTCATGTAATGTAAGAAGTGAAGTATTTGTCATTGCACTATACCAATGTTTCTCTGCCGTATCGTAGCATTATGAATTGTCGTATGTGTTAAGAGGGCGCACTGACACTCTCTGGGCCGGGGCACACAAAAACTGGATCCAGCCCTACCCCCCATCTTTAGCCAAAAAAAAAACATTTTTTCAATGCGTACCTATTATTAACAAGTAAATTAAGGTTGACATGCTTAAGTAATAAGAATTGATGTTGTTGGCATTGAAATGGGCACTGTAGGTGTGTTTACTGTCCTCCACTCCACGACGACTTTAATAATAAAAATCAAATTAAATAAACTTTAGATTATTCTTCAGCCTTCAGTTTACTATCGTCTTGTACATAATGGGGTTTTCTTTCCTCCTACACCTGCAGACCCGGAGCAACAGGAGGAGGGGAATGATGACCGCAACTCAACTGCCACCCCACAGCCCGAGGATGCAAGGGGCTCGGGGTGGTCCGTAAGCCCATCCCCACCCGCTGACGCGGCATCCACTCATGATGAACTGGAAGCACAAAATCGTAAGTGTGAAATAACAAACACTTTGCATGTTAATTTAATCCTTGTATAGAATCAAAGATTTAAACTATCCCTTTCCTTTTAGAAATCCCCTCTACTGCTGACCTTGTGGCATCGCTGGACAGAGCCATTGAGGCATTACAGGAGCACAGAGCCCTGCTGCTGTTTGCATTGGCGGCCCAAGAACAGGGCTGCAGCCACAACTAAATTTTTTTTTTTTTGGTTCGTTTTACCATTTGTTTTCTGTTTACATGTCTGGGCATTGTTTTGCCCAGGTATTAAAAAAGTTGTTAACTTGTTATCCGCTGTTGTGTTGTGTATTTTTTTTTTTAAATGTTATGTTATGTCCATGAGGCAGGGGGAAGGCAAGTAGTAGTCTGGACCGTGCGATCTGCAAAGGCTGGTCTGTGTGCACACTCTGCACAGGACCTGGGATGAGGTCTCAGGAGGGGGAGGGAGGAGTGAGGGGGTCACATGATCAGGGGCCTCCGTGCCAATTTTTTAATTTTTTTGGCTGTGCGGCCCATTTTACTCAGCCGAGTTTGAAACCCATGATCTAGCACATCCATTACATCTACTCACATCCATAACGTGTACGCATCAATATAGATGCACCAAGCCCATTACCCCGTCAAGTTGTCATGGCAAAAGGGTATGCTTAATTCATCGAAGACCAGTGCAAGTTATAAGAACTAAATTTTTTTTATTTAAATACAACATTTATTTCAACAATAACATAACTTAATAAAATGGTAAATGTTCTATTAGTGTACAATATTACTATCTAAATATAAACAAAAAGCTACAGCGCTACAAGTCCTGGTACTGATTTTCGTCAGTCAAATAACCTCGCCTGGGCGGAGAAGAAATTTGAGACAAAAAAGATTGTTGAAACGCGGGATACTGGGGTGGGGGGTGGATCGTCAGGTTTTGCGGAGGACCAATCCTCCGCACTGGCGTGCTCCAAAATGGCTCCGGCATTTGTGTCCATGACTGCTCAGAAGGATCCCGGTCAAGCACACTTCGTACTGTTGAAGACTCATCAAGTTGACCTTCTGCAGCTTTTCTTAACGTTTCAAATATCACCCTTTTGGCGTGGCTCCTTTATCTAGCATCCAGCCTACCCAGTCTATCAGCCGCAAAGTTCGCAAAAGTGTCCATGCAGCTCTTGGCCTGAATAGCCATAATTTTATTAGACAAACACAGAAGATCAGGAGATGGCTGCACGGCGGCCTTTCTTTTTCAAGAAAGCTGTTGTCGACGAGGTAGAGTAGAGGGCTCTGGCTCTTGACTGTACCCCTCACAAGGGTCCTCTATACTTTGCTCACTACACGTGATGTCCTCAGTTGTTGGAGTTACAAGTTCTTGCTCATGGGGCTGCAGATAAAGAAAATAACGGTTAAAGCAAAACACAACAAAATATTTTTGAACATCATGCAGCACAACACTGTATTATTTGGCATTGCATTTATCATGGCCAGCATGGGTTAACTCAAGGTAATGAAAACGGAGTCAGGCAAATAGAGTATAGTTGTGTTCTCATCTGAACTGGAAGGGAAAACTTTGGTAAACTGCAGAATTAAACAGGTAAAACCTTAGTTACTATTTTCAATTTCACGATAGGAATGCACATACAAATGTAAATTGCTATATTCTGGGAAGCAAAGAAGGTACTTATATCTCCAACCGGGGAGTCTGGATCATTATGGATGGCAGGGTCTTCTTCCAGGGTCGGCCGCACCGATGATACCGTTGCCCATGGTAGCTCCTGGTCATGGGTGAAGCCAAGCAAGTAATAATACCACAAAGAGGGCATATAAACCTCATCCATGCCAGCACCTGACTTCCTTGACTTTTCCACCTTGCTGAGCTCTTTTTTACACACCGTGCGCAGACCTTGAATTTTTTGTGAACAAGGCTTTTGGGTCGCCCTCCCAGAGCTGTGGGGTACTCGGTACCGGGTCGGTGTCAGGTGGAAAGTATCACGGCAGCTGTGACATGGTCCGTGGCCCTGGGTGCCCAATGTTAATGGTGGTTTGTAGTTAATGGAATAGAATAGTTTGTGACGCCACCTGTGGTGTTTGGCAAGCAAGATGTTAAGCCAACGCTGCGTGCAGATCCTCTGGGGCTATTGGTGTGTTGCAGCATAGATGGTATAGCTCCCCACAGGTGAAGCTGTAACCCCAGGGCAGTGTATAGGCGCAGGTAGTGTTGTTATGGAAATATATATGTATATGTATTTCATTTAGATCTCACTTGCCTGCTATAGGCTATATACTGCTATATACACATATACTCATATATATGCACACAGATACATAAGTACAGTTTTGAACCTTATAACTAGTTGGTGGAAATTGACCTGCTACCCAGTCATCTCATGATAGCATTGTCTTGTGACATTTGTCTCAGACACACAGAAGAGGAAGTTAAGGCCAGATGGTCCAGCCGATATTGGAGACTTGCTGACGAGTGCAAGACTCCGGACAGTAAATGACGTGGTGTTAAGTAACCCCAGGTCGGACACCCATATATGCTCATGTATATAGACTGACCAATTAGCTAAGAAGTAAAGCCTTTATGTTAATGAGTAACCACTTCTTTCTGTACAGCTGATAAAACCAAGTATATTCAATAAAGTTTCCAGAGTTCTGCTGGAATGAGTTGTTGCTAACCAAGTGTAGCTTCCTCTTTTCCTTTGAGCGCTCAATAAGACTGTCTAATTTGGGCAGGACACAGCACGCACAAGGGTATATCTACCCATATAAATTTCTACATCAATTGACGCCCAACTCGAGGCCGTGGACGAAAACGCACGGGGATCCTGCTGACCGGAGAGGACAGAGGTGCCGGCCAAGGTCTTGGCTCATGGCAACGGAGATTTGCGCAACTCCATACGTAAGGTAAGAAAATCTAGTTATCTTACCTGAATGTTCCCTGTGCCCAGTCCGGGTCAGCAACTCTAGCCGGTCAGTGTGGTCACCAAACCCAGGTAGTGTAAAAAAGTCCACGCTCTTATCCAAACCCTGGGATAAGCTAAGTGTCTGCTGTGGTCCTGTGTGTCTAAGATCCGGGTGAGAGAGTTGGTGGAAAATTGTGACAGATTTGTGTTTGTGGGTGCTGGAAAACCGATAACAGGGGAGTTTGACCCACTCAGATAGGTCCTCACAAATACACCTGGACACATGGGGAGGACAGGAGAAGCCTTGCCCAGGGACAGGTGGTGGGGCCTTATGGAGTTATCACAAGGCGAATCTCACATCAAGCTATCACAACAAACACCCGTGCACAGGAAGGGACAACAGCGCCCATGCCAGGCCCACGCGGTGGTGTTAGCTTAGGGGAGATATTGCAAGCCAAACCACTTGACAGGTTGCCACCAACACACCTGGTCACAGGGAAGGACAGGAGAAGCCGGCCCAGGTATCAGGTGGTGGCAACATTGTGGGAGTTATCACATTACTGATAACGACGAGCCAGGCAGGACGTCCGGTACAGCATGTTAACATTCCCGGGTCACCAGCGCAGTGCACCCAGCGTGGTTGGCAGTTATCGGTTACCAGCAGCTGTTTCACATACGCGTCACAAAACAAGGGCTTGCGATCTCTCTCCCCGGACATCTATATGTGAATTCATTGCAGGTTTCCACGAAGATTTGAGGCAGAAAGTGTTTTTTTTCCTTTTTCCTTTTGTCTTGTAAACTTCCTCTCTTGCCTACAGGGTGTGCCCCTGATATATATATTTTTCATACTGTTACATTTTGTTCTATACTCTGCTTTTCCCTATTTTATGTTTTATCTTGCATTTTTGGTGGAGATTTTTATTCTTGTTACTGTAGTGTGAGAATTTTCAGAAAAGCTGGGTCTTTTTGAGCATATCAATGTTTGTTTTTTTTTTCCTCTTCATGTCACTGAAAGACACAGGCAGAAAAAATGGAAGTGTGTGTATCCTGCATCATTTCTGCATTAACCCTTTTATTGTTGGAAGTTGCACTGATTTTTAGATTTTTATAAATATTTTGGAGTGTTTTTTCCAAGGTTTAGCAACTTCTTGATTGTGCCTTTTGTTTTTCTTTTTTCCCTCCATTTTCCCTGAATTTATTGGTTTTTGTTTTTTTTTAAAGTTTATATACTTTTTGATTTTATCAATTTTTTGGGTTTCATCCTTTAAAAATCTTTTTAAGGAAAAAAAAAAGAAAGAAAATCATTTTTCCCTTTTTATCTCTTTTTAGTTTTCTTCCACTTTTTGTGACAATTTATCAGTTTTTTTTAGGTTTTAGTTTTCACTTCTTTTTTTCAGTTTTTGTTAAAAAGAGAATTTTTACCTGGGTTGGGTTATTCCTGTGTTCTCTTGTCAATTTTGATTTTCCTTCTTTGTTTCCACTACTTTTGGAGTTTTTTCACTAAATATTCTTGGTTTGTTCCCTTTTAAGCAGGTTAAAAGGGGTTGCAAAGTTTTTAAAGTTTTAATCACTTTTCTCCAGCCTTTAGAACAGACATAGTATGTGGTTTTGCAAGAACAGTTTTTTTTTAAGCTGTAGCATGACATGATGTATTGAAAAGAAAAGGGAAGTAGCTAGTAATTGCCGAAAAAGTGTTTCCAGCGGTATTCTAATCTGTGCCGTCTGAGAAGGACCACAGGTCTGAGAATGCCTTCTGTGACGGCAGAGGGGGGGAAGCAGTTTGCTCCCCCCACCATCTCCTCTTTCCCCACTCTTCCCTCCTCCCATCTCCCTCACCTCTCTCCTCCCTCTTTCTCCGCTATTCTCACTCCCACCTCCCCTCTCTCATCTATTTCCGCTCCTATACCTCATTCTCCCTCGTCATCTCTCTCCCCTCCCTATCTTCTTCATCTCCACCTATCTCTCCTCCTTCTCTCTCTCTCTCTCTCTATCATCTCTCCTCCCTCACCATCTTCATCACCAACGCCCACCTCTCCTCCCTCTCCTCTTCCCTCCTCCTCCTCCTTGTCTTCACCATCTCCTCTTTTGTCACCTCCTCCCTCTCCTCCACTATCTCTCACTTCTCCTCCTATTCCAAATCTTTCCTCCACCCTTCCCTCTCTTTCTTTTCCTCACCCACCTCTCAGTTTATCGTCACCCGCTGGCCCAGTGCCAGATCCAGACAATGAGGTGTCCCTAGTTCCACAGGGCACCCTCTCTAAAGAGACAGCTATAACACCGGGAGAAGAAAGTGAATCACTCCCCACACATAACAACACAGGTGCCCTCCCGATACAACAGCTAGCAGAAGGGAGGTGTGTGCCATCAGAGACTGCACCTGCTAAGTCTGATACGAAGCTGCAGTCTCAGAAGGGGGGAGTGTTATCCAAACACAAGTCAAACACACAATGGCACAGTTCCTCCTCTGATGAACATGAAGAGGAGATTATGCTGCATAGTACTAGGAGAAACTCACAGACACCAAGTAGGCAGGGGCACATAGAGCCAGAACTCTTACACTATGTGCCTTTCACCCCTAGTCAGGTGTTCAGTATTCTAAAAAATCTGCCAGACCCAGATATGGACCCCATGCCATTTTACCGAAGAATTCAGCAGAGCCAGCAGACATATGCTGCAACCTGGAGTGATCTCTGGTCCATAATGGAGGTAAAAGCAGGTGAAAAATTCTGGCCAATCATGAAGGAACACTTCAAGCTTCCATCAGAATTAGATGTGCATTCCTGGGAATCAGGATCAAAGCTAATTGAACAGCTTAGGGAGTGGGCCAACGCCAGACAAGCACTCAGCCTGCATAACATGAGACAAGCCGAGACAGAGTCTCTAGACAGGTTTCATGGCAGAGTGAGGCAAGTATTCCAAATTTTAGGCTTCACTATTCATGATCAGGTACATGGACAAATGTTGGCAGAGGCCTTTGTGCATGGACTAAGAGAACCAATCAAGAAACTACTGATAGTGGCCAGGCCTGAGTACAGGACAATAGCAGTAGATGTCCTGCTCGCAGTAGCCAGAAGAATTGAGTCCCTCCCAGGAGTGCGGAGGACAGGCCCTCCTGTGGTGGCCACTGACGTGAAGGAGCAACCACCCTGCAGAGACAGAAGACCTGTCAGGTGTTTCAACTGTTGCAACCTTGGCCATTTCCGGAACCAGTGCACAGCACCCCGGAAACCCAGGTCATCCCGCAGAGGAATAGGCCAAGAAAGAAACACAGAAGACAATGAAGAACCCTGTCCATAGGACAGAGACAAACCAGGTCCGCCAGACGTCACACCCCTGACATGTGAAACCCCATCAGTGGACCCAATACCTCAAATAACTGGGGGCTGTCATATTTTTCCTTGTGGATACTGGTGCAGTCAGAAGTGAAAATCCCCGACCCCACCAGTCTATCAGAGCACTTTGTGTCTTGTGTGAGGATTAAAAGGTCAAGACAGACGTTCCCCAGCTCGCAAGCCCCTGAGCATGTGGACACAGCCAGGATACTCCATCCTGTTCCAGTTTACAGTGGAGACCTGCCCACCCCACCCGATGAGCACAGACCTGAAGGTGACCAAAGTGTCCCATGAAGATGTGACCTTGACCTCCTCTCCACCCCAGACCCAAGAAGAATCAATCTTGCCCATGCTGGTGGCCCTACAGGAGCCTCACTCGAACAACTGGTGCAAGCCTACCCAAGGAGGTGCTGGACATAGCACCCAGAAGCCTATGGCCCAAGGGAGACTTCAAGTTGCGCCAGTGCGGATGTCACTCCAAGTTTGGAACCCCAGACACTCAGAAGGCACTGCATCCGCTGCTCGTCACCCAGAGCCAAACTGCCTCTGACCACTGGAGGTCTAAGTGGAAGTGCGGTTCAAAAAACGGCCTAAGAACTTTGGCATGGGCCAGGAAAACTCTCAACCCAGAGGGTCCATACCCGCTTCGTGAAATGGCTGCACTGCTTCCGGATACAGCGCCAGAGGATCATCTTGGACAAGATTCTGAAGGTGCTCCCTGAAATTAATCCAGGCACTGGACCAGAAGACAGCCACTCAGCTCTTCAGATTGGTTAACAAGATGCTGACCTGAGATCAAGCTGGGTGAAAGGAACTGCTGCTGGGTGGTAAAGAAGACGCCCTAGCAAAAAGACCCCCTGAGAGAGCAAGAACGCTCAGCTGGACGTCATCTCTGATGAAGAGGACCCCAGTATAACGGCTTGTTTTCCTGCCGGCCCTGTGCCAGAAGATGGGAGTCACTCACGGCACTGTGAAGAGCAAGGCCGGATTGAGCCGCCTCACCCATGGGAATCATCATGCAGTCCCAGCTTTTCTCAATCAAGAGGAAGACTGTAAAAGGAGAACCAGACTCGGTTGAATGGTGTATAACCTGAGGACTGTGAGCAAAGCAACCGTGTTTGAAACCCCAGTTGTGCAGATCTGCACACTCTGCTGACAAACGTGCCAGCCACAGCAACGGTGCTCATGGCAATGGATCTGCCCGAAGCTCCCCTCAATGTTCCCCCTCACCTGGACGACCAGTTCCTGAAAACGCACAAGGGGGTGCAGAACAAATGGACAGTGATGCTCAACAGGGCCCAGAACAGCCTTTCACAGCTCGCCAGAGCATTGTCCTCCATCCCCATCAACTGGATTGCGAAGCATGCAGAAGTCATCGACATCGCTACCTGCACAGCGCTTTCCATGTCTCCTCTACTCTGCCTGATGGAGCAGCAATGTAAGTTCTGCAAAACAGAGTCCAGTGGTGTCAAAAGCAAGTTCCTGAAGACACCGTATCGCCCACTAGACGAAACACGTGACAGATGACCGGAGGACCGCGGAGGAGAAGATGGCTCCCTCAACAACTCCGAAGATGCAGACCTTCCTTAGTCTAGTCTCATACTGCAGAACTTGGATCCCTGGTGCTCCAGACTTAATGCAGCCTCTGTACAATTGCATCAACGCATTGAAGCCTTCATCTCGTACAGGAAACTGAAAGACTTCATAGTCTCTACGCCAGCTCTAGTCCTCCCTGACTACGAGAAGCCATCCCGTCCTGACCGAACGGAAAAAGAAGGACAAAGACGGAGAAGGTCATGCTACTGGCCAGGCTTAAAACAGACCCACGGAGGAAAACCAGGGGCCTCTAGACTACCTCTCAGCCGGCCTGGATCCAGTTGCAATGGGGGCCCTCCTGCATGAAAACAATACCCACAGCACACGCCCTCCTGACAAGGCTGCTCTCCACCACTCTTCAATGCTCTCAGCCGTTACCTCTCAGCCGTTACCTGTCTCTACTCCCACTCCCAAGGGGGGATGCGGATACGGACCCTCAGATGAAAAATCTGCAAGATACCGTAGATGGCTCCAGTTTTGCAAATGATGAAGGAAGGGTCCACACGGGATGTGCAGTGACCAGCAATCAAGAAATCCTATGGTCCAGAAGTTTGCCAGCCCAAGAGCCCAAGAAACAGAGCTAATAGAGCTGATGAAAGACCTGCCAGATTGCGAAGAGCAAAACTTCCAGGTACTCGCATGGCATAGCACACTGTTATGAACGAGTCACCGTAGGAGGCAAAAACAGAAATGCTTCTAAGTCCAGAAAACCAGAGAAGTTGGCAGCTATCGGATTGCAGACCCCTGAACCTATCAACAGCAACTAGCAGTAGCCGTGGGGGGATCCTACGGTGCCCTAGACCCCTCGATCACAGCCGGAGAACTACATAGCCTAAAGACAGAAAGGGAAATCTAAACTGCCCCAGAGCAGGCCCCAAAGCAATAGGCAGCCCCCAACATATAATGACGGTGAAGCAAGAAGAAAAAACACTAACACAGATAGAAAGATAGACTGAGCAAATGATGGGGCCCAAGCTAACTAGATAGGACAAGATAGAAAAGCTGCTGTCTGCAATCCGCCAAAAACCCTAACAAAACAAGAGCCAACAGACTGACAGGGAAAAAGACCCTGAAGACGCTAGGCTTCAAAAAGACTATGTCAGTACTCAGGTATTTTCTGAAGACAGAGCAAAAATACACAAAGGAATTCAGCTCACCCCAGCAGGGACTGGCAGAATCCAGAAAAGCAAGGCAAAATAAAACCAAAACACAAATGCAAAAAGCAAGGGGGAAAACTTAGCTTTTGAGGAGCAGGAATCAGACTAGTCTCCTAGAATCCCTCAGAGAAATCACCAGCGAGGCAGAAGGGCGTTGGCTGCCTTATATCCAGTCAGCAATTCCCGTCACCCAGTCATCCTCTACCAGCCCAGGTGTTTGGTAATCAGCCTCACTACCTTCCTTCACCAGAAGAGGGAGTTCATCAGACCTCAATGGTGAAGGGGAAAATGAACTCATAACAGCACACGACTTCGGACCCATCTGGGCTGCAAGAAACTTCATCACAGCAAGCAGATCGACCTTGAAGCACCATGGAGCCATCAGAGACCTGCTGGACGCTCTTCAACTACTAAAAATGGTGGCAGTGTTGAAGGTCAAGGCACAAGGAAAACTGAACACAGTAGAGACACGGGGCATCAACAGCAGATCTGGTAGCCAAAGAAGCAGCCAAGAAGAAGACAATATGGAAAATGGGAGAGGTCGTAGAGACGGACGGCTACTACATGACGACTGAAGACGAGAAAACCTGACAAAATGACTTCACGAAACCTGTACAAGAAGTAGCAGGACCAGATTCGGAAGGAGGAGAAGGGAAGCTGGATGCTGAAGGGCAAAAGCACTGGGCTCCAAGAAACTGGTCTACCTCAAACCGTCTACCTCAAGACAAACCCAGTCTACCTCAAAGTGTGTACCTTACGGTGGTTCAATGAGCACATGGCCCCGCACAGAATTGAAGACACAGATGAATGACCTGATTAGACTGAACTCTCGCCTTAACAGCCAAAATTCCCAGCAGCTGCCTTGCCACCGACAAATCCAACATCGGACAAGCGGGAAAAGTTCCCCCACGCCATCCGGCCTGAAGACTTCCCAGTAAAGAACCGGTTGGCGAAGACTACTGCAAAGAAGCTATTCTCAAAAATAGTGTGCAGATATGGAGGTTCCAGAAGCAATAGCAAGTGATCAGGGACCCACATACACAGCAAACCTGACACAAAAGACCTGATTAGCAGTAGGGTCCGATTTAGGCCTGCACACTACCCACCATCCCACACCATAGACTAGGTGGGACACTTAAGAGCAGCATGCTAAAAAATTTGCCCAAGTGACAGACAAACCCTGGCATTAGACACTCCCCTAGGCTTAGAAAAAGCTGTCACCAATATGAAACCCAGTTTAGGGGTATTCTTTACTTAGCAGTTGACTATGCAATATGATACTTTGTCTGCATGTGTAATTGAATTTATCAAGAATCTTGCTAATGTCTATTCTCGAGTTTTTCTCCTTCATTGCCAGGTCCAGATTCGGTGTCTGGTATGCACGTCCTGAAGTCAGGAGACTGAGTGTGGGTGGAAAAAGTCCGTAAGAAGAAGCACTCGATCCCAGATTTGATGGCCCTTTTCCAAGTGCTGACGCCACCAATCAGGAGGAAAAAACCCCACCTGGATCCACGCACCGCATTGCAGGAAAAAGCCTTCATACCAGAGGACACACCTGAGCTGGAATGATGCTGTGGATGTCCTAACTGACTGAATAAATTACCTACCTGACAGCGAATACACATGCACTGGCTGCATAGACTGCTAAATAAGGGACTTTGATCACATTGCATCACACCCCCTTTAGGGACAGATCTCCTGACCTCCCATTTACGAAAGTCTGTACAGAGGAGGATGTATGCACTAGGCATGTGTCAGTCCACTGGCAGCATAAAAGAGTTGCAGCGCTTTGGGCCAGGAGCAGGATTTTAGGGCAAGTGATATCTAAGGGGGGATTGTTATGGAAATATATATGTATATGTATTTCATTTAGATCTCACTTGCCTGCTATAGGCTATATACTGCTATATACACATATACTCATATATATATGCACACAGATACATAAGTACAGTTTTGGACCTTATAACTAGTTGGTGGAAATTGACCTGCTACCCAGTCATCTCATGATAGCATTGTCTTGTGACATTTGTCTCAGACACACAGAAGAGGAAGTTAAGGCCAGATGGTCCAGCCGATATTGGAGACTTGCTGATTAGTGCAAGACTCTGGACATTAAAGGACATGGTGTCTAAGTAACCCCAGGTCGGACACCCATATATATCATGTATTTAAACTGACCAATTAGATAAGAGGTAAAGCATTTATGTTAATGAGTAACTACTCCTTTCTGTACAGCTGATAAAACCAAGTATATTCAATAAAGTTTCCAGAGTTCTGCTGGAATGAGTTGTTGCTAACCAAGTGTAGCTTCCTCTTTCCTTTGAGTGCTCAATTAAACTCTGTCTAATTTGGGCAGGACACAGCATGCACAAGGGTATATCTACCCATATAAATTTCTACATCAGTGTAAAGGATGAGACCCAGATGTAGCGGTGCTGACGGTGTTGGCGCACAATGACTGGAAGACACCAGGGCTTGTAGTTCCAAAGCTTTACTCACAGTTCGTGGTACACACTGGTGCCTGCCTCCATGCCATGTCCTCCGGGGCAGAGACTCAATCAACCTCCCAGGCAAGTCAGGCTTCTCTGTTGTGAGTTCATTTTCCCCTTCACCATTGAGGTCTGATGAACTCCCTCTTCTGGTGAAGGAAGGTAGTGAGGCTGATTACAAAGCAACTGAGCAGAATGATGATGACTGGGTAACTGGGATTGCTGACTGGATATAAGGCAGCCGACGCCCTTCTGCCTTGCGGGTGATTACTCTGAGGGATTCTTGGAGACCAGTCTGATTCCTACTCCTCAAAAGCTAAGTTTTTCTGCTCTACTTTTTGCATTTGTGTTTTGGTTTTGTTTTGCCTTGTTTTTCTGGATTTCTGCCTTTCCCTGCTGGGTGAGCTGAATTCCTTTTTTCTCTGTCTTCAGATAATACCTGAGTACTGATATAGTCTTTTTGAAGCCTAGCGTCTTCAGGGCTTTTTTTCCTATCAGTCTGTTGGCTCTTGTTTTTGAGAGGGTTTTGGCGGATTGCACACAGCAGCTTTTCTATTCTGTCCTATTTAGTTAGCTTGGGCCCCATCATTTGCTCAGCATATCTTTCTATCTGTGTGAGTGTTTTTTCATCTTGCTTCACCGTCATTATATGTTGGGGGCTGCCTATTGCTTTGGGGTCTGCTCTGGGGCAGTTTAGATTTCCCTTTCTGTCTTTAGGCTATGTAGTTCTCCGGCTGTGATCGAGGGGTCTAGGGCACTGTAGGAACCCCCCACGGCTACTGCTAGTTGTTGTTGTTAGGTTCAGGGGTCTGCAATCCGATAGCTGCCAACTTCTCTGGTTTTCTGGACTTAGCTAGTATTTCTGTTTTTGCCTCCTACGGTGACTCATTCATAACACTTCTCCTCTCCAACACTCCGCCAACATGTACCTGTCCTGAACGACTCCGCTATTGCGCCTTGTGGTGTGAAGCACTCCAGTACCGTGGTTACTCTGAAGTTCCTCCTGTCAGATGTTCCTAACAACTCTACTTGTATGACAGACAGCTGTAGCCTGATCAGGGACCTCCTGGATCCCGGCTCTCTATCCGTGTTGCTGTTGTGTCCCAAGTCTTAGATAGGAGTAGCGCATTTACAGCCAACTACTCCACCGGTGTCTGCTGCAGAACCATTAGTGTCCATACAACCTCGGGGACCTGGCCCCGGCCTTGCGCTGAGAACCTATAGGCAGGGTTCCTCTTCCAACCCACAACTCCTCTCTGTTCTCCTACTCCTTCGTTCCGCGCTGTTCCTTCTCTCTCTTATGGAAGCTTAGGTTGCAGTTCTACGTCTTTCTCCTCCTGTTGCTTTCCTAGGGAGCTCGTTCCACTAAGACCAGTCCTCAGCCTCACCTGACTGACTTTCTTCCTCTGCCTTGAGCTCCCCTCAGGCTGACCTCCTGTCAGCCTGCTCTCTCACTCAGACTCCTCTCAGACTGAACTGAACTCAACTGAACTCAACTGAACTCCAATTCTAAACCTTCCCACTCTTTTATATCTAACTCCACCCACCTCCCAGCACATCTCGTGTTACGAAGCAAGGACCCACGAAAGGTGCTCTGCTATCCTCTAAGCATGGAGCCGCAATCCAGTCCAATGCTGAACTATCCTGTGTGTGGGTGCAGGTGTTGGAGTGTGGAAAGGAGTTCCCAACTTACCTAGTTGGTGGGGCACTACACCTTAGGAGAAGGTGCAGTACCTCTGTGGCGACTGAGCCTCAGGGGCGCCACACTTTCATCCACCTTCTCGCTTGGATTATGCCGCTTAAAGAGGGCAATGATTTTCTCGTATGCCCTCCTTTTTTTCATTCTATTACTGTAATTGGCCGACTTAATTTGCCAAAGGCAGGGCAGAGACCGATACAGCTCGATAAGTTCACGAACAAACTCCTCGGTATTGAAAGACATCTGAGATAAAGAAAAGCATACAGTGAGCATACAGTTAGGTCCATATATATTTGGACAGAGACAACATTTTTCTAATGTTGTAGCAATTTCTCGGATGTTTTTTTCTGTTTTTGCAGCTTAAGGATGGCTTGCTTCACCTGCATGGAGAGCTCCTTTGACCGCATGTTTCCTTCACAGCAAAACATTCCAAATGCAAGCACCACACCTCAAATCAACTCCAGGCCTTTTCTCAGCTTAATTGAGAATGATATAACGAAGGGATTGCCCACACCTCTCCATAAAATAGCCTTGGAGTCAATTGTCCAATTACTTTTGGTCCCTTTAAAAACAGGGTGGCTCATGTTAAGGAGCTGAAACTCCTAAACCCTTCATCCAATTTTAATGTGGATACCCCTCAAATGAAAGCTGAAAGTCTGAACTTCAACTGCATCTGAATTGTTTTGTTTAAAATTCATTGTGGTAATGTCCAGAACCAAAATTAGAAATATGTTGTCTCTGTCCAAATATATATGGACCTAACCGTACATGTAAAATTTGAAAATAAAAAAAAAAATACGTTTGAAGCACACTACTGTAGTCATTAAAACGTGGTTGTGGGCACACGAGTCCACCTAAAATGGCTGCCCATCCACAGATAGAAAAATTGCCCCTCCCTCAAGAGCTATGATAGCAAAGAACATGTAGTTGTTCAATAAAATTGATGAAATGGAAATGATTTTGATAACACAAAAGGTACTTTTTAGAACCCCCCCCAAAAAAAAAAAAGTTGGAAGCGCACAAGTTTTCGGCTTTTATGGGTATGTGCACACAAGCCCATACAAAACTATGGCTGCCCATACAAAACCATATGGACACAGATAGGTGCCACGCCCTCCCTCCCTCTCAAATGATCACAGACGATAATTGGAAATTGTTCTTTAAAATACATCTCATTTGAGACCCCTAAGATACCCACCGTGCACAATGTATAGGTGCCCAACAATAACGTGGAAGAATTTAGAATTCGGTTTGGAGTCGCAGCCGGAGAACGCTAGTGCGATCTGTAAACCAACACACAGGCAGGAACAAATAATGGAAGTGCTGCTAGTTTACCATTGTTCACGGAGTCAGGAACAAAGAACAGAAGCACCGCCGATCAGAACGCAGTAGGGACCACCAATCGGAGACAAGGGAGCGCGGAAAAGGCAACGCTAAACCACGCCTGGGTGCCTACAGCGTCACAGAGTACATCCCACATCGTGATCCGCATCGTCAGAGCAGAAGTGGTGTGACATGGTTTCAACGACCGCAGACATCATTACAAAGATCGCTATGGGTCGTTGTATCATTGCTGCGTCATTGGGAAGATGTCTGTTTGACATCTCACCAGTGATCACAGAGTGATGCAGCTGTGGCGCCCCTGAGGCTTCAGTCGCCACAGAGGTACTGCACCTTCTCCTAAGGTGTAGTGCCCCACCATCTAGGTAGGCTGGGAACTCCTTTCCGCATTCCAACACCTGCACCCCACACACAGGATAGTTCAGCAGGGACCCATCCATGCTATTTGCTGGAAAGGTCATAGGATGCCTTTTGTGGTCCCTGGCTTCGTAACACGAGAGGTGCTGGGGAGGCGGGTGGAGTTAGATATGAAAGCTCAAGGCAGAGGAAGGCAGTCAGTCAGGAGAGGCTGAGGACTGGTCTTAGAGGAACGAGCTCCTCAGGGAAGGAAGAGAAGGAGAAAGAGACGTAGACTGAAGACTACAGATTCCATAAGAGAGATAGAACAGGATGGAACAAAGGAGAATAGAAGGACGGTGGGAAGCAGGTTGCGAAAGAGAGAGAACCCTTCCAGTCCAGAGAGAGCAAAGGCCGGGTCCCGGTCCCCGAAGTTGATTGGATCTTTATGTCCGGCAACAGACACCGGAGGAGTAGTGAGCCGCTAATACCTTGCTCCCATCATAGACTTGGGACACAACAGCAACTGAAAAGAGAGCCGGGACGCAGTGAGGAGTCCCCGAGCAGGCTACAGCTGTCTGTCATACAAGTAAAGACTAGGAACACCTAGAAAGAGGCATTCCAGGGTAACTAAGTACTGGAGTGCTTCGCACCTAAAGGCGCATTGGAGGAGTCGTTCAGGAAGGTACATGTTGGAGGAGTGTGGAAGGGAGAATCCTATCCTGCCTGGAGGTTGGCTGGAGCCCTGATCTGGAGAACACAGTACGGAGGTAGGCAGTTGTGTGAACCGCAAACAGTGAGTAAAGCTTTGGAACCGCATACTCTGGTGTCCTCCAGTTATTCCTGCACCACTACACCTGGGTACCCAGCCTCCATACCATTCTGCGCCTCTCCTCATCCTTTGCACCTACACTGCCCTGGGACTACAGCTCCACCTGTGGGGAGCTATACCATCTCTGCTTCACCACACCATCAGTCCCAGCAGATCTGTATGCAGCGTTGGCTCACCATCTTACTTGCCAAACACCACGGGTGGCGTTACGCACTACCTAATAAACTCTAACACCATTAACATCACCGCCATTGATATTGGGCGCCCAGGGCCACGGACCGGGTCACCGCTGCTGTGACACATTCCCGCCTTGACACCGGCCCGGTACTAAGTACCCCGCGCTGCCCTGGGTGTGCGAGGGCGACCCACAGCAACGATCCTTATCTGTTCGTATCGTTAGTGGGATCGCTGGAGCGTCGTTATGTGTGACGGGGCCCTAATATTAAGAATCTTAAGTGTCAATGTTGAATCAGTGTGTGAATTAGGGCAGACAAAAGGACTGGGCCCAACCAGTGGAAAGCCAGTCCGGGGAAGCTTTATATGCAAATTCCAGCTCAGGATTGGGAGGCCACACCCCGGCTTGCACAGAATGCAATACTACAAAGGAAAAAATACAAAGATTGAGCTTGACTTGAGTTGGTACACTTTCAGAACATAAATGCATATTCACATTGGCCACAAAACATATAAAACCTACAAGAGAAAAAGTGAGGAAAAACCCTGCTGTAAGTAAGTAAAAACATATAAGGCTTTCCCAGATTGGTTTTCCACTGGTTGGGCCCAGTCCTTTTGTCCTTATTTACACACCGATGTCAACATTGACACATGATCTGGTTTTTAGTATTAGGTTACCGTCACATTTAGCGATGCACCAGCGATCCTGACAACGATACGACCCGTTCAGGATCGCTGGTGCATCGCTAAATGGTCGCTAGTCAACTGCCAAACAGGCAGATCTCACCAGCGATGCAGCAGCGGTCAGCGGTCGATACTTACCTGTCAGACGCGGCGATGAAGACGTCCTCCCGCCCGCGTCCACGTGTCGCTCGAGGCCCAGCAGGAAGCGGCCAGCGAGAAACAGCCCAGGATGTTCTCACGCGATCAGCGATAGCCAGCGGGGGAGCCGGTCGGAGGTAAGTATCACACTTGGCGAAATTGCTAGCAATATCGCTGCTGCGTCACAAAATCGGTGACGCTTAAGCGACATCGCTAGCAATCTCGCTTAGTGTGACGGGGCCTTTAGACAGTGTAGGACTGTCCCGATCAGAGTTACCTTGTTGTGGTGGAATGTATGCTATTTTTTGATTAAAAAAAAGTATTACTAAAAACGCTTTGTTATTTAAATGCACTTTTTGCTTTTTATTTACTTAGTTACAACAGGCTTTTTGCTCACTTTTTCTCTTGTAGTTTTTTTATGACAACTTGTAGAGTACCTCACGCAAAAATTTTCAAGGAGTAAGATTTGTGGTGAAGAGCATGGAAAATGATTGACATGTTCAATACTTATTTCACCTACTGTAAATATACTGTTCAAAAAAAAAAAAGGAACACTAAACAATATATTGTATTCGTTAGTGTTCCCTTTTTTTCTTTGAGCAGTATATATTAATTCAGGTTTCCACATAATGTTCTCTTGTGGGTCAAGGCAAACTGACCAATACTCAGCTTTCATCACTATATAAAGTTCATCAACATTGAGTTGATGATTTCCTTAATCATTATGTTTGACTCTGCTGCCCTCAAGTGGTGAATAGTCTATTATTGCAGGTGAAAGGAGCTGGGAAGTTCAAAAACGTGTCTTTTTATTAAATCATTAAAAAAATATTTAAACACACAGATGAAAATGTGAGTCATGCAGTGGATGGTGTCACAATGCAGCAGTCAGGAGAAATGTGGGAGATATAGTTAACACTTTGGGCAAATTAAAATACAAGAAGCACCATATGGTGAGCATTTACAAAACATATATGCAAAAAAAAACAAACCATGGACTCCAAATACAGAAAATAAAATAATAATCATAAGTACTATTTAATAAGCTTATGTATGGTCCATATCAAATTGAATTAAAAAAACAAAGGACAGAGAGTTCAATGTTCAGAACATGTATAGACTTCACATCAACACTAGGGATGAGCGAACCCAAACGGGAAAATTTGCAGTCCGTAAGGGACAACTAGTGTCTATTACTGAACACAGACATTTTACTGTATGTTCATTTTCCTGTTTGGGTTCACCAGCCAGAAGAAGCTTGTTGAAAGGCTGCAGCGCAGCCAATCAACATGCTTTTAGACTGTGGGATCTTCTGAAACCATCACAGCCATGATAATTATTGGCATGGCTGTGATTGGCTGGCGTAGCATGTGACCACATCTATATAAACGCCGGATTACGAGTGATGCCACCATTATTTTTCATTAGTATAGGGATAGGATGCAGCTGGAGTGAAGGACAGATTGTGACTGAAAAAATAATGCTGTGTGTACTCTGAACCCCATATCTTTGGTAGTACTGTGCTTCTACTGTGTTAAAAGCAGCTGCGTGTACTCTGCACCCATATCTGTGGGATTACTATCCTTTAAGCCGCTTTGTGTACTCTGCACTCATATCTGTGGTAGTACTGTCCTTTAACCCCTTTCTGACATGTGATTTACTATCCCATCCACGGGAACCATGACCATGGGCGGGATAGGACGTCACCACGATCAGCGGCACTCACGGGGGAAGCGCCGCTGATCGCAGTCGGGTGTCAGCTAATTATCACAGCTGACACCTGGAACTATGTGCCAGAGGTGGTCACGGACCGCCCCCGGCACTTTAACCCCTGGCACACTGCGATCAAACATGATCGCAAGTGCACTGGGGGTATAGGGAAGCATTGGGCAGGGAGGGGGCTCCCTGCATGCTTCCCTGAGACCCTCGGAACAGCGCAATATTCCGAGGGCCTCCTCCCTGCTGGCCCCCAGATCCAAGATGGCCACGGGGGCCTTCCATGTCCTGCAGGGAGGCTGAGAGCAGTCCCCCACAACATTATCTGTGCCCTCCACAATGCTTTTACTTGGAAAGTCCACCTAACCACAAACACATTGACAAGTGCTTGTGGTCAGGGACTGTACATCTCACTAAGGACACACTGGGTTAACATAGTGGAAGCCGGGACCCACTCCAACCTTGGTATGGCGTACGTCTTCAGAACTCTGAGTATTGCGGGCCCTATGTCAATCTGGGTTGCCTCCACAGTCTACAGCTCCTGCACCTCCTCCTCCTCCACTGCCATCTCTTCAGCCTTCATCTCCAAAAGTAGCACATCAGTCACAAGCTGTAAGCACTGCCTCATCAAAGTGGCAACAGGCTGTGCTGAAGCTAATATGCTTAGGTGCCAAACTGCACAATGATGAAGAGTTGTGGACAGCTCTGAAAGAGCAGGCAGATCTGTGGCTGACACCACTGAACCCACAGCTAGGCCTGGTTGTGTGTGACAATGGCTGGAACCTGGTGGCTGCTCTGTGGCGAGGCGAGCTCACACATGTACCATGTGTGGCTCATACACTTAACCTCATTGGTCAACGTTTTCTGAAAAGCAACACAGAGCTGCCAGATATGCTAGGAAAAGTACAACGCTCTGTGTACCCATTTTAGAAAGTCAGCTACAGCTTCATCTGCCCTTGCCGTGCTTCAGCAGCACTTACAGCATCTGGCTCACCGACTGGTATGTGATGTCCCTAGGCGTTGGAACTCTACAATGCAGATGTTGGAAAGAATTTGTGAGCAGAAGAGGGCAGTTGGTGACTTGTCTACCAACATCAACAAGGTTGTCAGTATTCAGTTCTGACTTCACATATAAGATCTCAGGAGTGGTCATGGATGTCAGACATATGTACCATTCTCCAAAACTTTGAGGAATCCAAGATGGTGAGCGGCAATTATGCCATAATTAACGTCTCTATCCTGCTTCTCTATGTTCTAATATTAATATTTATAATTATTTGTATAGCGCAAACATATTTGCAGTTTAACAGTTTCAAACACAACAGTCTTAAGTAACAACGATAAAAATAATACAATAATTAAACCAAAATAAAACGACCCTGTTCATGACAGCTTACAATCTACACTAACAACGATAACAATAATACAATAATTATACAGAAATAAAATGACCCTGCTCGTGACACCTTACAATCTACACTAAGTAACAATGATAATAATTAAACCCCAAAAAAACAATCCTGCTCATAGCAACTTACACTCTACAATGAGGTGGGGGAGATAAAAACTACAGGGGTGTATTTACAATATTGTATTTACAATGATGTCTTTACAATGATATTACTGAGGTTAGTTGAAAGTCGTGGAGGACTGAGTACAAGGAGGAGGAGGAGAGCATGGTCAGTTGTCCTCTTGGTGAGGACACGGAAGTATTGACTGTTAGCAGTCTTGCACACATGGCTGAGTTTATGTTACGCTGCCTTTCCCGTCACCCTCGCGTTCTCAAAATTTTGGGCGATGGGCAATACTGATTGGTGACACTTCTAGACCCACACTACAAGGAGAACTTTATATCTCTTATTCCAGAGGCAGACAAGTGTACTAAAATGTTGGAGGACCAGAGGGCCCTTCTTGAGGAATTATTAAAAAAATTCCCATATGAAAATGCTGGTAGCAGAGGTCATACCGGATAAAGTGTTAGGCTGAGTTCACACATTGTATTTTTTTCGCGTTTCCGCGGCGGTTTTAACCACGCGATTTTGCCGCGAAAAATAAGCATTCCATGCATTCCTATGGGATTCCGCAATGCTGTGCTAATGCTGCGGTTTTTACCAAGGCGGAATCGCTTCGCAGTAAAAACCGCAGCATGCTCATTAATTTTGCGGAATCGCGGCGATCCCGCACCCATAGGAATGCATTGTTCCGCTTACTTACCGCATGTGGCTGTGCACACCATGCGTAAAGTAAGCAGAACATTTGTGGATGGTACCCACGGTCCGGAGGAGAGGAGACTGTCCTCCGGGCTTTGGGTACCATACCCCTGTAAAAAATAGAATTTAAAATAAAAAATATTGTTATTCTTACCTTCCGACGTCCCGCGCAGCCTTCCCGCCTCTCTCCACGCTCCTGTTCCCAGTAATCCTTTGCGAAAATGCCCACGATGGCGTCCGTTCTGAATTACCGCGAGACGTCGCGATCCCGCGAGAACGTACGTCATCGCGGGAATTTTCGCAAAGGATTACTGGAAACAGCTGCGCGGGACGTCGGAAGGTAAGAATAAAACCATTTTTTATTTTTTTTTACATTTTATCTTGTACTACTGATGCTGCATATAGAGTTGAGCGACTTTTGGTTTTTTAGGGTCGCGTTTCGTTTCGTGAAACCCGACTTTTCCAAAAGTCGGGTCGAGCAAGATCGTCCGATTATAGGGAAAAGTCGGGGTCGTCCCGAAACACGAAACCCAATGTAAGTCAATGGGGAATAAAAGTCGGCAGTGAGAGGAGGACAGGAAACACACCAACAGTGCCCATTTGAATGCCAAAAGCATCAATTCTTCTTACTTAAGCTTGTCAACCTTAATTAACTTCATAATATAAGTTACGCACTGAAAAATGGGTGTTATTTGGCTAAAGTTGTGGGGGGGGAGGGCTGGCTGCAGGTTTTCAGGTGCCCTGGGCGAAAGAGCGCCCCTTTAACACATACCACAACTCATCATGCTCCGATACGGCAGATAAATAGCGGTATAGTACAATGAAAAATACCTCACTTTTTACATCTCATGACGAGGCCCATCTATTTCTCCATACAGAATCATTGGTCCCATATAATGTTTGAAACAGTATATGATGAGCTCCACATAATGCTACAGTATATGTTGGTCCCCATGGATGAAGCTCCACTGTCTTATGGGCCCAAATAATGCTCCAAACATAATGGGCCCCATTTCTAATGCTCTAGTGTATAATGGGCCCTGTAAATGCTGCTCCAGTGTCTGATGTCCACCTTTGGAATGTTCCAGTGTATGGTGGGCACCATCTATCATTCTCCAGAGTATAGTGCTCCCCAAAAATTGCTGTCCCAACATTGAAAACAATCAAATAAGTCTCCTCGCTAGGGAATCCCTGTACTTGTCTGGACAGGTGCTGTAGCTCGCTTAACAGCTCGCAAGCCGTTCTCATGCCCAGTATGGATTGCACATGATTGCACAAAGGTTAGAAAGGGTACCGTATCCCTGGATAACATGTATGGATAGCGTACACATTCAAAATATATGTCTATACAGCATGAGGCAGGCTCAGACGGTGTTAGGCCCAGTATGGATTGCACGTCATTGCACAAAGGTTAGAAAGGGTACCGTATCCCTGGATAACATGTATGGATAGCGTACACATTCAAAATATATGTCTATACAGCATGAGGCAGGCTCAGATGGTGTTAGGCCCAGTATGGATTGCACGTCATTGCACAAAGGTTAGAAAGGGTACCGTATCCCCGGATAACATGTATGGATAGCGTACACATTCAAAATATATGTCTATACAGCATGAGGCAGGCTCAGACGGTGTTAGGCCCAGTATGGATTGCACGTCATTGCACAAAGGTTAGAAAGGGTACCTTATCCCCGGATAACATGTATGTATAGCGTACACATTCAAAATATATGTCTATACAGCATGAGGCAGGCTCAGACGGTGTTAGGCCCAGTATGGATTGCACGTCATTGCACAAAGGTTAGAAAGGGTACCGTATCCCCGGATAACATGTATGTATAGCGTACACATTCAAAATATATGTCTATACAGCAAGAGGCAGGCTCAGACGGTGTTAGGCCCAGTATGGATTGCACGTCATTGCACAAAGGTTAGAAAGGGTACCGTATCCCCGGATAACATGTATGGTTAGCGTACACATTCAAAATATATGTCTATACAGCATGAGGCAGGCTCAGACGGTGTTAGGCCCAGTATGGATTGCACGTCATTGCACAAAGGTTAGAAAGGGTACCGTATCCCCGGATAACATGTATGGATAGCGTACACATTCAAAATATATGTCTATACAGCATGAGGCAGGCTCAGACGGTGTTAGGCCCAGTATGGATTGCACGTCATTGCACAAAGGTTAGAAAGGGTACCGTATCCCCGGATAACATGTATGGATAGCGTACACATTCAAAATATATGTCTATACAGCATGAGGCAGGCTCAGACGGTGTTAGGCCCAGTATGGATTGCACGTCATTGCACAAAGGTTAGAAAGGGTACCGTATCCCCGGATAACATGTATGTATAGCGTACACATTCAAAATATATGTCTATACAGCATGAGGCAGGTTCAGACGGTGTTAGGCCCAGTATGGATTGCACGTCATTGCACAAAGGTTAGAAAGGGTACCGTATCCCCGGATAACATGTATGGATAGCGTACACATTCAAACTATATGTCTATACAGCATGAGGCAGGCTCAGACGGTGTTAGGCCCAGTATGGATTGCACGTCATTGCACAAAGGTTAGAAAGGGTACCGTATCCCTGGATAACATGTATGGATAGCGTACACATTCAAAATATATGTCTATACAGCATGAGGCAGGCTCAGACGGTGTTAGGCCCAGTATGGATTGCACGTCATTGCACAAAGGTTAGAAAGGGTACCGTATCCCCGGATAACATGTATGGATAGCGTACACATTCAAAATATATGTCTATACAGCATGAGGCAGGCTCAGACGGTGTTAGGCCCAGTATGGATTGCACGTCATTGCACAAAGGTTAGAAAGGGTACCGTATCCCCGGATAACATGTATGGATAGCGTACACATTCAAAATATATGTCTATACAGCATGAGGCAGGCTCAGACGGTGTTAGGCCCAGTATGGATTGCACGTCATTGCACAAAGGTTAGAAAGGGTACCGTTTCCCCGGATAACATGTATGGATAGCGTACACATTCAAAATATATGTCTATACAGCATGAGGCAGGCTCAGACGGTGTTAGGCCCAGTATGGATTGCACGTCATTGCACAAAGGTTAGAAAGGGTACCGTATCCCCGGATAACATGTATGGATAGCGTACACATTCAAAATATATGTCTATACAGCATGAGGCAGGCTCAGACGGTGTTAGGCCCAGTATGGATTGCACGTCATTGCACAAAGGTTAGAAAGGGTACCGTATCCCCGGATAACATGTATGTATAGCGTACACATTCAAAATATATGTCTATACAGCATGAGGCAGGCTCAGACGGTGTTAGGCCCAGTATGGATTGCATGTCATTGCACAAAGGTTAGAAAGGGTACTGTATCCCCGGATAACATGTATGGATAGCGTACACATTCAAACTATATGTCTATACAGCATGAGGCAGGCTCAGACGGTGTTAGGCCCAGTATGGATTGCACGTCATTGCACAAAGGTTAGAAAGGGTACCGTATCCCTGGATAACATGTATGGATAGCGTACACATTCAAAATATATGTCTATACAGCATGAGGCAGGCTCAGACGGTGTTAGGCCCAGTATGGATTGCACGTCATTGCACAAAGGTTAGAAAGGGTACCGTATCCCCGGATAACATGTATGTATAGCGTACACATTCAAAATATATGTCTATACAGCATGAGGCAGGCTCAGACGGTGTTAGGCCCAGTATGGATTGCACGTCATTGCACAAAGGTTAGAAAGGGTACCGTATCCCCGGATAACATGTATGGATAGCGTACACATTCAAAATATATGTCTATACAGCATGAGGCAGGCTCAGACGGTGTTAGGCCCAGTATGGATTGCACGTCATTGCACAAAGGTTAGAAAGGGTACCGTATCCCCGGATAACATGTATGGATAGCGAACACATTCAAAATATATGTCTATACAGCATGAGGCAGGCTCAGACGGTGTTAGGCCCAGTATGGATTGCACGTCATTGCACAAAGGTTAGAAAGGGTACCGTTTCCCCGGATAACATGTATGGATAGCGTACACTTTCAAAATATATGTCTATACAGCATGAGGCAGGCTCAGACGGTGTTAGGCCCAGTATGGATTGCACGTCATTGCACAAAGGTTAGAAAGGGTACCGTATCCCCGAATAACATGTATGGATAGCGTACACATTCAAAATATATGTCTATACAGCATGAGGCAGGCTCAGACGGTGTTAGGCCCAGTATGGATTGCACGTCATTGCACAAAGGTTAGAAAGGGTACCGTATCCCCGGATAACATGTATGTATAGCGTACACATTCAAAATATACAGTGGGGCAAAAAAGTATTTAGTCAGTCAGCAATAGTGCAAGTTCCACCACTTAAAAAGATGAGAGGCATCTGTAATTTACAGCATAGGTAGACCTCAACTATGGGAGACAAACTGAGAAAAAAAAATCCAGAAAATCACATTGTCTGTTTTTGTTTCATTTTATTTGCATATTATGGTGGAAAATAAGTATTTGGTCAGAAACAAGCAATCAAGATTTCTGGCTCTCACAGACCTGTAACTTCTTCTTTAAGAGTCTCCTCTTTCCTCCACTCATTACCTGTAGTAATGGCACCTGTTTAAACTTGTTATCAGTATAAAAAGACACCTGTGCACACCCTCAAACAGTCTGACTCCAAACTCCACTATGGTGAAGACCAAAGAGCTGTCAAAGGACACCAGAAACAAAATTGTAGCCCTGCACCAGGCTGGGAAGACTGAATCTGCAATAGCCAACCAGCTTGGAGTGAAGAAATCAACTGTGGGAGCAATAATTAGAAAATGGAAGACATACAAGACCACTGATAATCTACCTCGATCTGATGCTCCACGCAAAATCCCACCCCGTGGGGTCAGAATGATCACAAGAACGGTGAGCAAAAATCCCAGAACCACGCGGGGGGACCTAGTGAATGAACTGCAGAGAGCTGGGACCAATGTAACAAGGCCTACCATAAGTAACACACTACGCCACCATGGACTCAGATCCTGCAGTGCCAGACGTGTCCCACTGCTTAAGCCTGTACATGTCCGGGCCCGTCTGAAGTTTGCTAGAGAGCATTTGGATGATCCAGAGGAGTTTTGGGAGGATGTCCTATGGTCTGATGAAACCAAACTGGAACTGTTTGGTAGAAACACAACTTGTCGTGTTTGGAGGAAAAAGAATACTGAGTTGCATCCATCAAACACCATACCTACTGTAAAGCATGGTGGTGGAAACATCATGCTTTGGGGCTGTTTCTCTGCAAAGGGGCCAGGACGACTGATCCGGGTACATGAATGAATGAATGGGGCCATGTATCGTGAGATTTTGAGTGCAAACCTCCTTCCATCAGCAAGGGCATTGAAGATGAAACGTGGCTGGGTCTTTCAACATGACAATGATCCAAAGCACACCGCCAGGGCAACAAAGGAGTGGCTTCGTAAGAAGCATTTCAAGGTCCTGGAGTGGCCTAGCCAGTCTCCAGATCTCAACCCTATAGAAAACCTTTGGAGGGAGTTGAAAGTCTGTGTTGCCAAGCGAAAAGCCAAAAACATCACTGCTCTAGAGGAGATCTGCATGAAGGAATGGGCCAACATACCAACAACAGTGTGTGGCAACCTTGTGAAGACTTACAGAAAACGTTTGACCTCTGTCATTGCCAACAAAGGATATATCACAAAGTATTGAGATGAAATTTTGTTTCTGACCAAATACTTATTTTCCACCATAATATGCAAATAAAATGAAACAAAAAACCAGACAATGTGATTTTCTGGATTTTTTTTTCTCAGTTTGCCTCCCATAGTTGAGGTCTACCTTTGATGTAAATTACAGACGCCTCTCATCTTTTTAAGTGGTGGAACTTGCACTATTGCTGACTGACTAAATACTTTTTTGCCCCACTGTATGTCTATACAGCATGAGGCAGGCTCAGACGGTGTTAGGCCCAGTATGCATTGCACGTCATTGCACAAAGGTTAGAAAGGGTACCGTATCCCTGGATAACATGTATGTATAGCGTACACATTCAAAATATATGTCTATACAGCATGAGGCAGGCTCAGACGGTGTTAGGCCCAGTATGGATTGCACGTCATTGCACAAAGGTTAGAAAGGGTACCGTATCCCCGGATAACATGTATGTATAGCGTACACATTCAAAATATATGTCTATACAGCATGAGGCAGGCTCAGACGGTGTTAGGCCCAGTATGGATTGCACGTCATTGCACAAAGGTTAGAAAGGGTACCGCATCCCTGGATAACATGTATGGATAGCGTACACATTCAAAATATATGTCTATACAGCATGAGGCAGGCTCAGACGGTGTTAGGCCCAGTATGGATTGCACGTCATTGCACAAAGGTTAGAAAGGGTACCGTATCCCTGGATAACATGTATGTATAGCGTACACATTCAAAATATATGTCTATACAGCATGAGGCAGGCTCAGACGGTATTAGGCCCAGTACGGATTGCACGTCATTGCACAAAGGTTAGAAAGGGTACCGTATCCCCGGATAACATGTATGTATAGCGTACACATTCAAAATATATGTCTATACAGCATGAGGCAGGCTCAGACGGTGTTAGGCCCAGTATGGATTGCACGTCATTGCACAAAGGTTAGAAAGGGTACCGTATCCCTGGATAACATGTATGGATAGCGTACACATTCAAAATATATGTCTCAGGAGGCAGGCTCAGACGGTGTCAGGCACAGTATGGATTTGACGGCCCAGATTACACAGCGGAGGAGCAGGGAGAGGTAAAGATTGCAAATGCTGGGGCCCTGCCCAAGCAAGGGGGGCCCACTCTTGGGCGTCGGTACTGGCACTGGGCCCCTCATAGTACAGCGGTGTGTCTGACGGCAGGTGTGCACCACCACCATCAGAGACACTTGATTGCACTATGAGGGACCCTGTGCCAGTGCCCGCGCCCAAGAGTCGGCCTACCCACCTGTCCAGGGCAATGGCACTCGCACGGTGTCGTGCGCTAGGTGGCTACCCCGGCCATGGGGGGGAGGCAGCACAGTTAGGGAGTTTTAGAAAGTGGCATATGTTGATGTTGGACATTCAGCTCATACAAAAGGCGAAATAGGTGAAGTACCAGGAAGAGGTGGACCAAAGCAAGCCATTTTTCTGTCACCCTATGTGTCATCAGGGGAAGGTGGGACAAAATCCTTGGAAACCCATGCGTGGTTCATTTTAATGAAGGTTAGATCATCCACATTTTGGGTTGACAGACGGGTCCTTTTTTCTGTCAGGATTGATCCAGCTGCACTGAAGACTCTTTCCGATAGCACACTTGCAGCTGGGCAAGCGAGCTCCTGTAAGGCATATTGGGCCAATTCAGGCCAGGTGTCCAGTTTAGCGGCCCAATAGTCAAAGGGGAATGACCTGTGTGGGAGAACATCGATATGGGAGGAAAAGTAGTTTGTTACCATAGTTGACAACTGCTGTCTCCTGTCACTTTCCATCGATGCAGTATTACCAGTTGTGTGAGCGGTATTTGAAAAATCAGTCCACAACATTGTCATGAAACCCCTGTCTCCAACGCCACTTCTGCTGTGTGCACCACGAACACCTCTGCCAAGCTGCCCCCGGCCCGTACGGCTCGTGTGAGAACCATCACCGCTGCTGTGTGCTGGGAATGCCTCAAGCAACCGATTTACCAGAGTTGCTTGTTTATTAGCCAATATTAGGTCAAGGTTCTCCTGTGGCATGATGTTTTGTAATTTGCCTTTATAGCGTGGATCCAGGATGCTGGCCAACCAGTAGTCGTCATCGTTCATCATTTTGGCAATGCGGGGGTCCCTTTTTAGGATCCGCAAGGCATAATCTGACATGTGGGCCAATGTTCCCGGTGTCAATGATGCACTGCGAGTGCTGGGTGGAGGAGCACTTTCTGGCAAATCCACATCCCTCCAGTCACGCACAAACCCTGTACCAGACCTTGCCACGCCAACATTTTCACTTGCCCCACGAGATGCATCCTCCTCCCCTAAGTAATCATCCCCATCATCCTCCTCCTCCTCCTCCTCTTCTTCCTCCACCTCGTCCAGGAGAGGTCCCTGAGCAGACAATGGCTGAATGTCATCAAGGATTCCCTCCTCCTCTTCCTCCTCATCAACATTGGCTGCAGACGCCTGCTCCTTAAGGTGCGTCAAAGTTTGCATGAGCAGACGCATAAGTGGGATGCTCATGCTTAGGATGGCGTCGTCTGCGCTTACCAGCCGTGTGCATTCCTCAAAACACTGAAGGACTTTACAAAGGTCTTTCAGCTTCGACCACTGCACGCCTGTCAACTCCATGTCTGCTCTCAAAGTGCCTGGCCGTGTATCCTCCCACAAATGCATTATGGCCTGCCTCTGCTCGCACAGCCGCTCCACCATGTGCAGGGTGGAGTTCCACCTTGTTGCAATGTCGATAATGAGGCGGTGGTTGGGAAGGAGGAGCAATCGCTGCAGCTTCTGCATACGAACGGAGTGTACAGGCGACCGGCGGATGTGCGCGCACAGTCTTCGCACCTTCTGGAGCAGGGCTGTTAACTCCGGATAATTTTTGAGGAAGCACTGCACCACCAGGTTCAATGTGTGAGCCAAGCAAGGTATGTGGCTGAGTTTTGAAAGGGCTATGGCTGCCACAAAATTACGGCCGTTATCACTAACTACCTTGCCTGCCTCAAGATGTACACTGCCCAACCATGACTCAGTTTGTCGCTTCAAGTACTCGGCCAGCACCTCGGCGGTGTGTCTGTCGCCCAAACACATCATCTGCAACACAGCCTGCTGACGCTTTCCACTAGCTGCTCGATAGGGGGACACATCGTGTGCAACAGTGGCAGCTGCAGATGGAGTGCTCGTACGACTGCGCTCTGTGGACGAGCTTTCGCTTCTGGAGGAGGAGGAGGAGGAGGAGGAGGGTCGAACGCCTACAGCCAACTGTTTCCTATACCGTGGGCTAGGCAGCACTGTCCCACTACCGCTGTCCCCTGTGGACCCTGCATCCACCACATTAACCCAGTGCGCAGTGATGGACACGTAACGGCCCTGGCCATGCCGACTGGACCATGCATCAGTTGTGAGGTGCACCTTTCCGCTCACTGACTGCTTGAGTGCATGGACAATGCGGTCTTTCACATGATGGTGGAGGGCTGGGA
Source organism: Dendrobates tinctorius (assembly GCF_039654945.1). Taxonomy (NCBI): domain Eukaryota; kingdom Metazoa; phylum Chordata; class Amphibia; order Anura; family Dendrobatidae; genus Dendrobates; species Dendrobates tinctorius. The sequence continues at coordinate 1,443,118 of NW_027361876.1, forward strand.
TGGCTTTGCGAGAGAAGAAGTGGCGACTGGGTAGGTCATAGCGTGGTACTGCATAGGCCATGAGTTTGCGGAAAGCTGTGCTTTCCACCAACCGAAAGGGCATCATCTCAAACGAGATTAGTTTGGCAATGTGGGCGTTCAAACCCAGTGTACGCGGATGAGAGACTGAGTACTTTCTTGACCTACTCATAGTGTCTGGGAGGGTGAGCTGGACTTGAGAGCTGCATATGGTGGAAGTAGCGGTGGACAGGGCGGACTGAGAGAGGGTTGATGATGGTGATGGAGTTGGTGTTCTTTCTGATGGCCTAGAATCAGTCTTTCGTTGATATAACAGTGGGATTCCCTGACTGCTGTGGCCTTGCAACGACACCTCAACATTTGCTGCTGTGCTAACCGGTGGGCTTACAGTGGGGGAAACAATGTAGCGTTGCTGACTACCTTCGTTGTGATCAGTTGCACATGTGGCACTTGAGGTTTGGTGTTGTGTCCACGCTTGCAAGTGCATGCTGGTTAAATGTCTAAGCATGCAACTGGTATTCAAATTTTTCAGATTTTTCCCTCGGCTAAAGGTCTTTGCGCACTTCTTACAGATAACCTTGGCCTGATCATGAGGATTTTGTTCAAAAAAGTGCCACACTGCACTCTTCCTACTTTGGCAGACATTTTGCGGCCTAGCACGCTGTGATCTTTTGACCCTCTGGACAAGCTGTCCAGCAACTCTTTTGATGTTTGGAACCTGTCTTTGGAGTGCTCCGGGCCTTCCAGATAACAGCTGTTGCGATGTCGATGTCTGCTGTGGATGCTCCTCATCTGAGCTATTGGAAGCAGCACCCTCTTCCCCCAATGGATGCCAATCTGGGTCAACAACTGGGTCATCCATCACCTCCTCTTCTATGTCATGTGCACCTTTCTCTGTGTCACCGTGTATGGTGGTATAGTGTGCGGGAAGGGGCACCTGAGTCTCATCAGGGTCAAAATCTGGCTCTGTACACTGCGAGGACAATGTAGTGCTCTGAGTGAATGTACCAGCAGAATCATCCATCAGCGGCTGTGCATCAGTGCACTCCATGTCAGATTCATCTTGGCCTGGGTAATTCACCATTTGACTTGATAATCCAGGCATGGTATGTGAAAACAGCTCCATGGAGTAATCAGTAGTATGGCCTGCGTCATCCTTCAATCTTGGTTGGGGTGAAGGACACAAGGAAAGGTGTGGTTCATGAACATGAGCCTCCAATGACGACTCAGTGCTTTTACTTTTTACAACTGAAGAAGAGGTGGCGATAGAGCTGGAGGCTGAGTCAGCAATGTAAGACAAAACTTTTTCCTGATGCTCTGGCTTTAAAAGCGGTTTTCCAACTCCTAGAAAACTAAGCCTTCGAAGCCTTATGGAGCCAGACGATGACGCAGGCTCAACACCTCCTGCATTCGGTCCTATTTTCCTCTTGCCACTACCATCAGATCCACCACCAACACCATCATTACCAGCTGCCAACCCCTGCCCAATTCCACGGCCTCTTCCACCAGCCTTCCTCATTTTTTGTAGAAATGTAGACAAAATCCAACAAACTATATAGTAATGTAAAACAAGGTACAAGGTGTCTATAGGACAGGGGAGATTTAGAATTTCTGCACACACTTGTGGACAGTGGACACTTTTGGATTGTGTGAGGCCCACTGATATCTGAGCGCTATGTGACACGCTCGATGGCACAGCTGCCTGTGACCAAAGTGACGAGAGGATAATGGAGATTTTGAATCTCTGTGTACACTTTTGGACACTGGACACTTGTGGATTGTGTGAGGCCCACTGATATCTGAGCGCTATGTGACACGCTCGATGGCACAGCTGCCTGTGACCAAAGTGACGAGAGGATAATGGAGATTTTGAATCTCTGCGTACACTTTTGGACACTGGACACTTGTAGATTGTGTAAGGCCCACTGATATCTGAGCGCTATGTGACACGCTCGATGGCACAGCTGCCTGTGACCAAAGTGACGAGAGGATAATGGAGATTTTGAATCTCTGCGTACACTTTTGGACACTGGACACTTGTAGATTGTGTAAGGCCCACTGATATCTGAGCGCTATGTGACACGCTCGATGGCACAGCTGCCTGTGACCAAAGTGACGAGAGGATAATGGAGATTTTGAATCTCTGCGTACACTTTTGGACACTGGACACTTGTAGATTGTGTGAGGCCCACTGATATCTGAGCGCTATGTGACACGCTCGATGGCACAGCTGCCTGTGACCAAAGTGACGAGAGGATAATGGAGATTTTGAATCTCTGCGTACACTTTTGGACACTGGACACTTGTAGATTGTGTGAGGCCCACTGATATCTGAGTGCTATGTGACACGCTCGATGGCACAGCTGCCTGTGACCAAAGTGACGAGAGGATAATGGAGATTTTGAATCTCTGCGTACACTTTTGGACACTGGACACTTGTAGATTGTGTGAGGCCCACTGATATCTGAGCGCTATGTGACACGCTCGATGGCACAGCTGCCTGTGACCAAAGTGACGAGAGGATAATGGAGATTTTGAATCTCTGCGTACACTTTTGGACACTGGACACTTGTGGATTGTGTGAGGCCCACTGATATCTGAGCGCTATGTGACACGCTCGATGGCACAGCTGCCTGTGACCAAAGTGACGAGAGGATAATGGAGATTTTGAATCTCTGCGTACACTTTTGGACACTGGACACTTATGGATTGTGTGAGGCCCACTGATATCTGAGCGCTATGTGACACGCTCGATGGCACAGCTGCCTGTGACCAAAGTGACGAGAGGATAATGGAGATTTTGAATCTCTGCGTACACTTTTGGACACTGGACACTTGTGGATTGTGTGAGGCCCACTGATATCTGAGCGCTATGTGACACGCTCGATGGCACAGCTGCCTGTGACCAAAGTGACGAGAGGATAATGGAGATTTTGAATCTCTGCGTACACTTTTGGACACTGGACACTTGTAGATTGTGTGAGGCCCACTGATATCTGAGCGCTATGTGACACGCTCGATGGCCCAGCTGCCTGTGACCAAAGTGACGAGAGGATAATGGAGATTTTGAATCTCTGCTTACACTTTTGGACACTGGACACTTGTGGATTGTGTGAGGCCCACTGATATCTGAGCGCTATGTGACACGCTCGATGGCACAGCTGCCTGTGACCAAAGTGACGAGAGGATAATGGAGATTTTGAATCTCTGCGTACACTTTTGGACACTGGACACTTGTAGATTGTGTGAGGCCCACTGATATCTGAGCGCTATGTGACACGCTCGATGGCCCAGCTGCCTGTGACCAAAGTGACGAGAGGATAATGGAGATTTTGAATCTCTGCGTACACTTTTGGACACTGGACACTTGTGGATTGTGTGAGGCCCACTGATATCTGAGCGCTATGTGACACGCTCGATGGCACAGCTGTGACAAAAGTGACTAGAGGATAAGGGAGATTGGATTGCTTTTAAAAAAGCAGTTTGCGGAGCAGTGGGTAAACAGCAATGCCAGCGTGTCAGGAAGCCTTAAAAGGCAGCCCAACAACCAACACCACTGATACACCACAATATAGCCTCCCCTTGCACTGCACACACAGTGACTTGTGTGTTGTGCAGGCCAAATCGCTAGCAGCAGAAGCAGTTCTTTTGTCTTCTTCCCTGCCTAACGCTCTCCCTACAGAATCAGCAGCAACCTCTCCCTATACTAAGATCGGCAGAAGTAAGATGGCGGTCGGCGTGCACGCCCTTTTATACCCCCTGTGATGCCCACCAAAGCAAGCCAATCACTTGCATGCCCTTCTGAAAGATGGTGCCTAGGTCATCATGTTGCCCACAGTGTCCGTGGATCCTGATTGGCTGAAAAAGAGCACAAAACAAACTTTTGAAACGCGACTTTGGCGCGTAAGTCGCCGACCTCGTGGCCGACCTCATCCTAGGGTCGGGTTTCGTTTCATGAAACCCGACTTTGCCAAAAGTCGGCGACTTTTGAATTTTTTCAACCCGTTTCGCTCAACTCTAGCTGCGTAGGCGGCCTCAGTAGTAAATAGTTGGTCACACTTGTCAAACACTATGTTTGACGAGTGTGACTAACCTGTCAATCAGCTCTCCAAGCGATGCTCCAGATCGCTTGGAAAACGCTAGCATTTTCCAAGCTAATTACGCTAGCAAAATGTTAGTTTTTCCGCTGGAAAACCGCGGGAACTTAGCCTTAGACGAGCATGCTCAAGTGCTAATAGAGCATTTTCGTCGTGCTCTAATACTATGTTTGAATCACTGTGGCTGCATGTCTTGTGCCTAACAATCAGGCGGCAATCCATGCATGTCTTGCAGTTGTCGAACAGCTGCAAGACATGTAGCCACGACAACTCAAACACAGTATTAGAGCACGCTCGTCTAACATTTTATGCGAGCACACTCGCTCATCACGAATAGCTATCTACTGTGTATGGGACAGGGGAAGCTTTAATGTCACATGACTCAACAATTAAAGTATGAAAAATAGACTTGAGAAATTACTTGCACCCACAAGATACAGGACAAGTGAGACGCAATGGTAAAAAAAAAAAAAAGAATGCTTTTCTTTCACTCTTTATCCAGTTCATTAACACATTTATTGTTTTCCTTGATGGAAATAAATCTATTCACAAAGTCAGGGTTAATAAGCATCCATGCAATGTGATACCTTCCCAGTTAATAACATTAGGTCTGCCCCCTTCAGCATCATCATAAGGGCACATTACTATGAACAACCCTTGTACTAAGACAGAGTTTATCTACATAAAAATATATATTTTTTAAATAATTATATCCAGCACGGAAAGTTAAAAGGAGCTGTCCACTATCTGACAACCCCAGCTTAAAAAGAGCTGAGCAAAAAGAGTCCCAGGACCCTGACACAGCTGATACATGGGGAGTGCCTGGAAGCTGGAGCAGAGCTCTGTTTTCATAGGCAGTTTGTTCAAAAACATTGCAATTATACTAGAATATTAGATGACTGGAAAATAACAATGACTGCAATTCATATAGGTAATTTAGAGAAAATATGAGGAAATATTTTTTGCATAATAATTTGGAACACAGTGTATGTATAAAGTATGTGGCTTGTGTGTGTTAGGCGCCGGGTTCCTGTCGCTGCACAGCGGGAATCCCGAGCCTTGCTTGCAGTGTTCTCCCATTCCTCTCCAGCCACAGAGGAGGTTGCTCAGCAGACTCGTCGGTTCCAGCGCTCTGCCCAGACTAGCTCCGTGGGTTTCGTTGCTGCTGCCACCTCTGGGCCAACTATAGCAACGCATGCTGGTCAGCAGCGAGTCTCTCCAGGGACTAAGTCCTCCTGTCGGTCCACTGAGCATGCCCGTGGAGTGATCTCCCATTGGAGATCGAAGGTCACGTGCTCAGGTCCTGCTCCTGTTCGGATTGGCCCATCCGAGAAGCAAGGAAGGTCCCGAACGCTCGCGGCTATAAAAGGTTCGCATGGCCGCTCGGCCATGCGCTAGGATAGACTGTATTTTCAGACTATAAGGAGTGAGTGATGAATGCACGTATGAATGTCTCTGGTGACTGACTCATTATGAAACCCCTACCCTTGGTACGCATGTGTTATGCAGCCTAGCCTGCTAGCGCCCAGGCTTAGGCGTAGGTAGGTCAGAGTCTGAGTCAGGCATTAAGCATCATCAGTGCAAGTGCTCCACACTCCATAGCCAGCGTCTTTAGCGGCATTCATGGTAGCGACACCGCGCGCTCAGTGGGCTTAGAGGGACTCTAACCCCATGTCCTTTGGGGTAGAGTCCTGTGGCCGCTTTCTGTGCGCTCATTGGCCGGGCTCTGTGAGCTAAACAGGCCCCGACATTTATGTTCAGCGGTAGTGCGGCTCTGTGAGTTAACAGAGTTCGCTCCTGTTCACACTGGGTGACGTAACCCACGTGTGACCTTTCCACACAGCTTTATACTTCCACCATTACCTAGCAGCAGTGTACCACCTCGGCACGGTGGACCCCGGGCTGCGAGCGCACCTACTATTATTTTATAATTTGGTGCGTTCCTCCAGCCCTAACATTATCCTAGCGCCAGGGTCTGGCTAGTAATGGCGGACGAACAGCGACTGCTGCAGTACATCCGGCAGCTGCAGGGCAGGTTGGCGGCTCTCGAGCGTCCAGCCTCAGCTGCGGATGTTACTGCGCTTGCTGCTCAGGCAGCCACAGAGGCTGTCTCCCGTGTGACCACTGACATCCCTGCCCCGACTTTTTCCCGCCTCCCGCTGCCCGAGAAGTTCTTTGGTGATATTGCCTCTTGTAGAGGTTTCGTGAGCCCATGCTCGATACAGCAGGAGCTGCTGGCAGCACGATTCCCCTCTGAGCGGGCCAAAGTGGGATTTATTATTTCCCTCTTGTCGGGCAGGGCTTTGGAGTGGGCCACACCGCTGTGGGAGCGTGGTGATCATGTGGTGCAAAGCGCCTCACGGTTCTTGGACACTCTGAAGCATGTCTTCCTGGGACCGCGAGTCACCCATGACACCGCGCTCCGGCTGCTGGCATTGTCACAGAGCTCATCCATGGTCAGCCACTTTGCCATCCAGTTCCGGATGCTGGCCTCGGAGTTAGATTGGCCAGATAAGGTCCTCATTCCGGCATTCTGGAGAGGTTTGGCTGGCCATGTGAAGGATGCTCTGGCCACCAGGGAGATTCCTGCTACACTGGAGGAGCTTATCACCGTCTCCACCTGTATAGAACTTCGCTTTGCCGAGCAAGGGTTGGAGCGGTCCCAGTGTAGGCAGAGGTTTAGGTTGGCACCCAGTTTTGCTAAACCTCTGGAATCTCCCGATCGGGCGTCCGAGTGTCAGGGGGCTTCCCGCGAGGGATCCAGGCCCCGACCCGCTCGAGCCCCTGTGATCTGTCATGGTTGCCAGCAATCCGGTCACTTTGCCAACCAGTGCCCACAGCAGCTGGGAAGACGCTCGCACCTAGTGGCCGTAGGAGGCGGCTCACTAGAATCTGCGGCGTTTTCCTCCAAGTTGTCTTTTAAGAGGACACTTGGGTTTGGTTCCTCCACTCTGGGGGAGGAGGTTTGTGTGGATTCCAGAGCGGAGGGCAATTTTATGTCATGTGCCTTCGCTCAATGGCACGCGATACCACTGCTTATGATGTCCAAGCCAGTCACTGTCAGAGTAGTGAATGGCGCGACTCTACCCTCACAGATTACACACCAAATCGTTCCACTGTTACTCTCGGTGTCTCCATCTCATCAGGAGACTATATCCCTCCTCATCATGCACGAGGGTTGCGGTATCACTCTCCCCTTATAGAGTGGATTTTAGGGAGAATTCTTGGTTGGAGTAAGTCATGTGAGGGTAGATGTCTGAAGGAATGCGTCCGGTTTGCCTCCACCGACGTCCCTGCAGATCTTTCCTCGCTTCCCAAACACTATCGACAGTATGTTTAACGTGTTCTCCAAAAAGGCGTCGGAGACACTTCCACCGCATCGCCCCTGACTGTCCTATTGACCTCTTGCCTGGTGCTGAGCCTCCCCGGTGTCAAGTCTATCCCCTATCTCTCCCAGAGACAGAGGCCATGTCTCAATACATCAGGGAGATTCTGACAAGAGGATTCATTAGGAAGTCAGTGTCACCAGTGGGCCGGGATTCTTCTTCATCCAGAAGAGTGGGGAACTACATCCTTGCATCGATTACAGGGGTCTTAACGCCATCAATGTTAAGAATAAGTATCCTCTACCCCTGTTTGATAGGCTACAGGGAGCGAGAGTGTTTACCAAACTTGATCTGCGGGGGGCTTACAACCTGATTCGCTTACGTGATGGGAACAAATGGAGGACGGCATTTAACACCAGAGACGGGCACTATGAATATCTGGTGATGCCCTTCGGGCTTTGTAATGCCCCAGCTGTCTTCCAAGACTTTGTGAACGTTATCTTCCGGGATATGCTTACCACCTCGGTAGTAGTCTATCTGGATCATATTCTCATCTACTCTCCAGATATTGACTCCCACCGGAGAGATGTTTGCAAAGATTTCGACCTCCTGCAGGCAAACTCCCTCTATGCCAAGTTGGAGAAGTGTGTGTTTGAGCAGGAGTCCTTGCCTTTCTTAGGCTATATCATCTCTGCCCAGGGTTTGGCCATGGATCCTGCCAAGCTACAGGCGGTGATGGATTGTCAGGAACCTCATTCTCTCAAAGCGGTGCAGCGCTTTATGGGTTTCACAAATTACTATCGCCAATTCATTTCCCACTTCTCAACTTTGGTAGCACCATTGGTAGCCCTCATCAAGAAGGGTGCAAACCCAAGTTGTGGTCAGAACCTGCCTCCAAGGCCTTCTCCTCTATGAAATCCCATTTCGCTAGCGCTCCCATTCTACATCGCCTCGATGTGGATAAACCCTTCATTCTGGAGGTGGATGCCTCTTCCGTCGGTGCTGGAGCGGTCCTGTTCCAGAAGGACTCGCAAGGTCGGAAGCACCCATGCTTCTTCTTCTCCAAGCCCTTCACACTGGCAGAGAGGAATTATTCCATCGGGGACAGGGAGTTGCTAGCAATGAAGTTGGCCTTTTCAGAATAGAGACACCTCCTGGAGTGGGCTCGCCACCCTTTCCAGGTGTTCACTGATCACAAGAATTTGGTCTATTAACAAAAAGCCCAGCGGCTGAATTCTCGCCAGGCCAGCGGGTCCTTGTTTCTCTCCCGATTCCACTTCACCCTGCATTTTCTCTCCGGGGAGAAGAGCGTCCGGGCCGATGCTCTCTCCCGCTCCGTGGTGTCATCGGAGGAGGAGGAGCCTCGGCTGATAGTCCCATCTGAGAGCCTGAGGACCGTGGCTCCGGTCGCCCTCGAGTCTGAACCTCCAGGCAAAACTTTTGTCCCTGCCCATCTGCGACCGGAGGTCCTTTCTTGGGCTCATTCGTCCAGAGTGGGTGGACATTTTGGGACCAAACGGACCTCTGAGCTTCTGGCGAGGATGTACTGGTGGCCGCATATGGCCCGTGACGTCAGGTACTATATTCAGGCATGTGTCTCTTGCGCTCAGAATTAGTCCTCTCGGCAGCGGCCCGCTGGGCTACTCTATCCCCTACCGGTAGTGGACAGGCCCTGGGAGATGGTCGGTATGGACTTTGTGGTGGGACTGCCCAAGTCCTGTGGCAGCACCGTCATTTGGGTTGTCACCGACCATTTCTCCAAGATGGTGCATCTGGTACCACTCTCTCGGCTACCTTCTGCACGGGGCCTGGCAGCATTGTTTATTAAGCATGTTTTCCGCCTGCACGGCATGCCGGATAAGATTGTCAGTGACCGGGGTCCTCAGTTTGCGTCTCGGTTCTGGAGAGAGCTCTGCTCCCTGCGCAGCTAAATCTCTCCTCGGCCTATCATCCCGAGATGAACGGGTTGGTAGAGAGAGCCAACCAGACCCTGGTCACATATCTATGACATTTTGTCTTGGCCAGGCAGGATGACTGGGCATCCTTGCTGCCATGGGCCGAGTTCACTTTGAACAATGCTGTGGCCGACTCCACCGGTCAGACCCCATTCCTCCTAAATTATGGCCAGCATCTGCACGTCCCTGTGCCCATGCCCGTGTCATCCATCGACTCTAGGGTGGCCGACTGGGCAGTGGAGGCACGTGACATTTGGGATCGCACTCAGGATGCTATCCGGGCCTCCAAGAAGAGAATGAGGATCTCCGCTGACGCACACCAGCACCCTGCTCTGACCTTCGCCCCTGGTGTCTTAGTGTGGCTCTCCGCCCGAAACATCAGGCTGTGGGTCGAGTCCGCAAAGTTCACACCGCGCTACATTGGCCACTTCAAGGTCTTCAAGCAGATCAACCCTGTGGTCTACTGTCTGGCCCTTCCACCACACTTGGCTATCTCTGACACGTTCTATGTGTCCCACTTAAGCCTGTTCACATGTCCCGGTTCTCCGAGCCATCTGCCGAGATATCAGACCTGTCTTCGGATGAGTTTGAGGTCAATGCCATAGTGGGATGCAAGGTGATGCGGGGCAAGAAGTTTTATTTGGTGGATTGGAAGGGTCATGGTCCAGAGGCTCGGACCTGGGAGCCAGTGGAGAACATCCACGCTCCACTTCTCATTGCAGAATTTGAGCGGAGCGAGGCTCAGAGAGGAGGGGGGGTAATGTTAGGCGTCGGGTTCCTGTCGCTGCACAGCGGGAGTCCCAAGCCTTGTTTCCGGCGGTCTCCCATTCCTTTCCAGCCACAGAGGAGGTTGCTCAGCAGACTCGTCGGTCCCGGCGCTCTGCCCAGACTAGCTCCGTGGTTTTGGTTGCTGCTGCCACCTCTGGGCCAACTATAGCAATGCATGCTGGTCAGCAGCGAGTCTCTCCAGGGACTAAGTCCTCCTGTCGGTCCACTGAGCATGCCCGTGGAGTGATCTGCCATTGGAGATCGAAGGTCACGTGCTCAGGTTCCGCTCCTGTTTTGATTGGCTCATCCGAGAAGCCAGGAAGGTCCCGGACGCTCGCGGCTATAAAACGTTCGCATGGCTGCTTGGCCATGCGCTAGGATAGACTGTATTTTCAGACTATAAGGAGTGAGTGATGAATGCACGTATGACTGTCTCTGGTGACTGACTCATTATGAAACCCCTACCCTTGGTACGCATGTGTTGTGCAGCCTAGCCTGCTAGCGCCCAGGCTTAGGCGTAGGTAGGTCAGAGTCTGAGTCAGGCATTAGGCATCATCAGTGACTCGGCACGCCTCAGTGCAAGTGCTCCACACTCCATAGCCAGCGTCTTTAGCGGCGTTCGTGGCAGCGACGCCGCATGCTCAGTGGGCCTAGAGGGACTCTAACCCCGTGTCCTTTGGGGTAGAGTCCTGTGGCCGCTTTTTGTGCGCTCATTGGCCGGGCTCTGTGAGCTAAACAGGCCCCGGCATTTATGTTCAGCGGTAGTGCGGCTGTGAGTTAACAGAGTTCGCTCCTGTTCACACTGGGTGACATAGCCCACGTGTGACCTTTCCACACCGCTCTATACTTCAGCCATTACCTAGCAGCAGTGTACCACCTCTGCACGGTGGACCCCGGGCTGCGAACGCACCTACTATTATTTTATAATTTGGTGCGTTCCGCCAGCCCTAACTGTGTGTATATAGTATGTGGCTTGTGTGTGTATACAGTATGTGGCTTGTGTATATAGTATGTGGCTTGTGTGTGTATATAGTATGTCGTGTGTGTATATAGTATGTGGCTTGTGTATATAGTACGTGGTGTGTATATAGTATGTGGTGTGCGTATATAGTATGTGGTGTGCGTATATAGTATGTGGCTTGTGGGTGTATATAGTATGTCGCTTGTGGGTGTGTGTATATAGTATGTGGTGTGTATATAATATGTGGCGTGTGTATATAGTATGTGGCTTGTGTGTGTATATAGTATGTGGCGTGAATATATAGTATGTGGCGTGAGTATATAGTATGTGGCGTGAGTATATAGTATGTGGCTTGTATGTGTGTATATAGTATGTGGCTTGTGTGTGTATATATAGTATGTGATGTGTGTATATAGTATGTAGTGCGTGTATATATAGTATGTGATGTGTGTATATAGTACGTGGTGTGTGTATATAGTATGTGGTGTGTGTATATAGTATGTGGCTTGTGTGTGTGTATATAGTATGTGGCCTGTGTATATAGGATGTGGTGTGTGTATATAGTATGTGGCTTGTGTGTGTATATAGTACGTGGTGTGTATATATAGTATGTGGCTTGTGTATGTAGTATGTGGTGTGTGTATATAGTATGTGGTGTGTGTATATAGTATGTGGCTTGTGTGTGTATATAGTATGTGGTGTGTGTATATAGTATGTGGCCTGTGTATATAGGATGTGGCTTGTGTGTGTATATAGTACGTGGTGTGTATATATAGTATGTGGCTTGTGTATGTAGTATGTGGTGTGTGTATATAGTATGTGGTGTGTGTATATAGTGTGGCTTGTATGTGTGTATATATATTATGTGGTGTGTGTATATATTATGTGGCGTGTGTATATATTATGTGGTGTGTGTATATTGTACGGCTGTATGTTATAAACTTCTGTGAAGCCCTTGGGGGTTCAAAGTTCTCACCACACATCTAGATAAGTTCCTTGGGGGGTCTAGTTTCCAAAATGGTGTCATTTGTGGGGGGTTTCCACTGTTTTGGTACATCAGGGGTTTTCCAATAGCAACATGGTGTCCGATCTCAATTCCAGCCAAAAACGTCAAATGGCGCTGCTTCCCTTCCGAGCTCTGCCATGCGCCCAAATAGTCATTTACACCCACATATGGGGTATCAGCGTACTCAGGACAAATTGCACAATAACTTCTAGGGTCCTGTTACCCTTGGAAAAATAAAAATTGGGGGTGAAAAGATCATTTTTGTGGAAAAAATATGACTTTTTAATTGTACCGCTGTACGTTATAAACTTCTGTGAAGCCCTTGTGGGTTCAAAGTTCTCACCACATATCTAGATAAGTTCCTTGGGGGGTCTAGTTTCCAAAATGGGGTCACTTGGTGGGGTTTCCACTGTTTAGGTACATCAGGGGCTCTCCAAACGCAACATGGCGTCCGATCTGAATTCCAGCCAATTTTGCATTGAAAAAGTCAAACGGCGCTCCTTCCCTGCTGAGGTCTGCCATGCGCCGAAACAGTGGTTCCCCCCACATATCAGGTATCAGCGTACTCAGGACAAATTGCACAATAGCTTTTGCAGTCCAATTTCTCCTGTTACCCTTGGTAAAATAAAAAAAATTGAACCTGAAGTATTTTTTTTGTGAAAAAAAGTTAAATGTTCATTTTTTTTTAAATATTCAAAAAATTCCTGTGATGCACCTAAAGGGTTAATAAACTTCTTGAAAGTGGTTTTGAGCACCTTAAGGGGTGCAGTTTTTAGAATGGTGTCACTTTTGGGTATTTTCTATCATATAGACCCCTCAAAGTGGCTTCAAATGTGATGTGGTCCGTAAAAATAAAATGGTGTTGCAAAAATGAGAAATCGCTGGTCAATTTTTAACCCTTATAACTTCCTAGCAAAAAAAAATTTTGGTTCCAAAATTGTGCTGATGTAAAGTAAACATGTGGGAAATGTTACTAATCAAGTTTTTTGTGTGCCATATCTCTGTGATTTAAGGGCATAAAAATTCAAAGTTGGAAAATTGCGAAAAAACGCAAATTATTTGAATGAAATTTCACCACTATCATGAAGTACAATATGTCATGAGAAAACAATGTCAGAATCACCGGGATCCATGGAAGTGTTTCAGAGTTATTACCTCATAAAGGGACAGTGGTCAGAATTGTAAAAATTGGCCTGGTCATTGACGTGCAAACCACCCTTGGGGCTTAAGGGGTTAATAACAAAATAACATGATGTGTTAAAAATGATGCAAATGTAAAGTAGACATATGGGAAATGTTAGTTATTAATTATTTTGTGCAGCATGACTACCTGGTCTAAGGATATAAAAATGGAAATCTTGAATATTGCAATTTTTTTAAAAAAATTGTTGCCAAAATTGTGATATTGTCACAAATAAATGCAAAAAATATCAATTTAAATTTACCACTAACATTAAGTACAATGTGTCACGAAAAAACAAACGTAATAAAAAAGAAAAATTCAACTCACCTGAGTACGGACTATTCCTTATCTGTTCCTGCACAGAAGAAGTTGAGCAACCAGTTCAAAGGAGAAAGGAGTTGAGGAATCCAGCAGGAATAATGATTAAAATTTCAATTTTATTATTCCATATTAAAAGAAAAAATGTTAGTATATCACAGCACTAAGCACATACAGTGGGGCAAAAAAGTATTTAGTCAGTCAGCAATAGTGCAAGTTCCACCACTTAAAAAGATGAGAGGCGTCTGTAATTTACATCATAGGTAGACCTCAACTATGGGAGACAAACGGAGAAAAAAAAATCCAGAAAATCACATTGTCTGTTTTTTTTTCATTTTATTTGCATATTATGGTGGAAAATAAGTATTTGGTCAGAAACAAAATTTCATCTCAATACTTTGTGATATATCCTTTGTTGGCAATGACAGAGGTCAAACGTTTTCTGTAAGTCTTCACAAGGTTGCCACACACTGTTGTTGGTATGTTGGCCCATTCCTCCATGCAGATCTTCTCTAGAGCAGTGATGTTTTTGGCTTTTCGCTTGGCAACACGGACTTTCAACTCCCTCCAAAGGTTTTCTATAGGGTTGAGATCTGGAGACTGGCTAGGCCACTCCAGGACCTTGAAATGCTTCTTACGAAGCCACTCCTTCGTTGTCCTGGCGGTGTGCTTTGGATCATTGTCATGTTGAAAGACCCAGCCACGTTTCATCTTCAATGCCCTTGCTGATGGAAGGAGGTTTGCACTCAAAATCTCACGATGCATGGCCCCATTCATTCTTTCATGTACCCGGATCAGTCGTCCTGGCCCCTTTGCAGAGAAACAGCCCCAAAGCATGATGTTTCCACCACCATGCTTTACAGTAGGTATGGTGTTTGATGGATGCAACTCAGTATTCTTTTTCCTCCAAACACGACAAGTTGTGTTTCTACCAAACAGTTCCAGTTTGGTTTCATCAGACCTTAGGACATTCTCCCAAAACTCCTCTGGATCATCCAAATGCTCTCTAGCAAACTTCAGACGGGCCCGGACATGTACAGGCTTAAACAGTGGGACACATCTGGCACTGCAGGATCTGAGTCCATGGTGGCGTAGTGTGTTACTTATGGTAGGCCTTGTTACATTGGTCCCAGCTCTCTGCAGTTCATTCACTAGGTCCCCCCGCGTGGTTCTGGGATTTTTGCTCACCGTTCTTGTGATCATTCTGACCCCACGGGGTGGGATTTTGCGTGGAGCACCAGATCGAGGGAGATTATCAGTGGTCTTGTATGTCTTCCATTTTCTAATTATTGCTCCAACAGTTGATTTCTTCACTCCAAGCTGGTTGGCTATTGCAGATTCAGTCTTCCCAGCCTGGTGCAGGGCTACAATTTTGTTTCTGGTGTCCTTTGACAGCTCTTTGGTCTTCACCATAGTGGAGTTTGGAGTCAGACTGTTTGAGGGTGTGCACAGGTGTCTTTTTATACTGATAACAAGTTTAAACAGGTGCCATTACTACAGGTAATGAGTGGAGGAAAGAGGAGACTCTTAAAGAAGAAGTTACAGGTCTGTGAGAGCCAGAAATCTTGATTGCTTGTTTCTGACCAAATACTTATTTTCCACCATAATATGCAAATAAAATGAAACAAAAACAGACAATGTGATTTTCTGGATTTTTTTTTCTCAGTTTGTCTCCCATAGTTGAGGTCTACCTATGCTGTAAATTACAGATGCCTCTCATCTTTTTAAGTGGTGGAACTTGCACTATTACTGACTGACTAAATACTTTTTTGCCCCACTGTATAGCAGCGTTTAACCAATGCGTTTCGACTAACGTCTTAATCATGGCATGATCTTCTCGGAAAAAGTCAATCAGCCTTAAAATCAGTGAGATGCGTTGAAATGTTCCAGAGTTATTACCTTATAGAGTGAGAGTGGTCAGATTTCTAAAATTTGGCCTGGTCATTAAAGTCAGTCACTAAGTGTTTAAATGCCTGTTTACGCAGGCAGCCCAAAGTAAATAATATGCACTGAACAATCCATACTAGATCGGCTCAATGCACATAGGCTGCTATAGTTCTTGGCAGTGAGGACCCTGTTTACACAGGACAATGCACTTCCTAGAACAATGATTTTTTGCGCCTCACATAAAATTACTTTCCTCGATGAACGAGCATCTTGCTCATTCATCGGGTGACAGTCAGCCTATTTACTTGGCAAGACAATAGTGAAACAAGTGTTTTTAAAGGGAATCTGTCACCCTATTTTTCGCCTATCAGCTGCCGACACTGCCATCAGGGGCTTATCTACAGCATTCTGTAATGCTGTAGAAAAGCCCCAGATGTAACCTGAAAGATAAAAATAAAGGAGTTAGATTATACTCACCCTGGCGTTCGGTCCGGTCCGATGGGTGTCACCGTTCCGTCCAGGCGCCTCCCATCTTCATACGATGATGTCCTCTTCTTTGCTGCCTGTCGTGGCTCCATCCACATGGTCGCCGCTGATCGCATTAGACGTACTATCCCGTCCTTGGGAATTAAGTCCCAGGGCACATGGACGGGATAGTACGTCTAATGGCAGAAAGGGGTTAAAGGGAACCTGTCACAAGGTTTGGCAGATACAAGTTACGGCCACCGCCTTTCAGGGCTTATCTACAGCATTCTATAATGCTGTAGATATTCCCCTGATCTGACCTGTAAGAAGAAAAATAACTTTTATTATACTCACCTGCAGGGCGGTCCAGTCCTCCTGCGCAGGCATACTTATTTGCCCAGTTGAGGGCAGAGCAAATTTCTGCAGCGTGCAGGCGCTGGGCCTCTCTGAACTCTCCCGGTACCTGCGCACTGCAGTACTTTACTCTGCCCTCAACAGGGTAAATAAGTACGCCGGCACAGGAGTGCAATGCCGGGGAGCCTGTGGATGATGCAGGGATGCATCATCCACATGAAGTAAGCAGGAGGGCGGCATCGCAAGAAGATGGGAGGTGCCAGACCAAGACCTGTGACATCGGAGCAGACTGCACCACAGGTGAGTATGATAAAAGTTATTTTTCTTCTCTTGCAGGTTGAATTGAGGGCATATTTACAGCATTAGAGTGCTGTAGATAAGCCCTGAAAGGAAGTGACTGTAACTCGTATCGGCCAAAACTGGTGACAGGTTGCCTTTAACAAAACCTGCTTCTTTAGGAACATATTCAGATTTAAATTGACTTTGAGGGGCCAATATGTTGTATATTGGAAACTCCACAAAAAGTGATACCATTTTAAAAACTACACCTTTCATATACTTCAAAACTGCTGTCAGGAAATTGTTTGACCCTCAAGGTATTAATGCAAAGTGGAATGAAAAAAGTTTTTAATTTACCTCTAAAATGGTGCTTTAGCCCCAATTTTTTAACTTTTACAATCACAATCAATAGCACAACATAATGGACTGCAACATTTGTTAGCCAGTTTCATCAGCGCGTGTCTGATACTCGACAAGTGATCAGAAACCTCTGGGGTCAGAAGGGAAGGAGCACCATTTTAGTTTTGGAACATGAATGTGGCTGAAAGAAATTGCGAGCAACATGTTGCATGCAGACCAACTTATATTTCAGATCATCTCTTTACATTTTCTGTTTCAGTCTGTTTGCATTCAGTGCATATGAAGGTGTGGCCTGCCTAAAGGTGTGGCCTGCCTTTTTGTTTAGCTGAATATTATATTTGTTTAGATCCCCATGGCTGCATGTCCACTAGCCGGGTTTAAGTCCTTTGCCCTTATCCACATGCACATCACTTAACAAAGGGTAAGGTTTTAACATTAGAGGTTAGGACCTTCCCTGAATAGGGTCACTGTGACATGGTGGATGGCTTTTGCCTTTTTTTAATCAAAATTATGTTAACTAAGAACAGTATGTCATTTACATGCACTATTCCTGGTTATTTATTTGCTGCAGGTAGAGTTGAGCGAAACAGGTCGAAAATTTTCAAAAGTCGCCGACTTTTGGCAAAGTCGGTTTTCATGAAATGAAACCCGACCCTAGGATGAGGTCGGCCACGAGGTCAGCGACTTAAGCGCCAAAGTCGCGTTTCAAAAGTTTGTTTTGCGCTCTTTTTCAGCCAATCAGGATCCACGGACACTGTGGGCAACGTGATGACATAGGCAGGGGTCACCACCATCTTTCAGAAGGGCATGCAAGTGATTGGCTGGCTTTGGTGGGCGTCACAGGGGGTATAAAAGGGCGTGCACGCCCACCGCCATGTTACTCATGCTGATCTCAGAATAGGGAGAGCTGCTGCTGCTGATGATTTTGTAGGGAGAGCATTAGGCAGGGAAGAAGACACCAAAAACTGCTTCTGCTGCTAGCGATTTTGTCTGTACAACACACCAGTCACTGTGTGTGCAGTGCAAGTGGAGGCTATATTTTGCTGGATCAGCGGTGTTGGTTATTAGGCTGCCTTCTAAGGCTTCCTGACGGCTGCATTGCTGTTTACCCACTGCTCAGCAAACTGCTTTTTTAAAAGCAATCCCAATTTTTTTTTTTTGTCCTAGTGAGGTACTGAGCGTGCATTTTTTCACACCATACAGCGGTGCACACTCCTCACACAGTACCGTGTAACGGCTGTTATCACAGCCACAGTGAAGCTGTGTGTCACTCTGTAAGAATAAGTCGAGGACATGTTCTGTTCTTACAGACCTGCACCTTCTAGTTTTGTCTAGTTTTCAAACAGTTAAATATATTTGCTGTTTGATCACATTCAAAACTATAGAGAGACAGCATGTGTCAGTCCGTATACTTAAAAAACACAGAGCTTGACAATTTTACGTACACCGGACAGCCGTGTACGTGCACGCTCCTCTCTCAGTACCATGTAACGGCTGTTATCACGGCCACAGTGAAGCTGTGTGCCACTCTGTAAGAATAAGTCAAGGACATGTTCCGTACTTACAGACCTGCACCTTCTAGTTTTGTCTAGTTTTCAAACAGTTAAATATATTTGCTGTTTGATCACATTCAAAACTATAGAGAGACAGCGTGTGTCAGTCCGTATACTTAAAAAACACGGAGCTTGACAATTTTACGTACACCGGACAGCCTGCGACATCGAGCCTGTCACATAGCGCTGTGATATTCAGTGGGCCTCACACAATCCAAAAGTGTCCAGTGTCCACAAGTGTGTGCAGAAATTCAAAATCTCCGTTATCCTCTAGTGACATTTTTCACACCTGCGACATCGAGCCTGTCACATAGCGCTGTGATATTCAGTGGGCCTCACACAATCCAAAAGTGTCCAGTGTCCACAAGTGTGTGCAGAAATTCAAAATCTCCCCTGTCCTATAGACACCTTGTACCTCGTTTTACATTACTATATAGTTTGTTGGATTTTGTCTACATTTCTACCAAAAATGAGGAAGGCTGGAATTGGGCGGGGGTTGGCAGCTGGTAATGATGGTGTTGGTGGTGGATCTGATGGTAGCGGCAAAAGCAAAATAGGACAAAATGCAGGAGGTGTTGAGCCTGCGTCATCGTCTGGCTCCACAAGGCCTCGAAGGCTTAGTTTTCTAGGAGTTGGCAAACCGCTTTTAAAGCCAGAGCTTCAGGAAAAAGTTTTGTCTTACATTGCTGACTCAGCCTCCAGCTCTATCGCCTCCTCTTCTGAAGTTGTAAAAAATAAAAGCACTGAGTCATCATTGGAGGCTCATGTTCATGAACCACACCTTTCCTTGTGTCCTTCACCCCAACCAAGATTGAAGGATGACGCAGGCCATACTACTGATTACTCCATGGAGCTGTTTTCACATACCATGCCTAGATTATCAAGTGAAATGGTGAATTTCCCAGGCCAAGATGAATCTGACATGGAGTGCACTGATGCACAGCCACTGATAGATGATTCTGCTGGTACATTCACTCAGAGCACTACATTGTCCTCGCAGTGTACAGAGCCAGATTCTGACCCTGATGAGACTCGGGTGCCCCTTCCCGCACACTATACCACCATACACGGTGACACAGAGGAAGGTGCACATGACATTGAAGAGGAGGTGATGGATGACCCAGTTGTTGACCCAGATTGGCATCCATTGGGGGAAGAGGGTGCTGCTTCCAATAGCTCAGATGAAGAGGAGGAGCATCCACAGCAAACATCGACATCGCAACAGCTGTTATCTGGCAGGCCCGGAGCACTCCAAAGACAGGTTCCAAAAATCAAAAGAGTTGCTGGACAGCTTGTCCAGAGGGTCAAAATATCACAGCGTGCTAGGCCGCAAAATGTCTGCCAAAGTAGGAAGAGTGCAGTGTGGCACATTTTTTAACAAAATCCTCATGATCAGGCCAAGGTTATCTGTAAGAAGTGCGCAAAGACCTTTAGCCGAGGGAAAAATCTGAAAAATTTGAATACCAGTTGCATGCTTAGACATTTAACCAGCATGCACTTGCAAGCGTGGACACAACACCAAACCTCAAGTACCACATGTGCAACTGATCACAAAGAAGGTAGTCAGCAACGCTACATTGTTTCCCCGACTGTAAGCCCACCGGTTAGCACAGCAGCAAATGTTGAGGTGTTGTTGCAAGGCCACAGCAGTCAGGGAATCCCACTGTTATATCAATGAAAGACTGAATCTAGGCCATCAGAAAGAACACCAACTCCATCACCATCATCAACCCTCTCTCAGTCCGCCCTGCCCACCACTACTTCCACCATATGCAGCTCTCAAGTCCAGCTCACCCTCCCAGACACTATGAGTAGGTCAAGAAAGTACTCAGTCTCTCATCCGCGTACACTGGGTTTGAACGCCCACATTGCCAAACTAATCTCGTTAGAGATGATGCCCTTTCGGTTGGTGGAAAGGGCAGCTTTCCGCGAACTCATGGCCTATGCAGTACCACGCTATGACCTACCCAGTCGCCACTTCTCTCGCAAAGCCATCCCAGCCCTCCACCATCATGTGAAAGACCGCATTGTCCATGCACTCAAGCAGTCAGTGAGTGGAAAGGTGCACCTCACAACTGATGCATGGTCCAGTCGGCATGGCCAGGGCCGTTACGTGTCCATCACTGCGCACTGGGTTAATGTGGTGGATGCAGGGTCTACAGGGGACAGCGGTGGTGGGACAGTGCTGCCTAGCCCACGGTATAGGAAACAGTTGGCTGTAGGCGTTCGACCCTCCTCCTCCAGAAGCGAAAGCTCGTCCACAGAGCGCAGTCGTACGAGCACTCCATCTGCAGCTGCCACTGTTGCACACGAGGTGTCCCCCTATCGAGCAGCTAGTGGAAAGCGTCAGCAGGCTGTGTTGCAGATGATGTGTTTGGGCGACAGACACACTGCCGAGGTGCTGGCCGAGTACTTTCAGCGACAAACTGAGTCATGGCTGGGCAGTGTACATCTTGAGGCAGGCAAGTTAGTTAGTGATAACGGCCGTAATTTTGTGGCAGCCATAGCCCTTTCAAAACTCAGCCACATACCTTGCTTGGCTCACACCTTGAACCTGGTGGTACAGTGCTTCCTCAATAATTATCCGGAGCTAACAGCCCTGCTCCAGAAGGTGTGAAGACTGTGCGCGCACATCCGCCGGTCACCTGTACACTCCATTCGTATGCAGAAGCTGCAGCGATTGCTCCACCTTCCCAACCACCGCCTCATTATCGACATTGCAACAAGGTGGGACTCCACCCTGCACATGGTTGAGCGGCTGTGCGAGCAGAGACAGGCCATAATGCATTTGTGGGAGGATACACGGCCAGGCACTTTGAGAGCAGACATGGAGTTGACAGGTGTGCAGTGGTCGAAGCTGAAAGACCTCTGTAAAGTCCTTCAGTGTTTTGAGGAATGCACATGGCTGGTAAGCGCAGACGACGTCATCCTAAGCATGAGCATCCCACTTATGCGTCTGCTCATGCAAACTTTGATGCACCTTAAGGAGCAGGCGTCTGCAGCCAATGTTGACGAGGAGGAAGAGGTGGAGGGAATCCTTGATGACATTCAGCCATTGTCTGCTCAGGGACCTTTCCTGGACGAGGTGGAGGAAGAAGAGGAGGAGGAGGATGATGATGGGGATGATTACTTAGGGGAGGAGGATGCATCTCGTGGGGCAAGTGAAAATGTTCGCGTGGCAAGGTCTGGTACAGGGTTTGTGCGTGACTGGAGGGATGTGGATTTGCCAGAAAGTGCTCCTCCACCCAGCACTCGCAGTGCATCATTGACACCGGGAACATTCGCCCACATGTCAGATTATGCCTTGCAGATCCTAAAAAGGGACCCACGCATTGCCAAAATGATGAACGATGACGACTACTGGTTGGCCAGCATCCTGGATCCACGCTATAAAGGCAAATTGCAAAACATCATGCCACAAGAGAACCTTGACCTAATACTGGCTACTAAACAAGCAACTCTGGTTAATCGGTTGGTTGAGGCATTCCCAGCACACAGCAGCGGTGATGGTCCTCACACGAGCCGTATGGGCCGGGGGCAGCTTGGCAGAGGTGTTCGTGGTGCACATAGCAGAAGTGGCGTTGAAGACAGGGGTTTCATGACAATGTTGTGGACTGATTTTTCACGGACCGCTCACACAACTGTTAATACAGCATCGATGGAAAGTGACAGGAGACAGCAGTTGTCAACTATGGTTAACAACTACTTTTCCTCCCATATCGATGTTCTCCCGCACAGGTCATTCCCCTTTGACTATTGGGCCGCTAAACTGGACACCTGGCCTGAATTGGCACAATATGCCTTACAGGAGCTCGCTTGCCCAGCTGCAAGTGTGCTATCGGAAAGAGTCTTCAGTGCAGCTGGATCAATCCTGACAGAAAAAAGGACCCGTCTGTCAACCCAAAATGTGGATGATCTAACCTTCATTAAAATGAACCATGCATGGGTTTCCAAGGATTTTGTCCCACCTTCCCTTGATGACACATAGGTTGCCAGAAAAATGGCTTGCTTTGGTCCTCCTCCTATTCCGCGAACTTGACCTATTTTGCCTTTTGCAGCAGCTGAATGACCCACATCTACATATGCCACTTTGTAAACCTCCCAAAGTGGGCGGCCCCCCCATGGCCGGGGTCACCACCTAGCGCACAAAACCGTGCGAGTGCCGTTGCCCTGGACAGGTGGGTAGGCCGACTCTTGGGCGTGGGCACTGGCATAGGGTCCCTCATAGTGCAATCAAGTGTCTCTGACAGTGGTGGTGCACACCCGCCGTCAGACACACCGCCTTACTATGAGGGGCCCAGTGCCAGTACCGATGCCCACGAGTGTGCCCCCCTTGCTTGGGCAGGGCCCCAGCATTTGCAATGTTTACCTCTCCCTGCTCCTCCGCTGTGTAGTCTGGCCTGTCAAATCCTTCACTGGGACTGCCACTACAAATTGATTGATCTGAAAGATGATGGTTAAGATGTAGCTATGCCCTGTCCTGCTGGCCGGGCTCTAGCTCCAGATGATCAGTGGCTTCCATTTCTTATGGACGTCGACTCACAATTACATGCAGTGGTGGTTTATCATCAGCTTTCACAGTTTTCCTACTCACAAACGTGTGACATTCCGGCGCACATTTCAAAATGTGCCCTCTCATGGGCTTCTGTCTTTTGCACTCCAAAGTTACGTGACAGATCATGATAGCCAGTGAGCACCATGTTTACATCGCTCCCTGTGATAAAAATTGGATTGAGATGAGTAACAGTGATGGAATCAACGGAAGTGCGATACAGCAAGACTTTATTCACAAAAAAATGTTTTCACTGTCTCAACACACAAATTAATTGAGGGTCAGCATCGCCTATGAGAATTGTGATGGAAGTTTTTCCTGTGAATAATAATTCCTAGATTTCTGCAATCAATAGCCTTTATGTCACTAATTGTATGCATCTCATTTCCTATTGCGGAGAGGCTGGACTGTATTACTGAGACAGAAATATATATGAAGATTTAAAAATAACACCAAAAGTATATAGTTGTGTACGCCTCAAATGCATTTCCTTTTTTCCACTTTTTAGATTGCTGTGTAATCCATACTGAGAACACGGAGATTTTACATGTTTAAACTATGCTATATATACCTGCTATCCAGTGATAAAGTACCCTTTCTCAACTTTGTACAATCTGGTCAAATCCATACTGGGCCTGAGAACATCTGAGTCTGCCTCCTGATCTATAGACATATATTTTTAATGTGTAAACTAGGCTACATATATATGTGTTATCCGGTGAAACTGTACCCTTTATCAACTTTCTACAATGTTGTTGAATCCATACTGGGCCTGAGAACGGCTGTCGAGCTGTTAAGCAAGCTACAGCACCTGTGGTTTGGACACGTAATTTTTTCAGGAATGACGGTTAGGCCTAACTCCGGAATTGCGGTTGACCTGAACTTACTGGGAAATCATCGTTCGCGGGGAATAATCTGAATCCCAGATCCCCATCACTAACGGAGTTCAGCAGGTTATCTGCACCTGTAAGCGACAAAAGCTGGTCCTTTCAGTGTAGCGTGCATGCAGCCCCGGACATGTACTGGAATGCTAGACCTGTTATTGCTCGATCTCACGTGCAACAGCCTCGCGTATCCCTCTAGTAAGCTTGACGCATACCGCGGGGCCATGCCGGAGTCTCGGTCGTTAACGGAATAAAGCTGAGAAATCGCTAGCACAACTACAAACGGACATACCACACCACACACAGAATCGACAAAGCATGCAATCTGTCCATCTTTTCTGTAGCTTGTATGGTAGTGGTTTCCTGGGTGCAGTCCAATTAAGCCACAGGCTCCACTCCTGGTGGTGCCCTTTTGGACATTCCTTTAAGGTTCAGCTTTGCAATCATACTGCCCCCGGAAACCAAAAACTTTGCCTTCAGGGACGCTGTTTGGAGGTTCGTGGGAATAACGCCGCCCGATCAGCAGTCGGCATATGGGTCGCCCTCCCAGGGCTGTGGGGTACTCGGTACCGGGCCGGTGTCAGTGGGATGAGTCACAGCAGCGGTGACCCGGACGGTGGCCCTGGGCGCCCATGTAAATGGCGTGGTATAATGGTAAAGCGTTTATATAGATAGTTTGACGCCACCTGTGGTGTTCAGCAACATAGATGTTAGGCCGACGCTGCATTCAGATCCTCTGGGACTGATGGTGTTGTGCAGCAAAGATGGTGAAGCTCCCCACAGGTGGAGCTGGAGTCCCAGGGAAGTGTAGATGTAGTGATGGGGGAAAGGCACAGGCGGTGTAGGTGCTGGTACCCAGATGTAGCGGTGCTGGAATAACTGTAGGACACCAGAGCATGCAGTTCCAAAGCTTAACTCACAGTCTGCAGGTTACACAGATGCCTGCCTCCGTGCTGTGTCCTCCGGGTCAGGACCTCTGCCAACCTCCGGGACCAGAATGGAAAGCTCCCTTCCAACACTCCGCCAACATGTACCTTCCTGAACGTCTCCTTTCTAGCGCTTGTGGGGGAAGCACTCACAGGACCGTGGTTCACTGAAACGCCTCCTGTCTAACAGATGTTCCTCAGACTTTACTTGTATGGCAGACAGCTGTAGCCTTTTCCTTCTGCCTTGCACACGTCGATGCTGGGGCCTCCGAGCCCTAGTTGGGTACAGAGCATTTATAGCTGCTACTTTCCCTGGTTTCTGCTGCAGGAACGTCAGTGTCCCTACAAACTCGGAGACCGGAATCCGGACCATGCGCTCCAGCTAGGAGTGAGCCTTAACTCTGCTCATCCTCCAGCTCCCCTTCTCACGTCCACACACTTCCCCTTCCCTGCACAGAGTGCCCAAACTTACCTCCTCCCGACCATAGAGAGCAGCTCCTCAGCAGTCAGGTTCAGAGGTCTCCCTGCTGGCCTGGAGTGGGAAATGTGTTGTGTGTTGGTTTCACTGCTAGAGAGATCCTTCGTTGCTCCCAAGCTTGACAACACACTCCCTAGGAGGAAGGCAATGCCACAGTGGCGACCGTACTCTTGGGGACGCCACAAGTGCACTGAGGCCCAGCCACTGCTGGATGATGCTGCTGGTACATTGACCCAGACCACTACATTCCCCTCGCACTCTACACAGCCAGAATCTGACCCAGAGGAAACTCAGGTTCCCCTTCCCACATACTATACCACCTTACACGATGACAAAGAGGAAGGTGCAGATGAAAGTGCAGGTTCCTTGAGCAGGTGGGGGGGCATACTCATGGGCGATGGCACTGGCACAGGGCACCGCATAGTACGCAAAAGTGTCTCTGCCGGTGGGAGGGCCTAAACAGCCAAGTGCAGTGAGATGGAAGATGGGGACGACAAGGAGTTCAGAGTAGTGCAGGGATTCCCTATCAAGGAGACTTATGTAATTGTTTTCAATGTTGGGACAGCAATTTTTGGGGAGCACTATACTCTGGTGAATGATATATGGGGCCCACCATACACTGGAGCATTCCAAAGGTGGACATCAGACACAGGAGCAGCATTTACAGGGCCCATTATACACTAGAGCAGTAGAAATGGGGCCCATTATATATGGAGCATTATTTGGGCCCATAAGACAGTGGAGCTTCATCCATTGGGACCAACATATACTGTAGCATTATGTGGAGCTCATCATATACGGTTTGAAACATTATATGGGAATAATGATTCCGTATGGAGAAATATATGGGCCTCATTACTCTGTATAGCGCACTAAGCGCTGGCCATAATACTGTATGGAGTTATATACTGTCCGTTTTTGGAGGTATTGGAGAATTTAAAATGGATATCAGTCATGAGATGTAAGAAGTGAAGTATTTTTCATTGTACTATACTTCTATTTCTCTGCCGTATCGGAGCATCATGAGTTGTGGTATGTGTTAAAGGGGCGCTCTTTGGCCCTGGGCCCATGAAAACCTGGAGCCAGCCCTCCCCCCCACAACTGTAGCCAAATAACCCCCATTTTTCAGTGCGTAACTAGTATTATGAAGTTAATTAAGGTTGACAAGCTTCAGTAACAAAAATTTATGCTTTTGGCATTCAAATGGGCACTGTTGGTGTGTTTCCTGTCCTCCTCTCACTGCCGACTTTAATTCTCCATTAATAATCTTTATTTTTATATAGCGCTAACATTCCACAGCGCTTGACTTACATTGGGTTTCGTGTTTCGGGACGACCCCGACTTTTCCCTATAGTCGGCCGATTTTGCTCGACCCGACTTTTGGAAAAGTCGGGTTTCATGAAACAAAACTCGACCCTAAAAAACCAAAAGTCGCTCAACACTAACTGCAGGGTATTTGCCTGTTATGATTTTATCTTGGGTTTTCATCATGTTGCATTGGAAGAGCACCTGAGGTGCCTAAACAGCAGAACCCCCCCACACACAATTGACCCCATTTTGGAAACTACACCCCTCAATGATTATATTAAGGCATTTTGAACACACAGGTACTACACAAAATCTGATAACATTAGGTTGCCATATTGAAAATTTTCATTTTTTTTTCACAAAAATGTTGCTTTAGCACCAAATTTCTCACTTTTGCAAGAGGTAACACCAAAAAGTGGACCACAAAGTTTGTTGCCCACTTTCTTATGGGCATGACGATACCCCTATAGTCAAAAAGTTCTGTTTGGACAAACAGCAGGGCTTGGAGGGGAAGGAGCAATTGATGCCATGTCTGTGGTGTAAGGCCCTCATTTTTTTTTAAATGTGAATACTCCTTACTGGGTGTCTATCTGCTGCATTGGGTGCAGTGGAAGACCTGTCGGTCCCTATTATACTGTTTCTACTGTGGTTGAATTGATGCTACTTTGGTGGTGTTTGCCAATAATTTTTGGAAATGTCAACACTCATGGTTGAGTCTCCATTTGCTGAATTGAGTGTAGAGAAAGACCTGTTGGTCCCTATTATACTATTTCTACTGTGGTGAAATTGATGCCACTTCTGTGGTGTAAGGCCCTCATTTCTTTAAAGGTGAACACTCCTTGTTGGGTGTCCATCTGCTGGATTGGGTGTAGTGGAAGATCTGTCAGTCCCTATTATACTATTTCTACTGTGGTGAAATTGATGCCACTTTGGTGGTGTCTGCCCATAATTTTTGGAAACTTGAACACTCCTGTTGGGTGTAATTATGCTAGACTGGGTGTAGAGAAAGACCTGTCGGTCCCTATTAGACTATTTCTACTGTGGTGATATTGATGCCACTTCTGTGGTGTAAGGCCCTCATTTCTTTAAATCATAGAATCATAGAATCGTAGAGTTGGAAGGGACCTCCTGGGCCATCTGGTCCAACCCCCTGCTCAGAGCAGGATTCGCTAAATCATCCCAGTCAGATGTCTGTCCAGCCTCTGTTTGAAGACTTCCATTGAAGGAGAACTCACCACTTCTCGTGGCAGCCTGTTCCACTCATTGATCACTCTAACTGTCAAAAAGTTTTTTCTAATATCTAATCTGTGTCTCCTCCCATTCAGTTTCATCCCATTGCTTCTAGTCTTTCCTTGTGCAAATGAGAATAAAGTTGATCCTTCTACAATGTGACAGCCCTTTAGATATTTGTAGACAGCTATTAAGTCTCCTCTCAGTCTTCTCTTTTGCAAACTAAACATTCCCAATTCCTGCAACCTTTCCTCATAAGACAGGGTTTGCAGACCGGTCACCATTCTGGTTGCTCTTTTCTGAACTTGCTCCAGTTTGTTGATGTCTTTTTTAAATGTGAACAGTGCTTGTAGGGTATCCATCTGTTGTATTGGGTGTAGTGAAAGACCTGTCGGTGCATATTCTACTTTTTCTACTGTTGTGAAACTGATGCCTCTTTGGTGGTGTCTGACAATAATTTTTGGAAATGTGAACACTCCTGGTTAAGTCTCCTTCATGCGTGTTGCCTGTAGCAGTAGGCCTCTGAGACCGTCAGGCCTCCACTTACTTGGACTCAACTACCCGTGTTACTATCCTTAAATTTTTCTGACAATGTTAGTCTACAAAACTGATATTTGTGCCACCTGAGGGTGGCTCAGTATGAAATCAGATAGAGGTGTGCAGCCTTGCAGAAGCTGACAGCTCGTGGTTGCAGCCCCAGCTGTGAGCTTTGCCTGGCTGGTTATAGAGAATACAGGGGAACCCAAACAGGTTTTTTTAATTATTTATTTACAGCGCAGGAGCGGCCGATGAATACTCCCATCCGCCCCTCCTGCTCTCACTGTTATTAGTGGCAGCAGGTGTCGGATGATGGGAGCTGTAGGCCCATCATCTGACACCAGTGACTGGAGGTAAACTTTATACCTCCGATCACAGGTGAGCGCTCACGCTGTCTTCCGACAGCATGGGAACCGCGGCTATCTTACCGGCGGCGATGATTTCACCGTCGATCAGAAACGCTACGCTGGTGTTTCCCATGCTGTTACACCGACTTTTGTGCTGTGTATATTCGGCTATATTCGGTGATTTAATCAGCGATTAAATCAGCGAATATTGCAAATTTGACGATCATGAGCCGAACCAAACATTGAAATATTCGCTCATCTCTAGTAGTGTTCACTGGGTGATATTTGTGTGACAAGGATGAGAGCATTTTTGTTCACCTGGACAGGTTATGCATTAGTAGGCACAACTCAACAATTAAGCGACTTTCCATGAGCACTAATCGTGGCAACAAGTTTCAAAAGCCAAATGCCTTCCATTATTTTGTGTGTTGAGGTAAACGAACATGTGGGGAAAAAAAAAGAAACATCCTCCTCCCACGAACCAAATAAAATAATGCATGGCTTTTTTGAATAATCCACAAAAAATATTTACAAGACTCTGTGTAAATATGCAATGCTTTTCACATGCCATGAAGAAGGATCTGAAACGCGTTGCATATCTATACTCTGTCTTGTTCATATTTTTTATGAATTATCCAATAAAATCATCTATTATTACATTACACACAGACTATGTGATTCCTAGTAAACAAGCATGTATCCCACTGTACACATCTCCGAAAGGTCATTTTGGACTTCAGCATGTGATTCCAAAGGCAATACGCCTTTGAAGCACATTGCCAAAAACAAAATATTAAATTATTATAATAATATTCAGTCCTTCCCAAATCCTTGTTCTCCAGTGTGAAGCCCATCTCTCCTCAGCTTTTTCTCTCCTTGATTTCTAATGTATACTGAGTGATAAAGGCAGGAGACACAAGAAGGAAGACGGCACAGATTCTCCCCAAACTCTTGCACCCACTCTTTCACAAATTAACAGGTTCTTATGTGACCTCTGAGTCTTCAGAGCCTGGTCAGAGCTGTGACTGCTGTGAATATAGCTTTGCCACTAGAGAATGAAGGAAGGAAAGAATTTTTATTTGATGAGATGCCACTCATCTCTATTCTTAAAGACGATATCAATAATTAAAAAAGCATGGATACTTTCTTCACAAACAGACCGGTGCATGGATTGTTTCTGGTATGGCAGCTTAGCAGTAGTGAAAAGAATGTGATTGAGCTGCAATATCAAGTGAAAACTTTTGAACATGTGTGACACTGTTTTTGGACAAAAGCAGAAATAGTTTTCTAATTCTGAGCAGCCCTTCTAATTAGCCCTCGACTGTATAATTCTTGTCTCAAGTGACAGTATTCTTATCTATTTTACTCCCTTATATAGCGCCATTAAATCTACAGCGCTTTGCAGACATTATCCGCAATGTCCCCATTGGGGACATCACAATCTAGATATCAACATATCAACTCTAAGCAGATGTTGTCTATGGTAAGATTTGAACCCAGGAGGACCCCAGCGCTAAAAAGCTACAGTGCTAACCACTGAGCCACTGTGCTGCCTGTTTTCCTTGCGGTAGATAAATATCAGTAATTTGTGCTGTACATACCTTCCTTAGGAAGTGGTATAATAAATAATTCTGAAGTGTCGGATAGGTCGAGACAATCATGTGGATGTATTCCCAGAAGAGATCTACAAAGCCCAATGAAGATCTTAAAATAGTAATTATCAGCAGGGTGCCAGACAGTATAATGTTGCTAGAAACTGCTGATTTTATAGTGGGCTTATATGCATGTTTAATTAAAATGCATCTAAATTGTCAATGGCTGTAGGCAAAATGTCAATATAAGCTTCCACTGAGCCTAGGATAAGTCGGTATGTGATCGTTAATAAAAGGTTTTACCTTTCCCTTGTATATAAAGGATGCCGATCTGTCATAGGCAGAGAGTCAAGGGTGGAGAGTCATCAATGGGTTCCCCACAGGTCGAGAGGGTGGCTTGCGGAAGCTAATCGATTATTCTTCCAGATTGCCGTCCCGGCCGGTGACAAGCGTTCCTTACAGCTCTTCTCCATCGGTACGCAGGAGTCTGTGTGCCGCGATACAGTCCAGCGACGTCCTTCAAAACCAACAGGGCCTGGGTGACATAGGTGGTCACATGACTAGGTGAAGTAAGAGGCATGATGAGGGCCAATTTCTTCACATTTCGGAAATACAGTTTCCGTCATCAGGAATGGTCCAGGTAGTTGCATGACTGCCTTTCATCCTATGTGTCATGTCTTTCATCAATAGTTAGTAGAACACAAACAATTCTGCTTCGCTGTTTAGTCCTTTTGGCCTTAAAGAATCCAGGGGAAAGTTCCACCGGTTCTCTGCACAGGACATTTGTTTGATATAGCTCTCTTTCCTCCAGTTCTTATGTTTTTCCTTTCCTATGACATTTCATGTTCTTTTGTATAATATAGCAGTAAAAAAAAGTAAAAAACCTAATAAATTGTAAAATTAAGAGCCTAGGATGTCCTACATAATAACACGTAGGACTGTGATTACAGAAAAACCTATGAAGAAAGAAGGTCCTCCAAACAGCAGCATGTAATATAGATATTCAGTTTTATTTACACAAAAAATATTTAAAAATTAAAATTGTGGAGATGTTAACAGACCATACAATGAAAGAAAAAACACTAACACTGATTAAACATAGTTTCCATATGAATTGTGTCTGAGATTGCACACTGTAAGAAGAAATGACTGTAAACTTATTGGTCAATTTTTATCAAAAGATCAATAAATAAATAGAGTTGCAATAATGTCTTTGGTAATTCATCATCAATAAAGTGCAAAGTGCAGACAGACAGCTAATGGGCTGTATACACAGGCAGAGAAAAAAAGATACTGGAAGATGCTGGGATTTATCTCTGTTATCTCCTATGGAGATGTATGATTTATCAACATTATAAGTGATTCTATGAACAAAGCGTAAATATTCTATGGGAGGATCCAGAGGTAGCATCACAAAAAATATATGGTGACAGACAGATGGTTTTAAATGAGATCATAAAGAAAATATACTGCTAAATCCTGGCAATGTGGTCACTGCTATCTGACAAGTATTCAAACATATTGTACAGGTGCTTCTCGCAAAATTAGATCATCAAAAAGTTAATTTATTTCCTGTTCTTCAATACAAAAAGTGAAACTCATATATTACATAGAGTCACTACAAACAGAGTGATCTATTTCAAGGGTTAATTTCTGTTAATCTTGATGTTGATGATTATGGCTTACAGCCAATGAAAACTCAAAAGTCATCATCTCAGTAAATTAGGACAATTAACAAAAAAAACCTGCAAAGGCTTCTTATTAGAGTGATGAGTGAGTATACTCGTTGCTCAGATTTTCCTGAGCATGCTTGGTTTTTCACGAGCATGCTCGCGTGATCTCCGAGTATTTTGGCATGCTCGGAGGTTTAGTGTTTGTCAATGCAGCTGCATGATTTGCGGCTGCTAGAAAGGCTGAATACATATGGGGATTTCCTGTTTGTTAGGAATTCCACACATGTATTCAGGCTGTCTAACAGCCGCAAACCACTCACCTGTGTCGACAAACACTAAATCTCCGAGAACATCCAAATACTCAAAGATCACCCGAACATGCTCGGGAAAACCCGAGCAATGAGTATACTCACTCATCACTACTTAAGTCTTTAAAAAGGTCCTTTAGTCTGTGTCAGTAGGCTCCACAATCATGGGGAAGACTACTGACTTGACAGATGTCCAGAAGGCAGTCACTGACACACTCCACAAGATGGGTAAGCCACAAAAGGTCATTGCTAAAGAAGCTGGCTGTTCATAGAGTGCTGTATCCAAGCATATTAATGGAAAGTTGAGTGGAAGGAAAAAGTTTGGTAGAAAAAGGTGCACAAGCAACTGGGATAACCGCAGCCATGAAGGGATTGTTAAGAAAAGGCCCTTCAAAAATTTTGGGAATATTCACAAGGAGTGGACTTCTTCTGGAGTCATTGCTTCAAGAGCCACCACACATAGACATTTCCAGGACATGGGCAACAAGTATCGCATTCCTTGTATCAAGCCACTCATGACCAATAGACAACACCAGAAGTGTCTTACCTGGGCCAAGGAGAAAAAGAACTGGACTGTTGCTCAGTGGTCCAAGGTGTTGTCTTCAGATGAAAGTAAATTTTGCATTTCATTTGGAAATCAAGGTCCCAGAGTATGGAGGAAGAGTGGAGAGGCACACATTCCAAGCTGCTTGAGGTCTAGTGTGAAGTTTCCACAATCAGTGATGGTTTGGGGAGCCATGTCATCTGCAGGTTCACTGTGTTTTAAAAAGACCAAAGTCAGCACAGCCGTCTGCCAGGAAATTTTAGAGCACTTCATGTTTCCCTCTGCCGACAAGCTTTTTGGAGATGGAAATTTCATTCTCCAGCAGGACTTAGCACCTATCCACACTGACAAAAGTACCAATATATGGTTTAAAAACAACAGTATCACTGTGCCTGACCTTAACCCCATATTGTCATGAGGAAGTTAAGAAACACCAGACCCAACAATGCAGACTAGCTGGGCTTCCATAATTCCTCAGCAGTGCCACAAGCTGATCACCTCCATGCCAGTCCGCATTGATGCCAAAGGAGCCCCGACCAAGTATAGAGTGCATTTACTGAACATACATTTCAGTAGGCCAACATTTCAGATTTTAAAATCATTTTTCAAACTGGTGTTATAAATATTCTAATTTACTGAGATAATGACTTTTGGGTTTTCATTGGCTGTAAGCCATAATCATCAACATTAACAGAAATAATAACTTGAAATCGATCACTCTGTTTGTAATGACTCTATATAATATATGAGTTTCACTTTTTGTATTGAAGAATTGAAATAAATTGACTTTTTGATAATATTCTAATTTTGTGAGAAGCACCTGTAATCACCCAGTTTCCAGAGCACTCTAGTTTATCCCCTTAAGGCGTGTTTTGGCAGTTCTTCCTCAAATGGGGTGCATGTCAACTCTTAGCAGATTTTGTCTATGATGAGATCTGAACCCTGGACCCAGTGCAGTAAGGCTGGAGTGCTATCCACTGAACCACCGTGCTGCCTGTTTTTCCTTTCCTATAGCATTACATGTTCTTTTGTATAATATATGAAGTAAAAAAAAGCTACTAAATTGTAATATTACATGAAGGAATTTATTTTCACACAGGTGAGCTTCCACTTTAGAGATGCTCAATATGTGATAGCTTTTTATATAGCAGATATTCAAGACAAAAGAAGGACGTTGCGAAATTGATTCCAAAAGTACGGTACATGCTCATTAGAATAAAGTTTTCAATTTTGCTTCAGACCTCAGAAGTATAACCGATCTAAATGCAATTCCAACATTCACAAGCTGGCAAATTCACGATAATATAAAAGGATATTGTTTCAACGTGGCCATCCTCAGCTTCAAGGTTTTCATTTTATTCCCTACTGAGAACTGTATTAGTTGTGTATCCAGAAGGGAATAATAAAAAGCTGTATTTGCACTTGACAGAATGTGAGCAACACACAATGTTACATATAAATATAATATGTACACAATAGTTAACTTTTTCCTATATTACTGCCAGGGTTATCTATTTGTCTGCTTTCTTGAAAGTAGCATTAAAGTTCTACTTCAGCATTTATATTAAAAACAGCTTCACTTTCCATTTCCTTTTATAAATTTTAATTTCAAATGAAAAAAGAGGAAAACAATCAGATGAACAAATTGAAAATCTTTTCTATTCTTCTCTAAATGCCACATTTAGAATGAGCTGCTTATTGTGAATAATATATATATATATATATATATATATATATATATATATATATACACAGTTGTGGCCAAAAGTATTGACACCCCTGCAATTCTGTCAGATAATACTCATGTTCTTCCTGAAAATGATTGCAAACACAAATTCTTTGCTATTATTGTCTTCATTTAATTTGTCTTAAATGAAAAAACACAAAAAGAATTGTCCTAAAGCCAAATTGGATATAATTCCACACCAAACATAAAAAAGAGGGTGGACAAAAGTATTGGCACTGTTCAAAAAATCATGTGATACTTCTCTAATTTGTGTAATTAACAGCACCTGTAACTTACCTGTGGCACCTAACAGGTGTTGGCAATAACTAAATCACACTTGCAGCCAGTTGACATGGATTAAAGTTGACTCAACCTCTGTCCTGTGTCCTTGTGTGTACCACATGGAGCATGGAGAAAAGAAAGAAGACCAAAGAACTGTCTGAGGACTTGAGAAACCAAATTGTGAGGAAGCATGAGCAATCTCAAGGCTACAAGTCCATCTCCAAAGACCTGAATGTTCCTGTGTCTACCGTGCGCAGTGTCATCAAGAAGTTTAAAGCCCATGGCACTGTGGCTAACCTCCCTAGATGTGGACGGAAAAGAAAAATTGACAAGAGAGTTCAACGCAAGATTGTGCGGATGTTGGATAAAGAACCACGACTAACATCCAAACAAGTTCAAGCTGCCCTGCTGTCCGAGGGTACAACAGTGTCAACCCATACTATCCGTTGGCGTCTGAATGAAAAGGGACTGTATGGTAGGAGACCCAGGAAGACCCCACTTCTTACCCCGAGACATAAAAAAGCCAGGCTGGAGTTTGCCAAAACTTACCTGAAAAAGCCTAAAACATTTTGGAAGAATGTTCTCTGGTCAGATGAGACAAAAGTAGAGCTTTTTGGGCAAAGGCATCAACATAGAGTTTACAGGAGAAAAAAGAAGCATTCAAAGAAAAGAACACGGTCCCTACAGTCAAACATGGCGGAGGTTCCCTGATGTTTTGGGGTTGCTTTGCTGCCTCTGGCACTGGACTGCTTGACCGTGTGAATGGCATTATGAAGTCTGAAGACTACCAACAAATTTTGCAGCATAATGTAGGGCCCAGTGTGAGAAAGCTGGGTCTCCCTCAGAGGTCATGGGTCTTCCAGCAGGACAATGACCCAAAACACACTTCAAAAAGCACTAGAAAATGGTTTGAGAGAAAGCACTGGAGACTTCTAAGGTGGCCAGCAATGAGTCCAGACCTGAATCCCATAGAACACCTGTGGAGAGATCTACAAATGGCAGTTTGGAGAAGGCACCCTTCAAATATCAGGGACCTGGAGCAGTTTGCCAAAGAAGAATGGTCTAAAATTCCAGCAGAGCATTGTAAGAAACTCAGTGATGGTTACCGGAAGCGGTTGGTTGCAGTTATTTTGGCTAAAGGTTGTGCAACCAAGTATTAGGCTGAGGGTGCCAATACTTTTGTCTGGCCCATTTTTGGAGTTTTGTGTGAAATGATCAATGTTTTGCTTTTTGCTTCATTCTCTTTTGTGTTTTTCACTTAAGACAAATTAAATGAAGATAATAATACCAAAGAATTTGTGTTTGCAATCATTTTCAGGAAGAAACTGAGTATTATTTGACAGAATTGCAGGGGTGTCAATACTTTTGGCCACAACTGTATATATATGTATATATATATACATGTACTCCTACAAGTTTTAAAAGCTTCAGATATAGAAGTATTGAAGAATATGTCATTGATGGAGGTGTGTGACCGGGTACACATAACTACTCATATGCAAAATAGTTGCAAGTCAATTTTATGTATAAGATATCCAAGATGATTATCTATAAAATGACTAGTTGAAGAGACCGGCGCTGCCCGGCTTTAGTAACTAACTACGGATGGTTATAACAAATTATAATGATTATATCTATATATATAAAGCTGAGTGTAGAGCTACTACTACCCATAATATCCCACATCATCCCATCAGCCAGAGCCACCGGACAACTGCCACTAACATCCCACATCATCCCATCAGCCAGAGCTACCGGACTACTACCCATAATATCCCACATCATCCCATCAGCAAGAGCCACCGGACTACTACCACTAATATCCCGCATCATCCTGTCAGCAAGAGCCACTGGACTACTACTCCTAATATCCCACATCATCCTATCAGCCAGAGCCACTGGACAACTACCACTAATATCCCACATCATCCCGTCAGCCTGGAGTCAGAACCAGAGCGCTGAGTGGAACGGTCCTAATTTCCTTACTGGGGATCCCTTTAAGAGAGGCATGGTGTCAGAACCAGAGCGCTGAGTGGATTTACCCTGACTTCCATACCAATCATCCCTTTAATAGAAACCTGGGGTTGAGAATCAGAGCGCTGAGGGATTTACCCTAACTTCCATACCGGAGATCCCTTTAAGAGAGGCCTGGGGTCAGTACCAAAGCGTAGAGTGGATTTTCCCTTACTTCTGTACCGAGAATCACTTTAAGAGGGGACTTGGGTCAGAACCAGAGCGCTGAGTGGATTTGCCCTAACTTCCATACTGGTGATCCTTTTAAGAGAGCCTGGGATCAGAACCAGAGTGCTGAGTGGATTTGCCCTGACTTGCATACCAATGATCCCTTTAGAACCGTGGGGTCATAATCAGAGCGCCGAGGGATTTGCCCTAACTTCCATACAGGAGATCCCTTTAAGAGAGCCTGGGATCAGTACCAGAGCATTTGAAGGCAATTGCCCTGACTTCCATACCAGTGATCCCTTTAAGAGAGGCTTAGGGTTAGAATTAAAGTGCTGGATGGATTTGCCCTGACTTCCATACCAGAGATCCCTTTAAGAAGGGCCTGGGGTCAGTACCAAAGCGCAGAGTGGATTTGCCCTAAATTCCATACCAATGATCCCTTTAAGAGACCCTGGGGTCAGAACCACAGAGCTGAGTGGAACTGTCCTAACTTCCATACCAGGGATCCCTTTAAGAGAGGCCTGGGGTCAAAACCAAAGCACTGGATGGATTTGCTCTGTCTTTCATACCAATGATCCCTTTAAGAGGGAAGATGTGCCTATGGGATGGAGGATGTGTGATAGGGATATGGGCATGGGAGGGGGGATTAATTTCTGTCATGTGCTCTCTGCTCCTTTCATGGGTGCAGACAATTGCTAGGAGCTTATGTTCCCAGGGATGCTATATTTCTCCCACCATGTCAGCGTCTACTGCGGTGTTGTCAAGTGGGAAAACTGTTGCTCATAGCAACCAATCACAGCTCAGCTTCTTTTGAACAGCTCTGGTGAAATGAAAGATGCTTCGTGATTGGTTGGTGATACACACACACACATTCATTTTTATGTATAGAGATGGTTGTCTCACGTTCGAAGCAGTAGTGGATAGTGAGATATGGAGCCTGAAAGTCAAAAGCTCAAAAACATTGTTACCCTATCGATTGTCAGTGTAAATTCAAATTCTAAGAAGTATAATTTCTCCTTGTGGAGAATGACATGCTAAGCATGTCGAGATGAGGAGACTTAAAGCTGCAATGCTCCTCTGGGAAATATGCTAATTATGCAAATTGTCTCTTCAGAGAGGAAGAGGACTAGAACTCTTGTGCCACCTATTGGAAATAGCAATCCTAAAAGTCAATGTCGACCCTTTAATGAGCCTTGTTACATAACTTAGGATAAAAGCCAAGCCAGAATCTCAATTTGCAGACACTGTGTTTCGTGGTACTGCGAGACCTGTCCATCAGCCTCCTCCCACCTGAAGTATTTCTCAATTGGAGGAGTCTGATGGACAAGACAAGTTTTCCTATCAGTGGGTTTTTAATTTTAATACTTACATATTATTGTCACAAAATCATGTCCCTAACACATTTGTTAATAGAAATGTAAAGTAGCCAGCCCATTTAATGTTATTTCTCTTTAATTTTGCAGCGAGTTCTTGAATGAATGACACACTGCACCAGGAACATTGTGGTAAAGTGAAGAGCACGGCATTCTCCATCTAGCTACTGTACATGAAATAGAGGGCTTCGAAAACAACGTGGATATCTTGAAGCAAGAAAAGTAATAGAACATAGCAGGTCCGTTTATGCAAATATCACTCGATTAAAATGCATGAAACCTTACCTATTTCAATACGACTTTCATTTAGAATAATCTATGAAACAGAGGTCAAAGCAATCTCTTTAGTATTCCTACTGAAGTATCACTTCAAACAAAAGATTGTCTTAATGTGTTACATTTCCACATTTGTAGCCCAATGCTTGTCCTGCATCATGATTTTCATTTACACTCTGAGATCGGTGGAGGCTTCAAGCAGCAATTTAACAAACCATTATTGACATAGGTCACCTATGAAACTCAGATTTACATAAATCATTTGGCAGTAGAGAGCACTTTTACCATCACACTGTAGAAATAGCATATTCTGAACATCCTTGAAGGCATCATATCAATCTAGTAGCAACCCACGACGCTAACAGTGCATTTCATTATTCTTTAATGGACATGAATTAATTATCTATTTTGACGCTTTTTGTCCTCCACAGGGTGGACACGATTCTCCTTATTGGTATGAAATAAACAATGTATTGTGGCAATTTATAGGTATGACACATATTAGGCAAGGCCAACTTTGAACCATTGAAATTGTATTTTTTCAAATGTTCAGATGATCGGTAGCACAAAAGGACTTATGAAAGAGAACATGTCAGCACATTTTTACATATGGGAGTACCGGTATGGCTATGATACCTTTTTTATAGTGATCTGATGTTTTCAGTTATGAGAAATCTTGCATGTGTAGCAATTGCAATAGTATGGAAGCCACAAAGCTCTCCTCGGTGCTTCATCAGACTAAATGTCATCTCTCATCATTGTATACCACCCTACCCATGCTCTTCCTTCTACTAATGATCTAAGACTAACTTCCTCTTATCTGCATCTCCCACTGTGTCTCCAAAACTTCTCTCGTGCTGCACCAGTCCTTTGGAATACACTACCCCAGACAATCCATAACATAATAGTTTCATAGAAGAAAACCCCATTTATACCAGTATAATAAATATGGAACTATATAGTACTAAAAATATGGGTGTGTAAGTGGATATAATAGGACTATCGCAATACTTAAAGATATATAAGAAAAAATAGCGAACAAAAAGTCCAATACAAAAATTTACAAAAATACAAAAGTAATTTTATTGAGAAAGATCGAAGGTACAGGACACAGTAAGATCAGAGTCAATAATGACCATAAAAAGTACATGGCAATAAATAGGGCATACCAAAGGTCTATGGACACCAGGATATATAATTATAACAATACATTACACATTTTCAAAGTCCTACATATATCCTATAGAACAGCCAGTCATGGTATATACATAAGGTGTATAGGTATCGCTACCCCTAATAATGGACCCCACCACTACACACAATATGTGCAAGATATATTACAAAAACACAAAATGAATTGCTGCATAATATTACCTCTCTGACTGGTTAGTAATAGGGGTCTGTCCGGGTGTACCCTCCCCAATGCACGTTTTGGCCAGATGGCCTTTCTCTTTAGATAGAGGCCTATCACCTCAAGTCACTAATATAGCTGGCCTCTGTTTTTCACTACTAAACTATTTCCTCATAGATTGTAAGCTTGTGTGCAGGGACCTCAGTCCTCTTGTTTAAATTCTAGAGTTGTGTGGTACTCTGTAATTTCTGATATTATCTGTACATGCTTCCTCTGAACAGTAAAGTACTGCTGAATATATTATTTCCACATGAATGAAATAATTATTATTATGATAATATGCAAATCAGGCTCTATGTGCACTAGGGCATGTTACCACACGTGTAAGAAGTACAACAAATGCAGTGACATACCCCGGTATACTTTCAGCCTTATTTTAATGCGGCTTCTATACTTGACTGGCAAAAAGGTATCATTGTATCATTTTATAGGGGGACAAATGCTTATACAGCTATTCCATTACTTCCATTTGTGAAAACGTGCTGACCTGTTCCATTTGCTAAACATATGCAATTGTGTGTAAAAACAAGTCGCTCTTTTTCAACCACAGTTCTATCCCCATGATATTGCAGATATTAGCATAAGGGAAGAGTCAGAAGGCCACATAACTTGGACGAGGATCAAAATAGAAATACAGTACATGATGTCATGCTCGGGTAGGGAGAGCCGCTGGCCAGTACGAGTATTGCGTTGCAATCCTCGTCTGAGTTATACAGCCATCTGACTAATGTTGAGCATTCCGATACCGCAAGTATCGGGTATCGGCCGATATTCACGGTATCGGAATTCCGATACTGAGTTCCGATACTTTTAGCATATCGAATACCGGAATTGGAAGTTCCCATAATGCTATCAGCCAGTTTGATTTGATTCAGCCAATGACAATCTTCAGAAGTGTGGGCACAGCCTGTTAGGCATGTAGGCATGTTAAGTAATGGCATGGCTGTGATTGGCTGCTGAAATGATGTCATGATGCACTCTAAAAGCCACCGCCGCCGCCATTTCGGGTTCACTCTGCTGTGAATTCAGTTAGGGACAGGCTGCTGTTCAAGACTCTGAGGGACAGTTAGAGATAGCGATTTTCAAAATCATATTGTGCTTTACCCAGGCTACATAATAAACCACTGTAGCTTTCTTTTGCCTTGCAGCAGTGTTCACAGCTGTGTGTAAGGTCTGTGTGAGTGCAGCTCACGCTGTGTAGTGTGTCCTGCAGCCACGTCTGTTATGAATGAGTCACCGTAGGAGGCAAAAACAGAAATACTAGCTAAGTCCAGAAAACCAGAGAAGTTGGTAGCTATCGGATTGCAGACCCCTGAACCTATCAACAACAACTAGGAGTAGCCGTGGGGGGTTCTTACGGTGCCCTAGACCCCTCGATCACAGCCGGAGAACTAAATAGCCTAAAGACAGAAAGGGAAATCTAAACTGCCCCAGAGCAGACCCCAAAGCAATAGGCAGCCCCCAACATATAATGACGGTGAAACAAGATGAAAAAACACTCACACAGATAGAAAGATAGGCTGAGCAAATGATGGGGCCCAAGCTAACTAAATAGGACAGGATAGAAAAGCTGCTGTCTGCAATCCGCCCAAAACCCTATCAAAACAAGAGCCAACAGGCTGATAGGGAAAAAAGCCCTGAAGACGCTAGGCTTCAAAAAGACTATATCAGTACTCAGGTATTTTCTGAAGACAGAGCAAAAAGGATTTCAGCTCACCCCAGCAGGGAATGGCAGAAATCCAGAAAAACAAGGCAAAACAAAACCAAAACACAAATGCAAAAGGCAGAGCAGAAAACTTAGCTTTTGAGGAGCAGGAATCAGACTGGTCTCCTAGAATCCCTCAGAGAGATCACCAGCAAGGCAGAAGGGCGTCGGCTGCCTTATATCCAGTCAGCAACTCCCGTCACCCAGTCATCATCATCCTGCACAGGTGCTTGGCAATCAGCCTCACTACCTTCCTTCACCAGAAGAGGCAGTTCATCAGACCTCAATGGTGAAGGGGAAAATGAACTCACAACAGTACCTCCCCCATGAGGAGGGGTCACCGAACCCTCATCCACGCCACCAGGGCAATCAGGGTGAGCCCGATGAAAGGCACGCACCAATCTTTTGGCATGAATATCAGAGACCCAGGAATTATCCTCCTGACCATAACCCTTCCACTTAACCAAATACTGGAGTCTCCGTCTAGCCAGATGGGAATCCAGTATCTTCTCTACCTCATATTCCATGTTACCTTCAACCAATACAGGGTCTGGAGGTGCCACCCCAGGAACTACTGGTTCAAAAAACCTCTTCAACAAGGACTTATGAAACACATTATGGATTTTAAATGTGACAGGAAGAGCCAAACGAAAAGAGACCGGATTAATAATCTCCAAAATCTTGTAAGGTCCAATAAATCTAGGCTTAAACTTAGGAGAAGCCACCTTCATAGCGATATTTTTTTATGTTAACCAAACCATATCACCAACCTTAAACTGGGGACCAATGGTCCTATGTCGGTTGGAAAACCGCTGGGCCTTTTCCTGGGAGAGAGATAACTTATCCACCACTTGGTCCCAGATCTGGAGCATTCTCTCCACCACAGTGTCAACACCTGGGCAGGCAGAAGGCTCCACCTGCCCTGAAGAAAATCGAGGATGAAACCCAAAGTTACAAAAAAAGGTGACATCAAAGTGGCAGAACTAGCTC
This sequence comes from Dendrobates tinctorius, assembly GCF_039654945.1. NCBI lineage: Eukaryota > Metazoa > Chordata > Amphibia > Anura > Dendrobatidae > Dendrobates > Dendrobates tinctorius. The sequence goes on from NW_027361876.1 coordinate 1,485,971, forward strand.
TATTGTTTAAAGCAAATTTGGCCAAGGGCAAAAATGAAACCCAATCATCCTGATCAGCGGAAATAAAACATCTCAAATACGACTAAGCAGGAGGATCAGGAGGCAGTCAGCACCCATACTGCTCAGAAACCAGTACCAGGCTCTCACGCAGGAAAACGATGAAGAAATACATCAGGATAAGACTTTGCCAACAAACAGCAACCTTGTACGCCTTCAGAGTCCTCCTGGATGGAGAAAGAAAAATGTTGTGAAGAAGAAACGGAGAGTGGTGGTCATGGGGCATTCCCTGTTGAGAGGAACAGAGGCCGCTATCTGCAGACCGGATATAACTTCAAGAGAAATGTGCTGTCTTCCAGGTGCAAAAATTAAAGATGTGTCTGACAGGATATCAGGACTCTTCAGACCTACAGATGACTACCCATTCCTGCTACTACATGTGGGGACAAATGACACCGTAAGAAACGACCTGGAAACCATCTGCAGAGACTTTGAAGACTTAGGCAAGAAAGTGAAAGAACTGGGAGTGCAGGTGGTCTTCTCTTCCATCCTCCCAGTGGATGGCCATGGAACAAGGAGGTGGAATAAGATTCTGCAGGTGAACAACTGGCTACGTCGATGGTGCCGTCAGCAACGATTTGGATTTCTGGATCACGGAGTGAACTACTTATACGATGGACTACTTGCTAGAGATGGGGTGCACCTTACGAAGACTGGAAAGCAGGTATTTGGAAGTCGCCTTGCTACACTTGTAAGGAGAGCTTTAAACTAGAACAACATGGGAAGGGAAGCAAAAGACCAGAAAAAGCCATACACCTGACAAATGCTATTGAGAACTCTGCTATTAGAAGTGGAAAGGAAGAACAAAGACGAAAGAATCTAATTAATAAAAATATTGGAGAAAGAGAAACCAATCACAAACTAAAATGTTTCTATACTAATGCACAAAGCATGGGCAACAAACAAGGAGAATTGGAACTACTAACACAGGGAAAGAAATATGATGTCATTGGAATCACTGAAACTTGGTGGGACAATACACATGATTGGAATACAAGACTAGAAGGATACAACTTATTTGCAAGAAACAGACTTGATAAACGAGGAGGGGGTGTCGCATTGTATGTTAGAAATGCGTATATCTGCACAGAGATTGAAGCTTCAGAGACTGGGAGTTCTGTGGAAACTGTTTGGGTAAGAATACAAGGACAGAACAATGGAAAGGACACCATTGTAGGCATTTACTACAGGCCGCCTGTGCAAGCTGAAGATATGGATGAACTCTTTATGCATCAAATGGCCAAGTTCTCCAAAAAATATGACATAGTTGTCATGGGAGATTTCAACTATCCAGACATTTGTTGGGAATCTCTCTCAGGCAAAACTAACAGGTCAAGGAAATTCTTATCCTCTCTTGCTGACAACTTTATCTTCCAAAAGGTAAAGGAGAAAACAAGGGGAACTGCTACCTTGGATCTAATCCTTATAAACAGGGAGGAAATGGTTGAGGAGGTAAAAGTGGCTGGGACCCTAGGAGGTAGCGACCATGCTATTTTAGAATTTTGGATAACTAGAGGCGGAAGACCTGTGAAGACTCAGACGTCAAGGTTAGATTTCAGAAAGGCAGATTTTAAGGGATTCAGAAAGAGAATTGGAGGGATCCAATGGCTGGATATCCTTAAAGACAAAAATGTCCAGGAAGGATGGGAAATCTTGAAAAATGAAATTCTCAAAGCACAGTTGTTAACAATTCCGAAAAGAGGGAAGAATAGGAAGCATTTAAGGAAACCAGGATGGATGAACACAGAACTTAAGCACATGCTAAAAAGGAAGAAAAAAATGTTTATAAAATGGAAAGAGGGAGGCATATCTAAAGAAGAATATAATGCTGTCTGCAGAACCTGCAGGGCACAAATCAGATTAGCTAAAGCTGAAAATGAATTGAGGCTTGCAAGAGATGTCAAAAGCAATAATAAAGGATTTTGGGGATATGTCAAAAGTAAAAGAAAAGTCAAAGATGCTATAGGATTTTTACAGGATGAAAATGATGAAATGGTAAGACAGGATGTTGAGAAGGCTGAACTTTTACATTCCTATTTTGCATCTGTTTTCTCTCAGAAAGGAAATGTAACATCAACTGTTATTCACTGTCCTATTAAGGGAATAGAAGAATCCAGGATATCTATAAACAGAAAGATAGTGAGGAAACACTTAGCTAACCTAAATGAATTCAAGTCTCCAGGTCCAGATGAATTACACCCCAGAGTACTGAAGGAGATAGCAGAAGAAATTTTTGAACCCCTCTCCATAATCTTTGAAAATTCTTGGAGAACAGGAGATGTGCCAGAAGACTGGAGAAGAGCAAATGTTGTTCCTATCTTCAAAAAGGGGAAGAAGGTGGACCCAGGCAACTATAGGCCGGTGAGTCTGACTTCTATACCAGGAAAGATCTTTGAACAAATTATTAAACAACATGTATGTCAATACCTGGATAAGAATGAAGTGATTAAACAGAGTCAGCATGGGTTTGTAACTAATAAGTCATGTCAGACTAATTTAATTTCCTTCTATGACGGTATTACTGATTGGGTGGATCAAGGAAATGCTGTAGATATAGTATATCTTGACTTCAGCAAAGCATTTGACAAAGTCTCTCATACAATCCTTATTGAAAAAATGACTAAGTATGGAATGGACAAGGCAACTGTTAGGTGGATTCATAACTGGCTTAGTGATCAGACCCAAAGAGTGGTCGTAAATGGCTGCACATCCAGTTGGAAGAATGTCTCAAGTGGGGTACCACAGGGCTCTGTCCTGGGCCCTGTATTGTTCAACATCTTTATCAACGATTTAGATGAAGGAATTGAGGGTAAACTGATTAAATTTGCTGATGACACAAAGCTAGGAGGGATAGCTAATACTAGAGAAGAGAGAGAGAGGATTCAAAAAGATTTAAATAAACTGGAGAAGTGGGCAGCAACTAACAGAATGGTTTTTAACAGGGAGAAATGCAAAGTACTACATCTGGGCAATAAAAATGAAAAAAGCATATATAGAATGGGAGGAATAGGGCTAAGTGACAGCACATGTGAAAAAGACTTGGGTATACTAATAGATCACAGACTGAATATGAGTCAACAGTGTGATGCAGCAGCAAAAAAGGCAAATGCAATTCTAGGATGTATTAACAGAAGCATACAGTCTAGATCACGTGAAGTAATTATTTCCCTCTACTCCTCTTTGGTCAGACCTCATCTGGAATATTGTGTCCAATTTTGGGCACCACAATTTAAAAAAGACATCAACAAACTGGAGCAAGTTCAGAAAAGAGCGACCAGAATGGTGACCGGTCTGCAAACCCTGTCTTATGAGGAAAGGTTGCAGGATTTGGGAATGTTTAGTTTGCAAAAGAGAAGACTGAGAGGAGACTTAATAGCTGTCTACAAATATCTAAAGGGCTGTCACATTGTAGAAGGATCAACTTTATTCTCATTTGCACAAGGAAAGACTAGAAGCAATGGGATGAAGCTGAATGGGAGGAGACACAGATTAGATATTAGAAAAAACTTTTTGACAGTTAGAGTGATCAATGAGTGGAACAGGCTGCCACGAGAAGTGGTGAGTTCTCCTTCAATGGAAGTCTTCAAACAGAGGCTGGACAGACATCTAACTGGGATGATTTAGCGAATCCTGCTTTGAGCAGGGGGTTGGACCAGATGGCCCAGGAGGTCCCTTCCAACTCTACGATTCTATGATTCTATGATTCTATGATTCTATGACTCCAAGGTCTGGTTTGTTCTCTCCGTCTGCCCATTGGTCTGAGGGTGAAAAGCAGAGGAGAAGGACAACTGAATTCCCAGCTTGGAACAGAAAGTCCTCCAAAATCTAGACACAAACTGAACTCCTCTGTCAGATACAATGTTCTCAGGAATCCCGTGCAAGCGAACCACCTGTTGCAAAAACAGGGACACCAACTCAGAGGAAGATGGCAACTTAGGGAGTGGTACAAGATGAACCATCTTAGAGAACCTATCACAAATCACCCAAATAACAGTCATTCTCTGAGAGACAGGCATATCAGAGATGAAATCCATTGAAATATGGGTCCATGGCCTCCTGGGGACTGGCAAAGGCATCAACAACCCACTAGAGCGAGAACAAGGTTTAGACAGGGAGCAAGTCCCACAGGACTGCACAAAATTCCTGACATCACGAGACAAGGCGGGCCACCAAAAAGACCGACTCACCAGATCTCTAGTACCAAAAATACCTGGATGACCAGCCAATGCAGAGCAATGAACTTCAGACATCACTCTCTTCTTCCACTGGTCAGGAACATACAACTTTCCACTGGGACAACGCTCAGGTTTGTCCTCCTGGAACTCTTCCAGAGCATGTCTCAAATCGGGCGAGATGGCAGAAAGAACTACCCCTTCGCCTAAGATGGTAGCAGGCTTGGTCACCACAGGAGTATCAGCAAAGAAGCTCCTAGAGAGAGCATCAGCCTTGACATTCTTAGTGCCAGGGAGAAAAGAGACCACAAAATCAAAACGTGTAAAAAACAAGGCCCACCTAGCCTGTCTAGGGTTCAAGCGTTTGGCCGACTCCAGGTAAATCAAATTCTTGTGGTCAGTGAGGACCACGACTTGATGTTTAGCTCCCTCCAACCAATGTCTCCACTCCTCAAATGCCCATTTCATGGCTAACAGTTCCCGATTCCCCACATCATAGTTACGTTCAGATGTAGAGAACTTTCGGGAAAAGAAAGCACAGGGATTCATTTTAGATGTTACAGGATCCTTTTGGGACAAAACAGCTCCTGCACCAATCTCAGAAGCGTCCACCTCTACCTGGAACGGGAGTGAGACATCAGGTTGCCGCAAAACCGGGGCAGAAGTGAATCTTCGCTTCAGCTCCTGAAAGGAAGAAACAGCCTCCGGAGACCAATTCAACACATCAGCACCCTTCTTAGTCAGATCAGTCAATGGCTTGGCAATACTAGAAAATTTTGCTATAAATTTCCGATAAAAATTAGCAAAACCCAAAAACTTCTGGAGGGCCTTCAAAGAAGTGGGCTGAACCCAATCATAAATGGCCTGTACCTTGGCCGGGTCCATTTCAATAGTTGACGGAGACAAAATAAATCCCAAAAATGAAATCCTCTGTACCCCAAAAATGCATTTCCATCCTTTGACATACAGGGAATTCTCCCTCAAGATCCAGAACACAGTCCGAACATGTTCCACATGAGAATCCCATTCCTTAGAGAAGATCAAAATATCATCCAGATAGATAATCAAAAATTTATCCACAAAGTCTCGGAAAATGTCGTTCATGAAGCACTGGAAGACAGAAGGGGCATTAGTGAGCCCAAAAGGCATCACCAGGTACTCAAAATGTCCCTCTGGAGTATTAAACGCCGTCTTCCATTCATCCCCATGCTTAATGCCGATAAGATTATACGCCCCCCTGAGGTCAAGCTTGGTAAACCAGCAAGCACCTTTAACTCTGGAGAATAGATCCGAAATCAGGGGTAACGGATACTGATATTTAATAGTAATTTTATTGAGGGCACGATAATCAATACAAGGCCTTAATGAACCATCCTTTTTGGCCACGAAAAAAAACCCAGCACCCAAGGGTGAAGAGAATGGTCTAATATGATCCTTCTCCAACGCCTCCTTAATATAGGATCGCATAGCCTCGTGCTCGAGTGCAGATAAATTGAAGAGCCGACCCTTGGGAAATTTACACCCCGGGCTCAGTTCAATTGCACAGTCATAACTCCTATGAGAAGGCAAAGACGCAGACTCATTCTCACTAAATACATCATAAAAGTCCGCCAAATAGTCAGGAACATCATGCGACTGAGGAGAGGTGGAAAAAACCGGAGCCTCACTAAGGGCACACCGACAACCCCAACTCACCACAGACACAGATTTCCAATCCAAAACTGGATTATGAATTTGCAACCAGGGAAGACCCAGAACAATGGTATCATGCTAATTATGCAACACCAAAAATCTGCAATTTTCTTGATGGTCTGGGGCGACCCGCATTACCACCTGGGTCCAAAACTGAGGTTTATTTTTCGCCAAAGGAGTAGCATCAATCCCCCTCAAAGGGATAGGCGTCCGCAGAGGTGTCATAGGAAATCCACAACGTTTAGCAAAATCCAAGTCCATTAGGTTCAGGGCTGCTCCCGAATCCACAAAAGCCTTGGCGGAAAATGTGGACATGGAGCAGATCAGAGTAATTGCCAGAAGAAACTTAGGTTGAACACCACCCATAGAAAACGTGTGTGCAAAGCGTTTCTCTCGTTTAGGACAGACAGAAATAATATGCGAGGCATCTCCACAAAAAAAAAACAGCTTATTACGCCTTCTGAACTCCTGACATTGCTCTCTGGACAAAACTCTATCACTTTGCATAGGTTCAGACACTTGTTCAACAGGTGGCAACACCTCTCATGCAGTCCTGCGTTCACGTAAACGCCGATCAACCTGAATGGCTAATGACATAGAATCGTCAAGACCAGAGGGAACAGGAAATCCCACCATAGTATCTTTTACGGCTTCTGACAAACCCTTCCGAAAGAGAGCTGCCAAGGCATTATCATTCCAGGTAGTAAGGACCGCCCACTTTCGGAATTTTTGACAGTACAATTCTGCAGAATCTCGACCCTGGCTCAATGCCAACAGGGTCTTTTCAGCCTGATCAATAGCATTAGGTTCGTCATACAACAACCCCAAGGCTTGAAAAAATGCGTTCACATTAGTCAGAATAGGATCATCTGGTTTCAAAGAAAACGCCCAATCCTGGGGATCGCCACGCAGCAAAGAGATGACAATTTTAACCTGCTGCGCGGAGCTCCCTGACGAGTTAGGCTTCAAGGCAAAAAATACTTTACAATTATTTTTGAAATTCAAAAATTTAGACCGATCCCCAAAAAACACATCAGGAGTAGGGATCTTTGGTTCAGCAGCATATGAATGAGCAAGGTAGGCGGAAATTCCCCGCACTTCCGCAGCGAGCTGCTCCACACAATCAGACAATTGCTTTATCTCCATTGAGAGAGAAAAAAATTCCCCCTACGGCCTCAGAGATATAGAGGAAAAAATATACACACTTTTTTTTTTTTTACAATTCTTTCCTGCTATTGAGTACCCTAGGATCTGCGGTATGTCTGGTGATTCTGTTATGAATGAGTCACCGTAGGAGGCAAAAACAGAAATACTAGCTAAGTCCAGAAAACCAGAGAAGTTGGCAGCTATCGGATTGCAGACCCCTGAACCTATCAACAACAACTAGCAGTAGCCGTGGGGGGTTCCTACGGTGCCCTAGACCCCTCGATCACAGCCGGAGAACTAAATAGCTTAAAGACAGAAAGGGAAATCTAAACTGCCCCAGAGCAGACCCCAAAGCAATAGGCAGCCCCCAACATAAATGACGGTGAAGCAAGATGAAAAAACACTCACACAGATAGAAAGATAGGCTGAGCAAATGATGGGGCCCAAGCTAACTAAATAGGACAGGATAGAAAAGCTGCTGTCTGCAATCCGCCCAAAACCCTATCAAAACAAGAGCCAACAGGCTGATAGGGAAAAAAGCCCTGAAGACGCTAGGCTTCAAAAAGACTATATCAGTACTCAGGTATTTTCTGAAGACAGAGCAAAAAGGAATTCAGCTCACCCCAGCAGGGAATGGCAGAAATCCAGAAAAACAAGGCAAAACAAAACCAAAACACAAATGCAAAAGGCAGAGCAGAAAACTTAGCTTTTGAGGAGCAGGAATCAGACTGGTCTCCTAGAATCCCTCAGAGAGATCACCAGCAAGGCAGAAGGGCATCGGCTGCCTTATATCCAGTCAGCAACTCCCGTCACCCAGTCATCATCATCCTGCACAGGTGCTTGGTAATCAGCCTCACTACCTTCTATCACCAGAAGAGGGAGTTCATCAGACCTCAATGGTGAAGGGGAAAATGATCTCACAACACACGTCTGGTTGTAGGCCGCTCAGCGTGTGTCACTGCCTCATACATATTTTTCTTTTTTTGCTGCTCATTTTTCATTCTCCTATTAGTGTGCATCATCTGTATCCATCTACATTGGTTGGTTGCAAACACTATAGGAGTAGACAGCAGAGCCTCTCTGCAGTCTTTAACATTCGCGGGCTGGAGTCGGCCAGCGGCTGCCGCGGGTGGGAGCAGACGGGCTGCTCCCGCAGGGTGGAGTTGGGCGTCGGCTACTGTGGGCAGGAGTGGTCGGGCCGAACCCACGAGGTGGAGTCGGGCGGTGTCTCTCCGTTGGATGGCTTGGTGCCGTCTCCCTTCTGTTAGCGGTGAGTCACTCTTCAGTCTCTCCCATCGCTGCTCTGCTCTCCTTGCTCTGGTTCTGGCTCTCGCTCTGGCACTCTGGCTCCCTCTAGCTTCCTCGTTTCCTGCTGCGTTGACTGACTCCTGCTGGCGTCCTCAGCCCCTTTTATAGTAGCTCCTTCTCCAACCTTTCTCAAAGTTTTTGTGGTCCGTCCCCCAATTGTGTCCCCCGGAAACAATCTCCCTAGGAACCTTGGTGATGGCCCCCTTGGTTCCGGCCCGGATACACAGCGGGGACTCCTCCTCCTACAACTTCACAGATTAAATGTCAATTTCACACACAAGTGCATATAACGTTAGTGTCCATTTCATAGCACTACATACTACAAGGCTTTAGACTGCAGTCTGTAAACACGCTGTACATCCCTTTGTCATGTTTCCGTGGGCGACTGTATCACCGTGTCTATGTCTGTACTCACAGCTTTACTTGTTTAGTTTGCAATCACTACCCATGCCAGTCCTCCTTCAGGCACAGGACAGGCTACCTATGGGAAAAAGACCTATCCACATCTGAGACCAGTTACCGCGGGTGACTGCACCGCTGTTAATGTCTTTTTACTCACACAGCCGTACACAGTCCTTGATATCCTCCAGATCACAGCCGGGCACCATATCCTCCTGATTGCAGCCGTTAGCCATGCCAGTCCTCCTCTGACCAGTTACCATGGACAGTAGCGCCACTGTGTACGCCGTGGGTGCCAGGCCTATTGGCTCCGCTCTGTCCTGTGTTGCCTCTCACATCCCGTGCTCTGCAACACCAACTGCTCTGCACAGCAACAAGCACCAACTCACTCTGGCTCTGACACTGGACCTGACACACCCAAACCCTTTACTGCAGGGCTTTTAACATAGAAACCTGTGGCCTTTGGCCACATGGAAAACCTGGGCCTGGAATGAAACAAACTGCACACCTACTATCCTGCAGTCTGTCTCACAACACAACATCCCAGAGCATGTTTTCCCTACATCTGCCTTGGACACTAGCATGTCCAAGGCTAACACTAAGGCTGAGTTCACAAGTGGCGTTTTTTTCGCGTTTCTGTGGCGGTTTTAACCGCTCGATTTTGCCGCAAAAATGCAAAAAATAAGCTGTTATGAGTTCATTTTCCCCTCCGTCACTGAGGCCTGGTGAACTCCCTATTCTAGTGAAGGAAGGTAGTGAGCCTGATTATCAGGCACCTGGGACTAATGAAGACGATTGGCTGAGTGGAGTCACTGACTGGATTTAAGGCAGCCTACGCCCTTTCTGCCCTGCGGGTGATTTCTCTGTGGACTCTTGGACACCAGTCTGATTCCTGCTCTCCTAAAGCTAAGTTTTCTGTTTTGCCTTTATGCATCTAAGATTTGTTTTTTGTCTTTCTTGCTTTTTGGATTCTGCCCTCCCTGCTGGAGTGTGCAGTGTTCCGTGAGCTCTGTCTTCTGAAAGTACCTGAGTGCTGATTTAGTTTTTGAAGCTTAGTTGCTTCAGGGCCATTTTTATATCAGCTTGTTGGCTTTTGTCTCTGATAGGGTTTTGGCAGATTGCAGACAGCAGCCTTCCTATCCATTCCTATCTAGGTAGTTTTTGGGCCCCATCTTTGCTCAGCCTGTCTTTCTGTCTGTGTAAGTGTTTTCATCTTGCTTCACCGTCATTATATGTGGGGGACTGCCTATTGCTTTGGGGTCTGCTCTGGGGCAGTTAGATTTCCCCTTTCCTTCTTTAGGCCTATGTATCTCTCCGGCTGTGATCGAGGGGTCTAGGTCATCGTAGGAACCCCCCACAGCTACTGCTAGTTGTGTTGATAGGTTCAGGGGTCTGCAATCTGATAGTTGCCAACTTCTCTGGTTTTCAGGACTTAGCTAACATTTCTGTTTTTGCCTCCTACGGTGACTCAATCATAACAGATATGGTGGGATTTCCTGTTCCCTCTGGTCTGGACGATTCTATGTCTTTAGCCATTCAGGTTGATCGGCGTTTACGTGAACGCAGGATTACACGAGAGGTGTTGCCACCGGTTGAACAGACGTCTGAACCTATGCAATGTGATAGAGTTTTGTCTAAGGCGCAACGTCAGGAATTCAGAAGGCGTAATAAGCTGTGTTTTTTCTGTGGAGATGCCTCACATGTTATTTCTGTTTGTCCTAAACGTGAGAAACGCTTTGCACACACGTTTTCTGTTGGTGAGGTTCAGCCTAAGTTTCTTTTGGCGATTACTCTGATCTGTTCCCTGTCCACATTTTCCGCCAAGGCTTTTGTGGATTCGGGAGCAGCGCTAAACCTAATGGACTTGGATTTTGCTAAACATTGTGGATTTCCGTTGACACCTCTGCAGACGCCTATCCCTTTGAGGGGGATTGATGCTACCCCTCTGGCTAAAAATAAACCTCAGTTTTGGACCCAGTTGGTCATGCGGGTCGCCCCAGACCACCAAGAAAATTGCAGATTTTTGGTGTTGCATGGTCTGCGTTATGCCGTTGTTCTGGGGTTTCCCTGGGTGCAGATTCATAATCCAGTTTTGGATTGGAAGTCTGTGTCTGTGGTGAGTTGGGGTTGCCGGTGTACCTTTAGTGAGGCTCCGGTTTTTTCCACCTCTCCTCAGTCGCATGAGGTTCCTGACTATTTGGTGGACTACTATGATGTATTTAGTGAGAATGAGTCTGCATCCTTGCCTCCTCATAGGAGTTATGACTGTGCAATTGAACTAAACCCGGGGTGTAAATTTCCTAAGGGTCGGCTCTTCAATTTATCTGTACCCGAGCACGAGGCTATGCGGTCCTATATTAAGGAGGCGTTGGAGAAGGGTCATATTAGACCATCCTCGTCACCCTTAGGTGCCGTTTTTTTTTTTGTGGCCAAGAAGGATGGTTCTTTAAGGCCTTGTATTGATTATCGTGCCCTCAATAAAATTACTATTAAATATCAGTATCCGTTACCCCTGATTTCGGATCTATTCTCTAGAGTCACAGGTGCTTGCTGGTTTACAAAGCTTGACCTCAGGGGGGCGTATAATCTTATCCGCATTAAGCAGGGGGATGAATGGAAGACGGCGTTTAATACTCCGGAGGGACATTTTGAGTACCTGGTGATGCCTTTTGGGCTCACTAATGCCCCTTCTGTCTTCCAGTGCTTCATGAACGATATTTTCCGAGACTTTGTCGAAAAAATTTTTGATTATCTATCTGGATGATATTTTGATCTTCTCCAAGGATTGGGATTCTCATGTGGAACATATTCGGACTGTGTTCCGGATCTTGAGAGAGAATTCTCTGTATGTCAAAGGATCAAAATGCCTTTTTGGAGTACAGAGAATTTCTTTTTTAGGATTTATTTTGTCTCCGTCAACTATTGAAATGGACCCGGCCAAAGTACAGGCCATTTATGATTGGGTTCAGCCCACTTCTTTGAAGGCCCTCCAGAAGTTTTTGGGTTTTGCTAATTTTTATCGGAAGTTTATAGCAAAATTTTCTAGTATTGCCAAACCATTGACTGACCTGACCAGGAAGGGTGCGGATGTGTTGAATTGGTCTCCGGAGGCGGTTGCTTCCTTTCAGGAGCTGAAGCCTAGATTTACCTCCGCCCCGGTTCTGCGGCAACCTGATGTCTCACTCCCGTTCCAGGTAGAGGTGGATGCTTCTGAGATTGGTGCAGGAGTGGTGTTGTCCCAAAAGGATCCGGTAACATCTAAAATGAATCCCTGTGCTTTCTTTTCCCGCAAGTTCTCTACATCTCAACGTAACTATGATGTGGGGAATCGGGAACTGTTGGCCATGAAATGGGCATTTGAGGAGTGGAGACATTGGTTGGAGGGAGCCAAACATCAAGTTGTGGTCCTCACTGACCACAAAAATTTGATTTACCTAGAGTCGGCTAAACGCTTGAACCCTAGACAGGCTAGGTGGGCCTTGTTTTTTACACGTTTTGATTTTGTGGTCTCTTTCCTTCCTGGAACTAAGAATGTCAAGGCAGACGCCCTCTCTAGGAGTTTCTTTGCTGATTCTCCTGTGGTGACCAAGCCTGCCACCATCTTAGGCGAAGGGGTAGTTCTTTCTGCCATCTCGCCCGATTTGAGACTTGCTCTGCAAGAGTTCCAGGAGGACAAACCTGAGCATTGCCCCAGTGGAAAGTTGTATGTTCCTGACCAGTGGAAGAAGAGAGTGATGTCTGAAGTTCATTGCTCTGCATTGGCTGGTCATCCAGGTATTTTTGGTACTAGAGATCTGGTGAGTCGCTATTTTTGGTGGCCCACCTTGTCTCGTGATGTCAGGAATTTTGTGCAGTCCTGTGGGACTTGCTCCCGGTCTAAATCTTGTTCTCGCTCTAGTGGGTTGTTGATGCCTTTGCCGGTCCCCAGGAGGCCATGGACCCATATTTCAATGGATTTCATCTCTGATATGCCGGTCTCTCAAAGAATGACTGTTATTTGGGTGATTTGTGATAGGTTCTCGAAGATGGTTCATCTTGTACCACTCCCTAAGTTGCCATCTTCCTCTGAGTTGGTGCCTCTGTTTTTGAAACAGGTGGTTCGCTTGCACGGGATTCCTGAGAACATTGTATCTGACAGAGGAGTTCAATTTGTGTCTAAATTTTGGAGGACGTTCTGTTCCAAGTTGGGAATTCAGTTGTCCTTCTCCTCTGCTTTTCACCCTCAGACCAATGGGCAGAGAGAGAGAACAAACCAGACCTTGGAGTCGTATTTGAGATGTTTTATTTCCTCTGATCAGGATGATTGGGTTTCATTTTTGCCCTTGGCCGAATTTGCTTTAAATAATAGAGCTAGTTCTGCCACTTTGATGTCACCTTTTTTTTGTAACTTTGGTTTTCACCCTCGATTTTCTTCAGGGCAGGTGGAGCCTTCTGCCTGCCCAGGTGTTGACACTGTGGTGGAGAGAATGCACCAGATCTGGGACCAAGTGGTGGATAAGTTATCTCTCTCCCAGGAAAAGGCCCAGCGGTTTTCCAATCGACATAGGACCATTGGTCCCCAGTTTAAGATTGGTGATATGGTGTGGTTATCATCAAAAAATATTGCTATGAAGGTGGCTTCTCCTAAGTTTAAGCCTAGATTTATTGGACCTTACAAGATTTTGGAGATTATTAATCCGGTCTCTTTTCGTTTGGCTCTTCCTGTCACATTTAAGATCCATAATGTGTTCCATAAGTCCTTGTTGAAGAGGTTTGTTGAGCCAGTTGTGCCTGAGGTGGCACCTCCGGACCCTGTATTGGTTGAAGGTAACTTGGAATATGAGGTAGAGAAAATTCTGGATTCCTGTCTGGCTAGACGGAGACTCCAGTATTTGGTTAAGTGGAAGGGTTATGGTCAGGAGGATAATTCCTGGGTCTCTGCCTCTGATATTCATGCCAAAAGATTGGTGCGTGCCTTTCATCGGGCTCACCCTGATCGCCCTGGTAGCGTTGTTGAGGGTTCGGTGACCCCTCCTCAAGGGGGGTACTGTTGTGAGTTCATTTTCCCCTCCGTCACTGAGGCCTGGTGAACTCCCTATTCTAGTGAAGGAAGGTAGTGAGCCTGATTATCAGGCACCTGGGACTAATGAAGACGATTGGCTGAGTGGAGTCACTGACTGGATTTAAGGCAGCCTACGCCCTTTCTGCCCTGCGGGTGATTTCTCTGTGGACTCTTGGACACCAGTCTGATTCCTGCTCTCCTAAAGCTAAGTTTTCTGTTTTGCCTTTTTGCATCTAAGATTTGTTTTTTGTTTTTCTTGCTTTTTGGATTCTGCCCCTCCCTGCTGGAGTGTGCAGTGTTCCGTGAGCTCTGTCTTCTGAAAGTACCTGAGTGCTGATTTAGTTTTTGAAGCTTAGTTGCTTCAGGGCCATTTTTATATCAGCTTGTTGGCTTTTGTCTCTGATAGGGTTTTGGCAGATTGCAGACAGCAGCCTTCCTATCCGTTCCTCTCTAGGTAGTTTTTGGGCCCCGTCTTTGCTCAGCCTGTCTTTCTGTCTGTGTAAGTGTTTTCATCTTGCTTCACCGTCATTATATGTGGGGGGCTGCCTATTGCTTTGGGGTCTGCTCTGGGGTAGTTAGATTTCCCCTTTCCTTCTTTAGGCCTATGTATCTCTCCGGCTGTGATCGAGGGGTCTAGGTCATCATAGGAACCCCCCACGGCTACTGCTAGTTGTGTTGATACGTTCAGGGGTCTGCAATCTGATAGTTGCCAACTTCTCTGGTTTTCAGGACTTAGCTAGCATTTCTGTTTTTGCCTCCTACGGTGACTCAATCATAACATAAGCATTCCATGCATTCCTATGGGATTCCGCAATGCTGTGCTAATGCTGCGGTTTTTACCGCGGTGGAATTGCTTCTCGGTAAAAAGCGCAGCATGCTCATTAATTTTGCGTTATTGCGGCGATCCCGCACCCATAGGAATGCATTGTTCCGCTTACTTCCCGCATGTGGCTGTGCACACCATGCAAAAAGTAAGCAGAACAATTGCGGATGGTACCCACGGTCCGGAGAAGAGGAGACTGTCCTCCGGGCTTTGGGTACTATATCCCTGTAAAAAATAGAATTTAAAATAAAAAATGGTGTTATTCTTACCTTCCGACGTCCCGCGCAGCCTTCCCGCCTCTCTCCACGCTCTCGTTCCCAGTAATCCTTTGCGAAAATGTCCGCGATGACGTCTGTTCTTGCGGGATCGCGAAGTCTCGCGGTCATTCGCGCGACGTCATCGCGAATCACTGCGAGACTTCGCGATCTCACGAGAAATGACGTCATCGCTCGCAAAGGATTACTGGGAACGAGAGCGTGGAGAGAGGCGGGAAGGCTGCGCGGGACGTCGGAAGGTAAGAATAACACCATTTTTTATTTTTTTTATTATTCTTTACATTTTATCTTTTACTACTGATGCTGCATAGGCAGCCTCAGTAGTCAAAAGTTGGTTACACTTGTCAAATACTATGTTTGACGAGTGTGACCAACATGTCAATCAGTTCTCCAAGCGATGCTACAGATCACTTGGAAAATGCTAGCATTTTGCAAGCTAATTACGCTTGCAAAATGCTAGTTTTTCTGCGGGAAAATCGCGGTAATTTAAAATGCGATTTTCCAGCGGAATGGAATTCCGGAACTCTCGCCGTAATTTCCGCGAGAGCTCTGCTACGTGTGATCTTAGCCTTATTTTTATTATTTTTAGTCTGCATTGCATGCACAGCTATGCCCATGACTGCCATGCACTCCTATGGCCTTCATATGCCTCCATGCACTTCCTGGGGAAAACACACAGTTACTAGTGATGAGCGAACGTGCTTGCCAATACTCGCTACTCGCCCGAGTATCACTGTACTCAGTATACTCGGTGAGCACAGAGCATTTCCGGGATTACTCGGCAGGAGCTCGGGTCTACACCCAGCATTTTTGGCGGTCTTTAGAGACCCAATCACCATGCAGGGATTGTCTGCCAGGCACTGTAACGCCGCAGCCATCTTTGTTGAGGTCTTGCAGTGATTGGCTGGCCACACAGCATCATCATGGGTATCAGAGACCGGACGCCGCCCTGCTCGGCGCATTCAGCTCCGGATTGAGAGAGTGTAGGGAGAGCTGCTGCTGAGATAGGGTCAGATTTGGGTATTTATTAGTCAGTGTTGGGTCTACCACCCTAAACTACTCAAATCCAGCTAAACCAACAGTCCTTCTAAGAACTAATTCTGGAGTATATGGGTTGCAGTGTTAGGTAGGCAGGGGAGTGTACATCGCTCTATACATATCAGTGCAAGGCCTGCAGGCACTGTATGTGTGTATATAGATATCATTGCATACATCAAGAGTGTCCGTTCCATTAGGTCTCTTTCACACATCAGGTTTTCGCCGTCAGGCGCGATCCGGCGCTTTTGACAGAAACCGGATCCGGCGAAATGCAATGCCGGATCCGGTTTCCCCCCCATTGACTTGCATTTGCGCCGGATCGCGTCGGATGGCCATGCGTTTCATCCGGTTTTCGCCGGATCCGGCAATGTGTCGCGATCCGGCGTCTGGAAAAAACGTCTACTGTAACGTTTTTTGTCTCCGGCGAAAAAGCCGGACACGCCGGATCCGGCGCGTCCGGCTTTTTCACACAATGAAAGCCTATGAGCGCCGCAATGCGCCGGATCCGGTTTTTTGGTCTGAGCATGCTCAGTAGCTCTGCCCACAGGAGATATATAAAAGCAAGACAATGGGACCCTCAGCCACACCCAACATGCCACCCAAGCCAAGAACCAGGAGCAGGAGAAGGCAGCAGACATCTGCAGCAGCAGCACCATCAGCACCACCCCAAATGGAGCAGCAAATGGAACATGCTGAGGAGGGGAGTCCAGCAGCAGATGAGAGATGGTAATTATCAAATCCCCATTCCTCCAAACTAGGGCCATGGAATATCAAGATATTCATTGGCCCTTTGTTTCTCTTTATTCAACAGCCGCCAAAGAGATGCAGCAGCAGCAGCAGCAGAAATGGCATCACTGGCAGCAGCAACAGCAGCAGCAATACCCACAGCCATGGAGTCTGGCCATCAACAGGACAGCACATCTTCTTCTGGGAGCCCTCCCTCGCATCGTCAGCGTTTGACGGTAAGTTTTTATTTCCAAAATCCATCATCTCTGTAATATATGTCTATTCATTGACTTTTATTTCAAAACAGGAATCACAAGATGAAGAGGAGCTCCCAGAAGAAGAAGGAAGGGGTGGACAGACACCTGGAGTGGGCTCACAATTGGTAAGTTTTTTGCATCAAACGCAGAAACACAACATCACACTACACACAACACATAGAAAACAATGTTCTGCAGACCACACACAGCAAACAAATGCCTACATCCAAAGACATAACATTTTTTGTTTTCTTCTCTAGTCTTCCCAATCTGGTGCTCGGCCAAGAGGTCCTCGCAGTGCCTCCCAGGGTCGTCGGCGACAGCAACGCGGCGGTCACCAGCGTGTAAGTATAAATATTTTTGCTTTGTTTTTTTGCACTTTTTATTTCATTTCTTTTGTGGAGGCTAATTATGTTATTTTTGTCTTTTTCTTTAACAGCCTTCACAGCGTGCTCCCGACTCTGACGGTGAGGATGGAGGGATTGATGTGGACCGCCTCATCGATCTCGTCAGAGAAAGGGAGCCGCTCTGGAATATGGCTGACCGCCGCCACGCTGACCTGATCGTTACCCGACGACTCTGGGAGGAAATCTGTTCTCTCCTTGTGGGCCGCTGGGAGGACCTCGAAGCTCGGGCCCAGATTAAAGAGCGTAAGTATATACAGTACCGGTTGCTTGATGTAAACCAGTGTTTCCCGAACTCCAGTCCTCGTGGTCCCCACGGATCATGTGTTCAGGATTTCTATTTACTATGGAAATCCTGAAAACATGACCCCTGGGGACCATGAGGACTGGAGTTTGTGAAACACTGATGTTGTATACTAACCACTCCTTTCTCGTTTCAGGGAACAGAATTGTGAATCGGTGGCGGTCTGTGAGGGATCGTTTCAAGAAGGAGTTCAATAAAGAGATGCGGGCCCCGAGTGGATCTGGAGGACGCAGGAGCAAGTACAAGTACGCACAAGCCCTGTCGTTCCTCCGGGAAACAATGCTCACCAGAAGGTAAATATTACACACCACATGTGAAAAAAATGTTAGATGTAACTTTTTTTTTTCAGCCAGGGCCATACCATGTCAGTATTTTAATTGTTTTTTTTTCTCTTTATTACACAGCACGGTGAGCAGCACTCGGGAGCCTGCACGATTGGACCCTTCTGAGGCGATCCCTGAGGAGACCGGCACCGAGGGACACTTCGACCGCCCCGGTACATCTGCACCTTCCCAGCCTTCCCACACATTCGACCCATCTGTCCCATCCACCAGCACAGGAGCATCGTGGCCGCCTACATTACATGAAGCTGCTGGTGAGGAGATCGCTTTCCCTTTACCCCA
Organism: Dendrobates tinctorius; assembly: GCF_039654945.1. NCBI lineage: Eukaryota > Metazoa > Chordata > Amphibia > Anura > Dendrobatidae > Dendrobates > Dendrobates tinctorius. Next base: position 1,504,236 of record NW_027361876.1, read on the forward strand.
CCCTTCTGCCCCTGCCACCTCTAGTACACCTGCGGGTACTGGGCGGCAGCGGCAGAGGGGTCAGGAAAAGAGTTATGCGCAAGAGTTCTTGCATCTGAATGCATCTTTCCAGAACTGTCTAAAAGTCTTGTCAGAGCAAATCTCTGCAGGCTTTCAGCAGATCAACTCCAGCATTCTGGAGGTGAAGACACTTCTGCAAACCATGCATTCAGAAGCAAGATCTTCGCCAAACCACACCTTTTTCAGGTCTGTTGTGGAGCGCATGGCAACACTATCTCCTACCCAGCAGTTGCATGTAATGCATTCGTGGCACGGTGCTCTACAGCAGGTTACCTCCCAACCTCCACCTCCCACCACTGTAGTTCCTCCACCTGCAACCCCTCCAGCCACTTTCCATCCTCCCCCTCCTATTACATCTGCACCCCCTCCAGCCACTTTCCATCCTCCCCCTCCTATTACATTTGCACCCCCTCCAGCCACTTTCCATCCTTCCCCTCCTATTACATACCAGCAACCTCACCAGTACCAGCAACCTCCCCAGTACCAGACATCTCCCCACTTCCAGCAACCTGCCCCGTACCAAACTCCTTCCCCGTACCAAACTCCTTCCCCATACAACTTTCCATCAACATCATCTGCTCCTACAGTCCCTGCCCAACCCTCCACTCCACCGCCCACCACCTCTTCTGCCTCCCACATGTCCACCCATTCTGTAGCTTTTTCCACACCTTCACCTCTAACTGTTCCTTCCCCACCACGATCCCAGTCCTCTCTCCACACACCCAGTGTCGAAGTGTCCCGCAGCCCCTCCAGCAGTATTTCCACCCCACAGTACACAGATTTGTAATGTGTGTTTTTTGTAATAAAAATGCCCATTGGGTTTAAAACCTTTATTAAAAAAGATTTTTGCACTTTAAAAACATTTTACAAAAAAAAAAAAAAATTTAAATAAAAGTTAAATTATCGTTTCACAATGGTTGTCTGTCATTTCTTTCTGCGGCGAGCTATGTTTTAAAAAAAGGTTAAATACAGGGTATTTCAAAGGTAAAAAGGTATTCAAAACCAGGTATATAACTGTGGGTAAATTTTAGCTTTTTGCCACAGTTGTGTTCCTGGTTGTGTTTGAAGCAAAGTATTTCACCTAAAAAGTTGTGTTTATTGTTGGTAATTTCCTACCAATGTACACAACTTTTGTTAAAAGGTGAAATACTTTGCATAAAACACAACCAGGTACACACCTGTGGCCTAAAGGTAAAAATAGTAAGACCATGACAAGATAGCCAACTTTGGTTGGCAAAGGTATATACTGTTGGTCCAGAAGGTACACAAGTTTAGGGCACAAATCTTTCACACTCTGTCATCCCAGTGTACTCTGCCTTGAGGTGACAAAGTATAGTGGAAAATTGTCCCTGAAACCGTCACAGAACTTCTAGTGGTAATATTTCCAATGACAACATCCATCTTCGCCAGTAACTTGCTCTTCTCTCCAACCTGCACTTTCTTCTCTACAACCTGTCAAAGAAGGGCTGTAGGAACATGCTATATCTAGTTTTCCAGTAGCCAATCCCGTTCGGAAGGCCACAAGGGTCAATTTTAAAAACCGGATCCGGCGTAATCCGTCGAAAAACGGATAGAAAAACGGATGAACCGGATGAGACGGATCCGGTTTTGTCTGTCAAGAACAAGACGGATCCGGCAGAAAACCGGATCCGGCACTTCAGGTTTTACAAAACATTTGCCGGATCCGGCATTCCGGCATGACGCCGGATCGCGCCTGACGCCGAAAACCTGATGTGTGAAAGTAGCCTTACTCTTTGCTGTTGCTGCTGCTATCTATAGCATATATTGACTCTATATACCTAGCCCCAGGTATAATTGGCTAGGAAACAATTTTTTGCCAGGTTAATAGAGTTTATATTATTGCAAAGCAATCCAGAGCCCTTCCTTTCTCCATTTGCTGTTTGACACTGCACAATACAGCCAGATCCTTTTCCTAGCACAGCATGAAAATCCAGCAATTTTAAAGGGGTCCCAAAAATTACTTTTGAGTGCGCAGAGAAATCTTTCATTTTTATGTGGTATGGTAGAGTAGAATTTTTTTTGAGTGTCTTACAAAATTTATTGACACCATTTTCCTGAACCCAAAAAAAAATACATACAGGCCACAAATTTTACAGTGTGGAATATCTGTGACACGCATCATACACTCGTGTGCTAAAAATTTGGGCATTTTAGGCCGGTATTCCATTTTTTTTGCTGTCTGTCACTTTAGTTATATACAGGTGCATAACTACCACGGTTGCAGCAGTCGCCACTGCAACCGGGCCCGGGGGGAGTCAGGGGCCCGGCAGGTCAGACCTTGATATCTCCCAACCGTCCCGATTCTCGCTGGATAGTCCCGTTTTTGACCTGCCGCGTCCCACCCAGGAGTCTATTCTTCCCGCACTGCACTGAGCTGCCACACCCCCCCATGAACCGACCCCATCCTCGCCCTCCCAGAGACCCACCTCAGCCTGCAATGATGACCTAGGCTGTTCTTTTCTGTGCACACAGGACCTGTGATGAGGTCACAGGAGAAGAGGAGTCAGGGGTTACATGATCAGGATCCTCCGTGTCTGCAGGACTCTGCTGTGCTGGTTGTCATGGTGCTGGATGAAGTAAAGTTTCTGTGTAGGGTCAGGAGGGGTTTACAGTGTGGATGTAGCAGAGCTGTGTGTGAACGAGGTGTACAGAGCAGAGCTGTGTGTGTACAAGGTGTATGGAGTGGAGCCATGTGTGTACGAAGTGTACGGAGAGAAGCCACGTGTGTACCAGGTGTACGGAGTGGAGCCGCGTGTGTACGAGGTGTGCAGAGCAGAGCCGCGTGTGTACGAGGTGTGCAGAGCAGAGCCGCGTGTGTACAAGGTGTACAGAGAAGAGCCGCGTGTATACAAGGTGTACGGAGAGGAGCCTCGTGTACACAAGGTGTACGGAGAGGAGCCACGTGTGTACGAGGTGTACGGAGCAGAGCTGCATGTGTACTAGGTGTACGGAGCAGAGCCGCGTGTGTACGAGATGTACGGAGTGGAGCCGCGCGTGTACGAGGTGTACGTAGCAGAGCCGCACGTGTACAAGGTGTATGGAGTGGGGATGTGTGTGTATTTTGGCATGGGGGGCCCCATTTGAAAGTTTGCATCGGGACCCTTAACTTTGTAGTTACGCCACTGGTTATATACAGCACTATTTTGCATTAAAAAAAAAAACAGGCCACATACTTGGCAGTATAGTATCTCCGTGCCAGGCCTCATATATCTGCGTGCTCTAAGTTTTGGCATTTTAGGCCGGTATTCCATTTTTTTGCTGTCTGTCACTCTAGCTATATACAGCACTATTTAGCATTTTTTTTAAAAAAAGGCCACATATTTGGCAGTGTGGTAACTCCATGCCAGGCCTCATATATCTGTGTGGTCCTAGTTTGGCCACTTTAGGACGGTAGTCCAGTGTTTTCCTGTCTGTCACTCTAGTTATATACAGCACTATTTAGCATAAAAAGAAAAAATAAAGGTCACATATTTGGCATTGTGGTATCTCTGTGAAAGGCCTCATATATCTTTGTGCTCTAAGTTTGGTAATTTTAGGCCAGTATTCCAGTGTTTTACCTGTCTGTCACTCTAGTTATATACAGCACTATTTTGCATTAAAAAAACAGGCCACATACTTGGCACTGTGGTGTCGCTGTCAGACATCTGATGTACTTGTGGCCTACAAATTATTGGCAATTCAGGCCTACATTCCAATGTATTTGCTGTCAGTTCTCCTAGTTCTCTACACTATTTTGGGATAAAAAATACAGGCCACATATTGAACAGAATGGTATCGCTGTCAGACGTCTGATGTATTTGTGACCTACAAATTGTGGCACTTCAGGCCTATATTCCACTGTATTTGCTGTCAGTTACCTAGATCTCTACACTATTTTGGGATAAAAAATACAGGCCACATATTGAACAGTGTGGTATCTTGGTGAAAATACTTCTGTTTCAAGTTGTTATGGCTGCTTCATGAATGTCTTAAATGCTCCAACTACTACCACCATCATCATTTTCTGCCTTGAGGCAGTCCCTGTGCAGATAGAAAGTCTGAGGAGCAGAAGGTGAACTCATGGGCGGTGTTGTACTCTGTCTCTGTATTACGAATGCGAAATCTTCTAGATTAAATCATGACTGGAAGAGCCAGAGCAAGAGCATGTAGAAGAGCACGGGGCCAGGACTCGCAACTACTGAAGCCTGGTGTTCCTGGGCCAGATTCTGGCAATCCATCACCTACTAATACTGAACTTGTTGGGTGATGATGACAAAAAGGAGCCCCTGCATTTTCTATAACAGAAGCTAGAGATTTTGACATTTTGGCTGCATTTCAAGAGGTGCCAATTGGAGAGCGTGATGGTCGTAGATGTGACATCTACACCACCACCCGTGCTGCCGCCTCTCCACCACCCGTGGAGCCGCACCTCCGACTGTGACAGTGTGTGCGACAGAGCATGAAGGGACACCAGACCGAAGATCAATCCAATGGGATTTATAGAGACAGGGAGCATAGAACAAAAAATATCAATAGCGTCTCTTAGAGTCCACAATGAGTCCACACCAAGAGGGAAACAGCTCTGGGGAGCGCCACCAAGTAATTCGACGCCAGGGAAATGACAAAATTATCCTGGGATGAGTTCAATAAATCCAACAGATGAGGGACATCACACCATTGCATGTGGCAGCTTTTAACTCTCCACACATGGGCACTAGGGTCTCGCCTCAGCATAAGATCATAGCCCCTGGTGTTATGAATGGGTAACCGAGGAGGATAGCAGGACCAGGCTAACCCACCAGAAAGCCAGAGAGGTTGGTAACTAAGCAGATTGCAGACCCCTGATCCTATCCACATAACTAGCAGTAGCCGTGGAGCGTATCTACGATGCCCTAGACACCTCGGCACAGCCGGAGAGCTAACTCAGCCTAAAGCAAGAAAGGTGAAATCCAAACTGCCCCGGAGCAGACCCCAAAGGAATAGATAGCCCACAAACATATATTGTCGGTGAGACAAAATGACAGCAGGCAGAAAAATAGACTGAGCAAATGTTGGGGCCCAAACTGACTAGACAGGACAGGAAAGGAAAGACACTGTCTGCAATCACGCAAAAAACCCTGAAAAAACTAACACGTCACACGACTTCGCCCCCACTATATCAGCACTCTGGTATATACTGAAAGCAAAGCAAAAAGAGACCAATATAACAGGGGACAGAACAAACTGACACAAGCAGTAACATATGGGCGGTGATCCAGCACAGCCCCAGCAGGAGCAAGCTGACCCACACAAAGCAGAGATAGACAAAACCAGATCAAATGCAAAAAAATTAGCAAATGAACCACTTAGCGGAACCATGCAGGAACAGAGCAGGAGACATAAGACCTTAGAAGGAACATGAAGAAAATCACCAGCAGGGATTGAAGGAAGTCAGCTGTCTTAAATACTCGAGTCAGAAACCCCAGATCTCCAATCGTCGTCATCATTATCAGGTGGCAAGCCTCTGTCAATCTGACCAGCTCCGCTACCTCCAGTAACCACCGGAGGGAGCCCAGAAAGAGAACTCGCAACACCTCAGTCAATCTGACCAGCTCCACTACGTTCAGTAACCACGAGAGGGAGCCCAGAAAGAGAATTCACAACAGTACCCCCCCTTGAGGAGGGGACACCGAGCCCTCATCCACGCCACCAGACCAGTCAGGATGGGCCCGGTGAAAAGCACGAAATAATCTCTCGGCATAAATGTCAGAAGCAGAGACCCAATAATTATCCTTCTGGCCATAACCCTTCCACTTGACCAAGTACTGGAGTCTCCGTCTAGCCAAACGAGAATCCAATATTTTCTCTACCTCATACTCCAAATTACCTTTAACTAATACAGGGTCAGGAGGCGCCGCCATGGGAACTACTGGCTCCTCAAACCTCTTCAGCAAAGATTTATGAAAAATGTTATGAATCTTAAACGTAACTGGAAGAGCCAAATGGAAAGAAACAGGGTTAAGGATTTCCAAAATCTTATAAGGTCCAATGAATCTTGGCTTGAATTTTGCTGGCACAACCTTCATAGGAATATTTTTTGAAGACAACCAAACCATATCACCCACTTTAAACCGGGGACCAATGGTCCTATGCCGGTTGAAAAACCATTGGGCCTTTTCCTGAGAGTGGGACAACTTACCCACTACTTGGTCACAAATCTGCTTCATTCTCTTTACCACAGAATCTACACTTGGGCAGGCCGAAGATTCCACCTGCCCTGGAGAAAATCGAGGATGAAACCCAAAGTTACAGGAAAAAGGCGACATCAAAGTGACAGAACTAGCCCTATTGTTTAGCGCGAATTCGGCCAAGGGCAAAAATGAGACCCAGACATTCTGATCAGCAGATATGAAACATCTCAAATAGGATTCCAAAGTCTGGTTTGTTCTCTCAGTCTGCCCATTGGTCTGAGGATGAGATGCAGAGGAGAAAGATAACTGAATTCCCAGTTTGGATCAAAAAGCTCTCCAAAATCTGGAATCAAACTGGACTCCTTTGTCCAACACAATGTTCTCAGGAATTCCGTGCAAACGAACCACCTGTTGTAAAAACAAGGGCACCAACTCAGAAGAAGATGGCAACTTTGGGAGTGGTACAAGATGGACCATCTTAGAAAATCTATCACAGATCACCCAGATCACAGTCATTCTCTGAGAGACAGGGAGATCAGAAATAAATTCCATTGAGATATGGGTCCATGGCCTCCTGGGCACCGGCAGGGGCATCAACAAACCACTAGAACGAGAACAGAGCTGGGACCGAAAACAAGTCCCTCAGGACTGCACAAAATTCCTGACATCATGAGATAAGGCAGGCCACCAAAAAGACCGACTCACCAAATCTCTGGTACCAAAAACACCTGGATGACCAGCCAACGCGGAGCAATGAATTTCAGACATTACTCTTTTCCTCCACTGGTCAGGGACATACAATTTTCCCATAGGGCAACATTCAGGTTTGTCCTCCTGAAATTCCTCCAGGGCACGTCTCAAATCGGGAGAGATGGTGGAAAGAACTACACCCTCATTTAGAATGGTAGTAGGCTCAGTCACATCAAGAGAATCCGCAAAGAAACTCCAAGAAAGGGCGTCCGCCTTAACATTCTTAGTGTCCAGAAGAAAAGAGACCACAAAATTAAAACGTGTGAAAAACAATAGCCTGTCTAGGATTTAAGCGTTTGGCTGATTCAAGATAAATCAAATTCTTGTGGTCGGTGAGGACCACAACTTGATGTCTAGCTCCCTCCAACCAGTGTCTCCACTCTTCAAATGCCTATTTAATAGCCAACAATTCCCGATTCCCCACGTCATAGTTACGTTCAGATGGGGAACACTTTCGAGAAAAGAAGGCACAGGGATTCATCTTAGAAGTCACCGGATCTCTTTGGGACAAAACGGCTCCTGTACCAATCTCAGAAGCATCTACCTCCACCAGAAATGGGAGTGAGATATCAGGTTGCCATAGAACCAGAGCAGAAGTGAATCTCCGCTTAAGCTCCTGAAATACCGAGACTGCCTCTGGGGACCAATTCACCACATCAGCGCCCTTTTTGTTCAAATCAGTAAGTGGTTTAACCCCTTACCTACAATGGACGTAATATTCCGTCCATGTGACTCTGGACCTAACTACCATGGACGGAATATTACGTCCCAGCGATCAGCGGCGCCCATGTGGTGAGCGCTGCTGATCGCGGCCGGGTGTCAGCTGATTATCACAGCTGACACCCGGCACAATGTGTCAGGGGCGGTCACGGACTGCCCCGACACGTTAACCCCTTGCACACCGCGATCAAACGCGATCGCAGTGTACCGGGGGTTAAAGGGAAGCATCGGCAGGGAGGGGGCTCCCTCCTTGCTTCCCTGAGCCCCCCACGGCAGCGCAATGTGCAGCGCTGCTGCGGGGGGCTCTTTCCCTACAGGCCCCCGGATCCAAGATGGTGACGGGGGCCTTCGGGGGCCTGTAGGGAGCTGACTTCCTCACTGCCTGCAAAGCGCAGGCATGAGGAAGTCTGCAGCAGTGCCTGTGACAGATCGCTGATCTGTCACAGTGATCTGTGATGTGACAGATCAGCGATCTGTCACAGGACAGTGATGTCCCACCTGGGACAAGGTAATAAAGTAAAAAAAAAAAAAGTGTTAAAAATAATTTTAAAAAAATCGCTAAATAAATTAGTAAAAAAAAAAAAAAAATATTCCCCAATAAATCCATTTTTTCAAAATAAAAAAAAACCAAAACAATAAAAGTAAACATATTTGGTATCGCCGCGTCCGTAGTGACCCGCCCTATAAAACTGTCCTATTAGTTAACCCCTTTAGCGAACCCCTTAAAAAATAAAAATAAAAAACGAAGCAAAAAATAATGATTTATTATCATACCACCGAACAAAAAGTGCAATAACGCGCGATCAGAAAAATGCATATAAATATCCATGGTACCGCTGAAAACGTCATCTTGTGCCGCAAAAAACGAGCCACCATAGAGCATCATCCGCAAAAAAATAAAAAAGTTATAGCTCACAGAATAAAGCGATGCAAAAATAATTATTTTTTATATAAAATTGTTTTCATTGCAAAAACCGACAAAACATAAAAAAAGACCTAAATTAGGTATCGCTGTAACCGTACTGACCCGAAGAATAAAACCGCTTTATCAATTTTACCGCACGCGAAACGGTGTAAACGCACCCCCCAAAAGAAATTCATGAAATGCTGGTTTTTGTTCATTCTGCGTCCCAAAAATCGGAATAAAAAGCGATCAAAACATGTCACGTGCCCGAAAATGGTACCAATGAAAACGTCAACTCATCCCGCAAAAAATAAGACCTCACATGACTCGGTGGGTCAAAATACGGAAAAATTATAGCTCACAATATGTGGTGATGCAAAAACTATTTTTACAATAAAAAGCGTCTTTTAGCGTCTGACAGCTGCCAAACATAAAAACCACCATAAATAGTAAATCAACCCCCCCGTTATCACCCCGTTAGTTAGGGAAAAATAATAAAACTAAAAGAAAATGTATTTATTTCCATTTTCCCGCTAGGGTTAGGGTTAGGGTAGGGTTAGGGCTAGGGTTAGGGTTAGGGCTAGGGTTAGGGTTAGGGCTAGGGTTAGGTCTAGGGTTAGGGCTAGGGCTCAGATTAGGGTTAGGGGTGTGTTGGGGTTAGGGTTGGAGTTATAATTGGGGGGTTTCCACTGTTTGGGCACATCAGGCGCTCTCCAAAGGCAACATGGCGTCTGATCTCAATTCCAGCCAATTCTGCGTTGAAAAAGTCAAATGGTGCTCCTTCCCTTCCAAGCTTTGCCATGCGCCCAAACAGTGTTTTACCTCCACATGTAGGGTATCAGCCTACTCAGGACAAATTACAAAACAACTTTTGGGGTCCAATTTCTCCTGTTACCCTTAGGAAAATAAAAAATTGGGGGCAAAAATATAATTTTGCGGAAAAAAATGTTTTTTTTATTTTCACCCAGGCGTTATAAACTTCTGTGAAGCACTTGGGGGTTCAAAGTGCTCTCCACACATCTAGATAAGCTCCGTGGGGGGTCTAGTTTCCAAAATGGGGTCACTTTTTGGGAGTTTCAATAGTTTAGGTACATCAGGGGCTCTCCAAACGCACATGACACCCGCAGACCAATCCATCAAAGTCTGCATTCCAAAACGTCACTACTTCCCTTCCGAGCCCCGACGTGTGTCCATACAGTAGTTTTCTCCCACATATGGGGTGTCAGCGTACTCAGGACAAATTGGACAACAACTTTTGGGGTCCAATATCTCCTGTTACCCTTGGGAAAATAAAAAAAATGGGGACTAAAAGATGATGTTTGTGGAAAAAATACGATTTTTTTATTTTCACGCCCGGACGTTATAAACTTCAGTGAAGCACTGGGGGGTTCAAAGTGCTCACCACACATCTAGATAAGTTCATTGGGGGGTCTAGTTTCCAAAATGGTGTCATTTGTGGGGGGTTTCTACTGTTTTGGTACATCAGGGGTTTTCCAATCGCGACATGGTGTCCGATCTCAATTCTAGCCAAAAACGTCAAATGGCGCTGCTTCCCTTCCGAGCTCTGCTATGCGCCCAAATAGTCATTTACACCCACATGTGGGGTATCAGCGTACTCAGGACAAATTGCACAATAGCTTTTAGGGTCCTGTTACCTTTGAAAAATTAAAATTGGGGGTGAAAAGATCATTTTTGTGGAAAAAATATGATTTTTTAATTGTACCACTCTACGTTATAAACTTCTGTGAAGCCCTTGGGGGTTCAAAGTTCTCACCACATATCTAGATAAGTTCCTTGGGGGGGTCTAGTTTCCAAAATGGGGTCACTTGGGGAGGTTTCCACTGTTTAGGTTCATCAGGGGCTCTCCAAACGCGATATGGCGTCCGATCTGAATTCCAGCCAATTTTGCTTTGAAAAAGTCAAACGGCGCTCCTTCCCTACTGAGGTCTGCCATGCGCCGAAACAGTGGTTCCCCCCTACATGTCAGGTATCAGCGTACTCAGGACAAATTGCACAATAACTTTTGCAGTCCAATTTCTCCTGTTACCCTAGGTAAAATAAAGAAAATTGAACATGAAGTTTTTTTTTGTGAAAAAAAGTTAAATGTTCATTTTTTTTTAATATTCAAAAAATTCCTGTGACGCACCTAAAGGGTTAATAAACTTCTTGAATGTTGTTTTAAGCACCTTAAGGGGTGCAGTTTTTAGAATGGTGTCACTTTTGGGTATTTTCTATCATATAGACCCCTCAAAGTGGCTTCAAATGTGATGTGGTCCCTAAAAATAAAATGGTGTTGCAAAAATGAGAAATCGCTGGTCAATTTTTAACCCTTATAACTTCCTAACAAAAAAAAATTTTGGTTCCAAAATTGTGCTGATGTAAAGTAAACATGTGGGAAATGTTATGTATTAAGTTTTTTGTGTGCCGTATCGCTGTGATTTAAGGGCATAAAAATTAAAAGTTGGAAAATTGCGAAATTTTCAAAATTTTTGCCAAATTTCCGTTTTTTTCACAAATAAACGCAAGTTATTTGAATGCAATTTTACCACTAACATGAAGTACAATATGTCACGAGAAAACAATGTCAGAATCACTGGGATCCATGGAAGCGTTCCAGAGTTATGACCTCATAAAGGGACAGTGGTCAGAATTGTAAAAATTGGCCCGGGAGTTAACGTACAAACCACCCTTGGTAGTGAAGGGGTTAACAATACCAGAAAAATTACTTATAAATTTACGGTAAAAATTTGCAAATTCCAAAAACTTCTGGAGAGCCTTCAAAGAAGTGGGCTGAACTCAATCATAAATGGCCTGTACCTTGGCCAGGTCTATTTTAATAGCAGACAGGAACAAAATGAATCCCAAAAATGAAATCCTCTGTACACCAAAGAGACACTTCGATCCCTTAACATACAGAGAATTTTCCCTCAATATCCGGAACACAGTCCGGACATGTTCCACATGAGAATCCCAATCACTGGAAAAGATCAAAATATCATCCAGATAAATGATCAAAAACTTATCAACAAAGTCCCGGAAAATATCGTTCATAAAAGATTGGAAGACAGAAGGGGCATTAGTGAGCCCAAAAGGCATCACCAGGTACTCAAAATGTCCCTCTGGGGTATTAAAAGCCGTCTTCCATTCATCCCCGTGCTTGATATGAATAAGATTATACTCCCCCTTGAGGTCAAGTTTGGTAAACCAACAGGCACTTTTAACTCTGGAAAATGAATCAGAAATCAGGGGTAACGAGTACTGATATTTAACAGTGATTTTGTTAAGGGAACGATAGTCAATACATGGCCCTAATGAGCCATCTTTCTTGGCCACAAAAAACCCCCAGCAACTAAAGGTGAAGAGGATGGTCTAATATGACCCTTCTCCAAGGACTCCTTGATGTTAGATCGCATAGCATCATGTTCGGGTACCGATAAGTTGAAAAGACGACCCTTGGGAAATTTACACCTGGGCATTAACTCAATTGCACTGTCATAACTCCTATGAGGAGGCAAAGACGCAGACTTACTCTCACTAAATACATCAGAAAAATCAGCCAAATAGTCAGGAATATCATGAGACTGGGGAGAGGTGGAGAAAACAGGAGTGTCACTAAGAACACATTGACAACCCCAACTCACCACAGACACAGATTTTTAGTCCAAAACAGGATTATGAGTTTGCAACCAAGGAAAACCCAGAACAATAGTATCATGCAAATTGTGCAACACCAAAAATTTACAATTCTCTTGGTGGTCCGGGGCTACCCGCATTATCACCTGGGTCCAAAACTGGGGTTTATTCTCCACCAAAGGAGTAGCATCAATACTCCTCAAAGGGATAGGAGTCCGCAGGGGTATCATGGGAAAACCACGTTTGGCAAAGTCAAAATCCATCAGATTCAAAGCTGCTCCTGAATCAACAAAAGCCTTAGTGGAAAATGTAGACAAGGCGCAGATCAAGGTAATCGCCAAAAGGAACTTAGGCTGTACACTGCCCACCGCAAATGCATGAGTCAAACGCTTTTCTCGCTTAGGGCAGACAGAAATAGTATGAGAGTGGTCCCCACAGAAAAAATACAACTTATTACACCTTCTAAACTCCTGACGTTGCGCCCTCGACAAAACCCTATCGCATTGCATGGGTTCAGAAGTTCGTTCAAAAGGCGGCATCGCCTCTCATGTAGTTTTATGTTCACGTAAACGCCGATCAATTTGAATGGCCAATGACATAGAGTCATCAAGACCAGAGGGGACAGGAAATCCCACCATAACATCTTTTACGGTTTCTTCCAAACCCTTCCGAAAGAGAGCTGCTAGTGCATCGTCATTCCATTTAGTAAGGACCGCCCACTTTCGGAATTTTTGACAGTATAACTCTGCAGAATCCTGACCCTAGTTCAATGCCAATAAGGTTTTCTCAGCTTGATCAATAGCATTAGGTTCATCATACAACAACCCCAAGGCTTGAAAAAACGCATCCACATTAGCCAGAATAGGATCTCCGGGTGTCAAAGAAAAAGCCCAATCCTGGGGATCGCCGCGCAGCAGGGAGATGACAATTTTAACCTGCTGCACAGAGCTCTCCGATGAGTTAGGTTTCAAAGCAAAAAACATTTTACAATTATTCTTAAAATTCAAAAATTTAGACCGATCCCCAGAAAACATATCAGAAGGGATTTTTAGTTCAACAGCAGATGATTGAGTGAGATGGGCAGAAATTCCCTGCACTTCAGCAGCGAGCTGCTCAACACAATCAGACAATTGCTTAGTCTCCATTTAGACAAAAAAAATATCCTCCTACGGCCCCCCCTAAAAAGAGGAAAGAATATACCAAAAAAAATTCTGACAATTTTTTTTTAAAATTCTTTCCTTCTTTAGAGTACCCTAGAGTCTACAGTAAGGCTGGTGATTCTGTTATGAATGGGTAACTGAGGAGGATAGCAGGACCAGGCTAAGCCACCAGAAAACCAGAGAGGTTGGTAACTAAGCGGATTGCAGACCCCTGATCCTATCCACACAACTAGCAGTAGCTGTGGAGCATACCTACGATGCCCTAGACGCCTTGGCACAGCCAGAGAGCTAACTCAGCCTAAAGCAAGAAAGGTGAAATCTAAACTGCCTCGGAGCAGACCCCAAAGGAACAGATAGCCCCCAAACATATATTGTCGGTGAGACAAGATAAAAACACAAACGCAGGCAGAAAAATAAACTGAGAAAATTATGGGGCCCAAACTGACTAGACAGGACAGGAAAGGAAAGACACTGTCTGCAATCACGCAAAAAACCCTGAAAAAACCAACACATCTGATGCACAAAAAACACTGAAGTCACACGACTTCGCCCCCACTATATCAGCACTCTGTTGTATACTGAAAGCAAAGCAAAAAGAGACCAATATAACAGGGGACAGAACAAACTGACACACGCAGTAACATATGCTCAGTGATCCAGCACAGCCCCAGCAGGAGCAAGCTGAACCGCACAAAGCAGAGATAGACAAAACCAGATCAAATGCAAAAAATTAGCAAATGAACCACTTAGCTGAGCCATGCAGGAACAGGAGACATCAGACCTCAGAAGGAACAGAAAGAATATCACCAGCAGGGATTGAAGGAAGTCAGCTGTCTTAAATACTCCAGTCAGAAACCCCAGATCTCCAATCATCGTCATCATTATCAGGTGGCAAGCCTCTGTGAATCTGACCAGCTCCACTACCTCCAGTAACCACTGGAGGGAGCTCAGAAAGAGAACTTGCAACACCTCTGTCAATCTGACCAGCTCCACTACCTTCAGTAACCACCACAGGGAGCCCAGAAAGAGAAATCACAAAACCCTGGCCAGTCAACACCCAACTACCTGGGCCAAACATGTGTCTATTGTTCTGTGTCCTGGGATGCACCCCTCCATGGGGATGGGCTCCCACCTACTTTTGACTATGTGGCTAACTTAAGAAGTTTCCAGAAACTACACGCTTGTATTGGATAAGTCCTATGCTGAGGAGAACCAAGACTCCCCCACTGGTTGTTGACTCAGGCCTGATTACATTGCCGTCCAGGGACACAGGCTGGGGGAGGGACATGCTGTTACAACCCCTTCCCCCCCAATTTGTGTACAGACTGGTGATCTCTACAGGTTGCTTGTCATGTACATGAGGTCATGGCTGACAGGCCTCAGAGCTCCATTTTACATCCTCTTCGACTTAAACCCTACCTCATGCTCCCAAAAAATTGACATTGTAGCTCTCCCACATCATTTCATAGGGCAATATCCACAGGCAGGCCTGTTGTGAATTCCCTTGCTTGGTGTCATGATCCAGGTTGGATTATGACAGATTTTGCACAAGTAACCTTTTTTTTTTCCTTTAAGCTGTTTGCTTAAAGTTAGTTTTGCCCCCGGCAGGCATTAGGGCATTCATGGGTGTTATAGAAATTCGCCCAGCTTGAGGCGGTGTATCCAGTCACACGTAACATTACACTCGGACTTCTGGAGCTCCCTCTGGTGGTTACTGGGAGTAGTGGAGCTGGCCAGGTTGATGGAAGTTTGCCACCTGACGATGATAATTGGGAATCTGGGATTACTGGCTGGGAGCATATAATTGAGCAGGCTTCCCTTGGTGGTTAATGGTGATTTCCTCCTTGTGCATTTGGAGTTCTTTTGCCTCCTGCCTGATCTGCATGGTTCAGTTAAGTGATTCTTTTGCTAATCCTTTGCATCAAATTGTGCTTTTTTTGCTTTGTGCCTTCTTGCTAGGGTTCAGCGTACTCCCCGCTGGGGGCAGCGCTGGGTCCTGCTCATATGTTACAACTTGAGTCAGTTTGTTCAGTCCCCTGTTATGCTAGTATCTTTTGCTTTGCTTCCAGTTCGTACCAGTGTGCTGATCTAGTGGGGGTGAGGTCGTGTGGCCTCAGGTTTTTTGTATATCAGATGTGTTGGATTTTTTTAGGGTTTTGTGCATGATTGCAGACAGTATCTTTTCTGTCCTGTCCTGTCTAGACAGCTTGGGCCCCACCATTTGCTCAGTCTGTTCTCTGCCTGTGTTTGTGTCTCATCTTGTCTCACCGACAATATATGTTTGGGGGCTGTCTATTCCTTTGGGGATCTGCTCTGGGGCAGTTTAGATTTCACCTTTCTGGCTTTAGGCTTAGCTAGTTCTCTGGCTGTGCCGAGGCGCCTAGGGCATCGTAGGAACGCTCCACGGCTACTGCTAGTTGTGTTGATAGGATCAGGGGTCTGCAATCCGCTTAGTTACCAACCTCTCTGGTTTTCTGGTGGCTTAGCCTGTTCCTGCCATCCTTCTCGGTGACCCATTGATAACACAGGCTCTCATCACCCCAACCTCACATTGCTTGATCCCAAAGCCAAAGTCCAGTTCTACACTTGCTTTTGGGATATTCCTTTGGCCTCAAGCTAATTCAATAGTAATACAATGTCCATGCTGTTTTGTCTCTGGCCGAACGACTCTGGCTTCAGCTATGGGGAGAAATGCCCCAGAGTCACAAAAACCAAGAACTCTGCGACCATCCAGCACGACCTCCTGTAAGTGCTTACCTTGAGGATTAAAGGAGCTGATGGCTATGACTTGCACTCCATAAACCCCTAATGGTGGAACATGTGCTTCTGAGCCATTAGACAAATATTAGACAAATCAATTTGAAGGGGTGGCACCTCTTCCTGCATTGTATTTGGCTGTAAATAATTGATAGGCCGATTTGGTGTAGGGTCACTCCTCAACTGACCCTGAGGACAGGTGTCTTGCAGATGCCCAGGCATCTCACATTTGTAACATCTGCACTGTATTGCACTACTTCCCACTTACACTCTGGGAACAGAGGTAAGGGAACCTGGAGGATGAAATCCATGTGAAAGTGCAGGAGGTGGTTGTTGGGTTTGAGAATGATTTCTACACTTGATAGCTGGGCATGTGGCCTGCAGATGCCTGGGATGTCCACATCCTTAACACCTGCATTCTACAATTTTTCCTCCACATCGTATTCCCAAAGATCTTGCAGTTGTAATGGGAGGCACAATCACACTGGGTTCACCATGTGTTTGTAATCTAGTGGGATGGTGAACATTAGAAGCCAAAGAACAAGGGGCCGCCAGTGTTGGGTAGGTTTTATCTCACTTACTAGAAGTTTTTTCCACTGAGGCTTGATGGTGAGAACCTCATCAGCAAGAGCAGTAGCTCGCTACACTGTTGCTGGTATCCTCTCACGCACCCATTCCCGGATCTCAGCAGGGAATTTGGCGTAGAACTGCTCTTTTAGGATGACCTGAAGGAAAGTATCCCAAGTTAAGGCCCCCTCTCCCTCCAGCCAGTGATTACATACTTGTTTGAACCGGTGGGCATACATCTTGAAAGACACTTCCCCCTCACAGGCTATGGAGCAGAACTGCGCTCTGTAAGGGCCCCATCACTCACAGCAAGATCGCTAGCGAGATCGCTGATTTTGTGACGCATAAGCGATCTCTCCCGCGATGTCACTGTGTGTGATATGAATCAGCGACCACCCCCCCGCCGGGTATCGCTGATCGTGCAGGATCGTACTGGGCCATTTTTTGATCGTTGGTCTCCCGCTGCGTGTGGCAGCGGGAGACCGACGATCAGCGATGCTGCACGCTGGTATCTAGGGTAAACAGCGGGTAACTAAGAGCCGTGCCGCTCTTGGATACCCGCTGTTTACCCTAGATACCAGCCTGCTCGCTGGTCCTGATCGCTGGTGAGTCTGTCTATGTCCCAGCGATCCCATTCATGTCGGATCGTTGGTGGGATTGCTGGGACATCATTGTGTGTAACGGGGCCTTAAGTGTCTGGAGTTACAGCATAATGTTCCAAGATGGTCTCTTGAATATTCCCATAATCGCAGTTCCACCGAGGGTCCATAGCTCTATAGGCTTCAGCAGCCCCACTCTCTAAGAGCCCCACTAGATGTCTGACTTGCTCCCTTTCCGGGACTTCCATTAATTGACATTGGTGTTCGAAGTCCTGGAAGATGCCCTCAATGTCGCCTGCAGCCTCGTTAAACAGCTTAAAGTCCTTACGGGACACCCTTAGGAATTCCCTCATGGTGGGTGCTGTGGTTACAGTCTGTCTGGAGCTTCCAGCTGCTTCCACCATGCGCTGCCTCTCCTTAGCTGTGTGAATGGCCTCCCTCTTATCCTCTATGGTGGCCTCATCCCCAAGTAATGCCATCTCCTCCTCATACCACACAACCCACTGACTTTTTTTGGGTATTTATCTCCAGCTTCCATCTTTCATCCCCTTGCTGTTGAAATCCTTCCTCTGTGCCATCTTGCAGGCAAGCTTCTTCTAGAGCCTCAATCAGTTGCTCCTTGGACAGCCCTTTGTAGCTGACTCCTAATTCATGGGCCTTTGTTTGTAAGCTCAACACAGTCCAGTTCCTGTATCCTGAGGTTCTGGTTCCAGATGTTAATGGGTTCCTGTCCTCCATTCCTTCTCTGATCCCGCTGCTGCCAACCAGTTTGTGATAGTGTGTGTGACAGAGCATGAAGGGACACCAGGCCCGAAGATTAATCCAATGGGATTTATTGAGACAGGGAGCATAGAACATAAAATATCAATAGCGTCTCTTAGAGTCCACAATGAGTCAACACCAAGAGGGACAGTTTCAGGGGCGCCACCCGGTAATACGACGCCAGGGATATGACAAAATAATCCAGGCATAAGTTCAGTGGATCCAACAGATGAGGGACATCACACCATTCCACGTGGCAGCTTTTAACTCTCCACACATGGGCACTAGGATCTCGCCTCAGCATAAGATCATAGCCCCTGGCCAGTCGATACCCAACTACCTGGGCCAAACATGTGTCTATTGTTCTGTGTCCTGGGATCCACCCCTCCATGTGGATGGGTTCCCACCTACTTTTGACTATGTGGCTAAGGCTAGTTTCACACTTGCTTTTTTTTGCAGCGCGTTTTTCCCGCAAAAAAACGCATTAAAAAAACGCATACAAATGCATACAAACGCTGCGTTTTTTTCCAGCATTTTAATGCGCATGCAGGAAAAAAACGCAGCGTTTTTGCGCGTTTGTATGCGTTTTTTGTGCGTTTGCGTTTTTTTACAGATTTTGGAAAAACCCCACAAAAAAGAAAAAACAACCATTCAACAACACACAAGACCAATGGGACTTCATTGTGGGTGTGGTATGTTAATATATATACACCCTGTCTACAGTATTCTTCACATTTGCTTGATTCTTCTCGTGACCATGGATCTGCGCTGGAAGAGTTTTCACTTCAACTTGGATTTGGACATCGCGATGGCTCAGGCGTATGCAGTTGCTTGCCATGAACAAAGGAAGAGAGAGAGGCAGCGAAGACGGCGGCGTATGTGGATACATCCGATTGTTGAACTCCGGGAGAGCCGTGGGGCATACCATACCCTCTACAGCGAGCTCCAGTCAAACCCGGAGAAATTTACAGATTATATCCGGATGTCCCACGAAAGTTTCATGGATTTGCTTGCTCGTGTCCAACAATCCATCCGGAGACAGGACACACAGCTCCGTCGTGCGATTCCTCCTGAGGAACGGCTACTGGTGACATTACGGTATGTTTTAAAAACAAAGGGGTGTGGTCTGATGTTTTTTTTTGTAAATTTAGTATTCAAAACCTTGGGTAATTAGTTTTCGTGAATGTACTAATATTTTTTTTATAGTTTTTAAAAATAATATACATAAATATTAATTTTACTTCTTTGTCTGTTCACAGATTCCTGGCGACTGGAGAAACCCTATCCTCACTACACTTCCAGTACCGTATTGGAATCTCTACCTTGTCTGGAATTGTTGCTGACACCTGCCGGGCTCTCTGGAATGTTCTTTGCCCAGAATTTATGCCCCTGCCCACCGCTGAAAAGTGGATGGAAATTGCTGACAAATTCTGGACAGTATGCAATTTTCCCAACTGTTTGGGAGCTGTTGATGGGAAACACATACGGATCATCAAACCCCAAAGAACGGGATCTGAGTACTATAATTACAAAAAGTACTTTTCAATAGTACTCATTGCAATTGCGGATGCCGGATGTATGTTTGTAGCAGTGGACATTGGAGCATTTGGCCGTGGTAATGACTCGCAGGCTTTTAAAAACTCAGACATGGGCCGGAGGTTGTATGGCAACCAATTTAATTTCCCTATGCCACGGCCTCTTCCTCACACCGAAGCTCCGCCACTGCCCTTTGTAATGGTTGGCGATGAGGCTTTTCAAATGTGCGGAAACTTACTGAAACCCTACTCCAGCCGGGACTTGGACCACACCAAAAAAATTTTTAATTACAGGCTGACCAGGGCCAGAAGAACTGTCGAGTGTGCTTTTGGGATTCTTGTTTCCAGATGGCGAATTCTGGGCACGGCCATTAATCTTAAACTTGAAACAGTCGATGAGGTGGTGAAGGCCTGTGTGGTTCTACATAACTTTGTGATGGCTAAAGAGCACCCGACCTTTGAACTGGACGATGATGCTCCTAACCCATTGCCTGAATTCACTCAGCACACTCTCAGGTCATCCGTTGAAGTTGGCCAAATGAGGGACAAATTTGCGGCCTACTTTATTTCTGATGTAGGACGGGTGCACTGGCAAGATGAAATGGTGTAATGTTGTTGTTTATGGTAATAAAAATCCTTATTTGATACCATTACTGAGTGCACTATATTTTTTAAACTCCGATTAATTAAAAAACTTCCCATGTATAACTGAATTTTGTTATGTTCACACACCTGGGCAGGTAAATACACATACGAGTTAAAATGCAGCATTGCTAGTCTGCGTGAAATATATTGGAATGAGCAAAGCTGCAGGCCATGAATCAGGAAACCATTTTTTTTCAAGATAAAATTGTGCAAATAGTTTAAAACAAAGTATGTGATTTTCTCAAAACACAACACTCAAAACCCAACCCCAATGAAAGTCCATGGGGAATACAAGTCAGCATTGAGTGGATGAATGTAATCTGCTCCATTAAAAGTTATTACACTAGGCCTTTGAATTGACTATACTAGGCCGTGGTATTTCAAATATGAGTATACTAGGCCTTGGGGCTAGTAGTATAGTAATATGTGAAATACCACGGCCTAGTATAGTCATACCAAGGCCTACTGTTATAACTCGATTTTTAACAACTAGCATCTTGTTTCAACAAAAACAAACTGGTGAAACTAGAAAGAAACTTATTTTTTAGACAAGTTTCAACAGTTTGTTTTTCATGAAACCAGATTCTATTTGGTAAAACTAGAGTTATTACACTAGGCCTTGGAATGACTATACTAGGCCGTGGTATTTCAAATATGAGTATACTAGGCCTTGGGGCTAGTAGTATATGTGAAATACCACGGCCTAGTATAGTCATACCAAGGCCTACTGTAATAACTCGATTTTTAACAACTAGCATCTTGTTTCACCAAAAACAAACTGGTGAAACTAGAAAGAAACTTATTTTTTAGACAAGTTTCAACAGTTTGTTTTTCATGAAACCAGATTCTATTTTGTAAAACTAGAGTTATTACACTAGGCCTTGGAATGACTATACTAGGCCGTGGTATTTCAAATATGAGTATACTAGGCCTTGGGGCTAGTAGTATATGTGAAATACCACGGCCTAGTATAGTCATACCAAGGCCTACTGTAATAACTCGATTTTTAACAACTAGCATCTTGTTTCACCAAAAACAAACTGGTGAAACTAGAAAGAAACTTATTTTTTAGACAAGTTTCAACAGTTTGTTTTTCATGAAACCAGATTCTATTTTGTAAAACTAGAGTTATTACACTAGGCCTTGGAATGACTATACTAGGCCGTGGTATTTCAAATATGAGTATACTAGGCCTTGGGGCTAGTAGTATATGTGAAATACCACGGCCTAGTATAGTCATACCAAGGCCTACTGTAATAACTCGATTTTTAACAACTAGCATCTTGTTTCACCAAAAACAAACTGGTGAAACTAGAAATAAACTTATTTTTTAGACAAGTTTCAACAGTTTGTTTTTCATGAAACCAGATTCTATTTTGTAAAACTAGAGTTATTACACTAGGCCTTGGAATGACTATACTAGGCCGTGGTATTTCAAATATGAGTATACTAGGCCTTGGGGCTAGTAGTATATGTGAAATACCACGGCCTAGTATAGTCATACCAAGGCCTACTGTAATAACTCGATTTTTAACAACTAGCATCTTGTTTCACCAAAAACAAACTGGTGAAACTAGAAAGAAACTTATTTTTTAGACAAGTTTCAACAGTTTGTTTTTCATGAAACCAGATTCTATTTTGTAAAACTAGAGTTATTACACTAGGCCTTTGAATGACTATACTAGTCCATGTTATTTCACATATGACTATACTAGCCCTTGGGTTGGTTTTTAACATGTATTTACCCATCAGTGTGTGTGAGCGGCGCAAACAACATTAATGAAACTTATTAATGGTGAACCACAAATGTAAATTTATTTTTTATCACAAAAAAAAAATTTAAAAATTATTTTTTACGGCGTTTGGGGGCAGATGGTTTCAATTTGGGGGTGTGCAGGGAATATGCAACACTTGCAGTTGAAGACGGTGTTTGAGGGGAAGGGGCAACAAAACTTGTGGGGGAAGGTAGTCCAGTTAAGGGAATTAAACTTGGAACACTTGTAGGAGAGGAAATCTGTTCAGTTACATTAGTTGTAATGGCATGTCGCCGTAGGCTTGTGTGCCTGGACCGACTTTGGCCCAATGCCCGCCTTGATTGATTTCGCCTTGAAGTAGGGGCAAATATGGAATGTAGGTCCCCCGTCTGCTGGTATGGCTGCTGCTGCTGAGGTGGCGGCTGCTGCTGCAGAGGTTGCGGCTGCTGCTGAGGTGGCGGCTGCTGCTGAGGTGGCGGCTGCTGCTGAGGTGGCAGCTGCTGCTGAGGTGGTTGCTGCTGCTGAGGTGGTTGCTGCTGCTGCTGAGGTGGCGGCTGCTGCTGAGGTGGTTGCTGCTGCTGCTGAGGTGGCGGCTGCTGCTGAGGTGGCTGCTGCTGCTGAGGTGGCGTCTGCTGAGTTGGCTGCTGCTGCTGAGGTGGCTGATGCTGCTCTTCTTGTTCAGTGCTCGTCCTTGCAGGAGGACTGGTGGCGGCAGTGATGGCCCAGGTTTGCAGAGTGGTGGTGGCAGGGCTACTACATGTTGTTGTAGCGGCAGGGCTGTTCCATGTTTGCCTAGTGGTGGCTGAGCTCCACGCATGCATGGGATTGGCGGTGGTGCTCCAGACAGGAGCAGCGCTTGCCATGGTGGTGTCGGTGAAGTGACCAGCTGCACTCAGACTTGTGGTGGTGTAACGGTGGGTGTCCAGCCTTTGAAGAGAGGTGTCCGTGCAGTGGTATGCAGCACAAGTCGGTAGTGAGGTGAAGCGAGTCAATGGTGGCACAGGTGGAAAGGACACCACTGACTGCTGACCGTACCGATTATGCTGCATAGCCTGCAAGAAAGCATTGTTGCAGGCCTGCAGCACATTCAGCTGTTGATCAGGACTAAGGTGTTCCGCCATGCCCTTTTCAATCTTACTAAAAAAATGGTGTGCTGGTCTGTTGAGGTCGGCCTCCAGACGGTCAAGGCGCTGTTCTACAGAATTGAAGCGGTGTTCAAAGTGGTTAAAACCACGTTCCATCAGTGCAAAACCGCTTTCAACTCTGTCGGACAGTGACTTGAGGCTGGAATTAAATGTCTCGCTCAAATGCATAAACTCGGGCAAGACATTCCTGTCCAAGGCCCTCTGCCGCTGGCGGGTAGTGCCCGCATAACCAGTGGCAGAGACCTGGGACAGGGGAACACCTGATGGCCCAGCTTCCTGGTCACCAGCTGTGTGTGTGTGGGACCTGCAAGGTGCTTCCTGGCTGTCGGATGGCTGGGACGGGTCAGAGGACGTCCGACGAAGGACCGCTCCAGGGCCAGGTTGCAGGGTGCTGCTCCAGGTGCTGTGGAAGAAAGGAAAATCATTACTACCATGCCTTTACAAGAAGCATCAGCTGTGGATTAGAAAAACACAGATTAATAAAAATAAAATCCCAAAATGTATAATACTTACGATCTTGTGGCAAGGACCGGTCTTAGGAACTGCAACGCGTGATAGTGACGGTATCTAGTTCTGGTCCTTGACGCAGATCCACTGCGAACCTGGCCCTCAGCACGAACATCACTGTTGAAGCGGTCCTTGATCGAACGCCAACGTGTTCGGACTTTGTCCACTGTTGATAAAAAAAAACAGTGCCGTCAAGTACAACAGTCACTGCTTCACAATTTAGCAATACAATAATCAAAGCAGTCACTGTACACCCCGATGACACTGTTGGGTTTCCTGCTAGAATACACCTAGCACGAAACCCAACAGTGCCGTCAAGGACAACAGTCACTGCGGCACAATGTAGCAATACAATACTCAAAGCAGTCACTGTAGACCACGATGACACTGTTGGGTTTCCTGCTAGAATACGCCTAGCACGAAACCCAACAGTGCCGTCAAGGACAACAGTCACTGCGGCACAATGTAGCAATACAATACTCAAAGCAGTCACTGTAGACCACGATGACACTGTTGGGTTTCCTGCTAGAATACGCCTAGCACGAAACCCAACAGTGCCGTCAAGGACAACAGTCACTGCGGCACAATGTAGCAATACAATACTCAAAGCAGTCACTGTAGACCACGATGACACTGTTGGGTTTCCTGCTAGAATACGCCTAGCACGAAACCCAACAGTGCCGTCAAGGACAACAGTCACTGCGGCACAATGTAGCAATACAATACTCAAAGCAGTCACTGTAGACCACGATGACACTGTTGGGTTTCCTGCTAGAATACGCCTAGCACGAAACCCAACAGTGCCGTCAAGGACAACAGTCACTGCGGCACAATGTAGCAATACAATACTCAAAGCAGTCACTGTAGACCCCGATGACACTGTTGGGTTTCCTGCTAGAATACGCCTAGCACGAAACCCAACAGTGCCGTCAAGGACAACAGTCACTGCGGCACAATGTAGCAATACAATACTCAAAGCAGTCACTGTACACCACGATGACACTGTTGGGTTTCCTGCTAGAATACGCCTAGCACGAAACCCAACAGTGCCGTCAAGGACAACAGTCACTGCGGCACAATGTAGCAATACAATACTCAAAGCAGTCACTGTAGACCCCGATGACACTGTTGGGTTTCCTGCTAGAATACGCCTAGCACGAAACCCAACAGTGCCGTCAAGGACAACAGTCACTGCGGCACAATGTAGCAATACAATACTCAAAGCAGTCACTGTAGACCACGATGACACTGTTGGGTTTCCTGCTAGAATACGCCTAGCACGAAACCCAACAGTGCCGTCAAGGACAACAGTCACTGCGGCACAATACAGAGCAGGGAAATACTCACTAAACGCCTTTTTGGCGGATGCTGTGGCGCTGTCCCAGCCATCCATCAACGCTGCGGCCACCTCATTCCATAGCCGCCGTGTCACCACATTGTCCTTGTACAGCCGGTCACGGCTGTCCCACAACGGCGAACGCTCCTGGACCAGGCTGATGAGCTGCTCATTATCCAGGTAGACGTCTTCATCCCGTTGTGGAACCTAGACAAAACACATTCATTAGAATAATCAAATTTAAATTGACTAAAAAGTTACAAAAAAAGAAAAAAAAAAAAGAGTAAAAATAGAAGATAAAAAAAAAAAAAAAACATTACAAATCATTTGATACTTACATTACGTATCACCACCGGGACTTGGCTTCGCTGCTCCTGCTGTTCGCCCTCACTATTCCCGTCCGCAGATGATGATGACGATGTCTGAAAGTTGAAAAAAACGTAAGAGATTTGGAGAAGCAGCAGATATACTTACCAGATGCACGAAAATAATCACCTCACGGTCTGCTTGCGCCAATTCCTGCCGCGATGGGGAATACTCCGATTCTGAAGACATACTGCATGTAAAAATAATAAAAATCATTAGTACATACATAATTTAAAAGGACAGGCATATAATGTAATATACTCACATTCTTCGCTGATATAATGTGTTCTTGGTTGAATGTCTGCTCTTCAATCTGTCTAGTGTAGTAGTGGCAGAGTTTTGGCAGGCACCTCCTTTATATAGCCTTTTTTTTTTGGACTTTAGAAGATTCTAACTAGGATAAAAAGTGGACACCACCCAAAAAACGCTGCGCTAAAAAAGCGCATACCTGCGCATGCCAGTGCGCACGTATGCGCATCCATAGGCTATAATGGCCATTTTTAGCGCAAAACGTGCGCATACGTGCGCATGCGATTTTTTCAAGGGACAAAAAATGCAACATGCAGCGTCTGGAAAATACCATCGCACACCCCAAAAAAACGCAGCGCATGAAAATCGCATACATGCGCTTACAAGTGCGCAGGTATGCGCACCCATGTTAAATATAGGGGAAAAATCGCATGCGCACGTATGCGTTTTTTTCCAGCGCTAAAAAACGCAAATGTGAAACCAGCCTAACTTAAGAAGTTTCCAGAAGCTACACACTTGTATTGGATAAGTCCTATCTGAGGAGAACAAAGACAGACCCCCCACTGGTTGTTGACTCAGGCCTGATTACATTGCAGTCCAGGGACACAGGCCGGGGGAGGGACACGCTGTTACACTGGCTTTCTGTCTCTTCCCCATTATTCCTCTGTACCAGTCTGTCATTGTAAATTTGTTTACTGTAAACGAAATCTATTACTTTGTATGTAACCCCTTTTCATGTACAACACCCAAGAATTAATGACGCTATATAAATAAATATTAATAGTAATAATAATAATAATAAAATATGGGTTTTTCCACTAGACAAACCATCCAATATGTTATTGAATCAAAATCTTGTTTTTCTGACAACTCTGTTCAGCTTTGCACAAACTATGTCAAATTGGTAGCTAGACCCCATTGGGTCTTGGCACAGTGTCATGTTGACTACAGTCTACAGATGTTATCTAGATCCCTAATGTCACCTCTACTTTACCAGCATGATAACTTAATAGGAATACACGTGGTATTGATGGAGCTGTTTTCTTGCCAAAGAAACTCAATAAGATCAATGAAGTGGTTAGCCGCACACAGAATGGAGAAATAGTAAAGATGACAATTAGTTTCACATTTGAGTTAAAACACACTTCACCAACTTGTTTTCACTTTTACAATATTATATTCCGAAGCCTTAAAGAAAAAGAGGAATATATTGTGAAGCAAATAGGTATGAATAATTATCACCCAAATGATGTTACATAAGCCAGAACATATACAACCTATCAGTGGGGAAATGAGTTACCACCAAAATTTTGAAGTAAGATACTAGTGTCACCTTGTGGATTGATATGAGCCACAAAGTCCTTCAACGTGAAACTGTTCTGGATGTAATGTACAATTTTCTCTTGAAAATTGGAAGAACATGCCTTCTATGATGCTTGCATTAAAGAACTGATTGGCCAGATATGTACAGAGTCAGGATGACCGGGCTGTGGGTACCTGTGCTGCACTGGGTCCGGAACTGTCAAGGCTGTGTCCCCTGTTTCCCGGGGAAGGAATAGGAGTATGGTCAGGCCCCATTAACCAGGAAGAGAGCGCGTATTTAGACAGGGAACCTGGCCGGAAGCTGAGGGAAAAAAACTGCAAAGCAGGAGGGAGTCCCCAGCTGTGAGCGTGTGAGCAGCAAGGGGGGCAGTGCTCTACGCACCAGAAGCGCTGACATTGCGACGAACTGCAGCAGACAGACAGACCCGATGACCTTGAGGCAGGGGGCCAACTTAAGAGAAAGCGGGCACAACAGCAGAGATTTTTGGCATGGACAAACAGCGCATAGGAGGCTGAGCAGCGTGCTCTGTCCTTAGAGCACTGGCACTGCCAAGGACTGTTCCCGTTGGCTCCCATCACTAAAAGAGGTACTGCCATTTAGCGAGGCACCATGTGCCCAGTGACCGCCAGAGAGCGAGGCGCCATGCGCTCCTTGACCGTGAGTACAGCTCATGTGGACAGTAGAGTGAGCCAGTTCATGCCACATGATCAGCATGGATAAACAATAATTATAAAGACCAAATGAAAGACAGAGGACGTTGGTATGGTCAGCAAGGTACCCCCTCAGCATTTTCCCAAACTTTGCACTCCTTATGAGAGTCCCCCATGCCTCAGGGCTAGGGCAATGGGAGGGTTTGAGAAAACTCTCCC
The DNA here is from genome assembly GCF_039654945.1 of Dendrobates tinctorius. Taxonomy (NCBI): domain Eukaryota; kingdom Metazoa; phylum Chordata; class Amphibia; order Anura; family Dendrobatidae; genus Dendrobates; species Dendrobates tinctorius. The sequence goes on from NW_027361876.1 coordinate 1,532,048, forward strand.
TGAACTTTGCCAGTGTTCCACTGCCTCTGCTGGATTGTAGTTGTGTCTCTCTCACCTGTACTCCTTGCTTGACCAACGAATCAGCTGCCGGCACCGCCATCAGGGGCTTATCTACAGCATTCTGTAATGAATTCTGTAATGCTGTAGATAAGCCCCCGATGTAACATGAAAGTTAAGAAAAAAGAGTTAGATTATACTCACCCCGGCATTCGGTCCGGTCCGATGGGTGTCACGGTCCGGTCCGGCGCCTCCCTTCTTCATACGATGATGTCGTCCTCCTTGCTTCTCCCTTGGTTCCTGCGCACGTATACTTTATCTGCCCTGTTGAGGGCAGAGCAGAGTACTGCAGTGCGCAGGCGCCGGACCTCTCTGACCTTTCCCGGCGCCTGCGCACTGTAGTACTTTACTCTGCCCTCAACAGGGCAGATATAGTACACATGCGCCGGAGCCAAGGGAGAAGCAAGAAGGAGGACATCATCGTATGAAGATGTGAGGTGCCGGACCGCGACACCCACATCCCCCGCCCCCCGGTGAGTGTAATCTAACGTGTTATTCTTATCTTTCAGGTTACATCGGGGGCTTATCTACAGCATTACCGAGTACATTACAGAATGCTGTAGATAAGCCCCTGATGGTGGTGGTCACAGCTTATAGCGCTAAAATTGGGTGACAGATTCCCTTTAACAAATTCACCACCAATTTCATCCTTTGCAATACAAAGAATCATGTCAGTGGTAAAGGTGCGACATTACAGAGTAGTAAATGCAGCAATATCTGCACAATGTCTGTGTGGATGTTTTTGCTGTTAATTTGCTGTTTGATTTCTGAAGCAAATACATTATGTGAATGCCCCCTCTTCTAGTGGTGGGGGGTCCTAAATCACTTATATCTGACATTGGAGTAATATCAAGAGTTTTCCCTCACATCCCCCCATACACTTTTTACAGAAATCTCTCTGCCACCTATAAGACCATAATGTTTTATGAAGAGCCTCATTTTGTTAGTAGTAGGGAAAGAAAAGTTTTAGTCAGGGGTGATAAAGGGGGAGAGGGGCTCAATCAGGGTGATACAGGGGGAGGTGGTGTAGTCAGTCAGGGGTAATGCAGTGAGAGAGGGCCTCAGTCTTTGTGATACAGAGTGAGGTGGTGCAGTCAGGGTGATACAGGGGGAGGTAGCGCAGTCAGGGTGATAAAGGGGGAGAGGGGCTCAATCAGGGTGATACAGGGAGAGGTGGCGCAGTCAGGGTGATACAGAGGGAGGTGGTGCAGTCAGGGTGATAAAGGGGGAGAGGGGCTCAATCAGGGTGATACAGGGGGAGGTGTCACAGTCAGTGTGATACTGGGGGAGGTGGCGCAGTCAGGGTGATACAGGGGGAGGTGGCGCAGTCAGGGTGATACAGGGGGAGGTGGCGCAGCCAGGGTGATACAGGGGGAGGTGACACAGCCAGGGTGATCCAGGGGTAGGTGGCGCAGGTAGGGTGATACAGGGGGAGGTGGCGCAGTCAGGGTGATACAGGGGGAGGTGGCGGAGTCAGGGTGATACAGGGGGAGGTGGCGCAGTCAGGGTGATACAGGGGGAGGTGGCGCTGTCAGGGTGATACAGGGGGAGGTGGCACAGTCAGGGTGATACAGGAGGAGGTGGCGCAGTCAGTGTGATACTGGGGGTGGTGGCGCAGTCAGTGTGATACAGGGAGTGGTGGCGCAGTCAGGGTGATACACGGGGAGGTGGCACAGTCAGGGTGATACAGGGGGAGGTGGCGCAGTCAGGGTGATACAGAGGAGGGTGGTGCAGTCAGGGTGATACAGGGGCGAAGGGGTGCAATCAGGGGTGATTCCGGGGCGAGGGAGTGCAGTCAGGGGTGATTCCGGGGCGAGGGGGTGCAGTCAGGGGTGATTCCGGGGTGAGGGGGTGCAGTCAGGGGTGATTCCGGGGCGAGGGGGTGCAGTCAGGGGTGATTCCGGGGCGAGGGGGTGCAGTCAGGGGTGATTCCGGGGTGAGGGGGTGCAGTCAAAGGTGATTCCGGGGCGAGGGGGTGCAGTCAAGGGTGATTCCGGGGCGAGGGGGTGCAGTCAAGGGTGATTCAGGGGTTATTCCGGGGGAGGGGGTGCAGTCAGGGGTGATTCCGGGGGAGGGGGTGCAGTCAGGGGTGATTTCAGGGGAGGGGGTGCAGTCAGGGGTGATTCCGGGGTGAGGGGGTGCAGTCAGGGGTGATTTCGGGGCAAGGGGGTGCAGTCAGGGGTGATTCCGGGGCAAGGGGGTGCAGTCAGGGGTGATTCCGGGGCGAGGGGGTGCAGTCAGGGGTGATTCCGGGGCGAGGGAGTGCAGTCAGGGGTGATATAGAGTGAGGGGTGCAGTCAGTCAGGAGTGAAAGGAGAGATGAGGTAATGGGGCCCTGATTTATCCCTAAGTAACTTAGTCCCTCCCCCTCTCTCCCCCCAGACTAAAGGCCCCCCATTTACACTTACATTTAGGCTGGCAGGGGGCCCTCCTTCAACCATTGCAGCTGTAGTAGGGAGTCCTCTATCTCCCTCTGCTGCTTACACTGTGGGGGAGGGGCGTTATTGATGATAGCAGTTCATTACCTTAGCTGTGCTGTACAGCTGAGGAGAAGAGGACACAAACTTAAGCTAACACTGATTAGCTGTGCTGCAGCCAATCAGTGTTAGCCTTGCCAAGAGCAGCTCCACTCTCTGTGCTTGCTCATCGCAGGGAAGAGCAGTAACATAAAAAGTCATCAGGACACAAGAACACTTACTACTTACAAATAGTGCTCCCCAGTCTGCAGCATCCGAACATGTGATGCCCGCCCGCACTGCTCTCTGAGCAGTGAGCACGGAGCTGGGATTCGTGGTGGTGACGCCACGCTGGGAGGAGTCCTGCTCTGGGCTCCTCCCACAGAGCAGTGAATATTAATTTTTCTTTAGTAGCGGGGACAGCAGAAGCCGGCTTCTGATTCCTGGCACCCCCTGTTGCTCCGCTGGCACCAGGGGGGGCCCCATAGCAGCTGCCCACTGGCTGGGGGCCCTTGGAGCAGTGGGGGCCCTAGACAACTGCTAGCCAGTATGCCAGCAGCTGCCTATGCTTGGGCCCACCAGAGAATCCTCTGGTTTTCCGGTGGGCCAGTCCGACCCTGAACCCGGCTGTGTCCTGCAGGATTTGCCTTTTCCAGGAAAACCCCTAGGCAGAGTTTTTAGGCAGTTTCTCACAGTACTCTTGGCCAGATTGTTGGTTCCCAGGTGCTTGTCTGGATCCTGTGGGTATATTTTAGTTCTGTCTCTCCTGTTATTAACCTTGCTTGTATACCTGTCCTGTCTGACCTCTCCGCCCCTGACTTCAGCTATAGGGCTCATGCTCACTTGCGATGAAATCGGACGAATTCAGTACGATAAAAAATGGGATTTAATTCGTGTACCAATGTTAATCTATGATAGTGTTTTCATCAGGGTTTTTTTTCCAGCACGGATCGGATCAAGATCGGGCTTGAAAAAAAATCGCAGCATGCTGCGATTGTAATCACAAATCAGATCGCATCCCGCAATAGAAGTCAATGAATGCGATAAAAAAATCAGACAGCACTCGGACCATGCAAGTGCTGTCCGATTTATACGCACTGGTGTCCTTTGAAAAGCCGGCAATTCATATGCAACTACTGTAAAATCACACCGACCGCTCAGAAAAGAATAGATATATACACATAGAACACATAGATATATACATGTCAGTGACACACACACGTATATATGTATTTATATTAGATTGATGCATAGAAGAAAAGCCGGTAAATCAATTGCAGCTATACTCTAAAATCACACTGACATGTTAGAATACACAAGATATAATACATGTATACACATAGAATAGGTGTGTGTGTGTATATATATATATATATATATATATAATGTATATGTCTCACTGATATACAGTATATATTTATATATACTGTATATCTCTTTATATTTCATAGAGAGGTACATAGCAGAATAGGTGATAATTCATTTGTCGGCATTTGTAAAATCACACTGACAGCTCACAAAACACTAGATATATACACATAGAGAATATACCTGTATTTTTTCGCTTTATAAGACGCTCCGGATTATAAGACGCACCCCAAATTTTGAGGAGAAAAAAAGAAAAAAATTTTTTTTTAATAAAATGGTGGTGCTTCTTATAATCCATGCATCTTCTAATTGCTTACCAGGGGTGGTGGCAGGGGTGCTGCCAGGGGTCTCTGCTGCCAGCAGGGCTGTGGAGTCGGTAAGCCAAACCTGCATCTCCGACTCCTCAATTTCCCTTACACCGACTCCGACTCCCACATATATTGCTTATATTTAAGTGAAAAATTTATTGTAGTACAATGTGAACATCAGACATTGAATCATTTCTATGATCCAATAATCAAGATATTTGGATAGAACATAATATCTATTTATTGGAATACAACTTTAGAACACAAAAAAACTGTAATAAATTGTAAATATGTAATACACTATGTACAGTACAGACCAAAAATTTGGACACACCTTCACATTCAAAGAGTTTTCTTTATTTTCATGACTATGAAAAGTGTTGATTCACTCTGAAGGCATCAAAACTATGAATTAACACATGTGGAGTTATATAATTAACAAAAAAGTGTGAAACAACTGAAAATATGTCTTATATTCTTGCATGCTGTGCTAAGTTGACCGTCTGGTCAAGCTGTCCTGCAACTCTTTTAGGTTTTGTTCCACGTTTTAGGACAGCTACGGGCCTGCTAGATAACCGCTGCTGCGACGTCAATGCCTGCTGCGGATCCTTCTCCTTATCTCAACAATTGCCAGCGCCACCCTCCTCCCCCAATGGATGCCAATCCGTGTCCAGTACTGGGTCATCCATCACCTCCTCTTCAAAGTCATCTGCACCTTCATCTGTGTCACCTTGTAAGGTGGTATAGTATGCGGGAAGGGGCACCTGGGTTTCATCAGGGTCAGATTCTGGCTCAATAGACTGCGAGGGCAATGTAGTGCTGTGGGTCAATGTACCAGCAGAATCATCTAGCAGTGGCTGTGCATCAGTGCACTCCATGTCAGATTCATCTTGGACTGAGGAATTCAGGATTTGACTGGATAACCCAGGCATGGTATGTGAAAAGAGCTCCATAGAGTAATCTGAAGTGTGAGCTGCCGCATCCTTAGCTTTTGGTGGGGGTGAAGGACACAAAGAAAGGGGTTTTTTATGACCAGAACCTTGCACTGACGACTCCGTGCTTGCAGGTTTCGACCGTTCAGAAGAGGAGGCAATAGAGCTGGTGGCTGTTTCGGCAATGTACGCCAAAACCTGTTCCTGATGCTCCAGCTTTAAAAGCGGTTTTCCTACTCCAAGAAAAGGCAACCTTACAGGCCTTCTTGGGCCAGAGGATGGCGCAGGCTCAACACCTCCTGCCTTAGCTGCTATTGTGCTTTTGCCAGAACCAGCCGATGCACCACCACCATCAGTACCAGCTGCGCCCCCCTGCCCACGTCCACGGCCCCTTCCACCATACTTCCTCATGTTTGGGAAAATGTACCAAAAATACCAGCAGAGAGATGGTACTGTATGAGGAGCGTCCAGCTGTGTAAGGTGTAGTAAACAAATTAAATCAACGTATATATTATGTTAGTCACAGATGCTCTCACAGTTAGTCACAGTATGTATTGGACCATAATCCAACAAGCAGATATACGGAACTGTATCAGAAATGTAAAGCTGTATACGATTTTTGTGCAACTAACAATCTCCATATATGTATTTACGGAGTGTCACAGTGTAGGTCTGGAAAAACGGAAAAACTCCTCAGCTTTTTTTTCCAGAGTCACACACAGGTAGCTTCTATTTGTCCGTGCTAGAAGGCAGTACACGGTAGTGTGTGAGGCGCGTACACCACTGTACGGTGTGTGTATGTAAAATTGTCATGCTCCATGTATTTGTATACGGACTGACACACGCTGTCTCTGTCTAGTTTTGACCGTCATCAAACAGCAGATATACGAAACGGACAGGACTCTAAGGTGTAGGTCTGGAAAAACTCCTCGGCTATTTCTTCCAGAGTCACACCCAGATAGCTTCTATTTGTCCGTGATACCAGCCGCTACACGGTAGTATGTGAGGAGCATACACCGCTAGACGGTGTGTGAAAAAATGAACGCTCAGTAACTCACCAGGACAAAATAATAAAAGTAGGAGTGCTTTGAATAAAGCAGTTTGAACAGCAGTGTGCACACAGCATTGCAGCTAGCAGGTAGCCTTAAAAGACAGCCTAATCACCACCAACGCTGCTGCACACAACAAAAATCCTCCCCTTTTACTGCACACTAACTGTACAATGAAAAGCGCTATCAGCAGAAGCAGTTTTTATTTTTTCTTCTTCCCTGCCTAACGCTCTGCCTGTTCAGAATCAGCAGCAGCACCTCTCCCTATTGTAAGATCGGCAGATGTAAGATGGCGGTCGGCGTTCACAGCCTTTTATACCCACTGTGACACCACACAAAGCCAGCCAATCACTTCAATGCCCTTCTCTAAGACGGTGCTGGCCACTGTGCATGTCATTGCGTTGCCCACAGTGTGCGTCCTCCATCATAGGGTGAGAAAAGGCACTGAAAGCATCATTTGAAATGCGACTTTGGCGACCTTATGGCTGACCTCACGCTAGGGTCAGGTTTCAATCGGCGAAACCCGACTTTGACGAAAGTCGGTGATTTTTTAATCTGACCGACCAGTTTCGCTCAACTCTAGTTTCTAGGAATTTATATTGTCTTTCTATTATGCAATTTTGTTGTTGATTAGCGTTAATCTTGATTTATTATTAACAACTATGTGTGAGGCTCATTTTAACATCAATTTTGGAAACTCTCTATGTGTTAATCATTGATTGATAAGTTTAGATTCCTTTTGATTGCTTCCTGCATTTATGTTTTTATCTTATGAGTTTACCAAATGGAATTTATGTTATAGTGTGAATAGGGTGATGGCTTGTAGAATTCAAAATATTATTTCCTGCAGTGTGTTTATGAAAAGTAACTGATTCTGTAATGTGTTCATGATTACTGGTTAATTTTAGATTCAAAATGGAAACAATATTGGAACATGGTATGCGAGTGAACTTGAGATTTAAATTGTTATTTATTTATTTATGATCAGAATGGACAGATTTTCAACATTAATATGTTCTCATGGCAGCCTTTTCCACTTATTGATCACCATCACTGTCAAAAAGTTTTTTTATAATATCTAATCTGTATCCACTCTTTTAGTTTTATTTCATTGCTTCTTGTGTTTCCATTTGCAAATGAAAATAAGGATCATTCCTCTACACTGTGACATCCTTTCAGATATTTGAAGACAATTGTTTATGACTCCTTATAGCCTTCTTTTTTGCAAGCTACACATTCCCAGATCATTTAACTGTTCCTCCTTGGATATAGTTTGCAGTTCATTCCCCAGCCTCTTATCTGAACTTGCTCTAGTTTTTCAATGACTTTTTTTAAAATGTAGTGGCCAGAAACTTTACACAGTATTTAAGTTGAGGTCTGACCAAGGAGGAATAGCAGTGGATAATTATTTCATGTATTATTTGCTGCTCATTGGTGAAGTTTATCTAGATCCTTCGGAATCCTTTCTCCGTCTTCTCTAGTGATAGGATAGCTATCCCTCCTAACTCTGCATCATCTGCAAACTTGATTAGTTTACCTTCAGTTCCCTTATTTAGATCATTTAAAAAAATGTTGAACAACACTGGGGCCAAGACAGAGACTTGTGGTACCCCACTTGAAACACTCTTCTAATTGGATGTGAAACAACTTATTGCCACTCTTTGAATACGACCATAAGAGGTAGTTATGAATAGAGTTGAGCGAAACGGGTCGAAAAAATTCAAAAGTCGCCGACTTTTGGCAAAGTCGGGTTTCATGAAACGAAACCCGACCCTAGGATGAGGTCGGCCACGAGGTCGGCGACTTACGTGCCAAAGTCGCGTTTCAAAAGTTTGTTTTGCGCTCTTTTTCAGCCAATCAGGATCCACGGACACTGTGGGCAACGTGATGACATAGGCACGGGTCACCACCATCTTTCAGAAGGGCATGCAAGTGATTGGCTTGCTTTGGGGGGCGTCACAGGGGGTATAAAAGGGCGTGCACGCCGACCGCCATGTTACTCATGCTGATCTCAGAATAGGGAGAGCTGCTGCGGCTGCTGATTTTGTAGGGAGAGCGTTAGGCAGGGAAGAAGACACCAAAAACTGCTTCTGCTGCTAGCGATTTGGCCTGTACAACACACCAGTCACTGTGCAGTGCAAGGGGAGGCTATATAGTGGTGTATCAGTGGTGTTGGTTGTTGGGCTGCCTTCTAAGGCTTCCTGACATTCCTGCATTGCTGTTTACCCACTGCTCCGCAAACTGTTTTTTTAAAAGCAATCCCAATTTTTTTTTTTGTCCTGCTGAGAAGAAGAAAAAAAAACTGCTTCTGCTGCTAGCGATTTTGCCTGTACAACACACCAGTCACTGTGCAGTGCAAGGGGAGGCTATATAGTGGTGTATCAGTGGTGTTGGTTGTTGGGCTGCCTTCTAAGGCTTCCTGACATTCCTGCATTGCTGTTTACCCACTGCTCCGCAAACTGCTTTTTTAAAAGCAATCCCAATTTTTTTTTGTCCTGCTGAGAAAAAGAAAAAAAAACTGCTTCTGCTGCTAGCGATTTTGCCTGTACAACACACCAGTCACTGTGCAGTGCAAGGGGAGGCTATATAGTGGTATATCAGTGGTGTTGGTTGTTGGGCTGCCTTCTAAGGCTTCCTGACATTCCTGCATTGCTGTTTACCCACTGCTCCGCAAACTGCTTTTTTAAAAGCAATCACAATTTTTTTTTTTATCCTGCTGAGGTACTGAGCGTGCATTTTTTCACACCATACAGCGGTGTACGCTCCTCACACAGCCACAGTGAAGCTATCAGTGAGTGACTCTGTGAGAATAAGTCGAGGACATGTTCCGTTCTTACAGACCTGCACTCTAGGGAGATTCCAATTCTGCCCAATTCTACATACACCTTGTAGTTTGTGATACACTAGCCAATTTCTGCCTGTGACAGAGCGCTCAGATAATCAGTGGGCCTCACACAATCCATAAGTGTCCAGTGTCCACAAGTGTGTGCAGAAATTCAAAATCTCCCTTATCCTCTAGTCACTTTGGTCAAAGCTCTGCCATCGAGCCTGTGACAGAGCGCTCAGATACTCAGTGGGCCTCACACAATCCATAAGTGTCCAGTGTCCACAAGTGTGTGCAGAAATTCAAAATCTCCCTTATCCTCTAGTCACTTTGGTCACAGCTCTGCCATCGAGCCTGTGACAGAGCGCTCAGATACTCAGTGGGCCTCACACAATCCATAAGTGTCCAGTGCCCACAAGTGTGTGCAGAAATTCAAAATCTCCCTTATCCTCTAGTCACTTTGGTCACAGCTCTGCCATCGAGCCTGTGACAGAGCACTCAGATACTCAGTGGGCCTCACACAATCCATAAGTGTCCAGTGTCCACAAGTGTGTGCAGAAATTCAAAATCTCCCTTATTCTCTAGTCACTTTGGTCACAGCTCTGCCATCGAGCCTGTGACAGAGCGCTCAGATACTCAGTGGGCCTCACACAATCCAAAAGTGTCCAGGCTCCACAAGTGTGTGCAGAAATTCAAAATCTCCCTTATCCTCTAGTCACTTTGGTCACAGCTCTGCCATCGAGCCTGTGACAGAGCGCTCAGATACTCCGTGGGCCTCACACAATCCATAAGTGTCCAGTGTCCACAAGTGTGTGCAGAAATTCAAAATCTCCCTTATCCTCTAGTCACTTTGGTCACAGCTCTGCCATCGAGCCTGTGACAGAGCGCTCAGATACTCAGTGGGCCTCACACAATCCATAAGTGTCCAGTGTCCACAAGTGTGTGCAGAAATTCAAAATCTACCTTATCCTCTAGTCACTTTGGTCACAGCTCTGCCATCGAGCCTGTGACAGAGCACTCAGATACTCAGTGGGCCTCACACAATCCATAAGTGTCCAGGCTCCACAAGTGTGTGCAGAAATTCAAAATCTCCCTTATCCTCTAGTCACTTTGGTCACAGCTCTGCCATCGAGCCTGTGACAGAGCGCTCAGATACTCAGTACGCCTCACACAATTCATAAGTGTCCAGTGTCCACAAGTGTGTGCAGAAATTCAAAATCTCCCTTATCCTTTAGTCACTTTGGTCACAGCTCTGCCATCGAGCCTGTGACAGAGCGCTCAGATACTCAGTGGGCCTCACACAATCCATAAGTGTCCAGTGTCCACAAGTGTGTGCAGAAATTCAAAATCTCCCTTATCCTCTAGTCACTTTGGTCACAGCTCTGCCATCGAGCCTGTGACAGAGCACTCAGATACTCAGTGGGCCTCACACAATCCATAAGTGTCCAGTGTCCACAAGTGTGTGCAGAAATTCCAAATCTCCCTTATTCTCTAGTCACTTTGGTCACAGCTCTGCCATCGAGCCTGTGACAGAGCGCTCAGATACTCAGTGGGCCTCACACAATCCATAAGTGTCCAGGCTCCACAAGTGTGTGCAGAAATTCAAAATCTCCCTTATCCTCTAGTCACTTTGGTCACAGCTCTGCCATCGAGCCTGTGACAGAGCGCTCAGATACTCAGTGGGCCTCACACAATCCATAAGTGTCCAGTGTCCACAAGTGTGTGCAGAAATTCAAAATCTCCCTTATCCTCTAGTCACTTTGGTCACAGCTCTGCCATCGAGCCTGTGACAGAGCGCTCAGATACTCAGTGGGCCTCACACAATCCATAAGTGTCCAGTGTCCACAAGTGTGTGCAGAAATTCAAAATCTCCCTTATCCTCTAGTCACTTTGGTCACAGCTCTGCCATCGAGCCTGTGACAGAGCGCTCAGATACTCAGTGGGCCTCACACAATCCATTAGTGTCCAGTGTCCACAAGTGTGTGCAGAAATTCAAAATCTCCCTTATCCTCTAGTCACTTTGGTCACAGCTCTGCCATCGAGCCTGTGACAGACCGCTCAGATACTCAGTGGGCCTCACACAATCCATAAGTGTCCAGTGTCCACAAGTGTGTGCAGAAATTCAAAATCTCCCTTATCCTCAAGTCACTTTGGTCACAGCTCTGCCATCGAGCCTGTGACAGAGCGCTCAGATACTCAGTGGGCCTCACACAATCCATAAGTGTCCAGTGTCCACAAGTGTGTGCAGAAATTCAAAATCTCCCTTATCCTCTAGTCACTTTGGTCACAGCTCTGCCATCGAGCCTGTGACAGAGCGCTCAGATACTCAGTGGGCCTCACACAATCCATAAGTGTCCAGTGTCCACAAGTGTGTGCAAAAATTCAAAATCTCCCTTATCCTCTAGTCACTTTGGTCACAGCTCTGCCATCGAGCCTGTGACAGAGCGCTCAGATACTCAGTGGGCCTCACACAATCCATAAGTGTCCAGGCTCCACAAGTGTGTGCAGAAATTCAAAATCTCCCTTATCCTCTAGTCACTTTGGTCACAGCTCTGCCATCGAGCCTGTGACAGAGCGCTCAGATACTCAGTGGGCCTCACACAATCCATAAGTGTCCAGTGTCCACAAGTGTGTGCAGAAATTCAAAATCTCCCTTATCCTCTAGTCACTTTGGTCACAGCTCTGCCATCGAGCCTGTGACAGAGCACTCAGATACTCAGTGGGCCTCACACAATCCATAAGTGTCCAGTGTCCACAAGTGTGTGCAGAAATTCAAAATCTCCCTTATTCTCTAGTCACTTTGGTCACAGCTCTGCCATCGAGCCTGTGACAGAGCGCTCAGATACTCAGTGGGCCTCACACAATCCATAAGTGTCCAGGCTCCACAAGTGTGTGCAGAAATTCAAAATCTCCCTTATCCTCTAGTCACTTTGGTCACAGCTCTGCCATCGAGCCTGTGACAGAGCGCTCAGATACTCAGTGGGCCTCACACAATCCATAAGTGTCCAGTGTCCACAAGTGTGTGCAGAAATTCAAAATCTCCCTTATCCTCTAGTCACTTTGGTCACAGCTCTGCCATCGAGCCTGTGACAGAGCGCTCAGATACTCAGTGGGCCTCACACAATCCATAAGTGTCCAGTGTCCACAAGTGTGTGCAGAAATTCAAAATCTCCCTTATCCTCTAGTCACTTTGGTCACAGCTCTGCCATCGAGCCTGTGACAGAGCGCTCAGATACTCAGTGGGCCTCACACAATCCATAAGTGTCCAGTGTCCACAAGTGTGTGCAGAAATTCAAAATCTCCCTTATCCTCTAGTCACTTTGGTCACAGCTCTGCCATCGATCCCTTGACAGAGCGCTCAGATACTCAGTGGGCCTCACACAATCCATAAGTGTCCAGTGTCCACAAGTGTGTGCAGAAATTCAAAATCTCCCTTATCCTCTAGTCACTTTGGTCACAGCTCTGCCATCGAGCCTGTGACAGAGCGCTCAGATACTCAGTGGGCCTGACACAATCCATAAGTGTCCAGTGTCCACAAGTGTGTGCAGAAATTCCAAATCTCCCTTATCCTCTAGTCACTTTGGTCACAGCTCTGCCATCGAGCCTGTGACAGAGCGCTCAGATACTCAGTGGGCCTCACACAATCCATAAGTGTCCAGGCTCCACAAGTGTGTGCAGAAATTCAAAATCTCCCTTATCCTCTAGTCACTTTGGTCACAGCTCTGCCATCGAGCCTGTGACAGAGCGCTCAGATACTCAGTGGGCCTCACACAATCCATAAGTGTCCAGTGTCCACAAGTGTGTGCAGAAATTCAAAATCTCCCTTATCCTCTAGTCACTTTGGTCACAGCTCTGCCATCGAGCCTGTGACAGAGCACTCAGATACTCAGTGGGCCTCACACAATCCATAAGTGTCCAGTGTCCACAAGTGTGTGCAGAAATTCAAAATCTCCCTTATTCTCTAGTCACTTTGGTCACAGCTCTGCCATCGAGCCTGTGACAGAGCGCTCAGATACTCAGTGGGCCTCACACAATCCATAAGTGTCCAGGCTCCACAAGTGTGTGCAGAAATTCAAAATCTCCCTTATCCTCTAGTCACTTTGGTCACAGCTCTGCCATCGAGCCTGTGACAGAGCGCTCAGATACTCAGTGGGCCTCACACAATCCATAAGTGTCCAGTGTCCACAAGTGTGTGCAGAAATTCAAAATCTCCCTTATCCTCTAGTCACTTTGGTCACAGCTCTGCCATCGAGCCTGTGACAGAGCGCTCAGATACTCAGTGGGCCTGACACAATCCATAAGTGTCCAGTGTCCACAAGTGTCTGCAGAAATTCAAAATCTCCCCTGTCCTATAGACACCTTGTACCTTGTTTTACATTACTATATAGTTTGTTGGATTTTGTCTACATTTCTACCAAAAATGAGGAAGGCTGGTGGAAGAGGCCGTGGAATTGGGCGGGGGTTGGCAGCTGGTAATGATGGTGTTGGTGGTGGATCTGATGGTAGTGGCAAGAGCAAAATAGGACCGAATGCAGGAGGTGTTGAGCCTGCATCATCGTCTGGCTACATAAGGCCTCGAACGCTTAGTTTTCTAGGAGTTGGCAAACCGCTTTTAAAGCCAGAGCATCAGGAAAAAGTTTTGTCTTACATTGCTGACTCAGCCTCCAGCTCTATCGCCTCCTCTTCTTCAGTTGTAAAAAGTAAAAGCACTGAGTCGTCATTGGAGGCTCATGTTCATGAACCACACCTTTCCTTGTGTCCTTCACCCCAACCAAGATTGAAGGATGACGCAGGCCATACTACTGATTACTTCATGGAGCTGTTTTCACATACCATGCCTGGATTATCAAGTGAAATGGTGAATTACCCAGGCCAAGATGAATCTGACATGGAGTGCACTGATGCACAGCCGCTGATGGATGATTCTGCTGGTACATTCACTCAGAGCACTACATTGTCCTCGCAGTGTACAGAGCCAGATTCTGAGACTCAGGTGCCCCTTCCCGCACACTATACCACCATACATGGTGACACAGAGGAAGGTGCACATGACATAGAAGAGGAGATGATGGATGACCCAGTTGTTGACCCAGATTGGCATCCATTGGGGGAAGAGGGTGCTGCTTCCAATAGCTCAGATGAGGAGCATCCACAGCAGACATCGACATCGCAACAGCTGTTATCTGGCAGGCCCGGAGCACTCCAAAGACAGGTTCCAAACATCAAAAGAGTTGCTGGACAGCTTGTCCAGGGGGTCAAAAGATCACAGCGTGCTAGGCCGCAAAATGTCTGCCAAAGTAGGAAGAGTGCAGTGTGGCACTTTTTTGAACAAAATCCTCATGATCAGGCCAAGGTTATCTGTAAGAAGTGCGCAAAGACGTTTAGCCGAGGGAAAAATCTGAAAAATTTGAATACCAGTTGCATGCTTAGACATTTAACCAGCATGCACTTGCAAGCGTGGACACAACACCAAACCTCAAGTGCCACATGTGCAACTGATCACAACAAAGGTAGTCAGCAACGCTACATTGTTTCCCCCACTGTAAGCCCACCGGTTAGCACAGCAGCAAATGTTGAGGTGTCGTTGCAATGCCACAGCAGTCAGGGAATCCCACTGTTATATCAACGAAAGACTGATTCTAGGCCATCAGAAAGAACACCAACTCCATCACCATCATCAACCCTCTCTCAGTCCGCCCTGTCCACCGCTACTTCCACCATATGCAGTTCTCAAGTCCAGCTCACCCTCCCAGACACTATGAGTAGGTTAAGAAAGTACTCAGTCTCTCATCCACGTACACTGGGTTTGAACGCCCACATTGCCAAACTAATCTCGTTTGAGATGATGCCCTTTCGGTTGGTGGAAAGCGCAGCTTTCCGCGAACTCATGGCCTATGCAGTACCACGCTATGACCTACCCAGTCGCCACTTCTTCTCTCGCAAAGCCATCCCAGCCCTCCACCATCATGTGAAAGACCGCATTGTCCATGCACTCAAGCAGTCAGTGAGCGGAAAGGTGCACCTCACAACTGATGCATGGTCCAGTCGGCATGGCCAGGGCCGTTACGTGTCCATCACTGCGCACTGGGTTAATGTGGTGGATGCAGGGTCCACAGGGGACAGCGGTGGTGGGACAGTGCTGCCTAGCCCACGGTATAGGAAACAGTTGGCTGTAGGCGTTCGACCCTCCTCCTCCTCCTCCTCCTCCAGAAGCGAAAGCTCGTCCACAGAGCGCAGTCGTACGAGCACTCCATCTGCAGCTGCCACTGTTGCACACGATGTGTCCCCCTATCGAGCAGCTAGTGGAAAGCGTCAGCAGGCTGTGTTGCAGATGATGTGTTTGGGCAACAGACACACCGCCGAGGTACTGGCCGAGTACTTTAAGCGACAAACTGAGTCATGGCTGGGCAGTGTACATCTTGAGGCAGGCAAGGTAGTTAGTGATAACGGCCGTAATTTTGTGGCAGCCATAGCCCTTTCAAAACAAAGCCACATACCTTGCTTGGCTCACACCTTGAACCTGGTGGTGCAGTGCTTCCTCAAAAATTATCCGGAGTTAACAGCCCTGCTCCAGAAGGTGCGAAGACTGTGCGCGCACATCCGCCGGTCGCCTATACACTCCGTTCGTATGCAGAAGCTGCAGCGATTGCTCCACCTTCCCAACCACCGCCTCATTATCGACATTGCAACAAGGTGGAACTCCACCCTGCACATGGTGGAGCGGCTGTGCGAGCAGAGGCAGGCCATAATGCATTTGTGGGAGGATACACGGCCAGGCACTTTGAGAGCAGACATGGAGTTGACAGGTGTGCAGTGGTCGAAGCTGAAAGACCTCTGTAAAGTCCTTCAGTGTTTTGAGGAATGCACACGGCTGGTAAGCGCAGACGACGCCA
Organism: Dendrobates tinctorius; assembly: GCF_039654945.1. Taxonomy (NCBI): domain Eukaryota; kingdom Metazoa; phylum Chordata; class Amphibia; order Anura; family Dendrobatidae; genus Dendrobates; species Dendrobates tinctorius. The sequence continues at coordinate 1,547,935 of NW_027361876.1, forward strand.
TCCTAAGCATGAGCATCCCACTTATGCGTCTGCTCATGCAAACTTTGACGCACCTTAAGGAGCAGGCGTCTGCAGCCAATGTTGATGAGGAGGAAGAGGAGGAGGGAATCCTTGATGACATTCAGCCATTGTCTGCTCAGGGACCTCTCCTGGACGAGGTGGAGGAAGAAGAGGAGGAGGAGGAGGATGATGGGGATGATTACTTAGGGGAGGAGGATGCATCTCGTGGGGCAAGTGAAAATGTTGGCGTGGCAAGGTCTGGTACAGGGTTTGTGCGTGACTGGAGGGATGTGGATTTGCCAGAAAGTGCTCCTCCAACCAGAACTCGCAGTGCATCATTGACACCGGGAACATTGGCCCACATGTCAGATTATGCCTTGCAGATCCTAAAAAGGGACCCCCGCATTGCCAAAATGATGAACGATGACGACTACTGGTTGGACAGCATCCTGGATCCACGCTATAAAGGCAAATTACAAAACATCATGCCACAGGAGAACCTTGACCTAATATTGGCTAATAAACAAGCAACTCTGGTAAATCGGTTGCTTGAGGCATTCCCAGCACACAGCAGCGGTGATGGTTCTCACACGAGCCGTACGGGCCAGGGGCAGCTTGGCAGAGGTGTTCATGGTGCACACAGCAGAAGTGGCGTTGGAGACAGGGGTTTCATGACAATGTTGTGGACTGATTTTTCAAATACCGCTCACACAACTGGTAATACTGCATCGATGGAAAGTGACAGGAGACAGCAGTTGTCAACTATGGTTACAAACTACTTTTCCTCCCATATCGATGTTCTCCCACACAGGTCATTCCCCTTTGACTATTGGGCCGCTAAACTGGACACCTGGCCTGAATTGGCCCAATATGCCTTACAGGAGCTCGCTTGTCCAGCTGCAAGTGTGCTATCGGAAAGAGTCTTCAGTGCAGCTGGATCAATCCTGACAGAAAAAAGGACCCGTCTGTCAACCCAAAATGTGGATGTTCTAACCTTCATTAAAATGAACCATGCATGGGTTTCCAAGGATTTTGTCCCACCTTCCCCTGATGACACATAGGGTGACAGAAAAATGGCTTGCTTTGGTCCACCTCTTCCTGGGACTTCACCTATTTCGCCTTTTGCATCAGCTGAATGTCCAACATCAACATATGCCACTTTCTAAAACTCCCTAACTGTGCTGCCTCCCCCCCATGGCCGGGGTCACCACCTAGCGCACGACACCGTGCGAGTGCCGTTGCCCTGGACAGGTGGGTAGGCCGACTCTTGGGCGCAGGCACTGGCACAGGGTCCCTCATAGTGCAATCAAGTGTCTCTGACGGTGGTGGTGCACACCCGCCGTCAGACACACCGCTGTACTATGAGGGGCCCAGTGCCAGTACCGACGCCCACGAGTGGGCCCCCCTTGCTTGGGCAGGGCCCCAGCATTTGCAATCTTTACCTCTCCCTGCTCCTCCGCTGTGTAGTCTGGGCCGTCAAATCCATACTGTGCCTGACACCGTCTGAGCCTGCCTCCTGATGTATAGACATATATTTTGAATGTGTATGCTATCCATACATGTTATCTGGGGATACGGTACCCTTTCTAACCTTTGTGCAATCACGTGCAATCCATACTGGGCCTAACACCGTCTGAGCCTGCCTCCTGATGTATAGACATATATTTTGAATGTGTACACTATGCTATCCATACATGTTATCCGGGGATACGGTACCCTTTCTAACCTTTGTGCAATCACGTGCAATCCATACTGGGCCTAACACCGTCTGAGCCTGCCTCCTGATGTATAGACATATATTTTGAATGTGTACACTATGCTATCCATACATGTTATCCGGGGATACGGTACCCTTTCTAACCTTTGTGCAATCACGTGCAATCCATACTGGGCCTAACACCGTCTGAGCCTGCCTCCTGATGTATAGACATATATTTTGAATGTGTACGCTATCCATACATGTTATCTGGGGATACGGTACCCTTTCTCACCTTTGTGCAATCACGTGTAATCCATACTGGGCGTGAGAATGGCTGGCGAGCTGTTAAGCAAGCTACAGCACCTGTGGTTTGCACACGTAAGTTTTTCATTTTTTCAGGAATGACGGTTAGGCCTAATTCCGGAACTGCGGTTGACCTGCACTTACTGGGAAATCATCGTACGCGGGTAATAATTGTAATCAGTGATCCCCATCACTAACGATGTTCAGCGGGTTATCTGCACCTGTAAGCGACAAACGCTGGCCTTTTCAGTGTAGCGCACATGCAGCCACGGACATGTAAGGGCATGACACACCAGTTATTGGCCAATCTCATGTGCCAGAGCCTCACGTGTCCCTCTAGTAAGCCGGACTCGGACCGCGGGGCATGACGGAGTCTCGTTCGTTAACGGAATTAAGCTTGCAATGTGTGCATCTGTTCTGTAGCTGGCATGGTTGAGGTTTCCCAGGTGGAGTCGAATTTAACCATAGGCTCCACTCCTGGTGGTGCCCTTCTGGACATTCCTTTAAGGTTCAGCTTTGCAACCATACTGCCCACGTAAAACAAACACTTTGCCTTCATGAACGCTGTTTGGAGGGTCATGACTCGTGGGAATAACGCCGCCCAATCGGTTAACCTGCTAGAGAGATCCTTCGTTGCTCCCAAGCATGACATCACACTCCCTAGGAGGAAGGTAATGCCACTGTGGCGACCGTACTCCTGGGGGCGACACAAGTGCACTGATGCCCAGCCACTGCTCAATGAATCTGCTGGTACATTGACCCAGACCACTACATTCCCCTCGCACGCTACATGGCCTGAATCTGACCCTGATGAAACTCAGGTTACCCTTCCCATATACAGTTCCATCTTACACGGTGACAAAGAGGAAGCTGCAGATGAAAGTGCAGGTTCGGCCCACCCGCCATCAGACACACCACCGTACTATCAGGGGCCCTGTGCCAGTGCCGTCGCCAATGAGTGGGCCCCCCCTGCTTGCTCAGGATCACAGCACTTGCAAGGTTGAAATATTGTGCAGTGAGATGGAAGATGGGGACGACGAGGAGTCCAGACTAGTACAGGGATTCCCTAGCGAGGAGACTTATTTGATTGTTTTCAATGTTGGGACAGCAATTTTTGGGGAGCACTATACTCTGGAGAATGATAGATGGGGCCCACCATACACTGGAACATTCCAAAGGTGGACATCAGACACTGGAGCAGCATTTACAGGGCCCATTATACACTAGAGCATTAGAAATGGGGCCCATTATGTTTGGAGCATTATTTGGGCCCATAAGACAGTGGAGCTTCATCCATGGGGACCAACATATACTGTAGCATTATGTGGAGCTCATCATATACTGTTTCAAACATTATATGGGACCAATGATTCTGTATGGAGAAATAGATGGGCCTTGTCATGAGATGTAAAAAGTGAAGTATTTTTCATTGTACTATACCGCTATTTCTCTGCCGTATCGGAGCATGATGAGTTGTGGTATGTGTTAAAGGGGCGCTCTTTCGCCCAAGGCACATGAAAACCTGGAGCCAGCCCTCCCCCCCCCCACAACTTTAGCCAAATAACCCCCATTTTTCAGTGCGTAACTTGTATTATGAAGTTAATTAAGGTTGACAAGCTTAAGTAAGAAGAATTGATGCTTTTGGCATTCAAATGGGCTCTGTAGGTGTGTTTCCTGTCCTCCTCTCACTGCCGACTTTTATTCCCCATTGACTTACATTGGGTTTCGTGTTTCGGGATGACCCCGACTTTTCCCTATAATCGGACGATCTTGCTCGACCCGACTTTTGGAAAAGTCGGGTTTCACGAAACGAAACTCGACCCTAAAAAACCAAAAGTCGCTCAACTCTAGTTATGAATCAACCTAACCGTAGCCTTGTCAATCCCATTTTTGGTCATTTTTTCAATAAGGATATTATGAGATACTTTATCAAAAGCTTTGCTGAAGTTAAGATATACAATATCTACCACATTTCCCTGATCCACCCAGACAGTGATTCTATTGTAGAAGGAAACTAGATTAGTCTGACATGACTTGTTTGTTACTAACTCATGCTGGCTCTTGTTAATTAATGTGTTCTTATCCAAGTACTTACATACCTGCTGTTTAATAATTTGTTCAAATATCTTTCCTGGTATAGAAGTAACGCTCACTGGCCTGTATTTTCCTGGCTCTATCGTTCTGTTCCAGAATATAAGGACAACGTTTACCCTTCTCCAATCTTCTGGGATTTCTACTGCTCTCCAGGAAATTTCAAAAGATTTTGGCTGGTAGTTCTGCAATTTCCTCTGCTGTCTCTTTCAGTAACCTAGGATGTAACTCATCTAGGCCAGGAGATTTAAATTCACCTAAATTAGCTAAATGTTTCCTCACCATCTCTATTTATATATAGTGTGCATTCTTTTATTCCTAGAGTTGAGCGAAACGGGTCGAAAAATTTCAAAAGTCGCCGACTTTTGGCAAAGTCTGGTTTCATGAAACGAAACCCGACCCTAGGATGAGGTCGACCACGAGGTCGGCGACTTACGCGCCAAAGTCGCGTTTCAAAAGTTTGTTTTGCGCTCTTTTTCAGCCAATCAGGATCCACGGACACTGTGGGCAACGTGATGACATAGGCAGGGGTCACCACCATCTTTCAGAAGGGCATGCAAGTGATTGGCTTGCTTTGGTGGGCGTCACAGGGGTTATAAAAGGGCGTGCACGCCGACCGCCATCTTACTTCTGCCGATCTTAGGATAGGGAGAGGTTGCTGCTGATTCTGTAGGGAGAGCGTTAGGCAGGGAAGAAGAAAAAAAAACTGCTTCTGCTGCTAGCGATTTTGCCTGTCCAACACACCAGTCACTGTGTGTGCAGTGCAAGGGGAGGCTATATTGTGGTGGATCAGCGGTGTTGGTTGTTAGGCTGCCTTCTAAGGCTTCCTGACAGCTGCATTGCTGTTTACCCACTGCTCTGCAAACTGCTTTTTTAAAAGCAATCCCAATTTTTTTTTTTGTCCTGCTGAGGTACTGAGCGTGCATTTTTTCACACCATACAGCCGTGTACGCTCCTCACACAGTACCGTGTAACGGCTGTTATCACAGCCACAGTGAAGCTATCTGTGTGTCACTCTGTGAGAATAAGTCGAGGACATGTTCCGTTCTTACAGACCTGCACCTACTAGTTTTGTCTAGCTTTCAAACAGTTAAATATATTTGCTGTTTGATCACAATCAAAACTATAGAGAGACAGCGTGTGTCAGTCCGTATACTTAAAAAACACGGAGCTTGACAATTTTACGTACAACGGACAGCCGTGTACGTGCACGCTCCTCTCAGTACCGTGTAACGGCTGTTATCACGGCCACAGTGAAGCTATCTGTGTGTCACTCTGTGAGAATAAGTCGAGGACATGTTCCGTTCTTACAGACCTGCACCTACTAGTTTTGTCTAGCTTTCAAACAGTTAAATATATTTGCTGTTTGATCACATTCAAAACTATAGAGAGACAGCGTGTGTCAGTCTGTATACTTAAAAAACACGGAGCTTGACAATTTTACGTACACCGGACAGCCGTGTACGTGCACGCTCCTCTCAGTATCGTGTAACGGCTGTTATCACGGCCACAGTGAAGCTATCTGTGTGTCACTGTGGAAGGATAAGTGGAGGACTTGTTCCGTTCTTACAGACCTACACTCTAGGGAGATTCCTATTCTGCCCAATTCTACATACACCTTGTAGTTTGTGATACACTAGCCAATTTCTGCCTGTGACATAGCGCTCTGATATTCAGTGGGCCTCACACAATCCAAAAGTGTCCAGTATCCAGTAGTAATGTGCAGAAATTCAAAATCTCCCTTATCCTGTAGTCACTTTTTTCACACCTGTGCCATCGAACCTGTGACATAGCGCTCTGATATTCAGTGGGTCTCACACAATCCAAAAGTGTCCAGTGTCCACTAGTGTGTGCAGAAATTCAAAATCTCCCTTATCCTGTAGTCACTTTTTTCACACCTGTGCCATCGAGCCTGTGACATAGCGCTCTGATATTCAGTGGGCCTCACACAATCCATAAGTGTCCAGTGTCCACAAGTGTGTGCAGAAATTCAAAATCTCTGTGATCCTGTAGTCACTTTTTTCACACCTGTGCCATCGAGCCTGTGACATAGCGCTCTGATATTCAGTGGGCCTCACACAATCCAAAAGTGTCCAGTGTCCACTAGTGTGTGCAGAAATTCAAAATCTCCCTTATCCTGTAGTCACTTTTTTCACACCTGTGCCATCGAGCCTGTGACATAGCGCTCTGATATTCAGTGGGCCTCACACAATCCATAAGTGTCCAGTGTCCACAAGTGTGTGCAGAAATTCAAAATCTCCCCTGTCCTATAGACACCTTGTACCTTATTTTACATTACTATATAGTTTGTTGGATTTTGTCTACATTTCTACAAAAAATGAGGAAGGCTGGTGGAAGAGGCCGTGGAATTGGGCAGGGGTTGGCAGCTGGTAATGATGGTGTTGGTGGTGGATCTGATGGTAGTGGCAAGAGCAAAATAGGACCGAATGCAGGAGGTGTTGAGCCTGCGTCATCGTCTGGCTCCATAAGGCTTCGAAGGCTTAGTTTTCTAGGAGTTGGAAAACCGCTTTTAAAGCCAGAGCATCAGGAAAAAGTTTTGTCTTACATTGCTGACTCAGCCTCCAGCTCTATCGCCTCCTCTTCTTCAGTTGTAAAAAGTAAAAGCACTGAGTCGTCATTGGAGGCTCATGTTCATGAACCACACCTTTCCTTGTGTCCTTCACCCCAACCAAGATTGAAGGATGACGCAGGCCATACTACTGATTACTCCATGGAGCTGTTTTCACATACCATGCCTGGATTATCAATTGAAATGGTGAATTACCCAGGCCAAGATGAATCTGACATGGAGTGCACTGATGCACAGCCGCTGATAGATGATTCTGCTGGTACATTCACTCAGAGCACTACATTGTCCTCGCAGTGTACAGAGCCAGATTCTGACCCTGATGAGACTCAGGTGCCCCTTCCCGCACACTATACCACCATACACAGTGACACAGAGGAAGGTGCACATGACATTGAAGAGGAGGTGATGGATGACCCAGTTGTTGACCCAGATTGGCATCCATTGGGGGAAGAGGGTGCTGCTTCCAATAGCTCAGATGAGGAGCATCCACAGCAGACATCGACATCGCAACAGCTGTTATCTGGCAGGCCCGGAGCACTCCAAAGACAGGTTCCAAACATCAAAAGAGTTGCTGGACAGCTTGTCCAGAGGGTCAAAAGATCACAGCGTGTTAGGCCGCAAAATGTCTGCCAAAGTAGGAAGAGTGCAGTGTGGCACTTTTTTGAACAAAATCCTCATGATCAGACCAAGGTTATCAGTAAGAAGTGCGCAAAGACCTTTAGCCGAGGGAAAAATCTGAAAAATTTGAATACCAGTTGCATGCTTAGACATTTAACCACCATGCACTTGCAAGCGTGGACACAACACCAAACCTCAAGTGCCACATGTGCAACTGATCACAAAGAAGGTAGTCAGCAATGCTACATTGCTTCCCCCACTGTAAGCCCACTGGTTAGCACAGCAGCAAATGTTGAGGTGTCGTTGCAAGGCCACAGCAGTCAGGGAATCCCACTGTTATATCAACGAAATACTGAATCTAGGCCATCAGAAAGAACACCAACTCCATCACCATCATCAACCCTCTCTCAGTCCGCCCTGTCCACCGCTACTTCCACCATATGCAGCTCTCAAGTCCAGCTCACCCTCCCAGACACTATGAGTAGGTCAAGAAAGTACTCAGTCTCTCATCCGCGTACACTGGGTTTGAACGCCCACATTGCCAAACTAATCTCGTTTGAGATGATGCCCTATCGGTTGGTGGAAAGCACAGCTTTCCGCGAACTCATGGCCTATGCAGTACCACGCTATGACCTACCCAGTCGCCACTTCTTCTCTCACAAAGCCATCCCAGCCCTCCACCATCATGTAAAAGACCGCATTGTCCAAGCACTCAAGCAGTCAGTGAGTGGAAAGGTGCACCTCACAACTGATGCATGGTCCAGTCAGCATGGCCAGGGCCGTTACGTGTCCATCACTGCGCACTGGGTTAATGTGGTGGATGCAGGGTCCACAGGGGACAGCGGTGGTGGGACAGTGCTGCCTAGCCCACGGTATAGGAAACAGTTGGCTGTAGGCGTTCGACCCTCCTCCTCCTCCTCCTCCAGAAGCGAAAGCTCGTCCACAGAGCGCAGTCGTACTAGCACTCCATCTGCAGCTGCCACTGTTCCACACGAGGTGTCCCCCTATCGAGCAGCTAGTGGAAAGCGTCAGCAGGCTGTGTTGCAGATGATGTGTTTGGGCAACAGACACACCGCCGAGGTGCTGGCCGAGTACTTGAAGCGTCAAACTGAGTCATGGCTGTGCAGTGTACATCTTGAGGCAGGCAAGGTAGTTAGTGATAACGGCCGTAATTTTGTGGCAGCCATAGCCCTTTCAAAACTCAGCCACATACCTTGCTTGGCTCACACCTTGAACCTGGTGGTGCAGTGCTTCCTCAAAAATTATCCAGAGTTAACAGCCCTGCTCCAGAAGGTGCGAAGACTGTGCGCGCACATCCGCTGGTCGCTTGTACACTCCGTTCGTATGCAGAAGCTGCAGCGATTGCGCCACCTTCCCAACCACCGCCTCATTATCGACATTGCAACAAGGTGGAACTCCACCCTGCACATGGTGGAGCGGCTGTGCGAGCAGAGGCAGGCCATAATGCATTTGTGGGAGGATACACGGCCAGGCACTTTGAGAGCAGACATGGAGTTGACAGGTGTGCAGTGGTCGAAGCTGAAAGACCTCTGTAAAGTCCTTCAGTGTTTTGAGGAATGCACACAGCTGGTAAGCGCAGACGACGCCATCCTAAGCATGAGCATCCCACTTATGCGTCTGCTCATGCAAACTTTGACGCACCTTAAGGAGCAGGCGTCTGCAGCCAATGTTGACGAGGAAGAAGAGGAGGAGGCAATCCTTGATGACATTCAGCCATTGTCTGCTCAGGGACCTCTCCTGGATGAGGTGGAAGAAGAAGAGGAGGAGGAGGATGATGATGGGGATTATTACTTAGGGGAGGAGGATGCATCTCGTGGGGCAAGTGAAAATGTTGGCGTGGCAAGGTCTGGTACAGGGTTTGTGCGTGACTGGAGGGATGTGGATTTGCCAGAAAGTGCTCCTCCAACCAGCACTCGCAGTGCATCATTGACACCGGGAACATTGGCCCACATGTCAGATTATGCCTTGCAGATCCTAAAAAGGGACCCCCGCATTGCCAAAATGATGAACGATGACGACTACTGGTTGGCCAGCATCCTGGATCCACGCTATAAAGGCAAATTACAAAACATCATGCCACAGGAGAACCTTGACCTAATATTGGCTAATAAACAAGCAACTCTGGTAAATCGGTTGCTTGAGGCATTCCCAGCACACAGCAGCGGTGATGGTTCTCACACGAGCCGTACGGGCCGGGGGCAGCTTGGCAGAGGTGTTCATGGTGCACACAGCAGAAGTGGCGTTGGAGACAGGGGTTTCATGACAATGTTGTGGACTGATTTTTCAAGTACCGCTCACACAACTGGTAATACTGCATCGATGGAAAGTGACAGGAGACAGCAGTTGTCAACTATGGTTACAAACTACTTTTCCTCCCATATCGATGTTTTCCCACACAGGTCATTCCCCTTTGACTATTGGGCCGCTAAACTGGACACCTGGCCTGAATTGGCACAATATGCCTTACAGGAGCTCGCTTGCCCAGCTGCAAGTGTGCTATCGGAAAGAGTCTTCAGTGCAGCTGGATCAATCCTGACAGAAAAAAGGACCCGTCTGTCACCACAAAATGTGGATGAACTAACCTTCATTAAAATGAACCATGCATGGGTTTCCAAGGATTTTGTCCCACCTTCCCCTGATGACACATAGGGTGACAGAAAAATGGCTTGCTTTGGTCCACCTCTTCCTGGGACTTGACCTATTTCGCCTTTTGCATCAGCTGAATGTCCAACATCAACATATGCCACTTTCTAAAACTCCATAACTGTGCTGCCTCCCCCTCCATGGCCGGGGTCACCACCTAGCGCACGACACCGTGCGAGTGCCGCTGCCCTGGACAGGTGGGTAGGCTGACTCTTGGGCGCGGGCACTGGCACAGGATCCCTCATAGTGCAATCAAGTGTCTCTGATGGTGGTGGTGCACACCCGCCGTCAGACACACCGCCGTACTATGAGGGGCCCAGTGCCAGTACCGACGCCCACGAGTGGGCCCCCCTTGCTTGGGCAGGGCCCCAGCATTTGCAATCTTTACCTCTCCCTGCTCCTCCGCTGTGTAGTCTGGGCCGTCAAATCCATACTGTGCCTGACACCATCTGAGCCTGCCTCCTGATGTATAGACATATATTTTGAATGTGTACGCTATCCATACATGTTATCTGGGGATACGGTACCCTTTCTCACCTTTGTGCAATCACGTGCAATCCATACTGGGCCTAACACCGTCTGACCCTGCCTCCTGATGTATAGACATATATTTTGAATGTGTACGCTATCCATACATGTTTTCCGGGGATACGGTACCCTTTCTCACCTTTGTGCAATCACGTGCAATCCATACTGGGCCTAACACCGTCTGAGCCTGCCTCCTAATGTATAGACATATATTTTGAATGTGTACGCTATCCATACATGGTATCCGGGGATACGGTACCCTTTCTCACCTTTGTGCAATCACGTGCAATCCATACTGGGCCTAACACCGTCTGAGCCTGCCTCCTGATGTATAGACATATATTTTGAATGTGTACGCTATCCATACATGTTATCCGGGGATACGGTACCCATTCTCACCTTTGTGCAATCACGTGCAATCCATACTGGGCCTAACACCGTCTGAGCCTGCCTCCTGATGTATAGAGATATATTTTGAATGTGTACGCTATCCATACATGTTATCCGGGGATACGGTACCCTTTCTCACCTTTGTGCAATCATGTGTAATTCATACTGGGCGTGAGAACGGCTGGCGAGCTGTTAAGCAAGCTACAGCACCTGTGGTTTGCACACGTAAGTTTTTCATTTTTTCAGGAATGACGGTTAGGCCTAATTCCGGAACTGCGGTTGACCTGCACTTACTGGGAAATCATCGTTCGCGGGTAATAATTGTAATCAGTGATCCCCATCACTAACGTTGTTCAGCGGGTTATCTGCACCTGTAAGCGACAAACGCTGGCCTTTTCAGTGTAGCGCACATGCAGCCACGGACATGTAAGGGCATGACACACCAGTTATTGGCCAATCTCATGTGCCAGAGCCTCACGTGTCCCTCTAGTAAGCCAGACTCGGACCGCGGGGCATGACGGAGTCTCGTTCGTTAACGGAATTAAGCTTGCAATGTGTGCATCTTTTCTGTAGCTGGCATGGTTGATGTTTCCCAGGTGGAGTCGAATTTAACCGTAGGCTCCACTCCTGGTGGTGCCCTTCTGGACATTCCTTTAAGGTTCAGCTTTGCAACCATACTGCCCACGTAAAACAAACACTTTGCCTTCATGAACGCTGTTTGGAGGGTCATGACTCGTGGGAATAATGCCGCCCAATCAGTTAACCTGCTAGAGAGATCCTTTGTTGCTCCCAAGCATGACATCACACTCCCTAGGAGGAAGGTAATGCCATTGTGGCGACCGTACTCCTGGGGGCGACACAAGTGCACTGATGCCCAGCCACTGCTCGATGAATCTGCTTGTACATTGACACAGACCACTACATTCCCCTCGCACGCTACACGGCCTGAATCTGACCCTGATGAAACTCAGGTTACCCTTCCCATATACAGTTCCATCTTACACGGTGACAAAGAGGAAGCTGCAGATGAAAGTGCAGGTTCGGCCCACCCGCCATCAGACACACCACCGTACTATCAGGGGCCCTGTGCCAGTGCCGTCACCAACGAGTGGGCCCCCCCTGCTTGCTCAGGATCACAGCACTTGCAAGGTTGAAATACTGTGCAGTGAGATGGAAGATGGGGACGACGAGGAGTCCAGACTAGTACAGGGATTCCCTAGCGAGGAGACTTATTTGATTGTTTTCAATGTTGGGACAGCAATTTTTGGGGAGCACTATACTCTGGAGAATGATAGATGGGGCCCACCATACACTGGAACATTCCAAAGGTGGATTTCAGACACTGGAGCAGCATTTACAGGGCCCATTATACACTAGAGCATTAGAAATGTTGCCCATTATGTTTGGAGCATTATTTGGGCCCATAAGACAGTGGAGCTTCATCCATGGGGACCAACATATACTGTAGCATTATGTGGAGCTCATCATATACTGTTTCAAACATTATATGGGACCAATGATTCTGTATGGAGAAATAGATGGGCCTCGTCATGAGATGTAAAAAGTGAGGTATTTTTCATTGTACTATACCGCTATTTATCTGCCGTATCGGAGCATGATGAGTTGTGGTATGTGTTAAAGGGGCGCTCTTTCGCCCAGGGCACATGAAAACCTGCAGCCAGCCCTCCCCCCCCACAACTTTAGCCAAATAACCCCCATTTTTCAGTGCGTAACTTATATTATGAAGTTAATTAAGGTTGACAAGCTTAAGTAAGAATTGATGCTTTTGGCATTCAAATGGGCACTGTAGGTGTGTTTCCTGTCCTCCTCTCACTGCCGACTTTTATTCCCCATTGACTTACATTGGGTTTCGTGTTTCGGGACGACCCCGACTTTTCCCTATAATCGGCCGATCTTGCTCGACCCGACTTTTGGAAAAGTCGGGTTTCACGAAACGAAACTCGACCCTAAAAAACCAAAAGTCGCTCAACTCTATTTATTCCTTTAATAGTACAGTGAATATCAGTTGATGTTACACTCCCTGACAGAAGTTATGTCGCTTATCCATGTTATGTAAATAAAAGCTTATAACCTGACGTTAACTTCATCCATTGGTTGTATAAATTATTCTTTTGAAAGCTGAAACCCTCCGAAATGTGGTTAAGAAAATAAATTGGCATCAATGCAGAAATATATTGATCATTTAACAGGTTTCTGTTGGTCACAGGCAGGCAAAACATTGCTAATGGCATCATTCACATGGTCAGTTATTCATCTATATAATCCTGTTCATTCTCCTTGCTTAATTGAAGTGAATCTCTTTTGTCCGTCATTTTTATATTTATATCATTCCTAGATTTAAGTTACCGTATATACTCATGTACAAGCTGAGATTTTCAGCCCATTTTCTTTGGCTGAAAGTCCCCCTCTCGGCTTATATGCGAGTCATATACCGGGGGGTGGGCGGAGGAGGGGGAGTGGGGGTGTCAGATCATACTCACCTCTCCTGGCACTTCTCTGCAGCCCCTGCGTCTCCCGCTGCCGTCTGCTTCCTGCATTCAGCAGTCACATGGTACCGCTCATTAAACTCATGAATATGCGCATATTTATGAGTTTAATGAGTGGTACCACGTGACCAGCTGAATGCAGGAAGCAAACGGCAGAGGGAGAAGCAGGGGCTGCCGCTGCAGAGAAGACCTTGTGCTAGGAGGGGAGAGTATGACGGGGCAGAGTGATATTCACCTGTCCCCGTTCCAAGCCGTGCACAGCTGTGTCTCGGGGTCCTCCTACTGTGATAGCAGAGGGTGCAATGACGTAGTCAGTGCGCGCCCTCTGCTGTCAATGCAGAAATCCGGGAGACACAGCGGTGCACTGCTTGGAATGGGGACAGGTGAATATCGCCACTGCCAGGGGCTCAGGACACCGGCACCTGGCCCCTAGCGATGGAGAGGTGAGTATGTCATTTTTTTTTAATTGCAGCAGCAGCAAATAAGGGGTATTTATGGAGCATCTTGTGGGGCAGCATTAACCCTTGTGGAGCAGCATATGGGGGGTATTTATGGAGCATCTTATGGGGCAGCATTAACCCTTGTGGAGCAGCATATGGGGGGTATTTAGGGGGCAGCATTAACTCTTGTGGAGCAGCATATGGGGGGTATTTATGGGGCAGCAATAACCCTTGTGCAGCAGCATATGGGGGGTAATTATGGAGCATCTTCTTGGGCCAGCATTAACCCTTGTGCAGCAGCATATGGGGGGTATTTATGGAGCATCTTCTAGGGCCAGCATTAACCCCTGCGCAGCAGCATATGGGTTTTTTTTTTTATCTATGGAGCATCTTCTTGGACCACCATTTAACCCTAGGCTTATACGGGAGTCAATAAGTTTTCCCAGTTTCTTGTGGCAAAATTAGGGGTGGTCGGCTTATACTCGGGTCAGCTTATACACGAGTATATGCAGTATGTAAAACCTGGGATAATTTTTTCCCTTTATTTATAACAATTATTAAGATTACATAGATCGAAAGGTGCCTGTTTATTATATTTTTTTTTCATGTTTTATATAATGGATATGATAACTTTTAAATTTTGAAATTAACATGGACTAACTTCCTGAAAACTCCTGTCTTACCACCTGGCAGCCCCTCCTACACTTAACCCTCTATAACCATGCCATGAACTGTACCTACAGTGCACACTAGTATGCCTCCATCTAGTGGTTCCCACAAGTACCACAGTTACCCTTAATAATAAAGAACTGCAAACACTATAAAGCCCCCGTCTATTGTCCAAAGGGTACACTTCACTTTCCCTAAACTGTACATGAGCATTAGTAAACATTATATATAATGAAGAACGCGACAACACATTATATTACATTAGAAGGAACACAAAATAATGTAATACAGGTACTACAGAGAATGGTAACACATGTATGAATGTGGCAGTACCATCAAAGTGAGTAGTAATACATACAGTTGTGGCCACAAGTATTGACACCCCTGCAATTCTGTCAGATAATACTCAGTTTCTTCCTGAAAATGATTGCAAACACAAATTCTTTGGTATTATCTTCATTTAATTTTTCTTAAATGAAACAACACAAAAGAGAATGAAGCAAAAAGCAAAACATTGATCATTTCACACAAAACTCCAAAAATGGGCCAGACAAAAGTATTGGCACCCTCAGCCTAATACTTGGTTGCACAACCTTTAGCCAAAATAACTGCGACCAACTGCTTCCGGTAACCATCAATGAGTTTCTTACAATGCTCTGCTGGAATTTTAGACCATTCTTCTTTGGCAAACTGCTCCAGGTCCCTGATATTTGAAGGGTGCCTTCTCCAAACTGCCATTTTTAGTCTCTCCACAGATGTTCCATGGGATTCAGGTCTGGACTCATTGCTGGCCACCTTAGAAGTCTCCAGTGCTTTCTCTCAAACCATTTTCTAGTGCTTTTTGAAGTGTGTTTTGGGTCATTGTCCTTGCTGGAAGACCCATGACCTCTGAGGGAGACCCACCTTTCTCACACTGGGCCCTACATTATGCTGCAAAATTTGTTGGTAGTCTTCAGACTTCATAATGCCATGCACATGGTCAAGCAGTCCAGTGCCAGAGGCAGCAAAGCAACCCCAAAACATCAGGGAACCTCCGCCATGTTTGACTGTAGGGACCGTGTTCTTTTCTTTGAATGCCTCTTTTTTTCTCCTGTAAACTCTATGTTGATGCCTTTGCCCAAAAAGCTCTACTTTTGTCTCATCTGACCAGAGAATATTCTTCCAAAACGTTTTAGGCTTTTTCAGGTAAGTTTTGGCAAACTCCAGCCTGGCTTTTTTATGTCTCGGGGTAAGAAGTGGGGTCTTCCTGGGTCTCCTACCATACAGTCCATTTTCATTCAGACGCTGACGGATAGTACGGGTTGACACTGTTGTACCCTCGGACTGCAGGGCAGCTTGAACTTGTTTGGATGTCAGTCGAGGTTCTTTATCCAACATCCGCACAATCTTGCGTTGAAATCTCTTGTCAATTTTTCTTTTCCGTCCACATCTAGGGAGGTTAGCCACAGTGCCATGGGCTTTAAACTTCTTGATAACACTGCGCACGGTAGACACAGGAAGATTCTTGTCTTTGGAGATGGACTTGTAGCCTTGAGATTGCTCATGCTTCCTCACAATTTGGTTTCTCAAGTCCTCAGACAGTTCTTTGGTCTTCTTTCTTTTCTCCATGCTCAATGTGGTACACACAAGGACACAGGACAGAGATTGAGTCAACTTTAATCCATGTCAACTGGCTGCAAGTGTGATTTAGATATTGCCAACACCTGTTAGGTGCCACAGGTAAGTTACAGGTGCTGTTAATTACACAAATTAGAGAAGCATCACATGATTTTTCCTACAGTGTCAATACTTTTGCCCACCCTCTTTTATGTTTGGTGTGGAATTATATCCAATTTGGCTTTAGGACAATTCTTTTTGTGTTTTTTCATTTAAGACAAATTAAATGAAGATAATAATACCAAAGAATTTGTGTTTGCAATCATTTTCAGGAAGAAACTGAGTATTATCTGACAGAATTGCAGGGGTGTCAATACTTTTGGCCACAACTGTATTACTATGTAGCATTACTACAAATATTTACATAGACATTACCAACATTAGCATATGTATGCATCAATACACTGAGAACAATTAGAGGAAGGTAGGCAAGAAGGTACTTCTATCTCACCCCCTTACATCTGTATCCACCAATCAGAAAGGCAGCATTTCCATGGCCAAGATATTGGAGATGGTGGACTTTATGCTGTCAACTTTGGCATGTGTAGGAGGAAACATTCTTTTACATGACCACAGGGGGAGGGCCAGCTGCTGTGTTGAGAGAGGATAGAGCAGTGTGAACAGGACAAATTGCTGGACTGTGAGTGATGTGCTGGCGGATATGTTATGGTGGATAGAGAAAGATGTGTTTTGCTAGGTGATACAAAAACAGCTAATGGGCGCTCACTCACCCCCAACTGTAGGGGGTAAACAAGTGGAGTTTCTGCAGCAAGAGACCTGGGTGAGAACACTTGGCATAGTGACGAAGGAGGAAGAAGCAGCAGGTGTGGATGATGGGACAGCCAGTTGTTGGCGAGGACCACTAGTCAGCATTTTAGCGCAGTTAGTTTCCCACAATAAGGCATGTTGATCGTGCATGTGGCGGTTCATGAATGAAGTAGTCAAATTATTGCAATTTTTGCCTCTACTCAACTGGTGCTGGCCACAGTCAGAGCTGTGGCTGAGGATACAGTGCTTGTCATTGTTGTATCACACTGTGTCTGTGTGGGAAGTCACAACATAACATCCTCATCTTCCTCCTCCTCTGCTGAGCTACTTACCTGTGTACCTCTAGCTTCACACCAAGCAGGATCTACAACTTCATTTTCATCCTCTCAGCTCTCACACTCTTCACCCTGAGAGTCACTCTCCTCCTCTTCCTGCTCTGACACCACAGTACAGTAAGCGTGCGCCTCTTGGTATCTGAGTCTCATCAGGTTCACTTCCACCCCTGGTGGTTAACATCTGCTGACAAGGGTCTGGATTCTGTTCGGACCCTACTTTGTTCAGCCCCAGATCCAACATAAAAAATTTGGGGCATAGGTGCAGACGCTTTCCTCTTCTAGATTCTGTGTATCTTCGGAGCAGACCTCTGATACCCATGGAATAGAATGTGTGAACAACTCTGCAGAATGGCCCATTTGTTGTTCCTCAGAGTAAGCTCTGCATTTGGAAATTTGTGATGCGGGGGGAAATAAGGGTGATTGGAGTGAAATCTCTGAGCATTGTACTGTGAGTGATGTTAAGGTGTAGAAAAAGGAGCAGAGGCCACTTGATACAGCTCTGCCATCCACTGTAGCACATGCTCTTTTTGGCCATCATCTGCAAGGCTTACTACTGCTGCCAAAGAAAGGGAGTGGAGTAGCCCGTCCAGTAACAGATGTTGTCAGTGGTCTTTGGATAGGGCAAGATGGTTTCTGTTCAGTTGAGTTTTCATTAACATTAACACCTAACCCACGTACACATCGAACACCAAGCCTACTCCTCCTTCCACCATGACCTTGATTTTTCTCACTCACATTGTAGGTATGCTTCCACTTTTGTAACCTGCTGTTTCATAACCTTAGTCCACACCCATCAGTCACCTGTCAGTAAAAGAGCAATCACTATTTATTTTCTCAGATACTATGCCTGAACAACTCTTTTACACCCAGTAGCGTAGCTACCGGGGGGGCAGAGGGGGCGGCCGCCCCGGGCCCCGTGCTCTGAGGGGGCCCACCCGGATTTACACTGTAATTACTGTATCTGCGGCAGAGAGGGAGAATCGATCATCGCCCTGCTCTGCCGCTAATATTA
Source organism: Dendrobates tinctorius (assembly GCF_039654945.1). Lineage (NCBI taxonomy): Eukaryota > Metazoa > Chordata > Amphibia > Anura > Dendrobatidae > Dendrobates > Dendrobates tinctorius. Next base: position 1,566,205 of record NW_027361876.1, read on the forward strand.
TGTACTCTTCTCTGGCTGCCACATGACCTGTGATGAGGTCACAGAAGGGGAGGAGTCGAGGTCATATGATCAGGGGCCTCTCAGTGTATGCAGGACTCTGCCATGCTGGTTGTCATGGTGCTGGATGAAGGGAAGTTTCTGTGTGGGGTAAGGTGAACTTTACAGGGTGGATGGAGCAGAGCCGCGTGTGTACAAGGTTTACGGAGCAGAGCCATGTGTGTACAAGGTGTACAGAACAGAGACGCGTGTGTACGAGGTGTATGGAGCAGAGCCGTATGTGTACGAGGTGTACGGAGCAAAGCCGCGTGTGTAAGAGGTTTACGGAGCGGAGCCATGTGTGTATGAGGTGTACGGAGTGGAGCCATGTGTGTACGAGGTGTACGGAGCAGAGCCGCATGTGTACAAGGTTTACGGAGTGAAGCCATGTGTGTACTGAGTGGAGCCATGTGTGTGCGAGGTGTATGGAGTGGAGCCGCATGTGTACAAGGTGTACAGAGCAGAGGCGCGTGTGTACGAGGTGTATGGAGTGGAGCCACGTGTGTACAAGGTGTACGGAGCAAAGTCGCGTGTGTAAGAGGTTTACGGAGCGGAGCCATGTGTGTACGAGGTGTACGGGGCAGAGCCACATGTGTTCAAGTTTACGGAGTGAAGCCATGTGTGTACTGAGTGGAGCCATGTGTGTGCGAGGTGTAGGGAGTGGAGCCGTGTGTGTACAAGGCATAGAAAGCGGAACCGTATGTGTATGAGGTGTGCGGAGCTATGCGGGTACAAGGTGTATGGTGGGGAGCATTCATACCTCCCAACTGTCTCGATTTAGAAAGAGTCCTCCCCATTAGGAGCTTACTTTTCCCGCGGACACAGGAGTACACGGCAGAGCCCCGAGGAGCACTTTAAAATTTGCACTTGACATTCCACCGGAAGTGACGTGCTGGAAACTGACCGAGGTAATTTCAGGAGGAGATTGTGACGGAAGCATGGAGGCACCTCAGGGAATGCATCAGATCCATCACCGTCTCCTCCGACAGCACGGACAGCAGGATCGCCTTGGACTCGGTGATGTCGGGAATGTGAGCGGATCATGATATGCCCTGCACCGGGAGGCTCAGGTGGGCACTACAATGGGAGCCGGGCTGCTATAGTATCTTTAAAGAATCTTTCTTTCTCTCTCTGTTTCTTTCTATTCTTTCTCTCTCTGTTCTTTCTTTCGCTCTGTTCTTTCTTTCTCCTCTTTCTTTCTCTCTAATATTTCTTTCTCTCTCTCTGTTCTTTATTTCTTTCTCTCTATGTTCTTTCTCTCTCTCTGTTCTTTCTTTCTCTCTCTATGTTCTTTCTTTCTTTCTCTATGTTCTTTCTCTCTCTATGTTCTTTCTTTCTCTTTCTCTCTATGTTCTTTCTCTCTCTCTATGTTATTTCTTTCTCTCTCTATGTTCTTTCTTTCTCTCTATGTTCTTTCTTTCTCTCTCTATGTTCTTTCTTTCTCTCTTTCTCTCTATGTTCTCTCTTTCTCTCTTTCTCTCTATGTTCTCTCTTTCTCTCTATGTTCTTTCGTTCTTTCTTTCTCTCTCTATGTTCTTTCTTTCTCTCTATGTTCTTTCTTTCTCTCTCTATGTTCTTTCTTTCTCTCTTTCTCTCTATGTTCTCTCTTTCTCTCTATGTTCTCTCTTTCTCTCTATGTTCTTTCGTTCTTTCTTTCTCTCTCTATGTTCTTTCTTTCGCTCTATGTTCTTTCTTTCTCTCTATGTTCTTTCTTTCTCTCTAATCTTTCCTTCTCTCTCTGTTCTTTCTTTCTCTCTGTTCTTTCTCACTCTCTGTTCTTCCTTTCTCTCTGTGTTCTTCCTTTCTCTCTCTCTGTTCTTCCTTTCTTTCTCTCTGCTCTTTCTTTCTCTCTCTCTGTTCTTTCTTTCATCTCTTTCTTTCTCTGTTCTTTCTTTCTTTATAATGTAGCCCCCTTCATATGGTATAATACAGCCCCCCAAAGATTATAATGTAGCCCCTTCAGAATATAATGCATCCCCCCTCATAGAGTATCATGCTGCCCCCCTCATGGGGTATCATGCTGCCCTCCCTTATATGGGGTATCATGCTGCCCCCCTCATACGGGGTATCATGATGTCCCCATCATAAGGGGTATCATGCTGCCCCCTCCTCATACAGGGTATCATACTACCCCCCTCATACGGGGTATCATGCTGCCCCCCATCATATGGGGTGTCATGCTGCCCCTTCCTCATACGGGGTATATCATGCTGCCCCCTCATACGGGTATTATGCTGCCCCCCCATATGGGGTATCATAATCATGCAACTGGACTCAATATATAAATTTTAAAAAACTATACTCACCTCTCCTCCTCGCTCCCACGCTGATTTCGGCGGCGGCTCTGCTCTGATGTCAGGAGCTGCGCTGCAGTCAGACTGGCACACAGCGGGGATGCGACACATCGCGCACCCGCTGTGTGTCAGTGGAAGAGGGTAATGATGGGAGAGGGAGCGTCATGTGACACTCTCTCTTCCATTGTTGCGGTGCGCACTGGGGGGCCGCATCGACGCCGCAATAATGGAATATATATATACACAGTATATATATATTATATAGATTATTTTTGGCAACAGCGCGGTAATCTGCTGAGGTTCTCTGGTTAGGGACCCACACAGAAGTTTTGCCCCCCTGAACCAAAACCCTAGCTATGCCTCTGCTTACACCTAATGGGTTTTAAGAGGAAATGTGGTCTTCTGGGTCTTCATTGCATCATAGTTTTATCCCAAACGATTTGGATTAACAAATTCGGCCTCCTGGCTGAACCCCCTATGTAAGGCCTGATCATTTTTAAGAGGAAATATGTCCTCTTGATTCCTCACTGCAACACTGCTGGTACACACTGTTAGCACAAATGATTTATATTCTGAAATTTTGCCTGGTCTCTGGCCCACACTATTAGCACACATGATTTAGATTCTGAAATGAAGCCTGGTGTATACCCCACACTATTAGCAGAAAGGAATTAGATTCTGAAATGCGGCCTGGTGTTTGGTCCACAAAAACACTATTAGCTAAAACTATTTAGATTCTGAAATTTGGCCCGGTGTATAGTCCACCGGGCCACATTAGCAGAAATGATTTAGATTCTGTAATGTGGCCTGGTGTTTGGCCCACACTATTAGCAGAAATGATTTAGATTCTAAAATGTGGACTGGTGTTTGGCCAACACTATTAGCAGAAAGGATTTAGAGTCTGAAATTTGTCCTGGTCTCTGTGCCACACTATTAGCAGAAAGGAATTAAATTCTGAAATGTGGACTCAAGGCTGGCCCCCACTATTAGCAGAAAGGATTTAGATTCTGAAATGTGGCCTGGTGTGTCTGGTCCACACTAATAGCAAACACTATTTATATCCTGAAATGTGACCAGGCGTATGGCTCACACTATTATCAAAAATGATTTAGATTCTGAAATGCGTAAATGAATTAAAGTGTCCAGAAATATTGTGGCATTGATGCCCCCAGAGGAAGTACAATATGAAATGTGCGTTGGGGCTGAGGGCAACACAGCGGGACACTGGATTCCTGGACACAGCTCTGGACATTTAACAGCCAAGCAATACACAGGTAATCGACTCACCTACCCTGCTTTATGCTCATAAGAAGACTATATATTAGAGCCATTTGGCATTTATTGTAGCAGAATATATCTGCTTCTAGCACCGTTAAAAAGACGCATGCGCCGGAAAACGCATACCTGCGCATGGCCTGCGTACCCAAAGCTAAAGATAGGGTACGCAGGTCGCATGCAGCATCATGCGCCCATAGGCAGAGCTAACATGAGAAGGCACGGCAGGGGGCGGAGCTTAGCGGCGGCCGTGCGCAGACCGACGCAAGTCTGTGCATCGCAAGTGTGAAAGTAGCCTAAGTAGAATTAATAAAAATATTTTTTTATACTATATGATGGAGTGGTGAATTGTAGACATCATTGATATTTTCCATGATGAGGTTATCAAGGTTGTTGAGGCTTTTGTCTATCACCAATTACCACCTAACTTGAATAAAATAGATCAGAAAGCTTTAGAAACAATAAGGAGTTTGGAAGATACAATGATCCGTGAGGCAGAAAAAGGGGGAAATATAGTATTGTCATCCAAGGACTACTATGTGGAGGAAGCTAATAGACAGTTGTCAGATATAAACACCTACATATAGTTAACGCGAGACCCCACTGTAAAGTACAAAAGGAATTTCATACATTTCTGAGACAATATATCAACTTAGGGGTCCTCTCAGAAAAAAAGAAGAAAAACTCTTCCCCGATTTCCCACATAAACCACATTGGTATTTTAGACCAAAACTGCTCAAGTCACTTTCTACGCCGCCTGAACATTCCATAATGTCAAGGATTGGTTCTCTAACCAAACCACTGTCACAGTATGTGGACTGGTTATTGCAGTCTTTATTAAAAAGTATCCTTTGTTATATCAAGGACACAGGTGCTTTTTGAATGCTCTTCAGGGGTTTGACTGGTAGGATGGCTTGTCATTAGTGTCAATAGTATACCGCAAGAACAAAGAATTGCAACGGTAAATTGTGGATTTTATATGTGGAGTTTTGAGTTACATTTTGAAGCACAATACTTTTAAATTCCTGGATAGATTGTACTTGCAGTGTAAGGGTTCAGCTATGGGGACTCCGGTAGCGGGTGACTTTACAAATTTCTTTTGGCCACGCTTGAGGACAAATATGTGCTCTCAATAGGAAACCCATATTTATTATGTGGTCTGGCACTCAGGATCAATTTGATAACTTTGTGATTTATTTAAACCTGGAAAATACAGTGAATATGAGATTCACCTCTAATTTTGAAGGTCCACTTTTAGAATTTTTGGATGTAAAAATGCAGGTTGGTTTAATAAGAGATACCCATTCAGCCCATTCCTGAAACTCAGGAAAATTAACAACAACAGTTTTATGGAACAAGCAGTAGATCTAAAAAATAGGATAATCCAGAATGGCTATCCGGAGCCACTTTTAAATATGGTTTGGCTAGAGCCTATTCTTTCACATAAAATGATTTAATAAAGGTGCATATAGTAAAAAAAAGTAGTTGCCCTCACCCGTCCTTTAAAATCCAATGTCTTTATTCAGAAAAACATTTTTAAAGCTGGCAGCAGAAAGGAAGACTAGCGTCGAAATGCGTAGATCTGTCTCACTTGTCTTACATGGAGCTGTAACTGCCTGCATGCTTGTCTGGAAAATGTTTTTCCCTTTTAGTAACTAGTAATAAAGTAAATTTTTTACATTTTCATTCCACGCTGGATTTTTTCTTTTTTATTGCATTTCCTACACCAAATCTGCAAGTCAAAAATACTCAAGCGCGCCAAATCTGCAACGTGTGCACACAGCCTGAAGTTTTGAACATGCTTTTTGAGGCTAAGGGTATGCGCACACGTTGAGCACAATTTCTGCACCATTTCTACATCTCTTGACAGGAAAAATGCAGCTGCAAAAATGGTGCATTTTTGCCCCGTTTTTGATTGATTTGAGTGAGGTGAATGGTGGAAAACGCAAGGCAAAAATATACAGAAAACTGACATGCTGCAGATTATTTTCTGCATCAAATGTGCAAATCAAAAATACTCAACTTGTGCATGGTACTTTAGCTTTCTCATTTACTTTACTGGTATCAGGTTTTGCCACATATTCGCTCCACAATAACGCATTAAAAATGCATCAAATATGCAACTTGTGCACTCAGCCTTAGGCCGGTTTCATATGTTAAAAAAAACAGTGTCAGGACCCCTCTATTCTTGATAACCAACCTTGCTGAAGCTGATAGTTTGAGGGTTGCAGCCCCCAGCTGTGAGTTTTGCCTGGTTGGTTAAAGAAAATAGGAACAAAGAACTTCTGGAGCTATTGACCATCGACTATTTAACCATCGGGCCAGCTCACCAAGGATATGACACTGCTTAGTGATGGTAGATCATTTCACGAAATTTGCGGTGGTGAAGTCCACCCAACATGAGATGGCTTAGTCCGTTGCGTATGCTATCTGTAAACACTTCATTCAGGTGTATGGATGCCCACAGTGGATCTATTCGGACCAAGGAGCTTGTTTCTTGGGAAGAGTTATGGATGAGTTACAGCGGATCTATCAGTTCGACTGATCACACACACACCACACCATATCATCCTCAGGGAAATGGGGCTGTGAGTGATTTAACCATACTCCGATTCAGATGCTGAGGACCCTAGAAGATAATAGAAAAGATAGGTGGCCTGAATATGTCTCTGAGCTCGTGTGGATCTACAACAATTGAGTCCATTAAACCACGGGTTACACACCCTACTCTTAATTGTTTGGCCGAACAGGAAAGGAAGTCACAGAGCTGGAGCTAGATCCAAGAGAAGACTACCCATGGACGGCGGTGTCTACCTGGGTCCGAGAACATTGTCATCGTCTACAAACCATACATAAGTTAGTTCAGACATGACTCTGGGAACTGGAACACCCTGACAAGCTTCCTCTATGGGGGACAGATCTTCAGGTTGGTGATTGAGTGTTAGTGAGGGAGAGACATCCTTGTGACAAGCTGGAAAATCGGTAGGAGAGTAGGCCGTACGGAGTGAAGCGTTCGGTCGGTATGGAAGGACCGGTGTACGAGGTTTACCCAGAAGGGCATGAGAATACGCCCATCATAGTGGCCCACAGGAGTATACTCTGGCCATGCCTCTCCGAAGACCACATACAGAAAGAAGAAACCCCTGAAATTCCTGAAGAGGTGCCTCCTGTGGCCGTGGAGGATGACGAAGAAGAAAGTTTCGAGCAGCCATCTGCAAATTTGTCTGCAGAGCGGAATCCTGAGACCCCAAAAGAGAACGCTATGGCGGGTTTAGATTTGGCTTTACCTCTGCAGGAAGGCTCCACTATTCCTTACAATCTATGTTACTCCAAACGAACAATGGCGGAACAACCCCCCATTCCATATAATCAGGATCAGTTTATTTGGCGGCAAACCGCATGAACCGACAACAGACTTTCTAGTTATACTCAGGATGCCTCGCCCGTGGAATGGTGAGTGAAAAGAGAGGGGGGTGTAAGAAGATGAGCCAAGACAGAGTCAGCAGTGTTCGGTGCCCTTTAAGGCTGGAACTGTCGGGACTGTCACCACTGTTGGCAGGGGAGGTTTCTTCTAGGAGGGAGAGACCTTTTCTGTCAGACAGCAGGGGGCACGGGATATATAAGGAGAACTGAGCATGGGAACGGGTCAGACTTGGCGGGAAGACGACAGAGGACGTTGACTCTTTATCCGCTGCTCGTGCTGACAGCCTCCAGTCCCCCAACCCTCAGAGTGCTAACTTAAAGACTTCCTTTAACACTATAAATTTACTGTTTTGATCCGTGCTTTTGTATATCCCTTTTGTGACTGTGATAGAGGATAAACTGCCTGGAGACTATTCTGAAAGACTGCCAGTTGCCGTGGACTGTAAGCGTGCCCATGTTTTGTGTCCGGCGCCATTGCTGAGGAATCCGCCTAAAAGACTGTTTCTACATTCCAAAGCACTCAAGTCAAGCAGGACAGAATCCATCAGCACCATCGGGAGACAGTGCTTCTTGTATCTCTGTAGCAGAGCCAGAGACTTTGCCCACGATTTGCGACGCCAAAGGGGGATTTTCCAGCCTTTTCCCTGCAAGAACTGCAAGCGATAAGTTACCGTGTTTCTTTATCTCTTATTCCTGAGCATTGTGTTTGTATGAGTTTTCCTCTGGTCTTTACTGGTCTTGCCTCCCTGCGTGGAGTATTACCTGTTAATTTCCTGTTCAGTAAACACTTGTTAACCCCTTCTCTGCCCCCGGCTATTCACTGCATCCAACAAACCTCTCCTCTTTACATGTACACATAACCTAAAATTTTGAACAAGTTTTTTGAAGCTTATATAGTAATGAACTGTATTCAAGAAGATGTAATACCCTATGGATGGGCAATATACATTGCTGAAAAAAATAGCAAGTTTTTGAAGGCTGATATAGCAACAAAATTTACACAAGAAAATTATATACTGTGTGGATGAGCAATATAAATACCAGTACTTTTTTTTACCCAGTTTTTGGAAAGTTTTATGCTAACAAAGTACCCAAGAAGATGAACTACTCTATCGATGAGCAATATAACACTAATAAAATGTTGAACAATTTTTTGGAGTGTTAGATACCACTGAAATGCATCCAAGAGAAGACATAATAACTCATGGATGAGCTATATTATACTGATGAATTTTTAAACACGTTTTTGAGGCTTACATACCAGCGAAATGTACTTCAGCTCATGAAGTAGTCTATGGGTGAGCAATATCAATATTGATAAAATTTTGACTGTTTTTTTGGAGGATTATATAGCAACAATATCTACCCAAGAATATGTAAAATTCTATGGATGAGCAATAGATTATACTGATTTTTAAACAAGTTTTTGAGGGTTATATACAAGGGAAATATACCCAATAACACGTAATACTGTTCAGATGGGCAATATAATGCCGAAACATTCTTGAAAAAGTTTTTACAGGCTTAGATAGCAATGAAATACACTCAAGAAGACATAATACCCTGTTATGAGCTCATTTTCTCCTTCACCTTTGATGTCCGATGAACTCCCTCTGCTGGTGAAAGGAGGTAGTGAAATTGATTTGGATGGGAAAAACCTGTCATCTCAACAGGTGGAGTGGGATTGGATATCCGGAATCTCTGAGTGGATATAAGGCCGCCGACACCCTGCTGGGTTGCTGGTGATCCTCTCTGCTCTGAACTCTGGCCTCCAGTTTAGTCCTGTCTACTAAAGCTAAGTTTTTGCTCTGCTATTTTTCTATGAGATTTTGTCTGGTTTACTTAGTGCTTGTGTTCAGCCAGCCCTGGTTGGGACTGGCTGAACTCCATTTTTGTCTCTGATCAGTTGATCTCTTTGCTCTGTTTTCAGAATATACCTGAGTGCTGATATAGTGATTTTGAAGTCTAGTGACTTCAGGGCCTTTTCTATCAGACGTATTGGACATTATTTTTGGCAGGGTTTTTGCGTGATTGCAGACAGTTGCTTTTCTTTCCTGTCCTATCTAGTTAGTGAGGGCCCAATCGTTTGCTCAGCTTGTCTTTCTGTCTGTGTTTGTGTTTTCATCTGTTTTCACCGTCAATACATATTGGGGGCTGTCTATTACTTTGGGGTCTGCTCTGGGGCAGTTTAGATTTCCCCTTTCTTTAGGTTTATTTAGTTCTCCGGCTGTGAACGAGGTGTCTAGGACCACCGTAGGAACACCCCACGGCTACTGTTAGTTGTTGTGAATAGGATCAGGGGTCTGCAATCCGCTAGCTACCAACCTCTCCGGTTTTCTGGACTTAGCTTGTATTTTTGTTTTTTCCTCCTCCGGTGACTCATTCATAACAATACCCTATGGGTGAGCGATATACAACCAATAAATTTGGAATCAAGATTTTTGAGGGTTATATACTAAGGAAATGTACCCAAGAAAAAGTAATTCTGTATGGCTGAGAAAAGAACCATATTTTTCGCTTTGTAAGATGCACTGTTTTTCCCCAAACTGTGGGGGGAAAATAGGGGTGCATCTTACAAAGTGTACATGCCTTACCATAGGCCCGTGATCAGGGGGTGTCCGGGTGTCCGGCAGTTGCTGGCCAGAGCTGTGGGTGTCTCGGTGCCCAGCGGTGCTGCGTGTGTGTCCGGCGCTGCCCGGGGCTCTTCTGACATTTTGCAACAGGCCAGAGCCCCGGAATTTCCACAGTTCCCTGTGTGTGTGGTGGTTCTGGTAAAAAATGTCCGCCGGCACATGCACAGATGTGATCTTGGGACCAAGATCTTGAGAGATGAGATTTCAGCGCTGAGATCTCATCTCTTGAGATCTTGGTCCCGAGATCACATCTGCGCATGTGCCGCTGGCCAATTTTACCAGAACCACCACACACACAGAGAACCGTGGAAATGGCAGCGCCTGACACACAGACAGCACCGCTGGGCACTGGAGACACCCACAGCACCGGCCAGCAACTGCTGGGCACCCGGAGACACCCAGCAGCAGCACAAGACCCCCGCAACAGCAGCGCACATCGGAGCCCCCCTCATAGCTGCCTGCGGCCTGCAGCATCACCCCACACCTGCCTCCTCCAGCTGCAACCCCGCCACCCCCGGTAAGCAATAAGATGCAAGGGTAGTAAGAAGCACCACCATTTAATTAAAAAAAATATTTTTCTTATTTTTCTCCTCAAAATTTGGGGTGAGTCATATAATCCAGAGCGTCTAATAAAGTGAAAAATACGGTAACCAAGTAAAATTCAGAAAAAAATTTTTTGAGTGTTATATAGCACAAAAATGTACACCAGAACACGGAATAGTGTATGGGTAAGAAATGTAACCAAGCAAAAAATTTTAAATGCGCTATGGATAAGTCATCTAATCCAGAATTTTTTTACACTTTTTGCAAGTTTTAAATAGCAATGTGACAATGCATGTTAAACTGTATAGATGAGTTATTGAAGCCATAAAAATTTTTTGAACATAAATATTTTGAAAGTGTACTTTATGTACTCCTACACTCATAAAGGTTTTGCAGAAAGTGCAAAGCCAGAAAATATATGAGGAGGTTCATCCATAGGCAACAACAATATGGACGGTGTGTTTAGGTAGCTCAAACCTCATTTCCAATGAGAATCTTTAACAAAACTTTGTCTATGGTACCGCTAGCAATGTAAATGATAATTTAGCAGCAGTAAAGCAGGTAACTCAAAGAAATTAAAATAATAAAAATTGGAAATGACTTGAAATTTAAATATAATGTGTTTAAAACATCTGAAAATAAACACTTGAAAATAATTATTGTACAGATGAGATGTTTGTTAGATAACTAACTCTGGAAGACAGCTGCCATACAAATGTTGCAAGAGTTTTCGATTGATCTTTTACCTCATATTGTTAGCCTCTTGCTGCCTAACATCTGTTTTATTGCGTCAGTATGTTGTTTTTTATTTTATTTCTGCAAACAAAAATAACAGTAGGGCGCAAAAAGGATCATACAACATATTTTTGATGAAAAGAGTAAAAATATTGGAAAATAAACAGCCTACAGTAAGGCTAAAGACCTGTGCCTTTTTCTCTGCTTGTTTATTTATCAAAACCTCAGACTTTCCATTCCATCTGGTCTCACACTGAACAAGTGCAACATATAAACATTCTTGGTTTGTCCTCTTTAAAGTACATGTTACAAATTGATATTACTGTATCTCAGTCAATTCAAGATACAGTAATTCCCGAATATATTTTTTGTTAGGTATGATATTATTTTGTAATGATAGGATAACTATGATTATTTTGACAATGTGTTTTGAGGTTTTCATAAGACTGTAGGAGAATCTAAACTATTAGTATGCCTCATATTTCATTAGGAATGCAGTTTGATAAAATGCAGGAAAAGCGTTTGATTTAGAAAACCAATTTTCAACTCTTTCATTGCATAGATCATATCATACCTAGCACTTTAAAGAAGCCCTCCTCCCATCAAAGTTCTTATCTTCTTAATATATTGCAATCCTCATATTATACAGCACTGTATACTTACAATTGATTATTTTGCCTGTCTACCCAGCTAATTCTTCTGTTTTCCATTAGGTCTATGACTTCATGTGATAAAAAATGACTAGATGAATCCTTATAAGTGCTATGTAGAAACAGGAGGTCAATTTTTCTTGTATGAATCATGAGTCACTCCAAAAGTCCCTGGCAGAGGGAGGAGGGAGCAGTTCAGTCAGAAGGGGAAGAGGTGAATGATAAATACAAGGAAAAGAGACTAAGGGTACCGTTACACTTAGGCTGTGTGCACACGCTGCGGATTAGGTGCGGATTCATCCGCGCGGATTTTGTAAAATCCGCAGGTGAAACCGCAGGTCAAAAGACCTGCGGTTTTACCTGCGGATTGCTCTGCGGTTTTGCCCTGCGGTTTTTCATCTCCTCAATGGAGGAGATGGCAAACCGCAGGAGAATCCGCAGAAAGAATTGACATGTCAATTCTTTCTGCGGATTGAAAACCGCAGATAATCCGCGCGGAAAATTCCGCACCGTCTGCATTGCGTTTTTTGATTCCCATAGGGAATCATGGTACTGTACACCGCAGCAGAAACTGCTGCGGGTCCGCAGCGGCAAAAACCGCTGCGGAACCGCAGCAAAATCCGCAGCGTGTGCACACAGCCTTAGCGATGCACTAGCGATCCCGACAACGATATGGATCGCTGGATTCATCGCTAAGTGGTCACTAGTGAGCTGCCACACAGGCAGATCTCACCAGTGACATCGCTGGGGTCCGGGGTCGTTACTTTACTGTCAGACGCGGCGATCCTAACATCCTCCCGCCCGCGTCCACGTGTCGCTCGTCGGTGCCACAGGAAGCCCAGCAGGAAGCGCCTAACGAGAAATAATCCAGGACGTTCTCGCGCGACCAGTGATGAGCAGCAGGGGTGCCGGTCGAAGGTAAGTATCAGACATAGCGATATCGCTAGCAATATCGCTGCTACGTCACAAAATTGGTGACGTTACTGCGATATTGCTAGCGATATCGCTATGTGTAACGGGGGCTTTACTGTTTCTACATAGAACAGAGACAAAAGAATAATTTACAGGGTAGAAAGGCAAATCGAGCAATTGTAAATACATAGTGCTATATAATATGATGAATGCAATGTATTAAGAGGATTAAAACTTTGATTGGAGTGCTTCTTTAATTAACTGAAGCCTATTTTAATCTTTACCTGTGGTGTCCTGCAGGAAAATTAGACACTTGCTGCCAGGTTTTACTAAAGCTAATTTTTGGCATTTATAACATCATAGTGAAAACTGAAATCATAATATTGAGAATAACTACATCTTCCTAAAGGGGTTGATAAGGCAATAGAACATTTTGCCCACGGACATAGATGTATACAATATAACAATCTATTAAATACTCACCTACCGGAATCCACCTGGATCCAGTGCAGGCCACTCCATGGCCTGTACCTTCACAGGAAATAGGCACATCCCCATGCAGCCAGCCACCGGATCTCTGTGGCCTATGATTGGTTGCAGCAGTTGTTTTGTGACTTGAGCAGCATGTCATCTATTTCTGATGATACTGACGATACTCGACTGTTGCAGCCTATCACAAGCTGCAGTAGTCTGGTGGTTGGCTGAACAAGGATGTCTCCACTTCCTGTGTATGGACCCCGAACCGACCTACACTGGATCCAGGTGAATATTAATGAGTTTATTTTTTCCACAACAAATTCCCTGGGCAAGCTTTTATTTTGCCTGGACATCTCTTTTCTAAAATAATAAAAAGGTGGTATAAAAATAACCTTTTTCTTAGAATCGCTTGATATACCACATTATTTTTGTCAATGCTTTTGATTGACTTTGAAGAAGCATGTTGTATTGTCACTATCTCCTAAGAGGCAATAAAGTCACAGAGGAATTAAAGGTGCAGAACAAAGAAGTGTTTTGCCAGGAAAAGGAAAGAAACTTATCATAATACACTATTCCACCTGCTTTGAAGAGGATAGAGACCTCCGTACCTCTTAGGCCCCTGTACTGCTGCATCAATGGTATGTACGCCCCTGGTAAGGACATCCAGAAGAGATGATGACAAAGTTTTACAGACTCTGACATCTTATATGGGTGGGGGAAAAATAATACATAATAAAGCTTAGTACATTTTGTGAAATATTTTCTCCAGGGACAAGAACTTTCCTCATTCCCCAGGGTATAAGACCTTATATAGATCTTGTGAATTGCAATCTGCACTAGGGATCTTTACCTCTGGGAGCCTAAAGTAAAATTCGTTCCACCATGCTGTAGGAAAAGGAAGCTGACTGTAAAATAGCATGAAATTATATTGATTATTTTATGCCAGTAAATTTAAAAGAGTTGTCTTTGACTAACATATTGATTAAGTATCCATAATATACAGCTCTAGCAAAAATTAAGAGACCACTGCACAGTTTCATAGAAATCAGCTTCTCTACATGTCTGACAGCCATTCCATTCCAGTGTCAGTTGAATTCCAACCAGAGTACACCTCATTCTACTTAATGTGCTTCTGATTAGATGATCTCCTGAACCAAATATTATTTAATGAAGGAAAGTATAAAAAACCCTGCTGTGGTGTTCACAATCCTCTTGCAATAGGACAAGCTGGATGGCAAAACAAGTGCTAGTAATATCCCAAAAGTAATAGGAATGAAAAAATAACGTTTAAACATGCCAAAGGAGTTGAAAAGAGAAGTCTTGAGTGAGGAAAAGAAGGGCTCAATTCTGGCTTTACAAGCAGAGGGATACAGTAAGCATCATGTTGCCTCCATCCTTAAAATTTCTAAGACAGCAGTCAATTACAACAAGGTGAAACAGCAGACATTGGGGACAGCAAAGCTACAGACACGCAGAGGGCGAAAACGACTCTCCACTGACCGGGATGGCCGTCATCTTATTCGAATGTCACTCAGCAACCGCAGGATGACATCAAGTGACCTGCAAAAGGAATGGCAAATGACAGCTGGGGTGAAGTGCACGGGAAGAGCAGTTCGTAACAGGCTCCTAGAGGCAGGGCTCAAGTAATGTAAAGCTAGAATAAAGCCTTTCATCAATGAGAAGAAAAGGAGAGCCAGGCTGAAGTTTGCCAAAGACCATAAGGATTGGACCATAGAGGACTGGAGTAAGGTAGTCTTCTCTGTCTAATTTTCAGCATTGCCCAACATCTGGTCGTCTAATGGTTAGACGGAGACCTGTAGAGGAGTACAAGGCACAGTGTCTTGCACCCACTGTGAAATTTGGTGGAGGATCGCTGATGATCTGGGGATACTTCAGCAAGGCAGGAATTAGGCAGGTTAATCTTTGCGAAGGACGTATGAATCATGCCACATACAAGGTTATCCTGGAAAAAAACATTGATTCCTTCTGCTCAGGCAATGTTCCCCAACTCTGAGGACTGGTTTTTCCAGCAGGACAATATCCCATGCCACACAGCTAGGTCAATCAATGTGTGGATGAAGGACCACCCCATCAAATCCCTGTTATGGCCAGCCCAATCTCCAGACCTGAACCCCATTGAAAACCTCTGGAATGTAATCAAGAGGAAAATGGATAGTCACAAACCATCAAACAATGAAGAACTGCTTAAATTTTTGTACCAGAAGTGGCATAAGGTCACCCAAAAGCAGTGTGAAAGACTGGTGGAAAAGCATGCCAAGACACATGAAAGCTGTGATAAAAAATCATGGTTATTCCACAAAATATTGATTTCTGAACTCTTCCTGAGCTAAAACATTAGTATTGTTGTTTCTAAATGATTATGAGCTTATTTTCTTAGCATTATTTGAGGTCTGCAAGCACTGTTTTTTTTTGTTATTTTGGCCATTTCGCATTTTCCGAAAACAAATACAAAATTTAGTGCTTGGAAATTCGAAGATATGTTGTCAGTAGTTTATAGAATAAAAGAGCAATTTACATTTTACTAAAAAATATACCTATAAAGAGAAAAATCAGACAAACTGAAAATTTTGCAATAGTCTCTTAATTTTTGCCAGAGCTGTAGATCATCAGTGTGAGCTTCTGGGAATTAAACATCTGGCTTCCCCATCACTGATATCTCTGCTGAAGAAGATATCATCAGATTGGTGGGAGTGCCGAGGATCAGATCCCATAAACTTTACATTGATGACCTATCCTAATTACTGATAATATTTTTATCTCAGCCTATCCTTTTGAGTCATGTTTATGTAGTTTCCATGGACTAGTTTATGTTAAACTGAGGTATGGCCATTTGCCACCACAACCTATATTTGTAAAATAGATCTGTGATCAGATTATGAAGCATAGTATGGGGAAAGGTCCGCTTTCCTATTAGCACAAACAACAAAAAAGTAGTGTATCACTAAATGCTCAAAGACTGTACTGTAGTAGATTTATGTAATACAGAATAAAGTCTAGCTGCATTTAGAAAAGGGGACAATCATTTCAATCCTTGAATTACAGCTAGCTGCCATGTGCAGCAGCCTATCAATCATCTGTCTGTATACCAATGGCAGATCAGTTTTCACAGCACAAATTTCAGCACAGAATTCACAACGGGGCATAAGACTATCACACAAACATAGCTGCTTTAGTTATATGTAATTTCTTTGTACATGTGGCATTTTCTGCAAAACATACATGATATACACATTTATTGACCACTGTTGATTTAATACAGTAGAAAATTAGCTGACCTAGTAACAATGAAAATAATGGGAGTTTATACACCTGGGGCTAGGACTGTTTTGACGTATGGTTTAAATGCAATCTACATAATTATATATTTCCTAGACTGCAATATTAATATAATTATATGTATTCTAGACAGCACTATTCTTGAATCTCTTAGAAGTGCTTATGAAATGATTATTATTCAAAATACAACCTTGCTAATTCATTGCCAGGACAGAATTCTAGACAAGTCTGTGTTATCAACAAGTGTGAGTGCATTGCCAGAAATGCCTGCAGGGGACTGACGCAAAGCTCATTAGGTTACTGGAACCTCTGGACTTTAAAAGAATAATTGAAGAAACTTCAAGAATCTGTTGTTGTTCCATGCAATCACCTGCTGACATCTCTGGCACAGAATACAGACTTATTACATAAGTTGTTTACAAGAATTGTTGGCATGAGTAAGTAAAATTAAGGAACAAGATATTTTCATAAACAAAAGTCCATGCACAGAGAATGAATGGGATGGCACTCACCGTCCTATAAAATCCATGATTTATTGAAGCATTAAAAAATCTTAAGCAGGGGAGCAATGTTTGGGATGCAAGGACGACAGCCGTTTCGCGCGGCTGGGCTTCTACGGGACCTGTAGAAGCATAGTCGCGCGAAACGGCCATTGTCCTTGTATCCCACACATTTCACCTCTGCTTAAGATTTTTTAATGCTTCAATAAATCATGGATTTTAAAGGATGGTGAGTGCCATCCCATTCAGTCTCTGTGCATGGACTTTTGGCAATGTTTCTTTCTGGATTGAGCACCCATCTGTCCGGGCATGTAAGCCTGTATCGTTTGTGACACCGTGGTTGGGTTGGTGGGTTCAGTGGCACAGCAGTGCAAATTACCTGCTTCTCTGCATATTTTCATAAACAAACTTCTTTACACATTACATTGTAAGTATTATGTAACACATTCTGGTTCTTAAAGGGAATCTATCACCAGGTTTTTGCCATCTCATCTGAGAGCAGCATGATGTTGGAAAAATAGATCCTGAGTCCAACGATGTATCACTTACTTAGTCTACTGGGTGCATATTTGATAACTAGCCAGGTAAAACTGACAGCTGCGAGCTGCAATCCTCATCTGTCAGCAATAGCACAGCTGGTTATCAAGAATAGAGGTGTCCCTATGCTGTTTTTTTTAATTACTTAAATAAATAATTTAAAAAAAACAAAATAGATTCTCCCTATTTTTGACAACCAGCCAACCTAAAGCTGACAGCTGGGGGCAGGTATTTAGAGGCTGGTAAAGGCCATGGACATTGGCCCCAGCCTAAAAATAGCATCCCACAGCTGCCCCAGAAACAGTGCATCTATTATCCTATGTAATTTTTTAAAAAATATTTATTTAATTTGCCTCATCACTTAATATAATGTTCTGTGTAAACTGAGGATCTGGTTCCAATTTTTGTTTTGCCCATTCTGCAAATTCAGTGTGCCGATCTGGGTCACCAACCATTCCCATTTTATTTAGATGTATCCATATAAATGGCCCACCCTGTATATATACTATATATTATGCCCATAAATAAATATTATTATGGAAAAAAAACAATAAAATTATGCATATTTGATATCGTTGCATCCGGAAGGACCCGACCCATAAGACTGTCCCACTAGTTTAGTGATCACAGTAAAAACAGAAAAAATTAAATCGAGGCAAAAAACTATGCTTTATCATCAAACTGTTGAACAGAATTTGCTGAATTTCTATTGGGGGGGGGCGAGGGCAATTTTGCCTTGTTATACCAGTAACGTAGAAACCCCTCGTATATCCGTTAACAGATGAAGTGGGGACTTGCTATTTATTTAATTGAGTTGAAACTTTTATTGGGAACATTTTACAAAACAATTTGGATCACATTTTTCCGGCGCTATACCCTGAGCACTTATATCTTGGTTTCCATTTATATCTTCAAATGACATAATTCAGATGAAATCCCGAGGGATCCATTCACTATAATGAGGCAGCAAGAGTTACTCTGGACTCCGTCTGGTCTCTGTTTAGCTGTGTCCTTTCTTTCAGAGGTGCAGAAAACTATGGCCAATGGCACTTTTATGCACTCCTAATAAAAAGACGGACACCCCTGGATCACAGGTCAGAGTTCCCAGTGCCTCCATCTGCCTCATTACAAGGAATCTTCCACCGGGGGTTCCATCTGAACCCTGTATTTCAGAAAATTACACGGAAACCCCGGTGTCAGCTCTCAGCGCAGGATAAATGTGAGCCGATGCAGAATGAAAAAATTAACAGCAGGTGAAGAAATGGTTTTATTTATTTTTTAAATTGTTCCTCGTGTGGTATAAGTGATTAGGCGACATTATTCTTTGTGTCGGTGCGATTACAGCAATATCAGATTTATATCAGTCTTTTATGTTTGGCTGCTCTCACACACTAAATGATGCTTTTTTTGTTTTCAAAAACTAGTCTTTTGCATCACCATATTTTGAGAGCTATAATTTTTCCATATTTCTGATGACAGAGTCATATAAGGCCTTGTTTATTGCAGGACGAGTTGACATTTTTATTGTTATTATTTTTAGGCTCATGCCAATTTTTGATCGCTTTCTTTTCTGATTTTTGGGAGGCAGAATAATCAAAAACCAACAATGCAGAAATCGTTTTTTTGTGCTTTTTTAATGCTGTTTTATTTGTGGTAAAATTCATAATGCAGCTTTATTCTTCTTGTCAGTACAATTACAGTGATACCCCATTTACATAGTTTTTTATGTTTTGCCGCATTCACACAGTAAAAACTATATTACAGAAAAAATAATTATTTTTGAACCCTTTATTCTGAGAGCTATAACTTTTTTATTTTTTAGCTGATGGAGCTGTATGGAAGCTTGATTTATGCGTAACAAGATGATGGCTTCAGCAATACCATTTTTATTTACATGCATCTTTTTGATCACATTTTATTTCACTTTTTGTTCAGCAGTATGATGATAAAGCATAGTTTTTTGCCTTGATTTAATTTTTTTTTGTTTTTACTGTGATCACTAAACTAGTGGGACAGTCTTATAGGTTGGGTCCTTCCGGATGCAACGATATCAAATATGCATAATTTTATTGCTTTTTTTCCATAATAATATTTATTTATGGGCACAATATATACTATATACACAGGGTGGGCCATTTATATGGATACATCTAAATAAAATGGGAATGGTTGGTGACCCAGATAGGCACACTGAATTTCCAGAAATGGGCAAAACAAATATTGGAACTGGATCCTCAGTTTACACAGAACATTATATTCAGTGATAAGGCAAACTTTTTTGGGTGTGTTAGCTGCACAGGAAGAATCCCGAGCCTTGCCTTCTGCGGTCTCCTATTCCTCTCTGGCCACAGAGGAACCTGCTCAGCAGGGTCGTTGATCCCGTCGCCCTGTTCAGACTAGCACTGTGGGTTTGGTTGCTGCTGCCACCTCTGGTCCAGCTATAGCAACGCATGCTGGTCAGCAGCGAGCAACTCCAGGGACTAATTCCTCCTTTCGGTCCACTGAGCATGCCCGTGGGACGATCTCTCATTGGAGATTAGAGGTCACATGCTCAGGTCCTGCTCCTGCTTTGATTGGATCATCAGGAAGGTCCAGGAAGGTCGTGGCTATAAAAGCCTCGCATGGCTGCCCCGCCATGTGCTATGATAGAGATTGTAACGGGGTCTACCAAGCTGGGGTACCGCTTTCAGTACCACCCCGTGTTTTCGGAGGTCTGCTCTGCATTGGCTGGAGTCTGAATGAATGACGCTGGCTGGAATTCCCTGTTTACATGGGCGCATATAAAAGATCACTGCTTCTCAATGTATTTCCAGTCTGACAACACTTTACTCACAGGACACAGAATATATCACACAGATACAGAGGGCTGGCCAATAGAAAAGTGGCAGGCCAGACATACATTACAAAAGCCGCAGGTGGCCGGAGCCTGCCGATGTTTACTGTGGAAATTACAAAGGTGGGGGGAGGGCGGACAAAAGGGGAATGCTGATGCATTAGGGACATGCATCTCGCATAGAACCTATTATACATCCATATAACTGCGCAACATATTCTGGGTGCTAAGTGGTTTTGTAACACGGCTCCCCTTTTCAGCGACGCGATTGGCATACACAGTCTGATCCCCAACGGATCGTTTTGGGGATGACCGAAGTTTATGGGGTTGGTACAAGTTCTGTTTGTCGACTTAGTCCATCGGCGTTACCGTTTTGTTTGCCGGGTCTGTGGTGGATGGTGAAGTCCAGAGGTTGTAGGGTTAAACTCCACCGCAGCAATCTGGCGTTGTCTCCGGAGACCCGATTAAGCCAGACTAGGGGATTATGGTCCGTTAGGAGGGAAAACTGTTGTCCATACAAATATGGTTGCAACTTCTTGAGTGCCCATACTACCGCCAGGCACTCCTTCTCGATGGCCGCATAGCTTACTTCACGGGGCAGTAGTTTCCGACTCAGGTAGGCTACCGGGTGTTCTTGGCCGTCCGGCCCGACTTGGCTCAGTACTGCCCCAATCCAAACATAGAAGCGTCTGTGTGAACCAGGAAACGTTTAGTTGGATCGGATGCGGCCATTACAGGGGTATTGGTGAGGGCGTCCTTTAGTTGGCGGAAGGCTTCCTCACACTCTGAGGTCCAGGTTACCTGGTGGGGTTGGTTCTTACGGGTCAAATCAGTGAAGGGCTTGGCTACGCTGCTGTAATTGGGAACGAATTTCCTGTAATACCCCGCTGTCCCTAGAAACGCCATGACCTGGGTTTCAGTGCGTGGGATGGGCCATTTGGCTATGGCCTCAATCTTGGCTGGTTCTGGTCGCTGTTTCCTACTTCCCACCCAATGCGCTAAATACTGAACCTCTGCTTTGCCCACATGACACTTGTTTGGGTTCAGGGTGATTCCAGCCTGGTGGATCTTGTCCAATACTGTCTCTAGGAGATTTAGATGCTCTTCCTATGTCGCACTGTAGATGGCGATGTCGTCCAGGTAGGCAGAAGCATAGTCCTGGAGACCATCCAGAAGCCGGTCAGCCAGCCTTTGGAAGGTCGCCGGGGCATTCTTCATCCCGAATGGCATAACTCGAAACTGGAATAAGCCGAACGGGGTGACAAATGCCGACTTGGGAATAGCGTCAGGACTAAGGGGAATCTGCCAGTAGCCTTTGCATAGATCGATGGTGGTCAAATACTTTGCCCCCGCCAGCCGGTCTAACAACTCATCCACACGCGGCGTGGGGTATGCATCCGTCACTGTTTTCTCATTGAGCTTACGATAGTCTACACAAAACCATGTAATCCCATCCTTCTTGGGCACTAACACTACGGGGGGATGCCCAGGGACTATCTGACTCTTCAATGACCCCTAAACGCAACATCTCTTGTATCTCTTGTCGCATCCCCTCTCGTACAGACTCAGGGACGCGGAAGGGGTTTTGTCGCAGGGGGGGTCTGATCCTGGGTCTCAACCTTGTGTTGTGCCAGGCGAGTGTACTCCGGTCTCTCTGAAAACATCCTCTGTCGCAGCCTCAACAACGCCTCCGCCTGCTGTCTCTCCCGGGGGCCCAAGTCTTCACCCAAGTGTACCTGGTCCCATGTTTTAGACTGAGTCCTTTCCCCTAAGACATCCAGCAAGGGAAGTCCGGCTAAATCCTCTGCTTCAGGTGCACAGATGGCCACTACCTCTTCAGAGTGCTCCGGTAGGGCTTCAGCATATTCACGTGGAAGATGTGGATAACACTGGGGTTGTCACAATCGGCGACATTATAGGTTGTGTCGGCTATTTTCCCCACTACCTGGTAGGGCCCCTGCCATGCAGCTTGAAACTTATTCTGCTTAGTGGGCTCTAACATCAGGACCTTCTGTCCTATTTCCAAAGTGCGCTCTCTGGCCCTCCGATCGTACCATATGCGCTGGCGCCGCTGGGTTGCCTGCATGTTCTCACGTACAGCCTGAGTCAGCTCCTGTAGGCGGTCCCGGAATTCCAGCACATAGGGTACAATAGGTACCCCTTCTATGAGGCCTTCCCCTTCCCAGTGTTCCAGCACTAAGTCTAGGGATCCCCTTACCCATCTCCCGTATACCAGCTCGAACGGGGAGAACCCCGCGGATTCTTGGGGCACCTCCCGATAGGCAAACAGGAGGTGTGGAAAGAATTTCTCCCAGTCCCTGTAGGTCCTGGTAAAAGTCCCAATGAGCTGTTTTAATGTCCCGTTAAAGCGTTCGCACAACCCATTGGTTTGCGGGTGGTACGGGGCGCTTCTAATGGACTTTACGCCGCACAGCTTCCACAGTTGGTTGGTCACCTCTGCTGTAAACTGGGTACCCTGGTCCGAGATAATCTCCCGGGGAAATCCAACCCGTGAGAACACCTGGAGCAGGGCGGCCGCCACCGTCTCTGCCAGTATGTTAGGTAACGCAACCGACTCTGGATACCGTGCGGCATAATCTACCACTGTCAATATATACTTTTTCCCCGGACGGACTGGGTTTGGCTAACGGCCCTATCAGATTGACAGCTACTCGGCTAAATGGTTCCTCCACAATGGGGAGGGGGCGTAATTTGGCCTTGCATCGATCCCCCCTCTTGCCAATGCGCTGACAACTGTCACAGGTCTGGCAGTACTGACGAACATCATAGGTTACCCCCGTCCAAAAGAAGTTTTGTGTCAGACGATGCCTGGTGCGACTGACGCCGAAGTGCCCGGCCAAGGGTATATCATGAGAGATTCGCAGTAGCTCCTGCCTATACTTCTTGGGAACTACCAGCTGTTTTTTTTATAGTGGGGCTCGTCCCTGTGTGGTGCTGCTCTGTGATCCGGTAGAGGAGTCCCTGCTTTCATACAAACTGTTCCCCTTCCAGTACTCCTCTGCCCTCCTGTACCTTCCCACAATATCCCTCTAATGAAGGATCCTCAAGTAACTCCCTCTTAAATTCATCTGGGGTGGCCCAAGAAATGTGTCTGGCTATGGGAATACGTGCAGGGCTGGGATGTCTTACCTGGGCCTCCTCTGAGTGTGATTCCGCCTCCGCAGCTCGAGCTTGTCTCCGGTGGTCACAGGATAGGTCTCAGCCAGAGGGGCCACCGAGAATGCAGACAACATGGGCCCCAAGTCATTTCCCAGCAAGACGTCTGCAGGCAAATCCTCCATCAAGCCAACCTCAACAAGGCCATCCCCGACTCCCCAGTTCAGGTGAATCCTGGCAGTGGGTAGTCGATGTATAGCTCCCCCTGCTACACGGACTGCCACTGTCTGGTCCGTCTTCTCTTGGTCCCTGACGAGATGAGGCTTCACAAGGGTCAAAGTTGCCCCGGAATCTCTTAGTCCCTGCATACGTTTCCCATTAACCCACACGACCTGTCAATGCTGTTGTCGATTATCTGCCTGGGCTGCCTGCACGGGGTCTACTTCATGCAGCACTTCCTCCATCTCTTCCACCCCTTGGTTAGTCGTAGCCCCCAATGCCGGGTCAGCTTCCCCTTGGTGGCAGTGTACAGCAGCCCGGCTGAAGGTAGCTGTTCTCGCCTTTGGCCACTGGGTATGCTGAGTCCGGTTGGGGCATTGTCTTTGCAGGTGGCCCAGCTGACGGCAGGTGTGGCATTACGCCCCAGGGGGACTGTGGTAGGCCGGGTTTCTAGCTGGTCCCCCTACAATCTTCGGTGGTTTGGGGCCCTCCAGGTCCATGGGCGGGCCCCTAGTGACAACCTTTGATTCGGAGAACTGCGGCCTCCTGGCATCATGATGTTCATCGGCCAGACGAGCGGCTTCCTCAAGAGTCGTTGGCCGCCTGTCCCGAAGCCATTCCTGTGTCTCGGGGTTTAGTCCATTAAAGAATCGTTCTAACAGGAAGAGCTGGAGGACGTCCTCCTTAGTGGTTGCTTGGCTCCCTTGTACCCACTGTAGCAGTGACCGCCGTAATTTACAGGCCCATTCAGCGTGGGTATCGGTTACTCGTTTTATAAGTCCGCGGAACTTTTGGCGGTAGGCCTCTGGTGTCAGCGCATACCGGGCCAAGATCACTTCTTTGATCCGCTCATAGTCCATACAGTCCTCATCAGGTACCGTGCGATAGGCGTCCGCTGCCCGGCCTGTCAGCTTGCTGGCCAGAATCTGAACCCGTTCCTCCGGCTTCACTTGATGAAGGGCACACTGCCGCTCAAAGTCCTGCAGAAAGCCATCAATGTCTTCCTCTGCCTCCCCCAACTGTCGGAAGGCATTATACTGGATCTTTTTGTGGCTTACTGTAAAAGGTACCTGGTCGAAGGCCAGAGCACCCCCTGCTCGCTGGCTCTCCTCTCTCCGCTCTGCCATCTCCATCTTGGCCAGCTCAACTTTGGTCCGCTCTGCCATCTGCCATCTTGGCCATCTTTTCCTTCAGATCAGTACGCACATCAGCCATCACCTCTCGTATGATCTCTACTGCAGGGTTTAGGCCATAGAACGCCAGTCTGTTCTTTACCTCCCTCTGGAATTTGGTCTCCTCCACATTCACATTGGGGGGCGCTGCACTGTCGTGTTCCATGATGGCTGCTATCAAATCCGCTTTTGTTTTGTTGCTGGTGATCAACCCTCGGGCTTCCACCAGATCTTTTAATGTAGTCCTCTTTAACTTCTGGTAGTTATTTTCCATTCATTCCTTTCTTCCTGTAGAAGGGTATCAAATCCCGCTGTCTGCCACCAGTGTAAAGGGGTCTACCAAGCTGGGGTACCTCTTTCAGTACCACCCCGTGTTTTCGGAGGTCCGCTCTGCGTTGGCTGGAGTATGAATGAATAATGATGCTGGCTGGAATTCCCTATTTACATGGGCACATATAAAAGACCACTGCTTCTCCATGTATTTCCAGTCTGACAACACTTTACTCACAGGACACAGAATATATCACACAGATACAGAGGGCCGGCCAATAGAAAAGAGGCAGGCCAGACATACATTACAAAAGCCGCAGGTGGCCGGAGCCTGCCGATGTTTACTGTGGAAATTACAAAGGTGGGGGGAGGGCGGACAAAAGGGGAATGCTGATGCATCAGGGACATGCATCTCACGTAGAACCTATTATACATCCATATAACTGCACAACATATTCTGGGTGCTAAGTGGTTCTGTAAAACGTAAGAGACATTAATTCTTATTGTTATAGTGGTGTGTGTGATGATGGATGTATGAGACAGGTGAATGACTCAATATGACTCCCCTCCCTCGGTTGTGTATGACTTAGGGTCACAGAGCTAGAGTCAGCACCTAGTACTGTTACTGCCTAGCGCCGCAGTGCATTCAGCTCATTCATCCGTTAGCGCCAGTAGGCACCAGTTAGCACAGCCATCACAGTACCGCATATGTTGCAGCGTCCGTCTGTACGGCACCGTGCACAGATAGTGTGCTTTCCAGCACTGAGCTCAGGCTGGTTAGTGGCGACCGCAAGTGAAAACACAGTATATGCTCAGAGCGGTAGGCTAATGTTTGCTGAGCCCTGTGACGGTTAACAGGGCACAGCGTTCCAGGGGGAACTTTCCCTGGCTCCTCAGTAGCGGTTCTGGACACTAGTGGGTCTAGAGGGGCACTGTTCTCATGTCCCAGAAGCAGTGTCCTCCTGTGACCTCACACTAGCGCTCCTCTAGCCAAAGCCTGTGAAGTTTAACAGGCTCCAGCATTGGGTTCTGCGGACTCTGTGCAGTAACAGAGCCCGCTTCCTATCACACCAGGTCAGTGGTTCCCCGCCGGTGTCCAGCGAGCATTTGCTACACGCTGTCCGTTTTTGTATAGCAGCAGTATACCTTAGCACGGTGGACCCCAGGTTGTGATCGCACTTGCCTATATTTTATATTCAGTGCGATCCACAACCCTAACAGGGTTCGCCATTTATATGGATACACCTAAATAAAATGGGAATGGTGACAGTTTTCTTGTATTGAAATCTGCTGCAATGACCCGGTTACTGCATTCACTAGACATCAACACAATTTATATCCGCTCCTCATGTGTTAACCGCTACGACATGTCAATGGCTGTAAACAGAGACACAGAGTCCAGTCCGTCTCATGCTACCACAAGTGTCAATGCACAACCAACATTCACAAGTGACCAAAACATCAGCCAGAAAGCATTGGTACCGAGATGTGGTCTGTGGTCCCCACCTGCAGAACCACTCCCTTATTGAGGGTGTCTTGATAATTGCCAATAATTTCCATCTTTTGTCTATTCCATTTGCACAACAGCATGTGAAATTGATTGTCAATCAGTGTTGCGTCCTAAGTGGACAGTTTGATTTCACAGAAGTTTGAGCTATATTCTGTTGTTTAAGTGTTCCCTTTATTTTATTTGAGCAGTGTGTGAGTGTGTGTGTGTATATATATATATATATATATATATATATATATATAAATCCATCAATGTAGACCAGCTCACTCCTGTGAACCACCTGGGACCTCAGCTGACCTGGTTAACTCCGTTGTGCCCGGATCTGGATGTAGGAGTCCATCCATACAAATGTGAACAACGACAAAGCAAAGTCCAGCAATAACGTGAGCAATCCAGGATGCTGTTAAAAAAATTTTTGTCTTTCTTTTTATTCATAAATCCATTAAAATACAATGGTCCAAGCAGTTCAAAACAGCAATAACGCAGGAAAGTAGTGCAGATAGGACTACGCGTTTCAGCGGTAGAACCCGCCTTCTTCACGGTCCAGAATCTAATCTGCTTTCCAAACATGGAACCTTATATACATCCCACTCCCATTAGGGTAATTATATACATATGTGAGAGACTAAAAAACATATGAATTTCCCCTAGCAATTGGTTAAAAACAACAGGATTTTTTAAATGCGGTGCCAATATTTGTAAGTGCTGCGGTTTTGCTAATAAATCTAAAACATTTACATCTATCTCCAATAAAAAACAGTTTAATGTTTGTTCTTTTATAAACTGTAATACGGAGAATGTAGTGTATTTAATTAATTGCAATATATGCCGTATGCAATATGTAGGTTGTACGATGAATCCCCTTAAAACTAGAATCCGCAAACACCTGTCAGACGCTAGTAATTTGCCTATGGTTGGTGCATCAGTAGTATCCCGACATTTTTCAAAAAAACTTAATGGAGATTTACGTGGTTTCTCCTTTATGGGCATTGAGCATGTAAAAAAACCATTGAGGGGTGGAGATTTTCACAAAAAAGTGCTTGCAAGAGAAAGTAGGTGGATATTTGAGTTGGGGACACGTATGCCACAGGGCTTTAATAACCGCCTGGATATCATTATGCACTATTGATATATTTGTACTATACAACACTGGTTAGTACTATTGTTATATGTTTTTGTACCACTTAAATCTTATGGTCAGGTTATGGGACACTCCTAATGTATTTTTCTCCAATATACTGAATCCTTTCTTTATAATTTTTATGCATGTTGTATACTGATCAATATATGGATAGTTTATATGTTTGATCTGCTTTTATAACACATGTTTTTTAGTCTCTCACATATGTATATAATTACCCTAATGGGAGTGGGCTGTATATAAGGTTCCATATTTGGAAAGCAGATTAGATTCTGGACCGTGAAGAAGGCGTGTTTTACCGCTGAAACGCGTAGTCCTATCTGCACTACTTTCCTGCGTTATTGCTGTTTTGAACTGCTTGGACCATTGTATTTTAATGGATTTATGAATAAAAAGAAAGACAAAAATTTTTTTAACAGCATCCTGGATTGCTCACGTTATTGCTGGACTTTGCTTTGTCGTTGTTCATATATATATATATATATATATATATATATATATATATATATATTATAAATCTACTATATAATTGTATAATTCTGTCTGTATGTGTCTGTAATGGAAATCCCGCCTTGCTGATTGGTCGCGGCCTAACTGCCGCGACTAGTGTTGAGCATTCCGATACAGCAAGTATCGGGTATCGGCCAATATTCGCGGTATCGGAATTCCGATACTGAGTTCCGATACTTTTAGCATATCGAATACCGGAATCGGAAGTTCCCATAATGCTATGAGCCAGTTTGATTTGATTCAGCCAATGACAATCCTCAGAAGTGTGGGCACATCCTGTTAGGCATGTAGGCATGTTAACTAATGGCATGGCTGTGACTGGCTGCTGAAATGTCATGATGCACTATAAAAGCCGCCGCCGCCATTTCGGGTTCACTCTGCTGTGAATTCAGTTAGGGACAGGCTGCTGTTCAAGACTGTGAGGGACAGTTAGAGATAGCGATTTTCCAAATCATATTGTGCTTTACCCAGGCTACATAGTCAACCACTGTAGCTTTCTTTTGCCTTGCAGCAGTGTTCACAGCTGTCTGCAAGGTCTGTGTGAGTGCAGCTCACGCTGTGTGGTGTGTCCTGCAGCCACTTCCGGTTGCAGGCCGCTCAGCGTGTGTCACTGCCTCATACATATTTTTCTATTTTTGCTGCTCATTTTTCATTCTCCTATTAGTGTGCATCCATCCGTATCCATCTACATTGGTTGGTTGCAAACACTATAGTAGACAGCGGAGCCTCTCTGCAGCCTTTCAGTGCTAGTGCACAGTTTTCTGCACTGTTCATGGCTGTCTGAGAGGTCTCTGTGTGTGAGTGCAGCTCACGCTGTTGTGTGTCCTGCAGCTACGTCTGGTTGTAGGCCGCTCAGTGTGCGTCACTGCCTCACACATATTTTTCTTTAATTGCAGCTCATTTTTCATTCTCCTATTAGTGTGCATCCATCCGTATCCATCTACATTGGTTGGTTGCAAACACTATATAGGAGTAGATAGAGGAGCCTTTTTTCTGGCTTGTGCCCTTCAGCCGCAGCCAGATTAGTATTACCCTATTTTTTGGAGCCTCATCTTTTGCATTGTAGGTTACCTTCCTGCATTGTAATAGCTCCAAAAAGTTTGTGATACTATCGCTTACAAATCTTTGGTCACATCCTTTTTGTTTTTTTGAAAAAACAAAATAAAGTTCACCAAACACTCCATTTGACAGTTGTGTAGGCCACATTAGCTCATATTAAAGTGTAGTCCACACACACTTCATAAAATTAGTGTTTCTTATACCTGTTACCAGCTGTTCAGGAATAAGCACACTAAGCCCCCCCTTTGTACTTTTCTGCCTATCTTTATCAGTCTACCAAGATGAAGAAGGCAGGGAGTAAGGCACGTGGGCATGGGCGTGGAGTTTCAGCAGGGAGAGGACGTGGGGATTCTGTGCCTGCTTCGGGCACCAGTGAGTCAGCTTCCCCCAGTTTTACCAGGCAACAGTCCTTTATGCGCAGCTTTGTAGGACCTCGCCGTACCCCATTGCTGCGGGAGGAACAAATTGAAGCCGTTGTCGGATGGATGGCAGCTAACGCATCGACTTCAATGACTTCCACGTCCTCTCAGGGCCAGAGCACTGAAGAGCAACCATCTGTCTCTTCACCACCTGCCAAAGTCCCCAGGCAGTGAGAGAGCCCTGGACAGGAGCCATCACAGTCTCTACTTCTGTTGGCTTGGAAAGAGGGGGTCAGCCAAGCAGCATTCAAGAATGTGAAGAAGAGGGAGTATGCAGAGATGAGCTACTGCTTTGTCCCTCTGAATCTGAAGAGGCGGGTGGGCCAGTGCCTATGGTCAGCACACCTCAGTACGCATCAGATGATGTCGAGACTCAGGTGCCACTTTCTGGGGCGTACAGTGCTGGCGAGACTACCCAGGAGAAGCAGGTGTTTGAAGAGGGGAGTGTAGATGATGAGGTCCTTGACCCATCATGGCGTGAGGAACAGGAAGGTGGTGAGAGCAGCTCTGAGGAAGAGATTCCCCGAACGGCCAAAACAGGAGGGAGAGAGAGGGGGCAGACTTGGTTGCCTGTAGCCTCCACTTCGGCACCCGTTAGGAGCATTCCTCTTCCAAAAGCCAAAACGGGCGCTCCCAAGACTTGCAGTGCATGGACCTTTTTTGACACAGTTGCAGATGACATTTGCTTTGTCAAATGCAATCTGTGTCATCAGAAAGTCAAAAGAGAGAAAAATTGTCAGCAACCTCAATACCACAAATATGTGGAAACATGTGCGGACCAAGCATGTGGTGGAGTTACAGAGACACACTGAAGACGTAGGCCAACTCACAGCACCACCTACCACCTCTTCAGCTCGTGTTGTAGCTTCTTCCTCCAGCTCACACATAGCTGGTTCGGCTTCCTCACAGGATTGCCATGGAAGAACCTCTGGCACTGTTGTCCAGAGACCCAGTGACATTCCACCCACAGCACCACGTTCCCGTTCATCCTCACACTCCCAGGCCACTCTACAGCCATCGGTAGCACAGGCATGGGAGAAAAAAGGCGGCCATACTCGGCAAACCATCCCCGAGCACAGGCTCTGAATGCTGGCATTGCCAAATTACTGGCCCTTGAAATGCTCTCATTCAGGCTGGTGGAGACTGACACTCAAGGCATTGGCAGTCCCACAATACACCATGCCCAGCCACTTTTACTTCAGCAGGCAAGCCGTCCCTGCCCTGCAAAAGCATGTGGAGGGAAAAATTAAACATGCGCTACTAAACGCCGTCAGTAGCAAGGTCCACCTGACCACCGATGCGTGGACCAGTAACCATGGACAGGGACGATACCTTTCCATCACTGCCCATTGGGTCAATGTTGTGGAGCCGGGTACAGATCTTGAGAGTGGCGCTGTACGTGTTCTGCCAACTCCAAGGATTGCAGGAATCCAGTCTGTACACATTGACTCCTCCTCATACTCCAGTTCCTCAGAATCAGCGCTGCAGGAGCCTGTTACGACCGATATGAGCACAGCTGTGGCCAAACATCAACAGGCCGTACTGAAATTAATTTCTTTGGGGAATCGAAGCCACACAGCGCAGGAGCTCTGGAATGCCATCAAGCAGGACAGCAACGTGTGGTTTCTGCCAGCGAATCTCCAGCCAAGCTTGGTAGTGTGTGACAATGGCCGAAATCTGGTGGCAGCTCTGGGCCTAGGCAACCTCACTCACAGCCCATGTCTGGCACATGTGCTGAACTTGGTCGTGCAGAGCTTTCTGAGGGACTATCCGGATCTTGATGCATTGCAGCTCTGCAGCGCCGATTACGCCTTCCGGAACATCGCATCATATGTGACCTACCCACCAGGTGGAATTCAACGTTACATATGTTGGAGCGGTTGTGTGAGCAGCAGCAATGGAGTACCATCTGCATCAGGTGCAAACAAGTCGCACTGTGCGCCGGTCACACTTCAGCACCACTGAGTGGGCCTCTATGAAGGACATCTGCCTCGTTTTGCGTGCCTTCGATGATTCCACGCGGATGGCGAGTGCAGATGATGCACTAGTCAGCATGACTGTCCCCCTTATCTGCCTGCTTCAAAAAACACTGCAAGCACTAAGGGAGGAGGTTTTGGAAGAGGTGGAGGATGAGGAGTCACAAATGCCATCTGCTTCTGGACAGTCTGCACTACGTGGTTCCTCACAAAGGCCTAGGCAGGGGACACTTTGTGAGGAGGAAGAGGAGGAGTCAATGGAGGAGGAAGACATCTCTCCAGAGGAGGGAGGTACACAATGCTCTAGTCAGTATGTACAGCGAGGATGGGGTCATGCAGAGCAGGCAGAGATGACGCCTCAAGCAGGGGACATCGTTTCTTGGGCAGTTGGGAGTCTGCAGCACATGGTTGAATTCATGCTGCAGTGCCTGAGAAACAACCGCCGCATCGCCCACATTCTCAACACGGCTGATTATTGGGTGTACACCCTTCTAGATCCTCGCTACCGGGACAACTTACAAAGCCTCATAACACTGTTGAACCGGGAGCGTAAAATGCAGGAGTACCAAGACAAACTGGTGTAGTCCATCATGTTCTCCATTCCACCCGAGAGCAGTGCTGCTAGTGCTTTACAAAGCAGCTCTGTGCGTCGAGGCAGTGGAGGAAGCTCTGCACAAAGAGGGAGAAGAGGCAGTGCCTCAGCACAAGGCAAGACCAGTATGGCCCAAATGTGGCAAAGTTTTGTGTGCCCGCCACAAATGTCTACACCATCACAGACGGCTCCAGTCAGCAGGAGGCAACATTTCCGTCAGATGGTGACAGACTACATGTCTTGCCCTGTCAGTGTACTCCCAGACGGCTCTTCCCCCTTCAAGTTTTGGGTCTCTAAGCTGGATACATGGCCAGAGCTTAGCCAGTATGCATTGGAGGTGCTGGCTTGCCCTGCTGCCAGTGTATTATCGGAACGCGTCTTTAGTGCCGCAGGTGGTGTACTAACAGACCGTCGCACGCGACTATCCTCCGATAACTTTGACTGGCTTACTTTTCTGAAAATGAACAAAGCCTGGATCTCGCCAGAATTTGCCAGTCCTCTTCCAGAATAAATAATTGGTTGGCAACAGTATCCAGGTCTCCTGTTGTGTTCATGTTTCTACCACCTGAACTGTAATCCCTTGGCTTCAACACAGCCAGTTGTTGCTCAGAAGTGCCGTCTGCACAGAGAAAGACACTAGCTCCTGTTAGTGGGGTTCAGTAACGCCAGCTGCTCCCCTGCTGTGTGGACGGCAAAGTCTCCTGCTGCCTCCACATTCAAACTACTACTGATTTTTAACCGTGCTCCACTTAGGCCTCTGGCTCCACTGTCTCTAGTATTTCCCCTGGCCTCCAATCCCACCAGTTGCTGCTCAGAAGTGGTGTCTGCACAATCAACACTTGTTCCTGTGTTACTGGGGCTCAGTCACGTCAGTTGATCCCCTGATGTGTGTCCGGCAATGTCTCCTGCTCTGTCCACATTCCCATTACTAGTAGTGGGAATGTGGACAGAGCAGGAGACATTGCCGGACACACATCAGGGGATCAACTGATGTGACTGAGCCCCAGTAACATAGGAACAAGTGTGGATTGTGCAGACGCCACTTCTGAGCAGCAACTGGTGGGGTTGGAGGCCAGGGGAAATACTAGAGACAGTGGAGCATGGTTACAATCAGTAGTAGTCTACAACCTATATAAAACTTGCTGCAATTAGGCCTCAGCCTGCTGCATGATTGATCCTGTGCTTCAACACAGCCAGTTGTCGCTCGGAAGTGCTGTCCGCACAGAGAAAAACACCAGCTCCTGTGTTAGTGGGGTTCAGTAATGTCAGCTGCTCCCCTGCTGTGTGGACGGCAAAGTCTCCTGCTCCCTCCACATTCACACTACATCCGATTTTCTACTTGTCCAAGTAGGCCTCAGCATGCTGCATGATTGATCCTGGGCTTCAACACAGCCAGTTGTTGCTCGGAAGTGCCGTCTGCACAGAGAGAAACACATGCTCCAGTGTTAGTGGGGTTCAGTAATGCCAGCTGCTCCCCTGCTGTGTGGATGGCAATATCTCCTGCTGCCTCCACATTCACACTACCACTGATTTCAAACTTGCTCCAATTAGGCCTCTGGCTCCACTCTGTCTCTAGTATTTCCCCTGGCCTCCAACCCCACCAGTTGCTGCTCAGAAGTGGTGTATGCACAATTAACACTTGTTCCTGTGTTACTGGGGTTCAGTAACGTCAGCTGTTCCCCTGATGTGTGTCGGCAATGTCTCCTGCTCTGTCCACATTCCCACTCTTAGAAATCAGTAGTAGTCTACAACAGATATTAAACTTGATGAAATTAGGCCTCAGCCTACACCCTGATTGACCCTGGGCTCTAACATCACCAGTTGCTGCTCAGAAGTGTCTTTGGCACGGGTACTCCCTCGTGCCCATCCTGGTTCCAGCACGCCTGCTGTTTCCGGGTAGTGTCAACATCACTTTGCCACCAATACGTTGTCCTGTCGTGTTGCGGTCGGGTTAGCCAAGCCTATGGTGCCTGCAGTTTAGGTGCTTCCTATGTGGGCTGTGGGTTCTGGTAATGAAGGCTGGTTCCGTAGTGCCAATAGGACAAGCACCCCCTGTAAGGACTGTGGGTTTCGGTAACTGCGGCCGGCTCGCGGCCTTGCAACTTTGTTTTTCATGGGTACCTTCTGCTACCCATCCGGGTTCCAGCACCGTCAGCTGGTTCTCGGCAGTGCCTTTGGCTCAGGTGCCTCCTTCTCGGTATCTGAGTTCCAGCAACATCTGCTGGTCCTTGGTAGTGCTTTCTAGCACAGGTACCTCCTGCTTAGTAACCGTGTTCCAGCACCGTCAGCTGGTCCACGGTTGTGCCATTGGCTCTTGTTCCTTCTGCTGCCCCTCCGGGTTCCAGCATCTTCAGCTGGTCCTCGCTAGTTCCATTTGCTCTTGCAGATTCTGCTACCCATCCGGGTTCCAGCACCGTCAGCTGGTTCTCGGCAGTGTTTTTGGCTGAGGTGCCTCCTTCTCGGTATCCGAGTTCCAGCAACGTCTGCTGGTCCTTGGTAGTGCTTTGTAGCACAGGTACCTCCTGCTTAGTAACCGTGTTCCAGCACCATCAGCTGGTCCACGGTTGTGCCATTGGCTCTTGTTCCTTCTGCTGCCCCTCCGGGTTCCAGCACCGTCAGCTGGTTCTCAGCAGTTCCTGAGCCTTCTTGTACCTTCTGCTACTTTTCCAAGTTAGAGCTTGTGGAAATGGTTTTTGGATCTCACTCCGGATCTCCCTGACGACAACCCTGAAGATGACGACCCTGAAGACCACACCAAAGAAGACCAAAAAGATGACCCTGAAGAAGATGACCAAGAGGACAAAGAACATGAAGACATCCACCAAGATGGAGAACAACAAGAGACAGAAGACCAAGAAGCAGAAAAACCAAAAGCAGAAGATCATTAAGCATAAGACTAAAAATCAGAGCAAATGATATTATCTAAATTATAAGCAGAAGAAGACTAAGCAGTGTATGGGGGTGAGTCCGTTCCTCCTCGTGGTGCCCCTGGAAAATGCCTGATGCTGCAGGACAAACTGAACACGGACAAATCCTGTTGTAAATCTTTTGTGACAGGCAGAACGGAAGGTGTAATCTTCAAACTTTTATAGATAACAACTACAGGAATGACTGTCACAAATAAGAATATGATGAAGAAGAATAGGAAGAAGATGAAGAAGTAGAATATGAAGAAGAATAATAGTTGAATAAGAAGAATATGAAGAATGTAAAAAAAAGAATAATAGGAAGAAGGTGAAGAAGAAGAAGAAGAAGAAGAAGAAGATGAATAAGGTAAAGAAGAAGTTGATGAAAAAGATGCTGCTGCTGAGGATCATGAAGGAGAAAGTGTGAGAGAAGTAAAAAAGAAGGTGAAGAGCATGGAAGTAGTGAAACATACATATCTGACAAAATATAAAAGAGGTTAACATAGTCAATATCTTTGTAACTCTGAACGTCTTAAAAAAAAAAAAATATTCCTGCTATTCCATTTGATTGGGCTAAACCTCTATGCCTTTAATGTCTCCTCCATCTCCCCCAATACATTCTACATTATTCTTAGTTGTTTTTCTTCATGTAGAATTAACCTACAAGGAAAGAAAGTTTTTTTTTAATTCCGATATTTCGGTCCCATTGACTTGAATGGGACTTCCAGGATCGGAATCGGCGATACCCGATACTTTTTGGATATCGGCCGATCCAATCCGATATTTCTCAATATCGGATGGTATCGCTCAAAACTAGCCGCGACCAATCAGCGACAGTTGCTTAGTCGTCGCGGCAACACGGCTGCATCGCTTATTGTACAGGCACATTACAGCCATTAAAGGCATCACTGCTGCGTCGCTCATTACACAGGCACAGTCCTGTACATATTCTGGAGTTCAATACATTAGGTAACAGCAGAACAGTGACTGCAGCTCTGGGTGTAACTGGAGAACAATACATTAGGTAAGATCTGAACAGTGACTGCAGCTCTGGCTGTAAGAGGAGTATAATACATTAGGTAAGAGCAGAACGGTGACTGCAGCTGTGGGTGTAACTGGACTACAATATATTAGGAAACAGCAGAACAGTGACTGCAGATCTGGGTGTAACTGGAGTACACTACATTAGGTAACAGCAGAACAGTGACTGCAGCTCTGTGTGTAACAGGAGTACATTAGGTAACAGCAGAACAGTGAGGCTGTGTGCCCATGTTGCATTTTTGTAAGTGTTTTTGATGCATTTTTTGGGGTGAAACCGCATCAAAAACGCTTAAAAGAAGCATCCCATTCATTTTAATGCATTTTGGCCTTTTTGTGCCAATGGATGCGTTTTTTACCGCTAAGAAAACGCTTACCGGTAAAAAACGCAGCATGTTCATTAATTTCTGCTTAGGTCTGCATTTTTGGCTATTTCCTATAGTCCAAAAGATGTGCGGAAAAAAACCGCATCAAAAACTTGCGTTTTTTGCGCAAAAAACACGGCAAAAAACGCGTGTTTTCTGGGAAGGAAACCAGTTTCCTGAGCGTTTAAAAATGCTAACATGGGCACATAGCCTGACTGCAGCTCTGGGTGTAACTTGCGTACAATACGTTAGGTAAGAGCAGAACAGTGACTGCAGCTCTGGGTGTAACTTGAGTACAATACATTTGGTAAGATCTGAACAGTGACTGCAGCTCTGGCTGTAACAGGAGTATAATACATTAGGTAAGAGCAGAACGGTGACTGCAGCTCTGGGTGTAACTGGAGTACAATACATTAGGTAACAACAGAACAGTGACAGCAGCTCCGGGTGTAACAGGAGTATAATACACTAGATGGTGGCCCGATTCTATTGCATCGGGTATTCTAGAGTCTCTGTTAAAATAAAAAAATAGTTATATACTCACCTTCCGATGGTCCCCGGATTCTGTCCTGCCTCTCACCACGCTCCCGGCATCTTCCGGTCCCAGTAATGCTTAGCGAGAAGGGCCGGAGATGACGTCGCACTCACGTGAGAGTGACGTCATCAGCGGTGTTTCGCGCAAAGCATTACTGGAACCGGAAGATGCCGGGAGCATGGAGAGGAGAGAAAGAGTCTGGGGGCCGTCGGAAGGTGAGTATATAACTATTTTTTATTTTAACAGAGACTCTAGAATACCCGATGCGATAGAATTGGGACACCATCTAGTGTATATATATATATATACATAAAATATACAGTAGTGCAGCGGTATCCACACAAGACAGTCCACCTCCGAGACTGGTTACCATGAGCGATTACACCACCATGTACGCTGAGGGATGCCAGGCCTTTTCGCTCCGCTTGGTCCTGTGTTACCTCACACAGGTGGAGCTCTCTGAAGAGCCTTCTGATCTGTACGCTTGTAGGACCATCTGACACACCCAACCCTCTGCTTCAGGGGTTTTTACAAGGAACCTGTGGACGCAGGCCACATGGAAAACCTGGCCGGAAGGAAATGGGCCACCCACTCTACCAACCTGTAGTCCATTTCAAAAATAAAAGTCTAGAGCAGGTTTTCTTAAATCTGCCTTGGACAAATAGCTTGCCCAAGACCAACATTTACTTTTATTTTGCATTGCAATCACAGCTATGTCTGTGACTGCAATGCACTCCCACAGCATCAATATATCTCTGTGCATCCTGGGGGGGGGGGACACATAGCGACCCTCGCATATGACACAGGTCACTGCCTCACTATATATATATATATATATATCTGAAGTCTGATCGCAGTTATAAGGGATAGCAATGCAGAAGCTTTGCTATACCTTATAGCCTGTCAGCCCTGTGGACACAATTTAGTTAGATTATGCACTGCGCGTGATCGAACTAGCTTTGTAGAGCCTCATGACCTGGATGTCATCATGACGACATCGATCGGGACCCCGCGATGATGTCTCAGGGTTTCCCATCAAAGTGCAGAGGAGCTTTCTTTCCTCAGCCTGCTATCTAATGCTGTGATTGCGGCATTTGCAGCAATGCTGCGATTGCAGCATTTAGGGGGTTAAAGTGCCAGTAGCCGGCAGGTACAGCTCCTAGCACTGAGAGCTGGGTGTCAACTGTCAAAATCAGCTGACACCCAGCGGTGATCGCTGGCATATAGCCATCTGTGCACGTATGATCACCATGACGTACATGTACTGCATTAGTTGGGAAGTCCTTACCGATTATGACGTACATGCACTGCAAATGTCGTGAAGCGGTTAATAGACGGTCTTAGGGAGGCGGTTTTGGAGACATCTGATCTGGCCAGACCCCTGATATGCGTTAAGACCATACACAGCTTTGCCATCTGGTTTCTACTAGCTGTTCTTTGTAGAAACCCAGGCAGGCGTTCGCCGATGTATGGCTAGGACGTATAGTATCTCCATAACTCATTATGGAATTATGCTTCTGAAATGTTCTAGAAGGTGTTTGCAGCTTTAGCATGCGTCTATATGGCAAGCAGGCCTTTGTCCTACTCTAAGCTGGTTAAGGTGTGAGATCTGTCACTCACAGCCTTTTAGGCTTAGCCACCCGTTGTGCTAGCTGCCTATTTGTTCTGTTATAGCTGCACCCTGAAGGGGGTTTGTAATCTCATTCCACCAAAGATACAAATAGTTAAGATGAAATTATATCTCCATATTCTTCACAAATGCATTTCAGTTTGTAGGTGCAACATGAAAACATTTTGAAAAGTTCACAGGGTATGAAAACACTTTAATCAATAACCAATCAGCACAGTCGTCGTTTGCAAGGTTTCTATTACAGTTCCAGTGCTTCTGAAGAATAATGCTGCTAAGGTTAATCTTCCCAACAGAACTGAAGGAATGACCATGTGAACAGGGTCTTACTTAAACTAAATGCAAAGAAAAGTCTAATGTCATGTTTTCACTTGCAAAAAGCATGGCCAGATTGACATGCTTCATTTTAATGCAAAATACCGCTATTCTATCTATCAAACATCTGAGATGGAAGATCCAAACAGCACCTCTAATTTACATGTGTTCGGAGCCCCATAAATGTGACATATGGTTTCTAAATTGCAGGATGTGCATTCGATTTAATAACAACTCGGTTCTTACTTGATTTAGTTATTTTTTTACTTTGAGATTAAGATAATTCCATCATTCCTTTTGGATATGTCCCATGATGTCCTTTGATATTTCCTAATTAACTGTGGTACATTTGGAATGTTATAAAATATTAGAACCTGTGGCTTTACAAACAAAATGCACTGTGGAAGCATGAGGGTGGATTACAACATGAAAGGAGATGGCTGCTGTTTACATGTGACATAACTAACCACTGCTTAAAGATCTGAATATGTAATAATAAACGCTAGAAATTTTATATTTCTCTGCAAGAAAACATTAAAAGAGACAGAACTTACAACAACAAAAAAATAAAAAATAAGTGAGCATACCAATGTTTTCCTGGTCAAACCTTCCCTTCGGGTTCATTCCCACTTGCAATAATATCAGACAAATGCGATCCGATTAAAAATCGCATTGAATTAGGACCAATGAGTGTTATTGTGTGTTCATTTACCATTTTTTTCCAGCTTGGAATGGATCACGAAAAAAAATCACAGCATGCTGCGATTGTAATCGGAAATGGAAACAAATTCAGCAAAAGAACTCAATTGGTGCAAGTAAAAAAATCGCACAGCACTCGAACCATGCAATTGCTGTCCGATTTTTACACACAGATGTCCATTGAAAAGCTGGCAAATCAACAGTTGCGTACAGGATAGAATAGATAGAATATATACAGTTTTAGATAGATAAATAGAAAAAACCAGGCAGCACTCAAGTTAAAGGGAAAATTGTGGACTTTAATATAGCGCCAAGTGGTGCAACGTTTCGACCTCACAGACCGTGCTGTGAGCTCGAAACGTTGCTCCACTTGGCGCTGGATTAAAGTCCACAATTTTCCCTTTAACTGGAGTGCTGCCTGTTTTTTTTCTATTTATATTTTTGCGTTGGACAACTGCATTATTCAGGACTATTGCACCCAAAATCTGCTCAAGTTTGTGCTGCTGTCTGTTTTTTCTATTTAGATAGACAGATAAAATCACAGCGTGACCTGACAGAATAGAATAGATTATATACAGTTTAACCCCTTCCTTTCTGATGATGGAATAGTATGTCATCGGTAAGGATCCCTGCTTTGAGGTGGGCTCCGGCGGTGAGCCCACCTCAAAGCCGCGACATGTCAGCTGTTATAAACAGCTGACATGTGCCCGCAATAGGCGCGAGCGAAATCGCCATCCACCCGTGCCTATTAACTAGTTAAATCCCGCTCTCAAAGCAGACAGCGGGCATTTAAATAGCACTTCCGGCCGCTGGGCCGGAAATGAGCTCATCGTCGACCCCCGTCACATGATTCCATCACCGGGCCACCCACCTCTGTGATACATACCACACATTAACTACATAACTAGTCGCCATATCACACCCTCTTCTGCCAGAAGGAATAAACACCATCAAAATGAAGAAGTGCTTCTTTTCAGCATTGGAGTAGGAACAATCAGACGCTGCGGTCTTCTACCTCTACACTGTCACTGTAACCCCGTGACAGTACCCCCCTTTTCTACAAGGGACCTCAAGAACCTCAGGGCTAGGCTTTACGGGCTGTGCCACGTGAAAATACTGGACCAGTCTGGCTGCATGACCATCAGATGCTGGTACCCATATCCTCTCAACAAGACCGTACCCCCTCCAATGTACCAGATACTGAAGTGACTGATGAACAAGATAAGAATCTAAAATCTTCACTATCTGAAACTCAAAGTTTCCATCGACAATGACAAAAAAAGGGGACTTACCAGTCGTTTCCTGACAGCGATTATTTACAGCGAATTCGGCTAATGGTAAATAGGTAACCCAGTCCTCCTGTTTCTCAGACACAAATCACCTGAAATATGTATCCAGATTCTGGTTAGCCCATTCAGTCTGCCCATTAGACTGCGGATGAAATGAAGAAGAAAATAACAAATTAATCCCCAGATGGGTGAAAAATGCCCTCCAAAAACTTGAATACAATCTGCACTCCTCGGTCAGATACAATATAATTTGGGATCCCAAGTAATCAAATTATTTCCCTGATGAAAATTAGCACCAAGAATTTGGCGTTCGGTAAAGCTGGTAAAGCGATAAAATGAGACATTTTACTGAATCTGTCCAAAATTACATTATTCCCTGCCGACATGGGAAGATCCGTGATAAAATCAACTGACAAATGAGTCCAAGGTCTACTGGGAATCTCTAATTTTTGGCGAGCCCCAAACCTGGCCACCAAAAATGCCAAGCAAGAAGATAAGCGGTGGCTTTATTACCAGGATGTCTGGCTAACACTGAATCGTGATGTTCACTAAGGACTCTAAAGGCCCTTTTACATTTAGCGATCGATCAGCGATCCGACCCGGTCAGGATCGCTGGTGCATCGCTAAATGATCGCTAGTGAGCTTTCATACAGAAAGACCTCACAGCGATGCAGCAGCGACGCAGCGCACGATACTTACCATTCACACACAGCGATCCTGACGTCCTCCTGCCCGCCTCCACGCGTCGCTCGTCGTCACAGCAGGAAGTCTCAGCAGGAAGCGCCCGACGAGAAATGGAGCTGGACATTCTCGCGCGATCAGCGATGGACAGCGGGGGAGCCGGTCGCTGGTAAGTATCACACATAGCGATATCGCTAGCAATATCGCTATAACGTCACAAAACCAGTGACGTTTTAGCGATATTGCTAGCGATATCGCTTAGTGTAAAACCCCCTTAAGACGAAGATTAACTGAAACAAATAGTTTACCAAGTGGACAGGCAGCCCCTGAGCTTCAACAGTCTATCTTTCCAGATCAGAGCATATAGACGCCATAACCTCCCCTTATTGAAGAATAGGTACCGGTTCACACTTATTTCCTGCCCCAGGAAAACGAGATAAGGCATTGGCCTTAATGTTTTTGTTCGCCAGCCTATATGTGACAAAAAAAATAAACCTAGTGAAGAACAATGCCCATCTTGCCTGTCGAGGCATAAGACATTTCGCCAGTTCCAAATATAACAGATGCTTATGATCCGTGATTACTATAACTAGATAACAGCTCCCTCCAAAAAACAACATCACACTTCGAAAGCCCATTTGATTGCTAAGAGCTCCCTGTTACCAATGTCATAATTTTTCTCGTCAAGTTTCTTAGAAAAATAAATGGAGCGCCCCGCGGGGCCTGGGGGTACTCGGTACCGGGCCCGTCAACTTCCATGGGGGACGGTGTCATGGCGGCGGCGACCCGGTCCGTGGCCCAGAGGCATCCAATAATAAAATAGGGGAAAGTTGTGTGGTATTTATGTGGTAAAAATAAAAATAATGTTTATAGATGGTGAAATACGTGACGCCACCTGTGGTATTCTGGTCAGAGGTGACCAGCGCTGCGGTGTTGTTCCTCTGGGATGGATGTTGGGCGCAGCTATAATGTGGTAGCCCTCCACAGGTAGGGCTGTAGTCCCAGGGCAAAGATGTTAAATAAATAGTAAAAATGGCTGTAAACGTTGGGGTGCAGAGAAATGAGAGAAAGACACAGAGAGGTGCAGTTTCTTTACCTTTTACTGGTAATAGGTTGCAGTCTGGAGTACCACATACAGGTGATGGAATGAGTACGGCTCGCCTGGAGGCATTCAGGGGATCCACCTTGCCAGGTGGGGATTTAGTACTTACCTTTCTGCGCTATGTGTGTGGGTCTCTGCTGTATATAACTATGCTGCGACCCTCTATTCTTGATGGTTTCACTAACCTGTACGGCTGTCAGTGTGAGCCTATTCCACGGGTACCTTTCTCTTCACCGTCGGCCCCGGGCTCCTTATCCGCTGACGTGCCCTCAGGTGTTCAATG
Organism: Dendrobates tinctorius; assembly: GCF_039654945.1. Classification (NCBI taxonomy): domain Eukaryota; kingdom Metazoa; phylum Chordata; class Amphibia; order Anura; family Dendrobatidae; genus Dendrobates; species Dendrobates tinctorius. The sequence goes on from NW_027361876.1 coordinate 1,609,175, forward strand.
TGCACAGGAATTTACAATCCCCTGTACTTTCAGATTCGGCTATCAGGACTTACAGCTCCTGCAGCCTAGGACTCTGACGTCCCTTTTCTCCTTATTAGTGCTTCGCTCAGGGGTCTGCTATATGCAGCATTTTAGCTTTCCCAGAGCCTCATATCTCTGCTTGTGTCCTTTTCTGCTTGTCAGATCAGCTGCCTGTCTTGAACTGACAGGATCTTCCAGAAATATCTCTTTACCTCACGTCCTCACGTTTTAACTGTCATCTTTCCCCCTCACAGCTCACAGCTGCTTCGTTTCCATGACAACCCCCTCAGCTGATTTCTAGCTGACTCACCAACCCCCTCTGCTGGCCAGAATTTATAAGGCATCTCCCTTTTCTGACTTGCAGCAGGAAATTGTGATTTAATCTATGCTGCCTGGCATGGGGGTCCCTTTCTGCCTCCAAGCATGACTTCACCTCTTAGAGGGAGGCGATGTCACTGTGACAACCGGACTCTGGGGTGTCACATAAACACATGGTTGCCATTTAACAAAAGATGAACCCTGCGACAATACAGCCCCTACTCCCACCTTAGATGCATCGGCCTCAACGATAAGTGTCATGGTCACGTGTGTCTGGACGCAGATGATACCGCAAGGCGGACCCATAACACACGTGACCCTGGATACAGCACCTCCAGTGGCGCATTTAAATAATAAGGGGGACCTGGGAAACATTAACAATGGTGGGCCCTGCGATAGGGAATGGGGACGAGGAGACCTCCTAAGCTCCCCTGAGCCAGCATCCCTGCACTCCTTACGTTCCCTATACAGGCTCCGCACCTGTCGCCGCACACGAACCTTAAACCCTTGCTCGCCCTGACCCTAAACCCTCACTAGGGAATTGGTCGGTGCAGAGACTAATCCCACCACTACACTAAAAACACACATGAGGGAAAGAGACAATACAGGGGGACACCACTTAGCTTTATGCTCTGTGCTTATGCTCCTGCAACAGAGCCCTCCACCTGCGTGCGTCTTCTCCTCCACCTGGATCCATCACCATAACAGGATCCTTCACCATAGTGCAGCCTTGGAGCAGAGTCCACCACCAGTTGCTGCTGCTTAGTAACAGAGTCCCAAAGATGAGTTCAGCTTCTGCCACGAAGGCAAGCATGCTTGAGTCCAGCTCAGCAGCCAAGTCCCACATGGTGAGTGCCACTCTCCATAGTCGCCACTCCACCAGTCCATGCAGACACTTCCTGCCGACACCATCACTGCGACCCCACCACGCCATGCCAGCCCTTCGTCCAGACACCATAGCTGACACACGTCCCCCCTGGCTAAACTGCGCAGGACTCCTCCTCAGATCCATCCTTCCACCAGGCTCTCACCAACTCAGAATCAATGAATGAATGAATATCACCAGCCGTGATTACACACCCTGAGACTCATTTATAGAGCCCCACACCTGATTCATAATTATGTGCGCATTAAACCTAAAGTGCGATACCACTAACCACCACCGGGGACAGTCAAGTCACTTTGGCAACTTGCCAAAAGGAAAAAAAGTTCACTCTGTGCTTTTAAAACTGTCAGATCAAATTCAGATCATGACATGAGTCTGAGAGACGTCAGGCTGAATAATGATGAGCACAGATGAAAATGCCTCTTCAACATATCAAATGCCTTTCTGGTGGGACTGGACCACTTGGAGAAGTCTGCTCCTTTCCTGGTCATATCCATAAGAGGTTTGGCTACTACCGAAAAATTTTTTAAGAACCTATGGTAGTATTTGGCAAAAACTAAAAATTTTTGTAATGACTTCAAATCCTCTGGCTCATCCTAGCCCAATACCTCCCGGACTTTAATCGGATCCAGGCGACAACCAATGGATGATAACCATATCCTAGGAAAGAGATCTCCTCAACTGAGAACATACACTTCTCGAGTTTGACATATAACTTATTGTCTCTAAATATATGTAAGACCTGCTTGACATGTGCCTGATGTGACTCAAGGTCAGGTGAATAAATTAACATGTCATCCAGATAGATAACCACAAACTTGCTTACCAGGTGACAAAAGACGTAATTTATAAAGTGTTGAGAGATGGCGGCTCGTTCGTTAACCCAAAAGGCATCACCAGATTCTCATAGTTTCCCTCAGGCGTACTGAATGCTGTCTTCCATTCATCCCCCTCTTTAATACTTATGAGTAGAGTTGAGCGATACCGTCCGATACTTCAAAGTATCGGATCGGAATGGATCGGCCGATCTTTAAAAAAAGTATCGGTATCGCCGATTCCGATACCGGAAGTCCCATTCAAGTCTATGGGACTTCCGGTATCGGAATAAGAAAAACCCTGTTTTTGCCTTGTACAGCCTCTCTGGGGTCTGTACGGGCCTTTCGGGGGGCTGTGCCGGCCTGCCAGGGGGTCTGTGCAGGCTCCGGTGGTCTGTGCCGGCCTGCCGGGGGGCTGTGCCGGCCTGCCGGTGGTCTGTGCAGGCTCCGGGGGGCTGTGCCGGCCTGCCGGGGGGCTGTGCCGGCCTGCCGGGGGGCTGTGCAGGCTCCGGGGGGCTGTGCCGGCCTGCCGGGGGGCTGTGCCGGCCTGCCGGTGGTCTGTGCAGGCTTCGGGGGTCTGTGCAGGCATCGTCCGATGGGACTACAAGTCCCATCGGGCGATGCCTGCTACCATGACAGTGATTGACACATTAGCCAATGATGGGACAGTAGTAGTCCCATCATCCGGCTAATGTGTTAAATGTTAAAAAAAAAAAAAAAAAAAAATATACTACATACATACTACATGCATGCTACATACATACTACATGCTACATACATACTACATGCTACATACATACTACATGCTACATACATACTACATATATACTACATGCATGCTACATACATACTACATGCTACATACATACTACATGCTACATACATACTACATATATACTACATACATACTACATACATGCTACATACATGCTACATACATACTGCATGCTACAAACATACTACATACATACTACATACATACTACATGCATGCTACATGCATGCTACATACATACTGCATGCTACATACATACTACATACATACTACATACATACTACATACATACTACATGCATGCTACATGCATGCTACATACATGCTACATGCATGCTACATACATACTACATGCTACATACATACCACATACATACTACATACATACTACATACATACTACATGCATGCTACATACATACTACATACATGCTACATACATACTACATACATACTAAATACATACTACATGCATGCTACATACATACTACATGCATGCTACATGCATGCTACATACATACTACATGCTACATACATACCACATACATACTACATACATACTACATGCTACATACATACTACATATATACTACATGCATGCTACATACATACTACATGCTACATACATACCACATACATACTACATACATGCTACATGCTACATACATACTACATATATACTACATGCATGCTACATACATACTACATACATACTACATGCTACATACATACCACATATATACTACATACATACAATACATTCATACAATACATACATAGACATACAGTACATATAACATAGAGTAACATACTTACCAATACTTGTCACATTGTTCCCCGAAGCCATTGTCCTTTCCGGAATAAATATTAACATAACAAACCACAAAAATACTCACCCACGATCCGAAGCAGTCCACGAGTGTGTCCCACGACGATCTTGGGTAGAGAACTGCAGCATCAGATGATGCTGCCATTCTCTATGGGCTGCAGGAATCCAATGACGGAAGGTAGGTATCCTTCCGCACTGTATTCCTCCGCCACTTAAAAAAAAAAAAGTCCCTAGTCTCACTTTATGCCATTGCTGCGTGGGAAATTCCCACACAGCAATGGCATAAAGTGAGACTAGGGACTTTTTTTTTTTTAAGTGGCGGAGGAATACAGTGCGGAAGGATACCTACCTTCCGTCATTGGATTCCTGCAGCCCGTAGAGAACGGCAGCATCATCTGATGCTGCCGTTCTCTACCCAAGATCGTCGTGGGACACACTCGTGGACTGCTTCGGATCGTGGGTGAGTATTTTTGTGATTTGTTATGTTAAAATTTATTCCGGAAAAGACAATGGCTTCGGGGAACAATGTGACAAGTATTGGTAAGTATGTTACTCTATGTTATATGTACTGTATGTCTATGTATGTATTGTACGAATGTATTGTATGTATGTAGTATATATGTGGTATGTATGTAGCATGTAGTATGTATGTAGTATGTAGCATGCATGTAGCATGCAGTATGTATGTAGCATGCATGTAGTATATATGTAGTATGTATGTAGCATGCATGTAGTATATATGTAGTATGTATGTAGCATGTAGCATGTATGTAGTATGTATGTAGTATGTATGTGGTATGTATGTAGCATGTACTATGTATGTAGCATGCATGTAGCATGCATGTAGTATGTATGTAGCATGCATGTAGTATGTATGTAGCATGCATGTAGTATGTATGTAGTATGTATGTAGCATGCATGTAGTATGTATGTAGTATGTATGTAGTATGTATGTAGCATGTAGCATGTATGTAGTATGTATGTGGTATGTATGTAGCATGTAGTATGTATGTAGCATGCATGTAGTATATATGTAGTATGTATGTAGCATGTAGTATGTATGTAGTATGTATGTAGTATGTATGTGGTATGTATGTAGCATGTAGTATGTATGTAGCATGCATGTAGCATGCATGTAGTATGTATGTAGCATGCATGTAGTATATATGTAGTATGTATGTAGCATGTAGTATGTATGTAGTATGTATGTAGTATGTATGTGGTATGTATGTAGCATGTATTATGTATGTAGCATGCATGTAGCATGCATGTAGTATGTATGTATCATGCATGTAGTATGTATGTATGTAGTATGTATGTAGCATGCATGTAGTATGTATGTAGTATGTATGTAGTATGTATGTAGCATGCAGTATGTATGTAGCATGTATGTAGCATGTATGTAGTATGTATGTAGTATATATGTAGTATGTATGTAGCATGTAGTATGTATGTAGCATGCATGTAGTATATATGTAGTATGTATGTAGCATGTAGTATGTATGTAGCATGCATGTAGTATATATGTAGTATGTATGTAGCATGTAGTATGTATGTAGCATGCATGTAGTATATATGTAGTATGTATGTAGCATGTAGTATGTATGTAGTATGTATGTAGTATTTTTTTTTTTTTTTAACATTTAACACATTAGCCGGATGATGGGACTACTACTGTCCCATCATTGGCTAATGTGTCAATCACTGTCATGGTAGCAGGCATCGCCAGATGGGACTTGTAGTCCCATCGGACGATGCTTGCACAGACCCCCGGACATCAGCACAGCCCCCCGGCAGGCCGGCACAGCCCCCGGCAGGCCGGTACAGACCCCCACAGGGTGCACAGACCACCGGCAGGCCGGCACAGCCCCCCGGCAGGCCGGTACAGACCCCCACAGGGTGCACAGACCACCGGCAGGCCGGCACAGCCCCCCGGCAGGCCGGTACCGACCCCGGGCAGTCCACACAGCCCCCCGGCAGGCCGGCAGAGACCCCCGGAAGGCCCGAAATGACGGCGCATCATGATGCGCACACACCGCGCATCATGATGACGTCAGGCCGTCAATCAACTTTGAACTTCCGATTCCGATGCCGAATTCCGATATTGAAAAAATATCGGAAGTCGGTATCGGAATTCCGATACAGCAAGTATCGGCCGATACCCGATACTTGCGGTATCGGAATGCTCAACACTACTTATGAGGTTATACGCCCCCCTGAGATTCATTTTTGAGAACCACATTGCATCTATGAGCTGATTAAAGGGGTCTGGAATGAGAAGGAGCAGATAAGAATCACGGACATTGATCGCAATAAGTTCGTGGAAATCCAGGCATGGGCTTAACCCCCATCATTTTTCTTTACAAAAAAGAACCTTACGGCAATGGGGATGAGGATGGTCTGATATGGCCTCTAGCCAGGCTTTCCACGATGTAGTCCTTCATGGCCTGCCTCTCTGGACCAGAGATATTATAGAGTCTGCTCTTAGGCAGGTTGGCTCCAGGGACGAGATTTATGATGCAATCATAAGGACGATGGGGAGGGAGTTCTTGTCACCCCTGCTCTGAGAACACGTCTCCAAAATCCGAAAGGTAGACTGGATATCCATCCTAGCAAATCAGATACCCAAGCAAGCAGTGTCCTTGACAATATCCACTCCATTTTACTACCTCCTGAGTGTGCCATTCTGTCACAGGATTGTGCAGAGCGAGCCAGGGAAGTCTCAGTACTACAAGTGTGAGCAGACCCTCTAGCACATAACAGTCAATCACCTCAGAATGCATGGCCCCCACATGAAGCCATAAGTCATGGACAACTTGAGTAAAATGCCCTTGTCTCAAGGGGGCGGAGTCGATGGCAATTATGGGTATGGGTCTAGACAGAGTATGTGGATTGGGGGCTTGGACCTGGACAAACTTAGCATAGATCAAATTAAAGCCTGCCCCACTGTCCAGAAATGCAGACACGTCCACCTTAAACCCACCCATGTGGATTACAGCTGGTAGGAAAAATTGTGCTCTACCTACTGTAGTGCATCGGTAGCACCTTTATGCAGTGAAGAGGCAGTGACCCACAATATTCAAACACAAAGTCTCTTTAATGTGTTACTCGCAGGTACGCGGGATGCAGTGACGAGACGTGAGACGGGATGAACTTTAAGATCTAACTTTTATATATAATATAGGTGCCTATAGGGGCTATCTCGAGCAACCAAACAAGCTAACAGCAGTTATCCTCGCAGGGATCAAAACAAGAATACACTGATAACACAAACACGACTAACCTGGAAAAGACCGTTCACTATAGGGCCGTGGTATGGCCGACTACGGGTTCAGAATGTTAACTACAACGTGTCACTTATTCTCCCCGACATCCGCCAGACCGATGGTCGATGATGCTTCTGCGTATCAGCCGCTGGGCCCAGCCGACGAGGATTTGGCTGAGACTTCGGGCGTTCCTATGCCCCGTCGAAGTCTCAGCCAAATCCTCGTCATCTCAGGCCCCTGAAGAGTTCCTCTGCGTCGCACCTCCCGGCGGAGGTGGGACGGCGCTGCCCGGGGTCTGGATGGCGAAGGCAGCAGCCGCGGGCCGGAGTTGAGCTGCGGGGGCCACAGACGGCAGCAGACAGGCCGCAAATGCAGGCTGGAGTGAAGCGGCGGCCGCCGATGGGCCGCCAGAGAATGTTTACCATAGTAGGAAGAGTGCAGTGTGGCACTTCTTTGCCCAAAATCCTACTGATGTGGCAAAGGTTACCTGTAAGAATGACCTTTAGCCGAGGTAAACAACTCAGAAATTTAAATACCAGTTGCTTGCTTAGACATTTAATCAACATGCACTTGCAAGCGTCTACAGACTACAAAACCTCAGGTAGCACACGTGCACCTGCTCCGACTGAAGGTAGCCAACAACGCTCCATTGCTACCCCCACTGTAAGACCACCGCCATCATTAAGCACACCACCAGCACTAAATGTGGAGGTGTCATCGCAAGGCCAAAGCACTCAGGGAATCACAATGGTTTTGCAACACAACACTGAATCTAGGCCATCAAATTCACCACCAATACCATCACCAGCCCCCTCTCACTCCATCTGATCCACCGCTACTTCCCTCATATGCAGCTCCCCAGTCCAACTCACCCTACCAGACACTCTGAGTAGGACAAGAAAGTACTCATCCTCTCATCCGCGTACACTGTGTTTGAACGCCTACATTGCCAAACTAATCTCATTAGAGATGATGCCCTACCGTTTAGTTGAAAGCAAAGCTTTCCGCAACCTCATGGCCTATGCTGTCCCACGCTATGACCTACCCAGTCGGCACATCTTTTCTCAAAAAGCCATCCCTGCCCTCCACCAGCATGTGAAAGACCGCATTGTTCATGCACTAAAACAGTCAGTGAGTGGAAAGCTGCACGTCACATGGATGCATGGAATAGTAGGCATGGCCAGGGCTGTTACGTGTCCATCACTGCGCACTGGGTTAATGTGGTGGGTGCAGGCTCCACTGGGGACAGCGGCGGTGGAACAGTGCTGCCTAGCCCACGGTATAGGAAACAGTTGGCTGAAGGCTTTCGCTCCTCCTCCTCCTCGTCTGTCAGCGAAAGCTCGTCCACAGAGCGCAGTCACACGAGCACTACATCCGCAGCTTGCAGTGTTGCACACAAGGTGTCCCACTATCGAACAGCTAGTGGTAAGTGTCAGCAGGCTGTGTTAAAGATGATGTCTTTGGGTGACAACAAACACACCGCGGAGGTACTGGCAGACTACTTGCAGCGGCAAACAGAGTCAAGGCTGGGCAGTCTACATCTTGAGGCAGGCAAGGTAGTCAGTGATAACGGCCGTAATTTTGTGGCAGCCATAGTCCGTGCAAAAATCACACACATACCTTGCCTGGCTCACACTTTGAACCTGGTGGTGCAGTGCTTCCTTAATAATTATCCCTGCACCATAAGGTGCGAAGACTGTGCTCACACATCCGTCACTCGGCCATACACTCCAGTCATATGCAGAAGCTGCAGCAATTGCTCCACCTCCCCAAGCACCGCCTAATCATAGACATTGCAACAAGGTGGAACTCCACCCTGCACATGGTTGAGAGGCTGTGCGAACAGAGGCAGGCTGTAATGCATTTGTGGGAGGATACATGGGCAGGCAGTTTGAGGGAAGACATGGAATTGTCGGGTGTGCAGTGGTCAAAGCTGAAAGACCTCTGTAAAGTCCTTCAGTGTTTTCAGGAATGCACACGGCTGGTAAGCACAGACGATGCCATCATAAGCATGAGCATCCCACTTATGCGTCTGCTCATGCAAAGTTTGACGCACATTATGGATCAGGCGTCTGCAGCGGAGAAGGAGGAGGGAAGCCTTGATGACAGTCAGCCATTGTCTGGTCAGGGAACTGTCCTGGATGAGGTGGAGGAAGAAGAGGATGAGGATGAGGGGGATGACTATTTTGGGCAGGAGGATGTTTCTCAGGGGGCCAGAGATAATGTTGGCATTCCAAGGTCAGGGACAGTGTTTGTGCGTGACTGTAGGGATGTGGATTTTCCAGAAACTGCTCCTCCACCCACCACGGGCAGTGCATCATTGACACCTGGAACATTTCCCCACATGTGCGATTATGCCTTGCGGATCCTAAAAAGGGACCCCCGCATTGCCAAAATGATGAGGGATGATGACTACTGGCTGGCCAGCATCCTCGATCCACGCTACAAAGGCAAATTACACAACATCATGCCACAGGAGAACCTAGAGATAATATTGGCAAACAAACAAGCAACTCTTGTAAAACGTTTGTTTGAGGCTTTCCCAGCACACAGCAGCGGTGCTGGTTCTCCCATGAGCCGTAGTGGGCACAATGGAAGAGGTGTTCGTGGTGCACACAGCAAAAGTGGCGTTGGAGACAGGGGTTTAATGACCATGTTGTGGAATGATTTCTCAAGTACCGCTCACACAACTGCTAATAATGCATCGCTTAAAAGTGACAGGAGGCAGCAGTTGTCAACTATGATTACAAACTACTTTTCCTCCCATATCGATGTTCTCCCTCACAGGTCATTCCCCTTTGACTATTGGGCCTCTAAACTGGACGCCTGGCCTGAATTGGCACAATATGCCTTACAGTAGCTCGCTTCCCCTGCTGCTAGTTTGTTATCTGAAACTGTCTTCAGTGCTGCTGGATCAATCCTGACAGAAAAAAGGACCCGTCTGTCGACCCAAAATGCTGATGATCTAACCTTCATTAAAATGAACCATGCATGGGTTTCAAAGCATTTTGTCCCACCTTCCCCTGATGACACATAGGTTACCAGAAAAGTGCCTCGGTTTTTTGCTCCTCTTCCTCGGACTTACCCAATTACGCCCATTGCAGCAGCTGAATGTCCAGCCAACACATCTACATATGCCAATTTTTAAACCTCCCTAACCGGGCTGCCCACCCCTCCCCCAATGGCTGGGGTCAAAACCTAGTGCACCCGGGTAAGTGCCGTTGCTCTGAACAGGTGGATGGGCCCACTGATGGCCGACGGCAATGGCACAGGGCACCTCATAGTACAATACAGTGTCTCAGACGGTGGGAGGGCCCACTCGCCGTCAGAAACACCAGCGTACTATGAGGGGCCCTGTGCCAGTATCGTCGACCACGATTGTGCCCCACTGCTTGGTCATGGCCACAGCACTTGCAAGTTGCAATACTTACCTCTCCCTGCTCCACCGCTGTGTAGTCTTGGCAGTTAACCCCTTCACTACCAAGGGTGGTTTGCACGTTAACTACCGGGCCAATTTTTACAATTCTGACCACTGTACCTTTATGAGGTCATAACTAGTGTTGAGCATTCCGATACCGCAAGTATCGGGTATCGGCCGATATTAGCGGTATCGGAATTCCGATACTTAATTCCGATACTTTTTTCATATCGGATTCCGGGATCGGAATCGGAATAGGAAGTTCCCATCATGCTATGAGCCTGCTTGCTTTGATTAAGCCAATGGGAATCCTCCGAAGTGTGGGCACATCCTGTTAGGCATGTAGGCATGTTAACTATTGGCATGGCTGTGATTGGCTGCCGAAATGATGTCATGATGCACTATAAAAGCCACCGCAGCCGCCATTTCTGGTCACTCTGCTGTGAATTCAGTTAGGGACAGGCTGCTGTAGAAGACTGTGAGGGACAGTTAGAAATAGCGATTCCACCAAACATCTAGTGCTTTACCCAGGCTACATAAACCACCACCACAGCCTTCTTTGCCCTAGCAGCAGTGTTCACAGCTGTCTGCAAGGGCTGTGTGAGTGCAGCTCACGCTGTGGAGTGGGTCCTGCAGCCACGTCAGGCTGTAGGCCACCCAGTGTGATCACTGCTGCCTCATACATCTTTTATTTTTTGAGCTGCATTTTTTAAATAATTTCAATCTAGTGTGCTTCCATCCGTATCCATATACGTTGGTTGCAAACACTAGTAGTAGACAGCGGAGCCTTTCTGCAGCCTTTCAGTGCTAGTGTCCACTTTGCTGCACTGTTCACGGCTGTCTGAGAGGTCTCTGACTGTGTGTGAGTGCAGCTCACGCTGAGTAGTGTGTCCTGCAGCTACGTCTGGCTGTAGGACGCTCAGCGTGCGTCACTGCCTCACACATATTTTTATTTGAGTGCAGCTCATTTTTTCTTCTATTAGTGTGCATCCATCCGTCTCCATCTACGGTGGTTGCAAACACTATATAGGAGTACACAGCGGAGCCTTTCTGCAGCCTGTCAGTGCCAGTGCCCACTTAGCTGCACTGTTGACGGCTGTCTGAGAGGTCTCTGACTGTGTGTGAGTGCAGCTCACGCTGAGCAGAGTGTCCTGCAGCTACGTCTGGTTGTAGGACGCTCAACGTGCGTCACTGCCTCACACATATTTGTCTTTGAGTGCAGCTCATTTTTTCTTCTCCTATTAGTGTGCATCCATCCGTATCCATCAACATTGGTTGGTTGCAAACACTATATAGGAGTAGATAGAGGAGCCTTTTTTTCTGGCTTGTGCCCTGCCGGCGCAGCCAGATTAGTATTACCCAATTTTTTGGGAGCCTCATCTTTTGCATTGTAGGTTACCTGCCTGCATTGTAATAGCTCCAAAAAGTTGGTGATACTATCAGTTTCAATTCTTTGTTCTCATACTTTGAGTTTGTTTCAAACAAAGAAACCACATAAAAAGTTCACCAAACACTACATTTTGAACTTGTGTAGGCCACATCAGCTCCTATTAAAGTCTAGTCCACACACACACACTTCATAAAATTAGTGTTTCTTGTACCTGTAACCAGCTGTTCAGGAATAAGCACACTAAGGCCCCCCTTTGTACTTTTTTGCCTATCTTAAGCAGTCTTGCAAGATGAAGAAGGCAGGGAGTAAGGCGCGGGGGCGTGGGCGTGGGCGTGGAGTTTCAGCAGGGAGAGGACGTGGGGATTCTGCAGGGAGAGGACGTGGGGATTCTACAGGTAGAGGACGTGGGGATTCTGGGCCTGCTGCGGGCACCAGTGGATCAGCATCCCCCAGTTTTAGCAGGCAACAGTCCTTTATGCGCAGCTTTGTAGGACCTCAACGTACCCCACTGCTGCGGGAGGAACAAATTGAAGCCGTTGTCGGATGGATGGCAGCTAACGCATCGACTTCAATTACTTCCGCATCCTCTCAGGGTCAGAGCACCGAAGAGCAACCATCTGTCTCTTCACCACCTGCCAAAGTGCCCAGGCAGTCAGAGAGACATGGACAGGAGCCATCACAGTCTCTACTTCTGTTCTCGGAATCTGTTGGCTTGGAAAGAGGGGGCCAGCCAAGCAGCATTCCTGAATGTGAAGAAGAGGGAGTATGCAGTGATGCGCAACTTCTTTGTCCCTCTGAATCTGAAGAGGCGAGTGGGCCAGTGCCTATGGTCAGCACACCTCAGTACGCATCAGATGATGACGAGACTCAGTTGCCACTTTCTGGTGCGTACGGTGCTGGCGAGACAACCCCGGAGAAGCAGCTGTTTGAAGAGGGGAGGGAAGATGATGAGGTCCTTGACCCATCATGGCGTGAGCAACAGGAAGGTGGTGGGAGCAGCTCGGAGGAAGAGATTCCCCTACCGGCCAAAACAGGAGGCAGAGGGAGGGGGAAGACTTGGTTGCCTGTACCCTCCACTTCGGCACCCGTTAGGAGCATTCCTCCTTCCAAAGGCAAACCGGGCGCTCACAAGAGTTGCAGTGCGTGGTCCTTTTTTGACACAGTTGCAGATGACATTTGCTTTGTCAAATGCAAGCTGTGTCATCAGAGAGTCAAAAGAGGGAGAAATGTCAGCAACCTCAATACCACAAATATGTGGAAACGTGCGCACCAAGCACGAGTTGGAGTTGCAGAGACACCCTGAAGACGTAGGCCAACGTACAGCACCACCTACCACCTCTTCAGTTCGTGTTGGGCCCTCTTCCTCCAGCTCACACACTGCTGGTTCGGCTTCCTCACAGGATCGCCAAGGAAGAACCTCTGCCACTGTTGTCCGGAGACCCTGTCAGATTCCACCCATAACAGCACGTTCCCATCCATCACAGCCATCGGTAGCACAGGCATGGGATAAAAGGCGCCCTTACTCGGCAAACCATCCCCGAGCACAGTCTCTGAATGCTGGCATTGCCAAACTTCTGGCAGTTGAAATGCTGTCATTCAGGCTGGTGGACACTGACACCTTCCGGGACTTAATGGCATTGGCAGTCCCCCAATACAACGTGCCCAGCCGCTTTTATTTCAGCAGGCGAGCCGTCCCTGCCCTGCAGAAACATGTTGAGGGCAAAATAAAACATGCGCTACTAAACGCCGTTAGTAGCAAGGTCCACCTGACCACCGATGCGTGGACCAGTAACCATGGACAGGGACGATACCTTTCCCTCACTGCCCACTGGGTCAATGTTGTGGAGCCGGGTACGGATCTGGAGAGTGGCGCTGTACGTGTTCTTCCAACGCCACGGATTGCAGGACTCCAGTCTGTACACATAGACTCCTCCTCCTACTCAAGTTCCTCAGAAACAGCAGAGCAGGAGCCTGTTACGACCGATATGAGCACAGCCGTGGCCAAACGTCAACAGGCTGTACTCAAATTAATTTCTTTGGGGAATCGAAGCCACACAGCGCAGGAGCTCTGGAATGCTATCAAGCTGGAGAGCGATGTGTGGTTTGGGCCAGCGAATCTCCAGCCGGGCTTGGTAGTGTGTGACAATGGCCGAAATCTGGTGGCAGCTCTTGGCCTAGGCAACCTCACACACATCCCATGTCTGGCACATGTTCTTAACTTGGTCGTGCAGAGCTTTCTGAGGGACTATCCGGATCTTGATGCACTGTTACACAAGGTCCGCATAGAGTGCGCTCACTTGCGACGTTCCAGCACGGCAAGATCGCGCCTCGCTGCTCTGCAGCGACGATTTGGCCTTCCGGAACATCGCATCATATGTGACCTACCCACCCGGTGGAATTCAACGTTACATATGTTGGAGCGGTTGTGTGAGCAGCAGGCAGCAGTCATGGAGTACCAGCTGCATCAGGCGCAAACAAGTCGCACTGTGCGCCGTTCACACTTCAGCACCATTGAGTGGGCCTCTATGAAGGACATCTGCCTCGTTTTGCGTGCCTTCGATGAATCCACGCGGATGGCGAGTGCAGATGATGCACTAGTCAGCATGACTGTCCCCCTTATCTGCCTGCTTCAACAAACACTGCAAGCACTAAGGGATGAGGTTTCAGAAGAGGTGGAGGATGAGGAGTCCCAAATGCCATCTGCTTCTGGACAGTCTGCGCTACGTGTTTCCTCACAAAGGCCTAGGCAGGGGACACTTTGTGAGGAGGATGAGGAGGAGTCGATGGAGGAGGAAGACATCTCTCCAGAGGAGGGAGGTACACAAACCTCTACTCAGTATGTACAGCGAGGGTGGGGTGATGCAGAGCAGGTCGAGGTCACGCCTCAAACAGGGGACAGCGGTTCTTTGGCAGTTGGGAGTCTGCAGCACATGGTTGATTTCATGCTGCAGTGCCTGAGAAACGACCGCCGCATCGCCCACATTCTCGTCTCGGCTGATTATTGGGTGTACACCCTCCTAGATCCTCGCTACCGGGACAGCGTACAAAGGCTCATACCAACGTTGAACCGGGAGCGTAAAATGCGGGAGTACGAAGAGTCACTGGTGCAGTCCATAATGTTTTCCATTCCACCCGACAGCATTGTTGCTAGTGCTTTACAAAGCAGCTCTGTGCGTCGAGGCAGTGGAGGAAACTCTGCACAAAGAGGGAGCAGAGGCAGTGCCGCAGCACAAGGCAAGACCACTATGGCCCAAATGTGGCAAAGTTTTGTGTGTCCACCACAATTGTCTACACCATCAGCGACGCCTCGAGTCAGCAGGAGGCAACGCTTCCGTCAGATGGTGTCAGACTACATGTCTTGCCCTGTCGCTGTACTCCCAGATGGCTCTTCCCCCTTCAAGTTTTGGGTCTCTAAGCTGGATACATGGCCAGAGCTTAGCCAGTATGCATTGGAGGTGCTGGCTTGCCCTGCTGCCAGTGTATTATCGGAACGTGTCTTTAGTGCCGCAGGTGGTGTACTAACAGACCGTCGCACGCGACTATCTTCCGATAATGTTGACCGGCTGACTTTTCTGAAAATGAACAAGGCCTGGATCTCCAAAGACTTTGCCATTCCTCTTACAGACTAAATTAGTGGTTGGCAACTGTATCCAGGTCTGCTGGTGTGTTCATTTTTCTACCACCTGAACTATAATCCCTGTGCTTCAACACAGCCAGTTGTCGCTCAGATGTGTCGTCTGCACAGAGAAACACACTAGCTCCTGTGTTACTGGGGTTCAGTAATGCCAGCTGATCCCCTGCTGTGTGGACGGCAGAGTCACCAGCTCCATCAACATTCAAACCACTACTGATTTTTAACCGTGCCCAACTTAGGTCTCTGGCTCCACTGTCTCTACTATTTCCCCTGACCTCCAACCCCGCCATCTACACCTCTGAAGTGGCGTCAGCACAATCTACACTTGTTCCTGTGTTCCTGTGGCTCAGTCCCATCAGTTTATCCCCTGATGTGTGTCCGGCAAGGTCTCCTGCTCTGTCCACATTCCCATAACCAGTAGTGGGAATGAGGACAGAGCTGGCGAACTTGCCGGACAAACATCAGGGGATCAACTGATGGGACTGAGCACCAGTAACACAGGAACAAGTGTAGATTGTGCTGACGCCACTTCAGAGATGTAGCTGGCGGCGTTGGAGGCCAGGGTAAATAGTAGAGACAGTGGAGCCAGAGGCCTAAGTGGAGCATGGTTAGAATCAGTAGTAGTCCACAACCTCCATAAAAACCGATGCCCATTGGCCTCTGCATGCGGCATGCGTAATCCTGGGCTCCAACAGCGTCAGTTGGTGTTCAGAAGTGTCGTCTCCACAGAGCCAAACACATTCGTTCAAGTGTTAGTGGGGTTCAGCACTGTCAGCTGTTCCCCTGCTGTGGAGATGGCAAGTCTCCTGCTGCCTTCACCTGCCAAAATCCAGTAGGCCCCAGCCTGCTCCTCGCCTAATCCTGGGCTCCAACAGCGTCAGTTGGTGTTCAGAAGTGTCGTCTCCACAGAGCCAAACACATTCGTTCAAGTGTTAGTGGGGTTCAGCACTGTCAGCTGTTCCCCTGCTGTGGAGATGGCAAGTCTCCTGCTGCATTCACCTGCCAAAATCAAGTAGGCCCCAGCCTGCTCCTCGCCTAATCCTGGGCTCCAACAACGCCAGTTGGTGTTCAGAAGTGTCGTCTCCACAGAGCCAAACACATTCGTTCAAGTGTTAGTGGGGTTCAGCACTGTCAGCTGTTCCCCTGCTGTGGAGATGGCAAGTCTCCTGCTGCATTCACCTGCCAAAATCCAGTAGGCCCCAGCCTGCTCCTCGCCTAATCCTGGGCTCCAACAACGTCAGTTGGTGTTCAGAAGTGTCGTCTCCACAGAGCCAAACACATTCGTTCAAGTGTTAGTGGGGTTCAGCACTGTCAGCTGTTCCCCTGCTGTGGAGATGGCAAGTCTCCTGCTGCATTCACCTGCCAAAATCCAGTAGGCCCCAGCCTGCTCCTCGCCTAATCCTGGGCTCCAACAACGTCAGTTGGTGTTCAGAAGTGTCGTCTCCACAGAGCCAAACACATTCGTTCAAGTGTTAGTGGGGTTCAGCACTGTCAGCTGTTCCCCTGCTGTGGAGATGGCAAGTCTCCTGCTGCATTCACCTGCCAAAATCAAGTAGGCCCCAGCCTGCTCCTCGCCTAATCCTGGGCTCCAACAACGTCAGTTGGTGTTCAGAAGTGTCGTCTCCACAGAGCCAAACACATTCGTTCAAGTGTTAGTGGGGTTCAGCACTGTCAGCTGTTCCCCTGCTGTGGAGATGGCAAGTCTCCTGCTGCATTCACCTGCCAAAATCAAGTAGGCCCCAGCCTGCTCCTCGCCTAATCCTGGGCTCCAACAACGTCAGTTGGTGTTCAGAAGTGTCGTCTCCACAGAGCCAAACACATTCGTTCAAGTGTTAGTGGGGTTCAGCACTGTCAGCTGTTCCCCTGCTGTGGAGATGGCAAGTCTCCTGCTGCATTCACCTGCCAAAATCAAGTAGGCCCCAGCCTGCTCCTCGCCTAATCCTGGGCTCCAACAACGTCAGTTGGTGTTCAGAAGTGTCGTCTCCACAGAGCCAAACACATTCGTTCAAGTGTTAGTGGGGTTCAGCACTGTCAGCTGTTCCCCTGCTGTGGAGATGGCAAGTCTCCTGCTGCATTCACCTGCCAAAATCCAGTAGGCCCCAGCCTGCTCCTCGCCTAATCCTGGGCTCCAACAACGTCAGTTGGTGTTCAGAAGTGTCGTCTCCACAGAGCCAAACACATTCGTTCAAGTGTTAGTGGGGTTCAGCACTGCCAGCTGTTCCCCTGCTGTGGAGATGGCAGTCTCTCCTGCTGTCTCCGCATTACAAAGACAGTAGGCCTCTGCCTACACCCTCCTATTTCCTGGGCTTCAACACAGCCAGTTGTAGCTCGGAAGTGCCGTCCACACGGAAAGAGACACTTGCTCCCGTGTCTCAGTGGGGTTCAGTAACGTCAGCTGATCCCCTGCTGTGTGGATGGCAGTCTCTCCTGCTGTCACCTCTTTCAAAATACAGTAGGCCTCTGCCTACACCCTCCTATTTCCTGGGCTTCAACACAGCCAGTTGTAGTTCGGAAGTGCCGTCCACACGGAAAGAGACACTTGCTCCCGTGTCTCAGTGGGGTTCAGTAACGTCAGCTGATCCCCTGCTTTGTGGATGGCAGTCTCTCCTGCTGTCACCTCTTTCAAAATACAGTAGGCCTCTGCCTACACCCTCCTATTTCCTGGGCTTCAACACAGCCAGTTGTAGTTCGGAAGTGCCGTCCACACGGAAAGAGACACTTGCTCCCGTGTCTCAGTGGGGTTCAGCAACGTCAGCTGATCCCCTGCTGTGTGGATGGCAGTCTCTCCTGCTGTCACCTCATTCAAAATACAGTAGGCCTCTGCCTACACCATCCTATTTCCTGGGCTTCAACACAGCCAGTTGTAGTTCGGAAGTGCCGTCCACACGGAAAGAGACACTTGCTCCCGTGTCTCAGTGGGGTTCAGTAACGTCAGCTGATCCCCTGCTTTGTGGATGGCAGTCTCTCCTGCTGTCACCTCATTCAAAATACAGTAGGCCTCTGCCTACACCCTCCTATTTCCTGGGCTTCAACACAGCCAGTTGTAGTTCGGAAGTGCCGTCCACACGGAAAGAGACACTTGCTCCCGTGTCTCAGTGGGGTTCAGTAACGTCAGCTGATCCCCTGCTGTGTGGATGGCAGTCTCTCCTGCTGTCACCTTATTCAAAATACAGTAGGCCTCTGCCTACACCCTCCTATTTCCTGGGCTTCAACACAGCCAGTTGTAGTTCGGAAGTGCCGTCCACACGGAAAGAGACACTTGCTCCCGTGTCTCAGTGGGGTTCAGTAACGTCAGCTGATCCCCTGCTGTGTGGATGGCAGTCTCTCCTGCTGTCACCTCTTTCAAAATACAGTAGGCCTCTGCCTACACCCTCCTATTTCCTGGGCTTCAACACAGCCAGTTGTAGTTCGGAAGTGCCGTCCACACGGAAAGAGACACTTGCTCCCGTGTCTCAGTGGGGTTCAGTAACGTCAGCTGATCCCCTGCTTTGTGGATGGCAGTCTCTCCTGCTGTCACCTCATTCAAAATACAGTAGGCCTCTGCCTACACCCTCCTATTTCCTGGGCTTCAACACAGCCAGTTGTAGTTCGGAAGTGCCGTCCACACGGAAAGAGACACTTGCTCCCGTGTCTCAGTGGGGTTCAGTAACGTCAGCTGATCCCCTGCTGTGTGGATGGCAGTCTCTCCTGCTGTCACCTTATTCAAAATACAGTAGGCCTCTGCCTACACCCTCCTATTTCCTGGGCTTCAACACAGCCAGTTGTAGTTCGGAAGTGCCGTCCACACGGAAAGAGACACTTGCTCCCGTGTCTCAGTGGGGTTCAGTAACGTCAGCTGATCCCCTGCTGTGTGGATGGCAGTCTCTCCTGCTGTCACCTCTTTCAAAATACAGTAGGCCTCTGCCTACACCCTCCTATTTCCTGGGCTTCAACACAGCCAGTTGTAGTTCGGAAGTGCCGTCCACACGGAAAGAGACACTTGCTCCCGTGTCTCAGTGGGGTTCAGTAACGTCAGCTGATCCCCTGCTTTGTGGATGGCAGTCTCTCCTGCTGTCACCTCTTTCAAAATACAGTAGGCCTCTGCCTACACCCTCCTATTTCCTGGGCTTCAACACAGCCAGTTGTAGTTCGGAAGTGCCGTCCACACGGAAAGAGACACTTGCTCCCGTGTCTCAGTGGGGTTCAGTAACGTCAGCTGATCCCCTGCTGTGTGGATGGCAGTCTCTCCTGCTGTCACCTCATTCAAAATACAGTAGGCCTCTGCCTACACCATCCTATTTCCTGGGCTTCAACACAGCCAGTTGTAGTTCGGAAGTGCCGTCCACACGGAAAGAGACACTTGCTCCCGTGTCTCAGTGGGGTTCAGTAACGTCAGCTGATCCCCTGCTTTGTGGATGGCAGTCTCTCCTGCTGTCACCTCATTCAAAATACAGTAGGCCTCTGCCTACACCCTCCTATTTCCTGGGCTTCAACACAGCCAGTTGTAGTTCGGAAGTGCCGTCCACACGGAAAGAG
Source organism: Dendrobates tinctorius (assembly GCF_039654945.1). NCBI lineage: Eukaryota > Metazoa > Chordata > Amphibia > Anura > Dendrobatidae > Dendrobates > Dendrobates tinctorius. The sequence continues at coordinate 1,629,039 of NW_027361876.1, forward strand.
ACACTTGCTCCCGTGTCTCAGTGGGGTTCAGTAACGTCAGCTGATCCCCTGCTGTGTGGATGGCAGTCTCTCCTGCTGTCACCTTATTCAAAATACAGTAGGCCTCTGCCTACACCCTCCTATTTCCTGGGCTTCAACACAGCCAGTTGTAGTTCGGAAGTGCCGTCCACACGGAAAGAGACACTTGCTCCCGTGTCTCAGTGGGGTTCAGTAACGTCAGCTGATCCCCTGCTGTGTGGATGGCAGTCTCTCCTGCTGTCACCTCTTTCAAAATACAGTAGGCCTCTGCCTACACCCTCCTATTTCCTGGGCTTCAACACAGCCAGTTGTAGTTCGGAAGTGCCGTCCACACGGAAAGAGACACTTGCTCCCGTGTCTCAGTGGGGTTCAGTAACGTCAGCTGATCCCCTGCTTTGTGGATGGCAGTCTCTCCTGCTGTCACCTCTTTCAAAATACAGTAGGCCTCTGCCTACACCCTCCTATTTCCTGGGCTTCAACACAGCCAGTTGTAGTTCGGAAGTGCCGTCCACACGGAAAGAGACACTTGCTCCCGTGTCTCAGTGGGGTTCAGTAACGTCAGCTGATCCCCTGCTGTGTGGATGGCAGTCTCTCCTGCTGTCACCTCATTCAAAATACAGTAGGCCTCTGCCTACACCATCCTATTTCCTGGGCTTCAACACAGCCAGTTGTAGTTCGGAAGTGCCGTCCACACGGAAAGAGACACTTGCTCCCGTGTCTCAGTGGGGTTCAGTAACGTCAGCTGATCCCCTGCTGTGTGGATGGCAGTCTTTCCTGCTGTCACCTCTTTCAAAATACAGTAGGCCTCTGCCTACACCCTCCTATTTCCTGGGCTTCAACACAGCCAGTTGTAGTTCGGAAGTGCCGTCCACACGGAAAGAGACACTTGCTCCCGTGTCTCAGTGGGGTTCAGTAACGTCAGCTGATCCCCTGCTGTGTGGATGGCAGTCTCTCCTGCTGTCACCTCTTTCAAAATACAGTAGGCCTCTGCCTACACCCTCCTATTTCCTGGGCTTCAACACAGCCAGTTGTAGTTCGGAAGTGCCGTCCACACGGAAAGAGACACTTGCTCCCGTGTCTCAGTGGGGTTCAGTAACGTCAGCTGATCCCCTGCTGTGTGGATGGCAGTCTCTCCTGCTGTCACCTCATTCAAAATACAGTAGGCCTCTGCCTACACCATCCTATTTCCTGGGCTTCAACACAGCCAGTTGTAGTTCGGAAGTGCCGTCCACACGGAAAGAGACACTTGCTCCCGTGTCTCAGTGGGGTTCAGTAACGTCAGCTGATCCCCTGCTTTGTGGATGGCAGTCTCTCCTGCTGTCACCTCATTCAAAATACAGTAGGCCTCTGCCTACACCCTCCTATTTCCTGGGCTTCAACACAGCCAGTTGTAGTTCGGAAGTGCCGTCCACACGGAAAGAGACACTTGCTCCCGTGTCTCAGTGGGGTTCAGTAACGTCAGCTGATCCCCTGCTGTGTGGATGGCAGTCTCTCCTGCTGTCACCTTATTCAAAATACAGTAGGCCTCTGCCTACACCCTCCTATTTCCTGGGCTTCAACACAGCCAGTTGTAGTTCGGAAGTGCCGTCCACACGGAAAGAGACACTTGCTCCCGTGTCTCAGTGGGGTTCAGTAACGTCAGCTGATCCCCTGCTGTGTGGATGGCAGTCTCTCCTGCTGTCACCTCTTTCAAAATACAGTAGGCCTCTGCCTACACCCTCCTATTTCCTGGGCTTCAACACAGCCAGTTGTAGTTCGGAAGTGCCGTCCACACGGAAAGAGACACTTGCTCCCGTGTCTCAGTGGGGTTCAGTAACGTCAGCTGATCCCCTGCTTTGTGGATGGCAGTCTCTCCTGCTGTCACCTCTTTCAAAATACAGTAGGCCTCTGCCTACACCCTCCTATTTCCTGGGCTTCAACACAGCCAGTTGTAGTTCGGAAGTGCCGTCCACACGGAAAGAGACACTTGCTCCCGTGTCTCAGTGGGGTTCAGTAACGTCAGCTGATCCCCTGCTGTGTGGATGGCAGTCTCTCCTGCTGTCACCTCATTCAAAATACAGTAGGCCTCTGCCTACACCATCCTATTTCCTGGGCTTCAACACAGCCAGTTGTAGTTCGGAAGTGCCGTCCACACGGAAAGAGACACTTGCTCCCGTGTCTCAGTGGGGTTCAGTAACGTCAGCTGATCCCCTGCTGTGTGGATGGCAGTCTCTCCTGCTGTCACCTCTTTCAAAATACAGTAGGCCTCTGCCTACACCCTCCTATTTCCTGGGCTTCAACACAGCCAGTTGTAGTTCGGAAGTGCCGTCCACACGGAAAGAGACACTTGCTCCCGTGTCTCAGTGGGGTTCAGTAACGTCAGCTGATCCCCTGCTGTGTGGATGGCAGTCTCTCCTGCTGTCACCTCTTTCAAAATACAGTAGGCCTCTGCCTACACCCTCCTATTTCCTGGGCTTCAACACAGCCAGTTGTAGTTCGGAAGTGCCGTCCACACGGAAAGAGACACTTGCTCCCGTGTCTCAGTGAGGTTCAGTAACGTCAGCTGATCCCCTGCTGTGTGGATGGCAGTCTCTCCTGCTGTCACCTCATTCAAAATACAGTAGGCCTCTGCCTACACCATCCTATTTCCTGGGCTTCAACACAGCCAGTTGTAGTTCGGAAGTGCCGTCCACACGGAAAGAGACACTTGCTCCCGTGTCTCAGTGGGGTTCAGTAACGTCAGCTGATCCCCTGCTTTGTGGATGGCAGTCTCTCCTGCTGTCACCTCTTTCAAAATACAGTAGGCCTCTGCCTACACCCTCCTATTTCCTGGGCTTCAACACAGCCAGTTGTAGTTCGGAAGTGCCGTCCACACGGAAAGAGACACTTGCTCCCGTGTCTCAGTGGGGTTCAGTAACGTCAGCTGATCCCCTGCTGTGTGGATGGCAGTCTCTCCTGCTGTCACCTCATTCAAAATACAGTAGGCCTCTGCCTACACCATCCTATTTCCTGGGCTTCAACACAGCCAGTTGTAGTTCGGAAGTGCCGTCCACACGGAAAGAGACACTTGCTCCCGTGTCTCAGTGGGGTTCAGTAACGTCAGCTGATCCCCTGCTTTGTGGATGGCAGTCTCTCCTGCTGTCACCTCATTCAAAATACAGTAGGCCTCTGCCTACACCCTCCTATTTCCTGGGCTTCAACACAGCCAGTTGTAGTTCGGAAGTGCCGTCCACACGGAAAGAGACACTTGCTCCCGTGTCTCAGTGGGGTTCAGTAACGTCAGCTGATCCCCTGCTGTGTAGATGGCAAAGTCTCCTGCTGCCTACACAGTCATACCACTACTGATTTTTAACCGTGCTCCAATTAGGCCTGTGGCTCCACTGTCTCTCGTATTTCCCCTGTCCTCCAACCCCGCCAGTTACAGCTCCGAAGTGGCGTCTGCACAATCCACACTTGTTCCTGTGTTACAGGTGTTCATTCCGGTCAGTTAATCCCCTGATGTGTGTCCGGCAATGTCGCCTGCTCTGTCCACATTCCCATTATGGGAATGTGGACAGAGCAGGCGACATTGCCGGACACACATCAGGGGATTAACTGACCGGACTGAACACCTGTAACACAGGAACAAGTGTGGATTGTGCAGACGCCACTTCGGAGCTGTAACTGGCGGGGTTGGAGGACAGGGGAAATACGAAAATCAGTGAAGCCACAGGCCTAAGTGGAGCTTGGTTCAAATTAGTAGTCTACAACCGATCTTAAAATTTCTTCAATGCAGCCTCAGCCTGCTCCGTGCTTGTCCCTGGGCTTCAACACAGCCAGTTGTTGCTCGGAAGTGCCGTCTTCACAGAGTAAAACACTAGCTCCTGTGTTTGTGGGGTTCAGTAACGTCAGCTGTTCCCCTGCTGTTTTGATGGCAATCTGTCCTGCTGCCTCCCAATTGACAGCACATCAGGCCTCAGCCTGCTAAGTGCTTGTCCTGGGCTCCAACATCGCCAGTTGCTGCTCATAACTGACTTTGGCACGGGTACTCCCTCCTGCCCAGCTTGGTTCCAGCCCTGCCTGCTGTTTCCGGGAAGTGTCAATGTCAGTTTGCCACCCCAAGTTGCCATGTCGTGTTGCGGTTGGGTTAGCCGAGGCTAGGGTGCCAGCAGTTTAGGTGCTTCCTATGTGGACTGCGGGTTCTGGTAAGAAAGGCTTGTTCCATAGTGCCAGTAGGACAAGCACCCCCTGTAGGACTGTGTGATTCGGTAACTGCGGCCAGCTTGCGGCATGCCAACTTTGCTTTTCAGGGGTAACTTCTGATACCCCTCCGTGTTCCAGCACCGTCAGCTGGTTCTCGTCAGAGCCTTTGGCCTAGGTGCCTCCATCTCGGTATCCGAGTTCCGGCAACGTCTGCTGGTCCTTGGTAGTGCTTTGTAGCACAGGTACCTCCTGCTTAGTAACCGTGTTCCAGCACCGTCAGCTGGTCCTCGGTTGTGCCATTGGCTCTTATTCCTTCTGCTGCCCCTCCGGGTGCCAGCACTGTCAGCTGGTCCTCGCTATTTCCATTTGCTCTTGCAGCTTATGCTACCCCTCCGGGTTCCTGCACCGTCAGCTGGTTCTCGGCAGAGCCTTTGGCCTAGGTGCCTCCATCTCGGTATCCGAGTTCCGGCAACGTCTGCTGGTCCTTGGTAGTGCTTTGTAGCACAGGTACCTCCTGCTTAGTAACCGGGTTCCAGCACCGTCAGCTGGTCCTTGGTTGTGCCATTGGCTCTTATTCCTTCTGCTGCCCCTCCGGGTGCCAGCACTGTCAGCTGGTCCTCGCTATTTCCATTTGCTCTTGCAGCTTATGCTACCCCTCCGGGTTCCAGCACCGTCAGCTGGTTCTCGTCAGAGCCTTTGGCCTAGGTGCCTCCATCTCGGTATCCGAGTTCCGGCAACGTCTGCTGGTCCTTGGTAGTGCTTTGTAGCACAGGTACCTCCTGCTTAGTAACCGGGTTCCAGCACCGTCAGCTGGTCCTCGGTAGTGCCATTGGCTCTTGTTCCTTCTGCTGCCCCTCCCGGTGCCAGTACCGTCAGCTGGTTCAAGAGGACAAAGAACAGGAAGACAACCACCAAGATGCAGAACAACAAGAGAGAGAAGACCAAGAAGCATAAAAAAAACAAAGCAGAAGAACATTAAGCATAAGACTAATACTCTGAGCAAATGATATTATCTTATTTATAAGCAGAAGAAGACTAAGCAGTGTATGGGGGTGAGTCCGTTCCTCCTCGTGGTGCCCCTGGAAAAGGCCTGCTGCTGCAGGCCAAACTGAACGCGGACAAATCCTGTTGTAAATCTTTTGTGACAGGCAGAACGGAAGGTGTAAACTTCTAACTTTTCCAGATAACAACTACAGGAATGCCTGACACAAACAAGAATATGATGAAGAAGAATAGGAAGAAGATGAAGAAGTTGAATATGTAGAATAATAATTGTTGAATAAGAAGAATATGAAGAATGTAAGAAAAGGAAGAAGAAGAAGAAGAATGTAAAAAAAGGAAGTAGAAGAATTTAAAAAAGGAAGAAGAAGAAGAATGTAAAAAAAGGAATAAGAAGAAGAATGTAAAAAAAGGAAGAAGAAGAATGTAAAAAAAGGAAGTAGAAGAATGTAAAAAAAGGAGGAAGAAGAAGAAGAAGAATGTAAAAAAAGGAATAAGAAGAAGAAGAAGGTAAAAAAAAGGAAGAAGAATAAGAAAGAAGAAGAAAGAAGAAGAAGAAGACATACATGTCTGGCAAAATATAAATGAGGCTAACATAGTCAATATCTTTGTAACTCCTAACATCTTTAAAAAAAAAGTTTAATTCCTGCTATTCCATTTGATTGGGCTAAACCTCTATGGCTTTAATGTCTCCTCCACCTCCCACAATACATTCTACATTATTCTTAGTTGTTTTTCTTCATGTAGAATTAACCTACAAGGAAAGAAAGGTTTTTTTTTAATTCCGATATTTTGGCCCCATTGACTTGCATTGGTTCCCGGTATCGGAATCGGCGATACCGATACTTTTCTTTAAGATCGGCCGATCCATTCCGATCCGATATTTTCAAGTATCGGCTGGTATCGCTCAACTCTAGTCATAACTCTGGAACGCTTCTATGGATCCCGGTGATTCTGACATTGTTTTCTCGTGACATATTGTACTTCATGTTAGTGGTAAAATTGCATTCAAATAACTTGCGTTTATTTGTGAAAAAAACGGAAATTTGGCGAAAATTTTGAAAATTTCGCAATTTTCCAACTTTGAATTTTTATACCCTTAAATCACAGCGATACGGCACACAAAAAACTTAATACATAACATTTCCCACATGTTTACTTTACATCAGCACAGTTTTGGAACCAAAATTTTTTTTTGTTAGGAAGTTATAAGGGTTAAAAATTGACCAGCGATTTCTCATTTTTGCAACACCATTTTATTTTTAGGGACCACTTCACATTTGAAGCCACTTTGAGGGGTCTATATGATAGAAAATACCCAAAAGTGACACCATTCTAAAAACTGCACCCCTTAAGGTGCTTAAAACCACATTCAAGAAGTTAATTAACCCTTTAGGTGCGTCACAGGAATTTTTTGAATATTAAAAAAAAAAATGAACATTTAACTTTTTTTCACAAAAAAAATACTTCAGGTTCAATTTTCTTTATTTTACCAAGGGTAACAGGAGAAATTGGACTGCAAGACTTATTGTGCAATTTGTCCTGAGTACGCTGATACCTGATATGTGGGGGGGAACCACTGTTTCGGCGCATGGCAGAGCTCAGAATGGAAGGAGCGCCGTTTGACTTTTTCAATGCAAAATTGGCTGGAATTCAGATCGGACGCCATGTCACGTTTGGCGAGCCCCTGATGTACCTAAACAGTGGAAACCCCCCAAGTGACCCCATTTTGGAAACTAGACCCCCCAAGGAACTTATCTAGATATGTGGTGAGAACTTTGAACCCACAAGGGCTTCACAGAAGTTTATAACGTACAGCGGTACAATTAAAAAATCATATTTTTTCCACAAAAATGATCTTTTCACCCCCAATTTTTATTTTTCCAAGGGTAACAGGACCCTAAAAGTTATTGTGCAATTTGTCCTGAGTACGCTGATACCCCATATGTGGGTGTAAATGACTATTTGGGCGCATAGCAGAGCTCGGAAGGGAAGCAGCGCCATTTGACGTTTTTGGCTAGAATTGAGATCGGACACCATGTCGCGATTGGAAAACCCCTGATGTACCAAAACAGTGGAAACCCCCCACAAATGACACCATTTTGGAATCTAGACCCCCCAAGGAACTTATCTAGATGTGTGGTGAGAACTTTGAACCCCCAAGGGCTTCACAGAAGTTTATAACGTACAGCAGTACAATTAAAAAATCATATTTTTTCCACAAAAATGATCTTTTCACCCTCAATTCTTATTTTTCCAAAAGTAACAGGACCCTAAAAGATATTGTGCAATTTATCCTGAGTACGCTGATACCCCACATGTGGGGGTAAACCACTATTTGGGCGTATGGCAGAGCTCGGAAGAGAAGCAGCGCCATTTGACGTTTTTGGCTGGAATTGAGATCGGACACCATGTCGCGTTAGGAAAGCCCCTGATGTACCAAAACAGTAGAAACCCCCCACATATGACACCATTTTGGAAACTAGACCCCCCAAGGAACTTATCTAGATGTGTGGTGAGCACTTTGAACCCCCCAGTGCTTCACTGAAGTTTATAACGTCCGGGCGTGAAAATAAAAAAATCGTATTTTTTCCACAAACATGATCTTTTAGTCCCCATTTTTTTATTTTCCCAAGGGTAACAGGAGAAATTGGACCCCAAAAGTTGTTGTCCAATTTGTCCTGAGTACGCTGTTACCTCATATGTGGGAGAAAACTACTGTATGGGCACACGTCGGGGCTCGGAAGGGAAGTAGTGACGTTTTGGAATGCAGACTTTGATGGAATGGTCTGCGGGTGTCATGTTGCGTTTGGAGAGCCCCTGATGTACCTAAATAGTGGAAACCCCCCACAAGTGACCCCATTTTGGAAACTAGACCCCCTAATGAACTTATCTAGATGTGTGGTGAGCACTTTGAACCCCCCAGTGCTTCACAGAAGTTTATAACGACCGGGCGTGAAAATAAAAATATCGTATTTTTTCAACAAACATCATCTTTTAGTCCCCATTTTTTTTATTTTCCCAAGGGTAACAGGAGAAATTGGACCCCAAAAGTAGTTGTCCAATTTGTCCTGAGTACGCTGATACCTCATATGTGGGAGAAAACTACTGTATGGGCACACGTCGGGGCTCGGAAGGGAAGTAGTGACGTTTTGGAATGCAGACTTTGATGGATTGGTATGCGGGTGTCATATGCGTTTGGAGAGCCCGTAATGTACCTAAACTATTGAAACTCCCCACAAGTGACCCCATTTTGGAAACTAGACCCCCCACCGAGCTTATCTAGATGTGTGGAGAGCACTTTGAACCCCCAAGTGCTTCACAGAAGTTTATAACGCCTGGGCGTGAAAATAAAAAAAACATTTTTTTCCGCAAAATTATATTTTTGCCCCCAATTTTTTATTTTCCTAAGGGTAACAGGAGAAATTGGACCCCAAAAGTTGTTTTGTAATTTGTCCTGAGTAGGCTGATACCCTACATGTGGGGGTAAAACACTGTTTGGGCACATGGCAGAGCTTGGAAGGGAAGGAGCACCATTTGACTTTTTCAACGCAGAATTGGCTGGAATTGAGATCAGACGCCATGTTGCCTTTGGAGAGCACCTGATGTGCCCAAACAGTGGAAACCCCCAATTATAACTCCAACCCGAACCTCAGCACACCCCTAACCCTAATCTGAGCCCTAGCCCTAACCCTAGCCCTAACCCAAGCCCTAACCCTAACCCTAACCCTAGCCCTAACCCTAGCCCTAACTCTAGCCCTAACCCTAACCCTAGCCCTAACCCTACCCTAACCCTAACCCTAGCGGGAAAATGGAAATAAATACATTTTCTTTTAGTTTTATTATTTTTCCCTAACTAAGGGGGTGATAACGGGGGGTTTGATTTACGATTTATGGCGGTTTTTATGTTTGGCGGCTGTCGCACGCTAAAAGACGCTTTTTATTGTAAAAATAGTTTTTGCATCACCACATATTGTGAGCTATAATTTTTCCGTATTTTGACCCACCGAGTCATGTGAGGTCTTATTTTTTGCGGGACGAGTTGACGTTTTTATTGGTACCATTTTCGGGCACGTGACATTTTTTGATCGCTTTTTATTCCGATTATTGGGACGCAGAATGAACAAAAACCAGCGTTTCATGAATTTCTTTTGGGGGGGTGCGTTTACACCGTTCCGCGTGCGGTAAAATTGATAAAGCAGTTTTATTCTTCGGGTCAGTACGATTACAGCGATGCCTCATTTATGTCGTTTTTTTATGTTTTGTCGGTTTTTTGCAATGAAAACTATTTTATATAAAAAATAATTATTTTTGTATCGCTTTATTCTGCGAGCTATAACTTTTTTATTTTTTTGCGGATGATGCTGTATGGTGGATCATTTTTTGCGGGACAAGATGACGTTTTCAGCGGTACCATGCATATTTATATGCGTCTTTTTGATCGCACGTTATTGCACTTTTTGTTCGGTGGTATGATAATAAATCATTATTTTTTGCTTCGTTTTTTATTTTTATTTTTTAAGGGGTTTGCTAAAGGGGTTAACTAATGGGACAGTTTTATAGGGCAGGTCATTACGGACGCGGCGATACCAAATATGTGTACTTTTATTGTTTTTGTTTTTTTTATTTTGAAAAAATGGATTTATTGGGGAATATTTTTTTTTTTTTTACTGATTTATTTAGCGATTTTTTTAAAATTATTTTTAACACTTTTTTTTTTTTTTTTTTTACTTTATTACCTTGTCCCAGGTGGGACATCGCTGTCCTGTGACAGATCGCTGATCTGTCACATCACAGATCACTGTGACAGATCAGCGATCTGTCACAGGCACTGCTGCAGACTTCCTCATGCCTGCGCTTTGCAGGCACTGAGGAAGCCAGCTTCCTCAGGCCCCCGAAGGCCCCCGTCGCCATCTTGGATCCGGGGGCCTGTAGGGAAAGAGCCCCCCGCAGCAGCGCTGCACATTGCGCTGCCGTGGGGGGCTCAGGGAAGCACGGAGGGAGCCCCCTCCCTGCCGATGCTTCCCTTTAACCCCCGGTACACCGCGATCGCGTTTGATCGCGGTGTGCAAGGGGTTAACGTGTCGGGGGCGGTCCGTGACCGCCCCTGACACATTGTGCCGGGTGTCAGCTATGATAATTAGCTGACACTCGGCCGCGATCAGCGGCGCTCACCACGTGGGCGCCGCTGATCGCGATGACGTAATATTCCGTCCATGGTAATTAGGTCCATGGTCACATGGACGGAATATAACGTCAATTGTAGGTAAGGGGTTAAATCCTTCACAGGGACGGCAACTAGAAATTTGGTGTATTGATCAATGATGGTTGAGATGTAGCTATGGCCTGTCCTGCTGGCCTCTACCTTCAGATGATCAATGGCTACCATTTGAAATGGACGTCAACTTACAAGCGTACAAGCGGATGCAGTGGTGGTTTATGATCACCTTTCACAGTTGTGATAGTCACAGACGTGTGACATTACTGCTACCATTTTTCAATGTCTCCTCTCATGCCAATCCAATAGAATCGCATACGGCCTGTGGCTTCTGTCTTTTGCACTCCAAAATGACCAGACACATCATGATAGGCAGTGAGGACCATGGGTACATCTCTCCCTGTGATCACAATTTGATGGAGACGAGTAACGGTGATGTGATCCATGCTACTGCCTTAAAGCAATCCTTTCTTCACAAAGAACCTTTTTCGCTTTCTCCACAGACACAGTAATTGAGGGTCTGCATCACCTCTGCAACATCTACTGGGAGGTTTTCCCGCTATGAGTAATTCCAAAATTTCTGCTAACAATCGACTTTGCATCTATACTTGTATCCATGTAGTTTCCAGTAGTGGAGATTCTTGACTGGCTTACTGAAATTGAAATATATATGAAGATTTAAAAGTACCTTCTGTCGACAACAGCAATTCACCACAGCCGTTTCACATTTCTCTGTACACAGGCCCCAGTACCTTCACTTCCTTTGTAACTATAATCATGGCATCCTCTGTGGCTCTTCCACTGTGGCTGGCCTAGGCCCAACCACCACAGCGCTGCACCAGTCTGAGCACACCATCCGTATGATAGCCTCAGGCCGTCTTCGTCTGCGGCTACCGTCCTCTGGGTCACCCCCCGTGACCGCCTCAACTGTCAGTCCTTTCCACTGTCTCTATTTCCTCAGCAGAACTTCCTCTTTACTGTGCTCCATTCGCTGCCTGACTCTTCCAGAACCTTCCCTCAGCCATTTATACTTCCAGTTCTGGTAACTCCACCCACCATCACCTAACAGTTTCTCTGACCAATGGAAGTTATTCAGTCCCACTCCTACACTCTCCACTGCCCTCCAATGGGCAAGCTAAAACACTGCACCCTTTCTCTTTATCTTACCTACACTGCGCTACACCTCTGCTTCTCTCTACAGGCTGGTTTGTCTGTCAGTCCACCGTCCCTACATCATCCATAGTGAGTGAGCATGTGTGGGTTATGCCTTCTATATATACGGTGAATTGGAGAAACAAATTTTTACACTATACTCAGTACAGCTTGTAGCTTGTTATGCAGTACCTTTGTTCGACATTTAGTATTATGGTCAAAACCATACTGTGTAAGCGTCTGAGAGTGACTACGGGACTATTTATACGGAGATTTCAATTGTACCCTAAAAATTATATACTTGTTATCTTGTTATCCAGGACTTTTTTTTACAACATTTTTTACTATGGTCAAAACCAAACTGAGTGAGTGTCTGAGGGTGACTACGGAAATATATACCGATATTTTCAATTTGGCCAACACTGTATATAGCAGAACACTTCTGATACAGTAACCTTTTTAGCTATTTAGATTCTGGTGTAATCCATAATGAGCCTGTAAACGTCTGTCTGTTACTCCGGCAATATATTTGGAACTTTAAGATTACCCCAACACTGTATACAGCTGTACGCTTGTGTTACATAACCCATTTACAGCTTTTCATATTCTTGTGTAATCCATACTGGGCCTGAGAGCGTTTGTGTCTGCCTCCTGAAATGTATACGGAGAATCAGAATGTTTACACTATACTATATATACCTTGTATCTGGTGATACTGTACCCTTTTTCAACTTGTTATTTTATTGGGTAATCCATACTGAGCCTGTGAGCATCTGTGTATGCCTCATGAAATATATACGGAGATTTACTGTTATCCATAGACTGTATGGAGCTGTACGCTCCTGATACAGTACCATATATCTGCTGGTATTTTGGGACCATTTTCAAAAACATGAGGAAGTATGGTGGAAGAGAACGTGGATGTGGGCATGGAGGGCCATCTGGTACTGATGGTGGTGGTGGTGCATTTGCTGGTAGTGCCAAAAACACAATAGCAGCTAAGGCAGGAGGTGTTGAGCCAGCGTCATGGTGTAGCTCTGGAAGGCCTGGAAGGCTCCCTTTTCTGGGAGTAGGTAGACTGCTTTTAAAGCCGGAGTATCAGGAACTGTTTGTGATTTACAATGCTGAAACAGCCTCCAGCTCTATCGCCTCCTCTTCTGAAGTTGTAAAAAATGCAAGCACTGAGTCGTAACTGCAGACTTCTGGTCAGGAGCAACCCCTTTCCTTGTGAACTTCACCCACACCAAAAGTGAAGGATGTGGAAGCACACACCTCAGATTACTCCATGGAGCTCTTTTCACTTACCATGCCTGGGTTAATTAAAAATAGGCCCATCATGTACTGGAGCATTGTAAATGGGGCAGATCAGACACTGGAGCAGCATCTAAGGGGCCCATTATACACTGGAGCATTACAAATGGGGCCCATTATATATGGAGCATTATTAGGGCCCATGAAACATTGGAGCATCATCCATGAGGCCCATCATGTACTGGAGCATTGTAAATGGGGCAGATGAGACACTGGAGCAGCATCTAAGGGGCACATTATACACTGGAGCATTACAAATGGGGCCCATTATATATGGAGCATTATTGGAGCCCATCATACACTGGAGCATCATCCATGAGGCCCATAATTTACTGGAGCATTGTAAATGGGGCAGGTCAGACACTGGAGCAGCATCTAAGGGGCACATTATACACTGGAGCATTACAAATGGGGCCCATTATATATGGAGCATTATTGGAGCCCATCATACACTGGAGCATCATCCATGAGGCCCATCATGTGCTGGAGCAATGTAAATGGGGCAGATCAGACACTGGAGCAGCATCTAAGGGGTCCATTATACACTGGAGCATTACAAATGGGGCCCATTATATATGGAGCATTATTAGGGCTCATGATAAACTGGAGCATCATCCTTGAGGCCCATCATGTACTGGAGCATTGTAAATGGGGCAGATGAGACACTGGATCAGCATCTAAAGAGCCCATTATACACTGGAGCATTACAAATGGGACCCATTATATATGGAGCATTATTGGAGCCCATCATACACTGGATAGAGTTGAGCGACTTTTGCTTTTTTAGGGTCGCGTTTCGTTTCGTGAAACCCGACTTTTCCAAAAGTCGGGTCGAGCAAGATCGTCCGATTATAGGGAAAAGTCGGGGTCGTCACGAAACACGAAACCCAATGTAAGTCAATGGGGAATAAAAGTCGGCAGTGAGAGGAGGACAGGAAACACACCTACAGTGCCCATTTGAATGCCAAAAGCATCAATTCTTCTTACTTAAGCTTGTCAACCTTAATTAACTTCATAATACAAGTTACGCACTGAAAAATGGGGGTTATTTGGCTAAATTTGTGGGGGGGGAGGGCTGGCTGCAGGTTTTCATGTGCCCTGGGCGAAAGAGCGCCCCTTTAACACATACCACAACTCATCATGCTCCGATACGGCAGAGAAATAGCGGTATAGTACAATGAAAAATACCTCACTTTTTACATCTCATGACGAGGCCCATCTATTTCTCCATACAAAATCATTGGTCCCATATAATGTTTGAAACAGTATATGATGAGCTCCACATAATGCTACAGTATATGTTGGTCCCCATGGATGAAGCTCCACTGTCTTATGGGCCCAAATAATGCTCCAAACATAATGGGCCCCATTTCTACTGCTCTAGTGTATAATGGGCCCTGTAAATGCTGCTCCAGTGTCTGATGTCCACCTTTGGAATGTTCCAGTGTATGGTGGGCCCCATCTATCATTCTCCAGAGTATAGTGCTCCCCAAAAATTGCTGTCCCAACATAGAAAACAATCAAATAAGTCTCCTCGCTAGGGAATCCCTGTACTTGTCTGGACAGGTGCTGTAGCTTGCTTAACAGCTCGCCAGCCGTTCTCATGCCCAGTATGGATTGCACGTGATTGCACAAAGGTTAGAAAGGGTACCGTATCCCTGGATAACATGTATGGATAGCGTACACATTCAAAATATATGTCTATACAGCATGAGGCAGGCTCAGACGGTGTTAGGCCCAGTATGGATTGCACGTCATTGCACAAAGGTTAGAAGGGGTACCGTATCCCCGGATAACATGTATGGATAGCGTACACATTCAAAATATATGTCTATACAGCATGAGGCAGGCTCAGACGGTGTTAGGCCCAGTATGGATTGCACGTCATTGCACAAAGGTTAGAAGGGGTACCGTATCCCCGGATAACATGTATGGATAGCGTACACATTCAAAATATATGTCTATACAGCATGAGGCAGGCTCAGACGGTGTTAGGCCCAGTATGGATTGCACGTCATTGCACAAAGGTTAGAAGGGGTACCGTATCCCCGGATAACATGTATGGATAGCGTACACATTCAAAATATATGTCTATACAGCATGAGGCAGGCTCAGACGGTGTTAGGCCCAGTATGGATTGCACGTCATTGCACAAAGGTTAGAAGGGGTACCGTATCCCCGGATAACATGTATGGATAGCGTACACATTCAAAATATATGTCTATACAGCATGAGGCAGGCTCAGACGGTGTTAGGCCCAGTATGGATTGCACGTCATTGCACAAAGGTTAGAAGGGGTACCGTATCCCCGGATAACATGTATGGATAGCGTACACATTCAAAATATATGTCTATACAGCATGAGGCAGGCTCAGACGGTGTTAGGCCCAGTATGGATTGCACGTCATTGCACAAAGGTTAGAAGGGGTACCGTATCCCCGGATAACATGTATGGATAGCGTACACATTCAAAATATATGTCTATACAGCATGAGGCAGGCTCAGACGGTGTTAGGCCCAGTATGGATTGCACGTCATTGCACAAAGGTTAGAAGGGGTACCGTATCCCCGGATAACATGTATGGATAGCGTACACATTCAAAATATATGTCTATACAGCATGAGGCAGGCTCAGACGGTGTTAGGCCCAGTATGGATTGCACGTCATTGCACAAAGGTTAGAAGGGGTACCGTATCCCCGGATAACATGTATGGATAGCGTACACATTCAAAATATATGTCTATACAGCATGAGGCAGGCTCAGACGGTGTTAGGCCCAGTATGGATTGCACGTCATTGCACAAAGGTTAGAAGGGGTACCGTATCCCCGGATAACATGTATGGATAGCGTACACATTCAAAATATATGTCTATACAGCATGAGGCAGGCTCAGACGGTGTTAGGCCCAGTATGGATTGCACGTCATTGCACAAAGGTTAGAAGGGGTACCGCATCCCCGGATAACATGTATGGATAGCATACACATTCAAAATATATGTCTATACAGCATGAGGCAGGCTCAGACGGTGTTAGGCCCAGTATGGATTGCACGTCATTGCACAAAGGTTAGAAGGGGTACCGTATCCCCGGATAACATGTATGGATAGCGTACACATTCAAAATATATGTCTATACAGCATGAGGCAGGCTCAGACGGTGTTAGGCCCAGTATGGATTGCACGTCATTGCACAAAGGTTAGAAGGGGTACCGTATCCCCGGATAACATGTATGGATAGCGTACACATTCAAAATATATGTCTATACAGCATGAGGCAGGCTCAGATGGTGTTAGGCCCAGTATGGATTGCACATCATTGCACAAAGGTTAGAAAGGGTACCGTATCCCCGGATAACATGTATGGATAGCGTACACATTCAAAATATATGTCTCAGGAGGCAGGCTCAGACGGTGTCAGGCACAGTATGGATTTGACGGCCCAGATTACACAGCGGAGGAGCAGGGAGAGGTAAAGATTGCAAATGCTGGGGCCCTGGCCAAGCAAGGGGGGCCCACTCGTGGGCGTCGGTACTGGCACTGGGCCCCTCATAGTACAGCGGTGTGTCTGACGGCGGGTGTGCACCACCACCGTCAGAGACACTTGATTGCACTATGAGGGACCCTGTGCCAGTGTCCGCGCCCAAGAGTCGGCCTACCCACCTGTCCAGGGCAACGGCACTCGCACGGTGTCGTGCGCTAGGTGGTGACCCCGGCCATGGGGGGGGGAGGCAGCACAGTTAGGGAGTTTTAGAAAGTGGCATATGTTGATGTTGGACATTCAACTGATGCAAAAGGCGAAATAGGTGAAGTACCAGGAAGAGGTGGACCAAAGCAAGCCATTTTTCTGTCACCCTATGTGTCATCAGGGGAAGGTGGGACAAAATCCTTGGAAACCCATGCGTGGTTCATTTTAATGAAGGTTAGATCATCCACATTTTGGGTTGACAGACGGGTCCTTTTTTCTGTCAGGATTGATCCAGCTGCACTGAAGACTCTTTCCGATAGCACACTTGCAGCTGGGCAAGCGAGCTCCTGTAAGGCATATTGGGCCAATTCAGGCCAGGTGTCCAGTTTAGCGGCCCAATAGTCAAAGGGGAATGACCTGTGTGGGAGAACATCGATATGGGAGGAAAAGTAGTTTGTAACCATAGTTGACAACTGCTGTCTCCTGTCACTTTCCATCGATGCAGTATTACCAGTTGTGTGAGCGGTATTTGAAAAATCAGTCCACAACATTGTCATGAAACCCCTGTCTCCAACGCCACTTCTGCTGTGTGCACCACGAACACCTCTGCCAAGCTGCCCCCGGCCCGTACGGCTCGTGTGAGAACCATCACCGCTGCTGTGTGCTGGGAATGCCTCAAGCAACCGATTTACCAGAGTTGCTTGTTTATTAGCCAATATTAGGTCAAGGTTCTCCTGTGGCATGATGTTTTGTAATTTGCCTTTATAGCGTGGATCCAGGATGCTGGCCAACCAGTAGTCGTCATCGTTCATCATTTTGGCAATGCGGGGGTCCCTTTTTAGGATCCGCAAGGCATAATCTGACATGTGGGCCAATGTTCCCGGTGTCAATGATGCACTGCGAGTGCTGGGTGGAGGAGCACTTTCTGGCAAATCCACATCCCTCCAGTCACGCACAAACCCTGTACCAGACCTTGCCACGCCAACATTTTCACTTGCCCCACGAGATGCATCCTCCTCCCCTAAGTAATCATCCCCATCATCCTCCTCCTCCTCCTCTTCTTCTTCCTCCACCTCGTCCAGGAGAGGTCCCTGAGCAGACAATGGCTGAATGTCATCAAGGATTCCCTCCTCCTCTTCCTCCTCATCAACATTGGCTGCAGACGCCTGCTCCTTAAGGTGCGTCAAAGTTTGCATGAGCAGACGCATAAGTGGGATGCTCATGCTTAGGATGGCGCAGTCTGCGCTTACCAGCCGTGTGCATTCCTCAAAACACTGAAGGACTTTACAAAGGTCTTTCAGCTTCGACCACTGCACGCCTGTCAACTCCATGTCTGCTCTCAAAGTGCCTGGCCGTGTATCCTCCCACAAATGCATTATGGCCTGCCTCTGCTCGCACAGCCGCTCCACCATGTGCAGGGTGGAGTTCCACCTTGTTGCAATGTCGATAATGAGGCGGTGGTTGGGAAGGTGGAGCAATCGCTGCAGCTTCTGCATACGAACGGAGTGTACAGGCGACCGGCGGATGTGCGCGCACAGTCTTCGCACCTTCTGGAGCAGGGCTGTTAACTCCGTATAATTTTTGAGGAAGCACTGCACCACCAGGTTCAAGGTGTGAGCCAAGCAAGGTATGTGGCTGAGTTTTGAAAGGGCTATGGCTGCCACAAAATTACGGCCGTTATCACTAACTACCTTGCCTGCCTCAAGATGTACACTGCCCAGCCATGACTCAGTTTGTCGCTTCAAGTACTCGGCCAGCACCTCGGCGGTGTGTCTGTCGCCCAAACACATCATCTGCAACACAGCCTGCTGATGCTTTCCACTAGCTGCTCGATAGGGGGACACATCGTGTGCAACAGTGGCAGCTGCAGATGGAGTGCTCGTACGACTGCGCTCTGTGGACGAGCTTTCGCATCTGGAGGAGGAGGAGGAGGAGGGTCGAACGCCTACAGCCAACTGTTTCCTACACCATGGGCTAGGCAGCACTGTCCCACCACCGCTGTCCCCTGTGGACCCTGCATCCACCACATTAACCCAGTGCGCAGTGATGGACACGTAACGGCCCTGGCCATGCCGACTGGACCATGCATCAGTTGTGAGGTGCACCTTTCCGCTCACTGACTGCTTGAGTGCATGGACAATGCGGTCTTTCACATGATGGTGGAGGGCTGGGATGGCTTTGCGAGAGAAGAAGTGGCGACTGGGTAGGTCATAGCGTGGTACTGCATAGGCCATGAGTTCGCGGAAAGCTGTGCTTTCCACCAACCGAAAGGGCATCATCTCAAACGAGATTAGTTTGGCAATGTGGGCGTTCAAACCCAGTGTACGCGGATGAGAGACTGAGTACTTTCTTGACCTACTCATAGTGTCTGGGAGGGTGAGCTGGACTTGAGAGCTGCATATGGTGGAAGTAGCGGTGGACAGGGCGGACTGAGAGAGGGTTGATGATGGTGATGGAGTTGGTGTTCTTTCTGATAGCCTAGAATCAGTCTTTCGTTGATATAACAGTGGGATTCCCTGACTGCTGTGGTCTTGCAACGACACCTCAACATTTGCTGCTGTGCTAACCGGTGGGCTTACAGTGGGGGAAACAATGTAGCGTTGCTGACTACCTTCGTTGTGATCAGTTGCACATGTGGCACTTGAGGTTTGGTGTTGTGTCCACGCTTGCAAGTGCATGCTGGTTAAATGTCTAAGCATGCAACTGGTATTCAAATTTTTCAGATTTTTCCCTCGGCTAAAGGTCTTTGCGCACTTCTTACAGATAACCTTGGCCTGATCATGAGGATTTTGTTCAAAAAAGTGCCACACTGCACTCTTCCTACTTTGGCAGACATTTTGCGGCCTAGCACGCTGTGATCTTTTGACCCTCTGGACAAGCTGTCCAGCAACTCTTTTGATGTTTGGAACCTGTCTTTGGAGTGCTCCGGGCCTGCCAGATAACAGCTATTGCGATGTCGATGTCTGCTGTGGATGCTCCTCATCTGAGCTATTGGAAGCAGCACCCTCTTCCCCCAATGGATGCCAATCTGGGTCAACAACTGGGTCATCCATCACCTCCTCTTCTATGTCATGTGCATCTTTCTCTGTGTCACCGTGTATGGTGGTATAGTGTGCGGGAAGGGGCACCTGAGTCTCATCAGGGTCAAAATCTGGCTCTGTACACTGCGAGGACAATGTAGTGCTCTGAGTGAATGTACCAGCAGAATCATCCATCAGCGGCTGTGCATCAGTGCACTCCATGTCAGATTCATCTTGGCCTGGGCAATTCACCATTTGACTTGATAATCCAGGCATGGTATGTGAAAACAGCTCCATGGAGTAATCAGTAGTATGGCCTGCATCATCCTTCAATCTTGGTTGGGGTGAAGGACACAAGGAAAGGTGTGGTTCATGAACATGAGCCTCCAATGACGACTCAGTGCTTTTACTTTTTACAACTGAAGAAGAGGAGGCGATAGAGCTGGAGGCTGAGTCAGCAATGTAAGACAAAACTTTTTCCTGATGCTCTGCCTTTAAAAGCGGTTTGCCAACTCCTAGAAAACTAAGCGTTCGAGTCCTTATGTAGCCAGACGATGACGCAGGGTCAGCACCTCCTGCATTCGGTCCTATTTTGCTCTTGCCACTACCATCAGATCCACCACCAACACCATCATTACCAGCTGCCAACCCCCGCCCAATTCCACGGCCTCTTCCACCAGCCTTCCTCATTTTTGGTAGAAATGTAGACAAAATCCAACAAACTATATAGTAATGTAAAACAAGGTACAAGGTGTATATAGGACAGGGGAGTTTTAGAATTTCTGCACACACTTGTGGACAGTGGACACTTGTGGATTGTGTGCGGCCCACTGATATCTGAGCGCTATGTGACACGCTCGATGGCACAGCTGCCTGTGACCAAAGTGACGAGAGGATAATGGAGATTTTGAATCTCTGCGTACACTTGTGGACAGTGGACACTTGTGGATTGTGTGCGGCCCACTGATATCTGAGCGCTATGTGACACGCTCGATGGCACAGCTGCCTGTGACCAAAGTGACGAGAGGATAATGGAGATTTTGAATCTCTGCGTACACTTTTGGACACTGGACACTTGTGGATTGTGTGCGGCCCACTGATATCTGAGCGCTATGTGACACGCTCGATGGCACAGCTGCCTGTGACCAAAGTGAGGAGAGGATAATGGAGATTTTGAATCTCTGCGTACACTTGTGGACAGTGGACACTTGTGGATTGTGTGCGGCCCACTGATATCTGAGCGCTACGTGACACGCTCGATGGCACAGCTGCCTGTGACCAAAGTGAGGAGAGGATAATGGAGATTTTGAATCTCTGCGTACACTTGTGGACAGTGGACACTTGTGGATTGTGTGCGGCCCACTGATATCTGAGCGCTATGTGACACGCTCGATGGCACAGCTTCCTGTGACCAAAGTGACGAGAGGATAATGGAGATTTTGAATCTCTGCGTACACTTGTGGACAGTGGACACTTGTGGATTGTGTGCGGCCCACTGATATCTGAGCGCTATGTGACACGCTCGATGGCACAGCTGCCTGTGACCAAAGTGACGAGAGGATAATGGAGATTTTGAATCTCTGCGTACACTTTTGGACACTGGACACTTGTGGATTGTGTGCGGCCCACTGATATCTGAGCGCTCTGTGACACGCTCGATGGCACAGCTGCCTGTGACCAAAGTGACGAGAGGATAATGGAGATTTTGAATCTCTGCGTACACTTTTGGACACTGGACACTTGTGGATTGTGTGCGGCCCACTGATATCTGAGCGTTATGTGACACGCTCGATGGCACAGCTGCCTGTGACCAAAGTGACGAGAGGATAATGGAGATTTTGAATCTCTGCATACACTTTTGGACACTGGACACTTGTGGATTGTGTGCGGCCCACTGATATCTGAGCGCTATGTGACACGCTCGATGGCACAGCTGCCTGTGACCAAAGTGACGAGAGGATAATGGAGATTTTGAATCTCTGCGTACACTTGTGGACAGTGGATACTTGTGGATTGTGTGCGGCCCACTGATATCTGAGCGCTATGTGACACGCTCGATGGCACAGCTGCCTGTGACCAAAGTGACGAGAGGATAATGGAGATTTTGAATCTCTGCGTACACTTTTGGACACTGGACACTTGTGGATTGTGTGCGGCCCACTGATATCTGAGCGCTATGTGACACGCTCGATGGCACAGCTGCCTGTGACCAAAGTGACGAGAGGATAATGGAGATTTTGAATCTCTGCGTACACTTTTGGACACTGGACACTTGTGGATTGTGTGCGGCCCACTGATATCTGAGCGTTATGTGACACGCTCGATGGCACAGCTGCCTGTGACCAAAGTGACGAGAGGATAATGGAGATTTTGAATCTCTGCATACACTTTTGGACACTGGACACTTGTGGATTGTGTGCGGCCCACTGATATCTGAGCGCTATGTGACACGCTCGATGGCACAGCTGCCTGTGACCAAAGTGACGAGAGGATAATGGAGATTTTGAATCTCTGCGTACACTTGTGGACAGTGGACACTTGTGGATTGTGTGCGGCCCACAGATATCTGAGCGCTATGTGACACGCTCGATGGCACAGCTGCCTGTGACCAAAGTGACGAGAGGATAATGGAGATTTTGAATCTCTGCGTACACTTTTGGACACTGGACACTTGTGGATTGTGTGCGGCCCACTGATATCTGAGCGCTATGTGACACGCTCGATGGCACAGCTGCCTGTGACCAAAGTGACGAGAGGATAATGGAGATTTTGAATCTCTGCGTACACTTGTGGACAGTGGACACTTGTGGATTGTGTGCGGCCCACTGATATCTGAGCGCTATGTGACACGCTCGATGGCACAGCTGCCTGTGACCAAAGTGACGAGAGGATAATGGAGATTTTGAATCTCTGCGTACACTTTTGGACACTGGACACTTGTGGATTGTGTGCGGCCCACTGATATCTGAGCGCTATGTGACACGCTCGATGGCACAGCTTCCTGTGACCAAAGTGACGAGAGGATAATGGAGATTTTGAATCTCTGCGTACACTTGTGGACACTGGACACTTGTGGATTGTGTGTGGCCCACTGATATCTGAGCGCTATGTGACACGCTCGATGGCACAGCTGCCTGTGACCAAAGTGACGAGAGGATAATGGAGATTTTGAATCTCTGCGTACACTTTTGGACACTGGACACTTGTGGATTGTGTGCGGCCCACTGATATCTGAGCGCTATGTGACATGCTCGATGGCACAGCTGCCTGTGACCAAAGTGACGAGAGGATAATGGAGATTTTGAATCTCTGCGTACACTTGTGGACAGTGGACACTTGTGGATTGTGTGCGGCCCACTGATATCTGAGCGCTATGTGACACGCTCGATGGCACAGCTGCCTGTGACCAAAGTGACGAGAGGATAATGGAGATTTTGAATCTCTGCGTACACTTTTGGACACTGGACACTTGTGGATTGTGTGCGGCCCACTGATATCTGAGCGCTATGTGACACGCTCGATGGCACAGCTGCCTGTGACCAAAGTGACGAGAGGATAATGGAGATTTTGAATCTCTGCGTACACTTGTGGACAGTGGACACTTGTGGATTGTGTGCGGCCCACTGATATCTGAGCGCTATGTGACACGCTCGATGGCACAGCTGCCTGTGACCAAAGTGACGAGAGGATAATGGAGATTTTGAATCTCTGCGTACACTTTTGGACACTGGACACTTGTGGATTGTGTGCGGCCCACTGATATCTGAGCGCTATGTGACACGCTCGATGGCATAGCTGCCTGTGACCAAAGTGACGAGAGGATAAGGGAGATTGGATTGCTTTTAAAAAAGCAGTTTGCGGAGCAGTGGGTAAACAGCAATGCCAGCGTGTCAGGAAGCCTTAAAAGGCAACCCAACAACCAACACCACTGATACACCACAATATAGCCTCCCCTTGCACTGCACACACAGTGACTTGTGTGTTGTGCAGGCCAAATCGCTAGCAGCAGAAGCAGTTTTTTTGTCTTCTTCCCTGCCTAACGCAGCAATCAGCAGCAACCTCTCCCTATACTAAGATCGGCAGAAGTAAGATGGCGGTCGGCGTGCACGCCCTTTTATACCCCCTGTGATGCCCACCAAAGCAAGCCAATCACTTGCATGCCCTTCTGAAAGATGGTGGTGACCCGTGCCTATGTCATCACGTTGCCCACAGTGTCCGTGGATCCTGATTGGCTGAAAAAGAGCGCAAAACAAACTTTTGAAACGCGACTTTGGCGCGTAAGTCGCCAACCTCGTGGCCGACCTCATCCTAGGGTCGGGTTTCGTTTCATGAAACCCGACTTTGCCAAAAGTCGGCGACTTTTGAATTTTTTCGACCCGTTTCGCTCAACTCTAACACTGGAGCATCATCCATGAATCCATGAGGCCCATCATGTACTTGAGCAATGTAAATGGGGCAGATAAGACACTGGAGCAGCATCTAAGGGGCACATTATACACTGGAGCATTACAAATAGGGCCCATTATATATGGGGCAGTATCATCAGATACTGTATGGAACTTATATGTGACTAATTATTTGGTATGGAGAAATATATGGGGCTCATTATTCTGTATGGCGCACAATGTGGTGGCCATATCACTGTATGGAGTAATACACTGTCCTGTTTTTGAGCTATTGTACAATTTAAAATAGATCAGTCATGTCATGTAAGCAGTGAAGTATGTGTTATTGTACTATACCTATATTTCTGTGGTGTATCGGAGCATCATGAGTTGTGGTATGTGTTAAAGGGGCGCACTGACACTCTTTGGCCCAGGGCACACGAAAACCTGGAGCCAGCCCAACCCCCCACACAACTTTAGCCAAATAACCCCCAGTTTTCAATGCGTAACTATTATTAGGAAGTAAATTAAGGTTGACAAGCTTCAGTTATAAGAATTGATGTTTTTGTCATTGAAATGGGCACTGTATGTGTGTTTACTGTCTTCCACTCCCTGCCGACTTTGCTTCCCCATTGACTTGCATTGGGTTTCGTGTTTCAGTCGGCCTCCGACTTTTCCCTGTAGTCGACCGATTTCGTTCGACCCGACTTTTGCGAAAGTCGGGTTTCATGAAACCCGTCTCGACCCGAAAAAAGGCAAAGTCGCTCATCTCTACTAAAAACCAATGCTGGTATTGCGATTTAGTGCCCAATTTCATGATATAGGGTAAATTGTGCACAAATATTATCCAATGCTGTACAATGATTTAGTTTTTGAGTCATTGCTTACTAAGAGAGCGAATATAGTGGCAAGGAAAGCTCCCACTTTATGAAATAGCCTGTCACCTATTATGTATTATTCCCATAAATCAATCAGTACCCCATAGTTCACCACAAAACATGGGTGCCATCCTTGTAAGGCCTGTTTGTATGAAGAGAACACAAACACTCTTAGGGATTTGGCAAATTCAACTGAATATCAAATCAAATGGTTTGTGTTATCTACATAATAGAAATGTATTGTATGTGACCTAAAATATGTAGGAGTATCATACACATTTCAGAGAATATCTCAATATTAGCAATATGGATGAGCGATCGTACCTGGTGATAGTCCGTTATCACTCGAGTATCACAGTGCTCATTACTCGGTGAGTAATGGGCGGTGCTTGATGCAAAACTCGAATCCCCGTCCCGCATCTTTGGCACCTGTTATGCATCCAATAAGAATGCAGCGATTGCCTGTTATCCACTGAAATGTCATAGCCTTCTTGGTTTTGGCTTTACTATGATTGGTTGGCTATCTGACATCCACAGTAATTATAAAAGGACAGGTGCTGCCCGGCTTGGCACACTGACGCCATTGCACAGCTCTTTGACAGTTCATGTTGGAGGGAGACAGTGCTTGTCTAGGCGTGTGTGTCCACAGTATAAGGAATCAGAGTCCTGTAGTGTTGATACTGGTGCTGAAGCTGAGCCGTCATACTAACAGCCCTTCTAAGGGCTAATCATTTGCATAACATACAATCTTTGTTTAGACTAGGGAGGGAGAGAGAGCTGCAGGAGCAAATGGAGTGACAGAACCCAGTCTATAGACAGGGATTAAGCTTGTGCAGTCCATTGGCAAATATATAGCTGCAATTTTTTTTGTAGGGGCTGTAAATATTTAATATATTTTGATCCAGCAATACATGCTTTGAGGTCCTTTTTTATGTAATATAACACACACAAAACTCATTGAAATATTTTTCTAGGCTACATTTCTCAGCCATACACTATTCCATAGTGTGGAGTAAATTTCTGCGATCTCTAAAACTGCTAAAAAGCTTTTAAAAATTTTATAGGCTTCCATATCTCAGACATACAGTGTTACACGGCCTCTGAACACTTCTGTGATCTCTAAAAGTGAACAAAAGCATTTAAAAGGTTTATATACTTTCATTTCTCAGATATACAGTGCTACGTGGTCTGTGAACATTTCTGTGATCTCTAAAACTGCTAAAAAGCTTTTTAAAAATGTTGTAGGGCTTCCATTTCTCAGACATACAGTGTCACCAGGTCAGTTAAGTTTTCTGTGATCTCTAAAAATGGACAAAAGCGGTACTCTTTCAAAAATATTTGTAAAGGTGGACAGCATGGCTAAGGACTAGATTTTATACAATCTGTGGAAATGTGGCTAAGGTAAAAACTCAGAAGGATTGATTAGGAGGTTTGCCCAAACTTTTGTCTGTATACAGTATTTTTCGCTTTAGACGATGCCCTTTTTTCAGTTCCAAATGAGGGGGAAAAGTCAGTGTGTCTTTTAAAGGAAGCAAACAAATTTACATGAAAACACATGTTTTGGGTTGTCATTATAAGTTATAAAGAGAAAACACAGTAGTTTGACAATAATTGGCTTCACCCAACCACTAACCAGAGTGGAGAAAAAGTTTTGGTGTTATTCATATTCTCTGAAAAAGTCCAAGAAAGCAAAAATTCTGCCGGGGTATGTAAACTTTTGAGCACAACTGTATATTATGTGCTTTATAGACTTTATGGTGTTTGTTTACTTTGCTGTAAACTTGACAAATCAAGCTTTATAATTGGTCATAATGAAGATTATAAATTGCTATATATTTTATAGAATATACAGAGCACCCCTACATACATCAGTGCTGTAGACGGATCACCCTGCTTTAGAAACAGTAAACAGCATTTGCTTATAATGGAACTCCATGTATAATAATATGAACTTTAGAGCTTAGGTTAGGACAACTATTTCCTGTGGCCTGTATACTGCTGTGCTCTCTATGCACAGTTTGTGGCTATTTATACAGATGATCACAGAGAGAAATGACTATGTGAAAAAACATATACCATATACAACAAGTCACGGATAAAAGACAGAACATCTGTCATATCTAAAGGTTTTGCAAGTGAAAATTAGAAAGTGAAGCTGAAGCAACAGGACGAAAAAGTGTGCAGCTATTCAGATCATGACCTAGTGGTCTAATGGTAAGGCCAAAACATTCACTGATTTCACAGTCAACATACAATATTTACCGTGATTGAAAAAACAAGTTTTCCTGCAGCTTAGCGAATGTTAAGCACTTGGCAGCGTTCTATGACATTTCTGGAAAGAGTTGGGGGTTGATCATAACAAAAACGTCATATAAGCAACAATAATTGTACATTAGAATACATAGAGACACATATAAAGTTATTAACACATTTTATGGCCTATGTAAATAACTTACTCTGCGAAAAGTTCACATTTTATTTTATGGATGATATTCCCTCATACAAAAATATCTAGTTGGTGTTGTCAAGTAAATGCAGTTCTATAAACAAGTTAAGAAAGAACTAGACATACTGTATATAACTAAAAGAAATAAAAATACGCTATGGCATTGTAAAATGGCGCAGGGCAGTAACCGTGAGAGAGGTACTCGTCTTTCACTGGCCATCACGCTACATGAAGATGTTTTTACTGACTGAGTGTGGGCTTTGTCTAGGGGGGTGCTGCACCTGTACAGGCTGCATGATGCTGGTGACTTCGGCTGGTCAGGACCTGGTGTTGAGGGGTTGAATGAAGGAGACCACCACTCAAAAATAAAGTCTTTTTCTTAACACTAACTTGGAGGGAACTATGTACAATAAATAGTGGGTGCATAATTTCACAAACGATTGCTTTAAAATATGGAGCATTTTCATACATGATCTCTCTCTACCTCTTCAAAGTCCTTCAGTAGCAATGACTCACTGGCACCTGCGCAGAAGTACAACAATGCCAATGCCCATAGGATTGCAGAATAGGTAAGTATAATTGTGCAATTGCAGGGCGATTCTGGGGCCAGCAAACATGTCACAGGACACTGTGACACTGGTGGGAGGGGGGTGGTATTCAAATGAAGATTGGACACCGTGTCTTCTCCAAGGAATCGCATGCCCCTGAGCTTGGAAGAACTAATCACCATAAAAGAATAAAAGGCAATTTCTGCACATCAAGACCGCAGATATGGGCATACAGGTATGACTAGTTTTACCATTGTGTCACCTATATGCCCATATTATTAGTAAAAAAAAGTCCCAGGGGTGACAGATTCCCTTTAAATAAAAACTAACAGGTCTGTGAGGGCCAGAATCTTTACGGATTGATAAGTGATCAAATACTTATTTCATGCAATAAAATGCCACTTCATTATGTAAAAATCATACAATGTGATTTTCTGATTTTTATTTTTAGATTCTGTCTCTCACAGTTGAAGTGTACCTACAATAAAAATAACAGACCTCTCCATTCTTAGTAGGTGGTGTGGTAGAGCGGCTCACTCGGCTGGACACAGAGGTAGAAACGGAACACTGTCTCTTTAAGAACATGCTTGGTTTCATAAATACAGCATAAACCAAGCTGGGAAAATAATCACGGCCCTCTGGGCAAAATAGCAAAACAGCAAAGAAAACAAATATGCTGTACACAGACTGTACGTCTGCGGGGAGCTTCACGCTCTGCAGCATCACAGGTTAAGTCTTTCCTCCTCAGGACACAAACCACTGGAGAATCCTTCCTCAAGCACTGCTGAACAAAGACTGCCTCTGGAGCCCAGCTATTTAAGCCCTAGACCATGTGACTAATCACATGACTGTGATATTACACAGTATATGAACATAAGGATGAGTGACCTCATGGAGATCAACATCCAACACTGCGGAGACACCATCACATGTTTCTCAACGCAGTGATCTAGAGCAATGCCCCCATCCCTTATGGGAAATATGCAAAAGCATGTAAATCAACAGCCGCGGAGACACCATCACATGTTTCTCAACGCAAGCAATGACTAGCCAGGTCTTTCCCCGGGAAGGAACAACCACGGGAAGGGCAGTCTCCAATGAAGGAAACCACCTATGCCAAAACATGGTATCCATCCACAGACAGCTGTTTCGGGGTATTGCTCCTCATCATTTGCATATTTCCCATAAGGGATGGGGGCATTGCTCTAGATCACTGCGTTGAGAAACATGTGATGGTGTCTCCGCAGTGTTGGATGTTGATCTCCATGAGGTCACTCATCCTTATGTTCATAGCCTTTCACTAGGCATTGCTCCTACTAGCCAGTTTCCTACTCCACACTGATGAGGGGCAATACCCCGAAACAGCTGTCTGTGGATGGATACCATGTTTTGGCATAGGTGGTTTCCTTCATTGGAGACTGCCCTTCCCGTGGTTGTTCCTTCCCGGGGAAAGACCTGGCTAGTCATTGCTTGCGTTGAGAAACATGTGATGGTGTCTCCGCGGCTGTTGATTTACATGTGATATTACACAGGTCATGTCAGCACATGGCATTGTCCCCTCTGCAGGTGGAGATAAGGTGGACATCCTCCCACCCACTCTATGGATGTCCAGATAAAAGCCTGCCCAGTTAGGCAACTTAGCTTAATCCTTACAACACATAGTGTGCTGGAGGGAAATACTCTGGGCTTCACCTCACTGATGCCATTAAGCGTAGTGAGACACATATCTCCCCTCAAGTACTTTACCAGTGACTTTATCCCAGCGGGAAAACTTGCAAAATTTGGCAGTGTATCAAATCCTTATTTTCCCCTCTGTATAATGTTTTTTTGTAAATGATTAATTGTGAGGGTAATGAGATCAAAAGAATATTTGTTGAGAATTTGTTTGAAGATGGTACAGTATTCAGGGTTCTCACGGAAAATGGTGGGAGTAATAGGGACACGTAAGCCTCAAGGGATTCGTGGTGCTTTCAAGAATTCTGTGAGCTTTGCAGAATGTAATTCAACATTGACCAAACAACGTGAAGCCGGTTTATATTCCCTGCTGTGCGTTTCCTTCAGAGGGATATGAAGGAAATCATTGGAAAAATTAGATTGGGCTAATTTGTTGCTGGTTTCCTTGGCATTGCAGGAGAATGTAGCCATAGGAGTTGTATAAATAAGGTGCTCAGAGGAAAAAAACGTTAATGATTATATTGCACGGCACTCCTATATATGGTGCATAACTATGCTCCTATCCTTTTAAAATGTAATGAAGACAACTTGGCATTCAAGGAGTTAATCAAAATAAATAATTTTTATATTTAAATTATTTATTTTTTGTGCTGGCAATCTCAGAATAAACGTTTATGCTTCCAGATGCTTGGCCCTTCTATGGGCCACAAACCAAGCCAGGATAAGGGGTGCGGCCTCTGGACCTAACTCTGTCTCTGGTCTTCTGGTAAAGGGTCCAGTGTCCTTCTCAGCCAAGCCACCTGGCATTACGTCTTTCTCTACTAGCCACCGCATAGATATAAATCTATCAATCTATCTGTCTTCAGATAGATAGCTAGATCGATCAGGGGCAGATACTGACAGCTTGGGGCCCCTGTGTAAGAAATGTATCTGGGCCCCCTCCTTTTATGGCAACAAAGCTACAGATATATACTGTATATATAGATAGATAGATCTTACACGGTCTCTTTTATCATGTATATTTCCATCCCTTATTATACAGTGCCCTCTCTTGTTATGTACAGCATGATCCCTTACATATTGGATTATATAGAGCCCTGTTCTTTATTAGTACACAGCTAAAATAACAAAGGAGTGGCTTCAGAACAACTCTGTGACCATTCTTGACTGGCCCAGCCAGAGCCCTGACCTAAACCCAATTGAGCATCTCTGGAGAGACCTTAAAATGGCTGTGCACCAAAGTTCACCATCCAACCTGATGGAACCGGAGAGGATCTGCAAGGAAGTATGGCAGAGGATCCCCAACTCTAGGTGTGAAAAACTTGTTGCATCATTCCCAAGAAGGCTCATGGCTGTACTAGCTCAAAAGGGTGTTTCTACTCAATACTGAGCAAAGGGTCTGAATACATATGACCATATGATATTTCAGTTTGTTTTTTTTGTTTTTTTAATAAACTTGCAAAAATTACAGCTCTTGTTCAATTTTAGAAAAGTAAACCTGTCTGCATTTTCCGTTGACAGTTGTGTGCACCTATCCGTTATGATTCCACCAGCCGAACTAAAAACCCACTCAGACAACACACTTGCAGCAGGGCATGGCAGCACCTTCAAGTTGTAGAAGGAGAGGTGGGGCCAAATGTGGAGCTTGGACAACTAATAGTTAAAGGACACTGAAGAAAGGGGGTGAAGAAAGATGCAGAGCCAGTATTTCATGTTGGACAAAATGTTTTTCATGCATGGGTCTTGGGAAAGGCATCTGGCCATGAACTCTGCCATGTGTGGCAGACTGCAAATAGTCAAACATTCAGTGTCCTCATCAGGAAGAACACTAACCATCCTCTCCTCCTCATGACGTATAGCCTCCTCCTCCTTCTCCTCTTCAAGTCATCCATGCTGGACAGGCAAGAAGCTGGGATTTGGATTCCCCTCTGTAGCGTAGACCAAAAACTAGGGGGTCCTCCTCATCCTCCTCCTCCTGTTCCTTGTTATCACCCATCACCCAATGTGGTTTGAGAATATTGTGTGAGGCTGGGCTGTGTGGTGTCAATTGCGTCATCAGCACTCACATCTTGGTGCAGTACTCAAAGTTTTGAAGAACTTCAGAAATGTTATCGATCCACACCCACCAGGCAGTTGCTATGTGTGGGGGCTGAATGTTACTCTGACGGGCATTGAGAAGCTGGAAAACAGACATTGCTCTATGCTGCTCAATAAGCCTTGCAACATATGAACTAACTACTGCCTCAACACATTTATCTAACAATCCTTGTGTTGCCCATTCAAAATTTTCTTCATAACTAGGATCCATGTATCTTCTTCTCACACGCTTTATGCATTTATTAGCCCTCTGTGTCTGTACTTTTACACATACTGGTTGGTAACCGGTTCATGCAGCATTAGGGTACTGTTACACCTAGCGATGCACCAGCGATCCCGACCAGCGATATGACGCGGTCAGGATCGCTGGTGCATCGCTAGGTGGTCGCTAGTGAGCTGCCACACAGGCAGATCTCACCAGCGACATCGCTGGGGACGGGGATCGCTACTTACCTGTCAGACGTGGCGATCCTGACGTCCTCCCGCCCGGCTCCACGCGTCGCTCGTCGGCGCCACAGGAAGCCCAGCAGGAAGTGGCCGATGAGGAATGGTCCAGGAGCTTCTCGCGCGATCAGCGATAACCAGCAGGGGAGCCGGTCGGAGGTAAGTATCACATGCAGCGATATCGCTAGCAATATCGCTGCAACGTCACAAAATCGGTGACTTTACAGCGATATTGCTAGCGATATCGCTGTGTGTAACGGGGGCCTTACATGAACACCCTATTCATTACATTATGGCTGGTCAGATCAATGAAAGCAATTGTTACCATCCCCCTTTTGCGTCTCCCCTATTTCCTCATAGATTATAAACTTGTGGAAAGGGCACGCATTCTTCTTAGAAGCTGTTGTTTATGTGATTATTGCTATTCTGTAATGTCTTTTATTGTCTGTACATGTCCCCTCTAAATTGTGAAGTGCTGCGGAATATGTTGGAGCCATAGAAATAAAATTATTACGATTTTTTTAATAATTGTTAT
Source organism: Dendrobates tinctorius (assembly GCF_039654945.1). Taxonomy (NCBI): domain Eukaryota; kingdom Metazoa; phylum Chordata; class Amphibia; order Anura; family Dendrobatidae; genus Dendrobates; species Dendrobates tinctorius. Next base: position 1,661,611 of record NW_027361876.1, read on the forward strand.
TATTAATATTATTATTATTATTATTATTATTATTATTATAGGTCAAATTATAGCAAGTGGGCAGGTCACAAATTAGTCAGTGACTAGGCAAAACCCCTTCGTGACTGGGCCAATTTTTTTAATTCTGACCAATGTCACTTTATGTGGTCATAACTCTGTAATGCTTCAACAAAACCCAGTGATTTTGAGACTTTTTTTTCGTGGCACATTATAATTTATGATAGTGGTAAATTTAGATTGACATATTTTGTGTTCATTTATAAAAATGTCAGAAACTTGACAAAAATGTAAAAAAAATTGCAATTTTTAAATTTTTGAATGATTATCCCTTTAATCCAGATAGTCATACCACAGAAAAACATTAATAAATAACATTTCCCACATGTCTGCTTTACATCAGCACCATTTTTAAAACACTAATTTATTTTGTTAGCCTTTTAGGAGGTTTAAAAATGTAGCAATAATTTTTCATTTTTTCAAGGAAATTTACAAAATTTATTTTTTGAGGGACCTATCCAAGTTTGAAGTGACTTTAGGGGTGCTATATATTGGAAAACTCCAAACATGATACAATTTTAAAAACTGCACCCCCTGACATATTGAAAACTGCTGTCAGGTAGTTTATTAACCCTTCAGGTGATTTTCAGGAATTAATGCAAAGTGGTATAGCCGGAATGAAAAAGTGTTTGTTTACCACTTAAATGTCACTAACTTCTGAACTGACCGCTATAGCCAGGAGACTCTAAGGCCGCTATTTGGCCATGAACTGCTATGGCAAACATCAGGACCACACAATCATAATCTCGGTGTGTCAATTTGATTAAAGTGCAAGCCCCCAAAATCTATTAACCATTTATTTGATTTAGTCACTTTTGACAGCAGCAACTAAGGGGTTAAACAGATATGGATGGTGCTCACACCGATCATTTGTGATACAGCAAGTTGTCAGATATAGTGGACAGCTGACAGCTGCTGGATTGTCACCTGTATGGGGATGATATTCCCTTATATCTCAGGTAAGTAAAAATACGTATTGGCTGTCATGAAGGTGTGGTGATTGCAGGTACGCAGGACCACTTCTGCCTTTAAGTCAGGGGTAAGCGGATGCATCCTGAATAACCCACGCATTCGCTCCGTCCCATTCCACAGCATAGTATTGCTGCCGGAGAACCTGGGTAGATTGCTTAGCATAGCCCCCACAGAAATGCTGGGCGGGGGCCCCCATTGTCCGCGCTCGGAGACTGCATCCTGCCGACTACGCCAAATGTGGTGATTGCAGGTACCCAGGATGCAGTGACAAGTCGCGAGACAGTTAGATGCTTTCTATATTAACGTTTATAAGATCAGAGGGAACTTTCCTCAGTCCCGGCCTGATCACCAAAAGGGGTAACACGGGTTGCCCTCGCAGGGAGTTCTATACAAGCACACACAAACGGGTAGAACATGACTACTTCCGGCAACAGCCGGTCACTATAGGGCCGCGGTATGGCCGACTACGGGTCCTTAATTATAAAGTCAACTTAGCCATCCAGACGTCCCTAGACGGTCTCCTAGACACCGCTCCATCAACCGCTGAAAAGTTCCTGGGGCGTTGGCCAGCCCAAATGGCATCCAATTGATCTCGAACAGTCCCATGGGAAGGATGAATGCCGTCTTGGTCCTGTCTTCCTCCGACATCGGCACTTGCCAGTACCCATTGGCCAGGTCAAGGGTTGAAAAGTACGTCGCATTCCCCAGGGCGGACAGAGACTCTTCTACGCGGGGCAGTGGATACGAATCCTTGATAGTGCAGGCGTTCAACTTCCGATAATCCACGCAAAAACTCAAAGTGCCATCTTTTTTCCAAACCAGGACAATAGGGGCCGCCCAAGGGCTTTGGCTTTCTCGTATGACCCCCTTCCGGAGCATTTGGGCAAACAGAGTTTTCACTTCCTGGTATAGCTGTGGTGGTATTTGCCGATATCGCTCCCGGATGGGGGCCGCTCCTGCCGTGGGGATCCCATGCGTGATGGCCGTGGTACATCCAAAGTCGTCCTCGTGGCTGGCGAAGACACTGTAAAATTGTCCAAGAAGTGTCTCTACTTGGAGAAGCTGGGCTGGCGTTAGGCCGGAAAGTTCAGCCCGCATTCTCTCCAGGATGACTCGACCTTTCTCCTGGGTCGAGGATACGGCAGTCTGTTGGGTTCGTACCGTTACTGCCCAAGGATCTTCGGGCTGCACCTTCAACTGGACTGCGCGGTCCGGCAGCATCTCCTCCAAAGGCCTCACTAGTTTGGCCATTTCGGCCCGGGGCTTCAGGGTGATATCTTGGTCTTCCAGGTTGACACAACGCACCAGGACGGTCCCCTCCCGCACCGTGGCCAGGGAGTGGGCTACCAGTATGCCAGGGTGCAGGCACTCCGAGTAACATGGTTCCACCTGCACCTCCATGCCCTCCAGTGGCATCGGGGCGCGGATTGGCAGAGCTACCACCGTCTGCCCTGGAGGAAGCATGAGTTGGGGGGCCGCTGGCACGATGACCTTGCCCAGAGCCTCACCCTCCTGGCACTCCTGGAGCACTCGCGCCTCCCGCATCAACTGCTGGAAGACCTGCCCTTGGGCCGTGCGAGAACCCCAGTGGCTCAGAGTCTCTTGTGTGGGTTCATTAAGGAGGAGGTTGCCGAACTCTCGTAGTATGCTCATACCCAGAATAACCGGATGTTTGCTGTTTGTGTCTCCCTGGGTCAGGGCCACTCCCCGGCGGCCGAGTGATTTGCCGCTTATCGAAATCTGCATCCAGGCTACTCCGACGACAGGAACTGGTAGCTGGTTGGCGGCTACCAACTTTATCACTGTCCCCACTGAGGTCTCACTGCTTCGGGAAAATGCTGCCAAAAATAAGTCGTAACCTGCGATCCCGTATCCACTAGGCATCACACGGCACGGCCCTCGATCTCTGCCCATACAACTGGGCACCACGCGACCAGGTCTTCGTGACTTCCTCCACCCCGTGTGATGGGCTCCAGCTCTGGGCGGCATCTCCACGGCTCAGGGTCCTCTGCTCTTCTTAGTTTCCCCTGGAACGTGGGCACTGTCGGGCGGAGCGTCCCAATTCTCCACAATCGTAACAGGCGAATGGTCATGGGGACCAACTTGGGTGGGGGCCGCGATGGTTCATGCCCCCTTTACCCGGACCTGGCTGACTCCTTGTGGCCCCTTTCTTGGCTTCGGCCAGTTCATCTTTAATACTCTGTATCTCTCGCTTCACCTCTTGTACCCAGTGGGGTTCGCTCAGGGCACTTGCAGATGCTTCGATACTCCGACCATCCCCACGGGGACCGTCACCGCTTGCTCCTGTTCCCGAACCCGTGCCTCCTTCCCTATCTCTGAAAAGGTCAGATGTGGGTCCACTCGCACCCGTTCTCGCAAAGCCTGTCTTGTCAGGGTGTCTCATAACCCGGTCACTAACAGGTCACGTAATGTTACGTCCACGGTCCCCACGCCGACTCCATCCTTCCTTTCAATGGCTAAAAACAGTTCCTGCAAAACATGCATATACTGGGTCACTGTTTCCCCCTCTTTCTGCATGCGTCCAAACATCTGGGTTCTCAGTTCCCCCACATCGGTCGGGTCCCCATAGGTCTCTTCTAAGATCTGTAACACCCTGACGAAGGTGTTTCGCTGCCTCCGGGGCCTCAACATTGCGGTATCCCAGGCTTCCCCGTCCAACGCCATCAGGGCCACTTCTGCCTTTAAGTCAGGGGTAAGCGGATGCATCCTGAATAACCCACGCATTCGCTCCGTCCAATTCCACAGCATAGTATTGCTGCCGGAGAACCTGGGTAGATTGCTTAGCATAGCCCCCACAGAAATGCTGGGCCGGGGGCCCCCATTGTCCGCGCTCAGAGACTGCATCCTGCCGACTACGCCAAATGTGGTGATTGCAGGTACCCAGGATGCAGTGATGAGTCGCGAGACAATTAGGTGCTTTCTATATTAGTGTTTATAAGACCAGAGGGAACTTTCCTCAGTCCCGGCCTGATCACCAAAAGGGGTAACACGGGTTGCCCTTGCAGGGGGTTCTATACAAGCACACACAAACGGGTAGAACACGACTACTTCCGGCAACAGTCGGTCACTATAGGGCCGCGGTATGGCCGACTACAGGTTCTTAATTATAAAGTCAACTTAGCCGTCCAGACGTCCCTCCCCGTCCGGGTTGGTGGTCTTTCGGCGTAGTAGTTGTTGGGCCCAGTTGCTGAGGCGATGACGAAGACTGCGCACTCCAGCGCGCTGATGACACTGGAGCCCCACAGGCTCCGGCGTAGTCCTTGGATGGTTGGGCTGCAGCCCCTGGCCTGTGGCAAGCGGCAGCGATGTATGGTGGCGAATGACAGGCCACCTGCGCAGCTAATGGCTGCGGCGGGAAGTCCGCGGTCAGCAGAGGCCCAGCCCCTGCGGTACTGGCCCCGGCCACTGGTGAGAACAGGGTGGCTACAGGTGGTGGGGAACAGGCCACAGCCGCGAGCTGGAGCGAGACCGCAGTGGCCGCGGGTGACCGCAGGTAGGCTGCAGCCACGGGCTGAGGGGAGGCGGCAGCGGCCACGGGTTGAACTCGGGCAGCGGGATGGAGCAGGGCGGCAACGGCCGTGAATGACCGCGGGCAGGTCGCAGCCACGGGCTGGAAGAAGGCGGCGGAGGCCGCTGGTCAACGCAGGGCCGCGGTTCTCGGACGGTCGTCTCGGCGCCATCCCACTGATGTCCAGGGGAAGTATCCCTCCTGTCTCTAGCCTCCTTTCTGGCTCTGGTGAGTCGCTCTGGCTCTCAGTCGCTCCCACGATCTCCTGCTCCTTCTGTGTCGTTCTGCTGACTCATCGTCCCGGGAATTCCCCTCCTCCTTTATACTGGTCCCTCCCCCAGCCCATCTGTCTTTCACAACGGTCCGTCCCCGAACTCTGTCCCCCAGAAACAGTTTCCCCCGGAACCCAGGTGACGGGCCCCTTGGTTCCGACCCGGACACTCGACAGGGACCTTCTCTCCCACAAAGGGGTTAAAGTGCTGCTGCAGCAAAGCTAGTCCGGTGAAAGCCTGAGCTGACTTTCACAATGCCGTACCTTGGCAAGTAGGTCTGGCTAGTCAGGGTTTCTTTTCAAAAACTGCTGCACAACCAAGTTCAGCACATGGAACAAGTTTGGCACGTGTTTACCAGCTTGCCGAGCTTTAAAGCCGCCACCAAGTTACACCCATTATCGCACACAACCAGACCTGGTTGGAGGTTCAGAGGGGAGAGCCGCTGATAGGATTGTTCTTTTATCACCTTCAACAGCTCGGCTGCATTATAAGCTTTATTGCTTAAACAGATGAGCTTTAGCAGAGCGTGCTGCCAATTCGCCAAGCTGGGGAGTGATGAGGATACTACTTTCGTTGAGGAAGAAGAGGAGAGACAGGAACTGTAATACGAGGAAAATAAAACCCTGATGGAAGTTGGGACCACTATTCTTGGTATAGATAAGATGTGTGATTTCCCAGCATCTGACTCTGTCCCAAACTCCACCAGGTTCAGCCAGTGTGCCATAAGTGAAATGTAGAACTTGCCCACATGTCTGTGGTAAAGTAGACCTTCCCTGTGACTGCGTGGCTGATATTGTGTAACACCTGCTCGCTTATGTAAAGCATTGACGGCACACCGTGAAAAAAGTGTCGGATGGGAATCGAGTACCGTGGTGCTGCCACCACCAAGAGGTCACAGAAAGACTCGGTTCCCACAAGTAAAAACGCCAACATTTCCAGATTTCCAGGGCTACCAATCTGCCAATGTGGGTGTTTATAGTTTTTGCCTGTGGGAGGGTGGATATTTCTGCCTTCTGTTAAATGTCTGTGGCAGGGACAAGTGAACACTGCACTGGGACAACAAACTGGATGTGGTTGTTGACTGTTGTGTCTGTGCAACTGAAGGTTGTGAGAAGGAGGCATCAGAGCCTGCTTCATAGACAGCAGATTTGGAAGGCCCGTAACACAGGGGAAGCGGAAACGGTTTCACCATCAGACAAAGATTGTGCATGTAGTTCCAAAGCTTTACTCACAGTCTGTTGTGCATACAGGTGGTGCCCGCCTCGGTGCTGTGTCCTCCAGGTCAGGAGCTCAGCCAACTTCCAGGCAAGATGAAGTACTCCTTTCCAACACTCCGCCAACATATGTGCCTTTTCTGAACGTCTCCTCTTATAGCACCTTTGAATGAAGTACTCCTAGTACTGAGTTACACTGGAGTTCCTCCTGTCAAATGTTCCTATGAACTCAACTTGTACGGCAGACAGCTGTAGCCTGCTTCAGGGACTCCTTGCTACTAAGTCCCGGCTCACTAATATGTTGCTGTTGTGCCCCCAAGTCTTGTGAGGGAATAAAGTGGTCACTACTTCTATTCCTCCGGTGTCTGCTGCAGGACCATTAGTATCCGTACAACCTCGGGGACCGGGCCCCGGCCTTGCGCTTAGAACTTGAAAAGGGTTCTCCTCTAACCCTGGTCCTTGTTCTCTTATTCTCCTCACGTTCCGTGCTAATCCTTCTTCCCAATGGAGAATCAAGCTTCCTTTCTCTGTCTCTTTCCTGTGCCAGCAGACCCAGATCACTGTGGCCTGCTGCAGCACTTCCTTCTTCCATCCCTCTCCTGGGGATCTTCTCTGTCTCACACTCTGTCCTTCTACATCCTCACTCACTCATTGAATGAAGACTGACTGACTGACTCAACTCTTCCCGCTCTTTTTATGTAAACTAAACTCCACCCACCTCCCAGCACGTTTCGCATTCCAAGCAGGGAGCCACCAAGGGTGCTATGCTACACTCCAAGCAGGGAGCAGCCGAAGGTGCTTTGCTACACTACTTTGTGGTGTGGGGTGCAGGTGTTGGAGTGTGGTCAGGTGTCTCCACCTTACCTGGATAGTGGGGCACCACACCTCAGGAGGAGGTGCAGTACCTCTGTGGCAACTGAACCCTCAGGGGCACCACATACCCCGCCGTTAAACACAGCATGTCCGCGAGCTGCAGGAAAACAAAGTTGACATATACAGGAACATACAACATTTTTGTAATGCTTAGTAACAATTCTTATCTAATCTTCTCAATATGAGAGGCACTGTTTCTTGAACGTTGCAAACAATTTTTAACTAACTATCTATGTTTCAATACAGTACCTAATTCAAAAGTGCTGTAGCCGGCCGTGTCTGACCCCGGGCCCCTCTGCAGTGTGGGTGAGTCCTTGCTCAGCGGTGACTGCACGCTGACCCTAACAGGACCATGACAACTATGGGGTGCATTATACCCCTATGGATATAGATAACTGTTATTTTCTGCAGAGACAAGTCCTGGCTGGAAGAAGTGATGGCGGTCTGAACTGATGTGGTCTGAACTGATGAAGAAGAAAAGCAAAGATGAAGTTCTTCAACTAGAGATGTCACTGGTGAGTCAGTGTGTTACCTGTACACTTACACTATATACTGTATTCTATATACAGAACTCCTATGTATAATGTCACTACTGATCATGGTATTACCTGTACACTGACATTATATATAGATCTCCTGTGCATAATGTCAATAGTGATCACTGTATTACCTTAACACTGTCACTAAAATACAGAGCTCCTGTGTTTAATGTGATTGGGGATCCCTTTATTACCTGTACACTGATGTTATGTATGGAACTCCTGTGTATAATGTCACCAGTGATCACTGTATTACTTGTATACTATACACATAGCTCCCGTGTAAAATGCCACCAGTGATCACTGTATAACCTGTACAAGGACACTGTATACTAAGTACAGATCTCCTGTGTATAATGGCATTAGTATTGTGTTTTTACCATTAATGATCAGTATTGTAGTATTCCGTCACTATGTGGTGGTAATATGTGGTCTGGTCATGGTGTGACAGTATTTGTTCCTTGTTTGTGCTATTATACCACCATTGTGGTGGTAATATGTAGTCTGGTCATAGCATGGTAGTATTTTTTCCTTGTATGTGGTATTATAGGTCACCATGTGGTGGTAATATGTGACACGGTTATGGTGTGGTGGTATTTGTCCGCTATATGTGATACTATTGGTCATTTTAAACATTTTAAAAATAAAAATATACCTAAAATTGTATTAGATATTTTGACAAATGTTTATTAAGTTACAGTAGAGTACAGCCTGGCCAAAAGAGTCTACATGGTCGTGGTGGCAGATTAAAAAATCTTTTGGACAAAACAAAAGCTACTGGCTATGTATGTGATCTGGTGATGGGAACTGTTAATGTGTGATTGATGAGGAAATGGTGCATAAGTGGAGTTTTTCCAAGAGAGGGTGGTGGAACTATGGAAAGTTAGAGGGGTGAAGGCGGGGCTATGGTGGAGCCTGGGCAGAGTTCCAAAGAGGCCCCCACAATTTTGCCAGTACTGGGCCCCAAAATTCCTAGTGGCAGCCCAAATGTAAGATAAAGGGCCACCTGAGGGCCATTCCCAAACTCAGGTTTCACGGCATCTGCTGGCACTCTGCTAATTGTCAGCGAAGTCCACTTAATGACAGGGTGGTGGACATGGTGGTGGTGGCGAGTAAAGCCCAAAATTCAAATGGGCATGTTTGACGTGGCATTGTAAAGGGATGGGGAATATATATTCCACTATCTGGCTAACTATTTGGCATGAGGGAAGAACCTCCCGAATGTAGGAGAGAGCTCTACCAAGTGTATGATACAGGGCCACCTGAGGGCCCTTACCAAACTCAGATTTCACGGCACCTGCTGACACTCTGCAAATTGTTAGCGAAGGCCGCATAATGACGTAGTGTTGGACATGGTGGTGGTGGCAGGCAAAGCCCAAAATTCAAATGGGTATATTTGAAATGGCATTGTAAAGGGTTGGGGAATATGTAGTCCACTATCTGGCTAACTATTTGGCATGAGGGAGAGTTCTTCCAAATGTTAAAGTAAAAAATAAAGCCAAAATGCGCCATGTAAACATATGCTAAAGAGAAAGGTATATATATTTTTTGCATTATTGTAGGAAGATGGACCGAACCAGGGGTTCCTCTCTTGCATCAGTCCTAGAACTGTCACCATTGTTGCCACGGGCAAAGCTTTCTGACCCAGACGGACCTCTGAACTCGACACCAGGGAGGGTGTCAGCGAAAAAAGGGGCTGTCTACGGGAAAGCAACAGTCTTGGCGGGAATAATAATCTAATTCACCGCACACTCAAAGGGGTTTCATGCAAACAAGTGTCCATTTTATTATGTACAAAATATGTGGGAGCCAAACAAGAATATATAGCATAAAGTAGAAGCGATATAAATATGACGTTTCGGCTTTTATGAAGAGGTAAGTTCCGGACTGGACCAAGGGAATGCAGTGGACGTGGTGTACATGGACTTTTCAAAAGCTTTTGATACGGTGCCACACAAAAGATTGATACATAAAATGAGAACAATGGGGATAGGGGAAAATATGTGTAGGTGGGTTAAGAGCTGGCTCAGGGATAGGAAACAAAGGGTGGTTATTAATGGAGCACACTCGGACTGGGTCACGGTTAGGAGTGGGGTACCACAGGGGTCAGTTTTGGGCCCGCTTCTTTTTAACATATTTATTAATGACATTGTAGGGGGCATAGAGAGTAGAATTTCAATATTTGCAGATGACACTAAACTCTGCAGGGTAATCAATACAGAGGAGGACAATTTTATATTACAGGAGGATTTATGTAAACTAGAAGCTTGGGCTGATAAATGGCAATTGAGCTTTAATGGGGATAAATCTAAGGTCATGCACTTGGGTAGAACGAACAAGATGTATAATTATGTGCTTAATTGTAAAACACTGGGCAAAACTGTCACTGAAAAAGACCTGGGTGTATGGGTGGATGACAAACTCACATTTAGTGGCCAGTGTCAGGCAGCTGCTGCAAAGGCAAATAAAATAATGGGATGCATTAAAAGAGGCATAGATACTCAGGAGGAGAACATAATTTTACCTCTATATAAGTCACTAGTGCGACCACACTTAGAATACTGTGTACAGTTCTGGTCTCCGGTGTATAAGAAAGACATAGCTGAATTGGAGCGGGTGCAGAGAAGAGCGACCAAGGTTATTAGGGAACTGGGGGGTCTGCATTACCAAGACAGGTTATTACACTTGGGGTTATTTAGTTTGGAGAATCGAAGGCTTAGGGGTGATCTTATTCCAATGTATAAATATATGCGGGGACAATACCAAGACCTTTCTAATGATCTTTTTACTCTTAGACCTGTGACAGGGACAAGGGGGCATCATCTACGTCTGGAGGAAAGAAGGTTTAAGCATACTCACAGACGCGGATTCTTTACTGTAAGAGCAGTGAGACTATAGAACTCTCTGCCATATGATGTTGTAATGAGTGATTCCCTACTAAAATTTAAGAGGGGACTGGATGCCTTTCTTGAAAAGTATAATATTACAGGGTATATACACTAGCTTCCTTAGTGTTGCGTTGATCCAGGGAGCTAGTCTGATTGCCGTATGTGGAGTCGGGAAGGAATTTTTTTCCCCAATGTGAAGCTTACTGTTTGCCACATGGGTTTTTTTTGCCTTCCTCTGGATCAACATGTTAGGGCAAGTTAGGATAGGATATGGGTTGAACTAGATGGACTTAAAGTCTCCCTTCAACCTTAATTACTATGTTACTATGTTACTATGTTACTATTTATCACTTTATCGCTGTAAATAAAAAGAGATACATCAGAAAATATACAAAAGAAGAAAAAAGAAATACAACGCCATAAAAAAAATCAAAATTATCCCAGTATATCACAGTAATAAAAACATATAAACAAATATACATTATGATGGTACATGGAAAACATGGATATACAAAAAAGAAAGAAGAAGCCCAGTAAACTAGCACCATACTGAGTTGAATGGGAGAAAAGGGATTACCTGAATCCAGAGTCGGATCTTTGAATAAGGTGCACAGGGAAGAATAGAACTCCCAAGAAAATAGCCGCAGAAAGATGGCTGAAAGGAATTGTCAAAATCATAGTTAGTTGATTCATATGTGCAACTATCCTAATGTCCTAATAATAAAAAAAGTTCTGTTGCAGGCCATCTGTATATAATGTATAAGGGGGATATAGTGAATTGCTATGGCATAGCTGTGCCATCCTTATAATGGGCAGTATATTGTTACAACTCAGGATATGTAGATAGCTATATATAATTAAATAATAGCACTGCTCAATAGGAAAACATGAGAACTGTGTGTTTAACCGGCAGTATATTGAGCAATATATTATTGCAACTCAGAATATGCAAAAAGGACATATATAAAAATAGCTATATGTGGTTAGAAAATAGCGCTGCCTAGTGGGACAACATGAGCGCTGTACACAGTGTACATAATGCCCAATGATGTATAGTTGTAGGATAGTGCTCTCAAATAGCGCTGCTTAGAGAGTAGCCAAGTGCACAATACCTGTTATTATATTGCTATAGAGCGGCGCTCCCGCGCCTGGCTGCAATGGCATCATGCTTTAGCTCCCAGCGTTGAGCGGTATTTATGCAAGTACCTGGTAGCAGCGTCTGGCCGGAAGTGGAACCCCTGAACCGGAAGTGACGTCGCGTCATTATGTTTACACTGCGCATGGTCAAGGACTGTGCTATTGAACTGTATGTGTATAGCGGTTGTCAGAGTGATAGGCAAGGTAGCGTCTCCTTAGACTGTGAAATCACCAGGCCGGAAGTGATGTAATGTTATCACTATGTACCTATTGCTCAGAAGCAATGATTATGTTACAAAACTAGATGAATATAGCATTCATCAGAATAATAAGCAGAGCAGCATAGCGTCTCCTTAATGCAAAAATCACTAGATGGGATAAGCAAATATACGTATGGAGTGTAGCTAATATGTAAAGAAGGCACATGGAAAAATTATGAACCATATGATGAAAAGAAAAATAAAATGAAAATAAAAATAAGCAAAACATTGTTGGCACATATTAATTTTTATTTAAAAATATATATTATATATATATAGGGTAGATAAGGGGGGAATTTAATAGAAATAGAAAAAACTCAATTTATGACAGAGTCCAGTGGGCGGAGCAAACTCACCTAAGGTGATAGCGTACTAACGAGTCTGCAAAATAACAGAAAATAGGTTATTAATAATCATATAAGCCAATCTATTTCTCTATTAAGCCCTCTAGGGGCTAAAGTGTCCAACTTATGTATCCAATATGTTTCCCTCTCTCTCAACAGTTTAACATGGTCACCACCCCTCCTTGAACGGGGTACATGCTCAATCACTTGATATTTTAACTGTGCAACTGAATGTCGATATTTAGTGAAATGTTCAGGCAGGGGTAACCAGTTCTTTTGACATCTAATCGTCGACTTATGGCTGGCAATACGGTCTTTTACATGTTGGGTTGTTTCCCCTACATAGAGGAGGCCACATGGGCATTTCACTAAGTAAACTACGAAGTTTGAATCACATGTGTAGTAGCCACGTATTGGGAAGGATTTGCCTGTCCTTGGATGAGTAATATTGTCTGATCTGATCACATTCGAACAGGTTGCACAATTTAGGCAGGGAAATGTTCCACAACGGCGAGAGGCAAGTAACCTTTGAGAAGGTATTTGGAAGTCGCCTTGCTACACTTGTAAGGAGAGCTTTAAACTAGAACAACATGGGAAGGGAAGCAAAAGACCAGAAAAAGCCATACACCTAACAAATGCTATTGAGAACTCTGCTATTAGAAGTGGAAAGGAAGAACAAAGATGAAAGAATCTAATTAATAAAAATATTGGAGAAAGAGAAACCAATCACAAACTAAAATGTTTCTATACTAATGCACAAAGCATGGGCAACAAACAAGGAGAATTGGAACTACTAACACAGGAAAAGAAATATGATATCATTGGAATCACTGAAACTTGGTGGGACAATACACATGATTGGAATACAAGACTAGAAGGATACAACTTATTTGCAAGAAACAGACTTGATAAACGAGGAGGGGGTGTCGCATTGTATGTTAGAAATGCGTATATCTGCACAGAGATTGAAGCTTCAGAGACTGGGAGTTCTGTGGAAACTGTTTGGGTAAGAATACAAGGACAGAACAATGGAAAGGACACCATTGTAGGCATTTACTACAGGCCGACTGTGCAAGCTGAAGATATGGATGAACTCTTTATGCATCAAATGGCCAAGTTCTCCAAAAAATATGACATAGTTGTCATGGGAGATTTCAACTATCCAGACATTTGTTGGGAATCTCTCTCAGGAAAAACTAACAGGTCAAGGAAATTCTTATCCTCTCTTGCTGACAACTTTATCTTCCAAAAGGTAGGGGAGAAAACAAGGGGAACTGCTACCTTGGATCTAATCCTTATAAACAGGGAGGAAATGGTTGAGGAGGTAAAAGTGGCTGGGGCCCTAGGAGGTAGCGACCATGCTATTTTAGAATTTTGGATAACTAGAGGCGGAAGACCTGTGAAGACTCAGACGTCAAGGTTAGATTTCAGAAAGGCAGATTTTAAGGGATTCAGAAAGAGAATTGGAGGGATCCAATGGCAGGATATCCTTAAAGACAAAAATGTCCAGGAAGGATGGGAAATCTTGAAAAATGAAATTCTCAAAGCACAGTTGTTAACAATTCCGAAAAGAGGGAAGAATAGGAAGCATTTAAGGAAACCAGGATGGATGAACACAGAACTTAAGCACATGCTAAAAAGGAAGAAAAAAATGTTTATAAAATGGAAAGAAGGAGGCATATCTAAAGAAGAATATAATGCTGTCTGCAGAACCTGCAGGGCACAAATCAGATTATCTAAAGCTGAAAATGAATTGAGGCATGCAAGAGATGTCAAAAGCAATAATAAAGGATTTTGGGGATATGTCAAAAGTAAAAGAAAAGTCAAAGATGCTATAGGATTTTTACAGGATGAAAATGATGAAATGGTAAGACAGGATGTTGAGAAGGCTGAACTTTTAAATTCCTATTTTGCATCTGTTTTCTCTCAGAAAGGAAATGTAACATCAACTGTTATTCACTGTCCTATTAAGGGAATAGACGAATCCAGGATATCTATAAACAGAAAGATAGTGAGGAAACACTTAGCTAACCTAAATGAATTCAAGTCTCCAGGTCCAGATGAATTACACCCCAGAGTACTGAAGGAGATAGCAGAAGAAATTTTTGAACCCCTCTCCATAATCTTTGAAAATTCTTGGAGAACAGGAGAAGTGCCAGAAGACTGGAGAAGAGCAAATGTTGTTCCTATCTTCAAAAAGGGGAAGAAGGTGGACCCAGGCAACTATAGGCCGGTGAGTCTGACTTCTATACCAGGAAAGATCTTTGAACAAATTATTAAACAACATGTATGTCAATACCTGGATAAGAATGAAGTGATTAAACAGAGTCAGCATGGGTTTGTAACTAATAAGTCATGTCAGACTAATTTAATTTCCTTCTATGATGGTATTACTGATTGGGTGGATCAAGGAAATGCTGTAGATATAGTATATCTTGACTTCAGCAAAGCATTTGACAAAGTCTCTCATACAATCCTTATTGAAAAAATGACTGTTAAATATGGAATGAACAAGGCAACTGTTAGGTGGATTCATAACTGGCTTAGTGATCGGACCCAAAGAGTGGTCGTAAATGGCTGCACATCCAGTTGGAAGAAAGTCTCAAGTGGGGTACCACAGGGCTCTGTCCTGGGCCCTGTATTGTTCAACATCTTTATCAACGATTTAGATGAAGGAATTGAGGGTAAACTGATTAAATTTGCTGATGACACAAAGCTAGGAGGGATAGCTAATACTAGAGAAGAGAGAGAGAGGATTCAAAAAGATTTAAATAAACTGGAGAAGTGGGCAGCAACTAACAGAATGGTTTTTAACAGGGAGAAATGCAAAGTACTACATCTGGGCAATAAAAATGAAAAAAGCATATATAGAATGGGAGGAATAGGGCTAAGTGACAGCACATGTGAAAAAGACTTGGGTATACTAATAGATCACAGACTGAATATGAGTCAACAGTGTGATGCAGCAGCAAAAAAGGCAAATGCAATTCTAGGATGTATTAACAGAAGCATACAGTCTAGATCACATGAAGTAATTATTTCCCTCTACTCCTCTTTGGTCAGACCTCATCTGGAATATTGTGTCCAATTTTGGGCACCACATTTTAAAAAAGACATCAACAAACTGGAGCAAGTTCAGAAAAGAGCGACCAGAATGGTGACCGGTCTGCAAACCCTGTCTTATGAGGAAAGGTTGCAGGATTTGGGAATGTTTAGTTTGCAAAAGAGAAGACTGAGAGGAGACTTAATAGCTGTCTACAAATATCTAAAGGGCTGTCACATTGTAGAAGGATCAACTTTATTCTCATTTGCACAAGGAAAGACTAGAAGCAATGGGATGAAGCTGAATGGGAGGAGACACAGATTAGATATTAGAAAAAACTTTTTGACAGTTAGAGTGATCAATGAGTGGAACAGGCTGCCACGAGAAGTGGTGAGTTCTCCTTCAATGGAAGTCTTCAAACTGAGGCTGGACAGACATCTAACTGGGATGATTTAGCGAATCCTGCTTTGAGCAGGGGGTTGGACCAGATGGCCCAGGAGGTCCCTTCCAACTCTACGATTCTATGATTCTATGATTCTATGATTCTATGAGTGGTAGTAGGAAGTTTACTGCCTATGTCAGCCCTCACCACTTTGTCACGAATATTGGTGGGACGTTTCGTGCAGATTAATACCGGAGCCTCAAAGGAACCGATATCTGGATAAGCTTTATAAAGGAGAGGCCAGTGTTTTTTGATGATAGATTATACTTTAGGCATCAGCGGATGGAAGGTATGGACAAACGGAACCCTTTCTCTAGGGTATGTTGTAGGTGGAGGAGATGGAGGGGTTAATACCCGTTGCTTTTCAACCTCAAGTAATTTTGATGGATACCGTCTGTCCTTAAATTTTTTAGCCATTGTATCCAGTCTCTCATTACGAATGTCATGATCAGATACAATACGTGCCACTCTGTTGAATTGTGAACGTGGTAAACTATTCTTAGTGGCCCTCGGGTGACAACTTGAGTAGTGCAGAAGACTGTTGCTATCGGTTGGTTTACAGTATAGAGTTCTACAAGATAGCGAGGGTAATCTTTCTACAGACCTCAGTGACCTGAGCCAGCTGGCACGGGAAAGGAGAGAGAGAGAAGGAGTGAGAAGGAGAGACGTAAAACTGTAACCTAAGCTTCCATAGAAGAGAAGTCAAGTACGGAACGAAGGAGAAGAGAACAGAGAGGAGGAGTGGGTTGGATAGGAACCCTGCCTATAGATTCTCAGTGCAAGGCCGGGGCCCGGTCCCCGAAGTTGTATGAACACTTATGGTTCTGCGGTGGAGTAGTTGGCTGTAAATGCACTACTCCCATCCAAGACTTGGGACACAACAGCAACTGAATAGAGAGCCGGGATCCAGGAGGTCCCCGAGCAGGCTACAGCTGTCTGTCATACAAGTAAGAGCTCTAGGAACATCTAGACGGAGTTATTCCAGGGTAACTAAATACTGGAGTGCTTCACCCTTAAGGCGCATTGGTGGAGTCGTTCAGAGAAGCACACGTTGGCGAAGTGTTGGCAGGGAGAGCTCTATCTGGCCTGGAGGTTGGCTGAGTCTCTGCCCCGGAGGACACGGTACTGAAGCGGTTACTTGTGTGCACTAAGACCTGAGAGTAAAGCCTTGGAACTACAACTGCAGGTGTCCTCCATTCATTCTGTGCTGACACATTGAGCTTTGCTACATCTGTGTACCAGCATCTACACTGCCCTGGGGCTATAGCTCCACCTGTGGGGAGCTTTACCATCCATGCTGCACACACCAACAGTCCCAGAGGATCTGCATGCAGCATCGGCCTAACATGATATTTGCCGAAAACCACAGGTGGCGTCACGAACTATCCATATAAACTACAACATAAACCACCATTGATTTGGGCGCCCAGGGCCACGGACCGGGTCATCGCTGCTGTGACACATCCCCCCTGACACCGGCCCGGTACCGAGTACCCCATAGCCCTGGGACGTGAGGGCGACCCTCTCACATTATATACATGTAATTATGAAGGAAATAATGTTTCTTAGCATTTTTCCCTTTAAAAAAATTTTTGGTTTGGTGTGGTAGGCCTTTTTAAAAATTTGTGCAACCGGCGCAGTAGTCTGATAACATTATTCCCAGATACCATATGTGAGTCAGAAAGGCATGCAGGCAGGCATCTTCTCCATGTGGTTCTCATTTAGTTTTAGCTCTTTCCCATCCATTTCAGCTTTTTTCTTATGCAACCAGACCTGTTTGTTGGGTCCAGCAGAAAAATATTCGACTTTCCCATTGACTTGCATTGGATTCGTTATTCGGTATGAATACACGGATATTAGAAATTATTTGTGCAGATTTTCTCAAATATTTCACTATTTGATCATCACTAATGATTATTTATGTATTGTATTAATATGTATAGAACTTTATGATGACTTCCTAATCTTCTTATGTGGTGATATCCCCCAATTTCTGGCTCATCCACTATTCATATCTCTGTTTGTTATGTTGGATATTCACCTTTTTTTAAAAAAAATATTCAATAAAATTATATTTTTTATATGTATTTCTGTCCTGGCACATCTTTTGTTGTTTTGGATTTCTAACCAGTTAGGGCTCATGGGATGTCTCACACCTGTTGTCGGTACAATCTTTGTTTAATGGAGAAAAAAACAATTCGTCAATTTTTTACGCCATTTACTGATCCTCCTAAATAATCTGTTCACTAAATTGTAAAAAAAAGTTGTAACAATTACAGGTATACTAAATATGTCCATATTATTTGCTGACTTATGATGTTTATTTAAAAATAGTGCATTAGAAATGTCAGTATAGTAATTATTTTTCATTGTTTTGTAGTAATTTTATAAGAAGAAAAAAATGTCTGACCTCTAGAATACAGGGACATAAAAATTCCCTGGTACATAGAAATGTATCTTTAGGGTATGTGCACATGCTGCGGATTTTTCCGCATGGATTTTGCAAAATCCGCAGGTAAATACGCAGGTAAAAAGACCTGCGGTTTATCTGCGGATTAGCCTGCGGTTTTGTACTGCGGTTTATCATCTCTATAATGGAGGAGATGGCAAGCCACTGCGGAATCCGCAGAAAAGAATGACATGTCAATTCTTTCTGCGTATTGGAAACCGCAGCAAAAACCGCGTGGAAAATTCCGCACTGTCTGCACTGCGCTTTCCATTTTCCATAGCATATAATGGTACTGTACAATGCAGCTAATTCTGCTGCGGATCCGCAGGACCAAAACCGCTGTGGATCCGCAGCAGAGTCCGCAACGTGTGCACATACCCTTATATACTAGTACACTGAGCCTATACTGCAACAGAATGAATTGCGCTTTCAAGTACGGAAAATTCTCCTATTCTCTACAGAGTACTCTGAGGTTCACAGATTTCTGCTGACTTCAGTGATACAAGTTGTGGATTTGATTCCCGGGGAAACCATAATTCAAGAAAAGTACAATTTGTTTAAATCACTGTATAGACAGAGCAGGGAGATGCCGGCATAGACCCCAGAGACCAGACATGTTGAAAAACAGAGAAAAACTTAACACCAGCAGGGAAGATGAGTGAAGCCTTAACAGCAGGAGTCAATGCAGACAATGTGAGTGAAAGGTAGGACATAGCCCTAGCCTCCCAGGACAGCTCCCCCTAATAGGGACAGTCCTGCTGAATCTGGAATGGTTAGGAGCTATGGATCAGTTACTGTTCAAAAGAATATGAGCTGTTTTGCAACACCTGGTAGTGTCCACTATACATTGAATGCAGCTGTGCAAGTGGTGGTGTTGGGTGTCAAACCACCAGTGATGTGTTATTGACACCTTGTGACCTGATAATCCCAGTAAGCCTTCATTATTTTAAAAACCATGATAACTGTCAAAGATAAAAGATAATATAACTGTTAATAATTTTTAAAAAATGTAATGTAAAATGCTGCAGAATATTTTGGCAATATAGAAATAAAATTATTTTTATTTTTATTAATATAATAATAATAAAACAAATATCAAGTACAAAGAAATGTATTTTATCATGATAGATAGATTAGTGGTATCCCGGTACCCATTCTACTGCTGCTGAATGAGGCAGTTGTCGTGTGGCAGTAGATTTGTCCCAGTGTGTCAGAATTAGTTTGGGCACTGTGAGTTAGAAGATGTAATGCATTGCATTGTATGTCGACGATTCATAAATGTGCTTTGCTGCCATCTTCTGGCCAATGTGTGTATATGAAAGTTAAGTGATTATTCTCCTCACAGCAAGCTGCCATATAAATGGGTGGGAGGAGCCTCCCAGGTCAGGGCTCACACAATTCCTGAGGTAACTCCAGTTCTGGGTGGTTCAAGCTGCCTGAGGAAGCTGACACTACTACTCCCAGCATAATTTTTCATGTGAGTCCATGCTGAGGGGACATTTTTCTCCACATAATCTCCTCCACAAAGGAGTGAAGCTTCATCCTACCAGGGGAGATAGAGCTGCACATGAACTCTTCTACATGTTGGTTATCCTGGCTGCCACACCACCGACTTTGTTTAACCTACCCCCTGCGAAAGGGAATGGTAGGCTCAAAACTGTGAGTACTTCCACACTTTAGTGTGTTTCCACTGAGAGCTAACCTGTGAAAGTCCCTCCATCAGTGTAATATTTCTTGGACTGTGCATAGCACTTCCTCTAATAGCAAGTGAAGAGAACAATGCTCCAGCCATCCTGAGAGACCATAACCTTGCTTGTTTCACGAGGAGAGAGCCATGACTTTCATATACACAATATACTGTGAAGTTTGTCTTTAAGAGAGAGACCCCATTACCTCTTTCAGTAAAATAGTTATGTTTATGGGTTGCCCTCCCAGGGCTGTGGGGCACTCGGTACAGGGCCGGTGTCAGGGGAATGTGTCACAGCAGTGGTGACCCGGTCCGTGGCCCTGGGCGCCCAAGTAATGGGGGAATGTGGTTAATGGAATGGAATAGTTCATGACGCCACCTGTGGTGCTCGGCAAGGGAGGTGTTAAGCCAACGCTGCATGCAGATTCGCTGGGACTGTTGGTAGGGTGCAGCAAGGATGTCAAAGCTCCCCACAGGTGAAGCTATAGTCCCAGGGAAGTGTAGAGGTGGTTGGCACGGGGATGTAGCAGTGCCGTAAGGGTAGGAAGCAGACAAGACACAGCGTGGTGCAATTTCTGCACCTTTACTTGATAACTGCAGTCCAGGGTCCTGATTACAGATGGTAACAGAGCAGGCTAGCCTTGAAGCAACTCAGGGATTCTCTCTCAGCAGACGGGCTGTGCAGTCTCCTTCCTAGCACTTGTTTGAATGAAGTACTCCTAGTACTGAGTTACACTGAAGTTCCTCCTGTCAGATGTTCTCAAGAACCTTACTTGCACGGCAGACAGCTTTAGCCTCTCTCAGGGACTCCTCTACTCCTGAGTCCCGGCTCACTATCCAAGCTGCTGTTGTGCCCTCAAGTCTTAGATGGGAGTAGGGCATTTACAGCGTCATACTCCCCTAGTGTCTGTTGCAGGACCGTTAATATCCGTACAACCGTGGAGACCAGGCTCCAGTTCATGCGCTTACTGTGAGGGAGTTCTCCTTTCCCAGCTCAACCTCCAGCTTCTCTCTACCCATCTGCACACTTCACCCTCCGCAGACTAACTAACCACTCCTTCCTCTTGGCCCTCAGAGAGCACTCCTCCCCTTAAGCCCAGTTCAGAGTTCCCCCTGCTGGCCTGGAGTGGAACTGTGTTGTATGCTTAGATTGACTGCGAGAGAGACCCATCATTGCCTCCAAGCCTGGCATTACCCTCCCCTGGAGGAAGGCAAAGCCACTGTGGCAGCCATACTCCTGGGGGCACCACATTCCCCCCTAGTGCAAGTCTGCACTCCTGGGCTGAACAAAAAAAAAGACATGAAACATATAAACAGTTAGACAATAATAATTATTGTACAAGAGTTAAAAATGAAAAAGTTACAAAAACCAAGAGCTTCAAAAATGGTCCTATGATGATTAGTCCAAACATCAATGTCCATGGTCCATTCCTGGGCATATGGTGAACTATATACAGGAAAGCCTTTGACCGCACAAGTCCTGTGGTACAATGTCCATAAAATAAAACTGGCACATCTAAAGGAAACACTTGCAGGTTACCTGTAGGCACAAAATTTGAAAAACAGTTACATACAGTGGGGCAAAAAAGTATTTAGTCAGTCAGCAATAGTGCAAGTTCCACCACTTAAAAAGATGAGAGGCGTCTGTAATTTACATCATAGGTAGACCTCAACTATGGGAGACAAACTGAGAAAAAAAAATCCAGAAAATCACATTGTCTGTTTTTTTTTCATTTTATTTGCATATTATGGTGGAAAATAAGTATTTGGTCAGAAACAAAATTTCATCTCAATACTTTGTGATATGTCCTTTGTTGGCAATGACAGAGGTCAAACTTTTTCTGTAAGTCTTCACAAGGTTGCCACACACTGTTGTTGGTATGTTGGCCCATTCCTCCATGCAGATCTCCTCTAGAGCAGTGATGTTTTTGGCTTTTCGCTTGGCAACACGGACTTTCAACTCCCTCCAAAGGCTTTCTATAGGGTTGAGATCTGGAGACTGGCTAGGCCACTCCAGGACCTTGAAATGCTTCTTACGAAGCCACTCCTTCGTTGCCCTGGCGGTGTGCTTTGGGTCATTGTCATGTTGAAAGACCCAGCCACGTTTCATCTTCAATGCCCTTGCTGATGGAAGGAGGTTTACACTCAAAATCTCACGATACATGGCCCCATTCATTCTTTCATGTACCCGGATCAGTCGTCCTGGCCCCTTTGCAGAGAAACAGCCCCAAAGCATGATGTTTCCACCACCATGCTTTACAGTAGGTATGGTGTTTGATGGATGCAACTCAGTATTCTTTTTCCTCCAAACACGACAAGTTGTGTTTCTACCAAACAGTTCCAGTTTGGTTTCATCAGACCATAGGACATTCTCCCAAAACTCCTCTGGATCATCCAAATGCTCTCTAGCAAACTTCAGACGGGCCCGGACATGTACAGGCTTAAGCAGTGGGACACATCTGGCACTGCAGGATCTGAGTCCATGGTGGCGTAGTGTGTTACTTATGGTAGGCCTTGTTACCTTGGTCCCAGCTCTCTGCAGTTCATTCACTAGGTCCCCCCGTGTGGTTCTGGGATTTTTGCTCACCGTTCTTGTGATCATTCTGACCCCACGGGGTGGGATTTTGCGTGGAGCACCAGATCGAGGGAGATTATCAGTGGTCTTGTATGTCTTCCATTTTCTAATTATTGCTCCCACAGTTGATTTCTTCACTCCAAGCTGGTTGGCTATTGCAGATTCAGTCTTCCCAGCCTGGTGCAGGGCTACAATTTTGTTTCTGGTGTCCTTTGACAGCTCTTTGGTCTTCACCATAGTGGAGTTTGGAGTCAGACTGTTTGAGGGTGTGCACAGGTGTCTTTTTATACTGATAACAAGTTTAAACAGGTGCCATTACTACAGGTAATGAGTGGAGGAAAGAGGAGACTCTTAAAGAAGAAGTTACAGGTCTGTGAGAGCCAGAAATCTTGATTGCTTGTTTCTGACCAAATACTTATTTTCCACCATAATATGCAAATAAAATGAAAAAAAAAACAGACAATGTGATTTTCTGGATTTTTTTTTCTCAGTTTGTCTCCCATAGTTGAGGTCTACCTATGATGTAAATTACAGACGCCTCTCATCTTTTTAAGTGGTGGAACTTGCACTATTGCTGACTGACTAAATACTTTTTTGCCCCACTGTATATACACATACAGTTTCAACATTTACATTCATCTATATACGATATCTGATGGGTGGTATCCCTTGTGTAATGCGGGTAGACCTGCGTAAGAATAGTGTAGTGGGTAATGTACCGGATACACTACTGGGGGTTCTGCATGGCACAGGGATCCTAGATTGTCTGTGAACTCTTAGACTCACCAAGGGTACAACAGGTTCACCACTGGCAGGGCAAGGGTTCTCTGGCTCCACTGCTGGTGTGGCATCTGCTGCCTGATTTTCCTGATCCTCAGGATTTCCTTGAGTCACGTCTTCCTGTGCTACCAATTGGGGAAATGACAACACCGGCACCACTATAGCATCATTTACTTTGGTCCAATTCGCAGGGCATTCCCCCCAGTATTGTGCTGACCTTCGCTTCTTCCTCTATGAGTTGGATGTTATCTGGTTCTTCCACTCTTTCCTTCAGCAGGTCAGGACATAGTTTCAGGTGATCTCTTGATCTCTTGATATTGCTGCTGAGGTTTCTCCTCCATCTTTGCTAATAAGGCATACCTTGGCATTATCAAAGTTCGAGGGCAGAATGGTATAAGGCTCAGCTTCCCATTGATCATCCAATTTGTGCAATCTTCTCTTCCTTTTTAAGAACTGTTCTCCCGGCGACAAAGGAATGGCAGGTGCATTTTTATTGTAAAGCTTTTCCTGCTTTTGTCTTGCCTGGGCTAGACTCTTTTCCACGCATTCTTGAACTCTTCTGTACTGTTGTTGTCTTTCCGTATCCCAGTCAGCATCTGGTGACGTTACTTCAGGCATAAGGACTCCCATGTCCAAGTCAATAGGCAGTTTACAAGGTCTTGCCCTCATTAAGTAGGCTGGGGTACAGTTGGTGGATTTCACTGGGATATGGTTGTAGAGGTCCACCACATCTGGCAACTTCTCTGGCCACAGATTCCTCTCCTCCAAGGGCAAAGTCTTCAGGAGGTCAATCACTACCTGGTTCATCTTCTCACACATGCCATTGGTCTGTGGGTGATACGGTGTTGTCCGGATCTTCTTACAACCATACAAGTTACAGAATTCTTGGAATACTTCGGCCTCAAAAGCTGGACCTTGATCTCTGAGCACTCTTTCAGGATATTCATGTGGTCTACAGAAGTGCTGCTGGAATGCACTGGCTGCTATCCTGGCTGTCTGATCTTTGACAGGCACAACTACCAGGAATCTTGAGTAGTGGTCCACAATGGTAAGAGCGTAGATGTAGCCTGACCGGCTTGGAACCAGCTTCACATGGTCCAGGGCTACCAACTCAAGGGGCTGTTTGGTGATGATTGGCTGTAGAGCTCTCTGGCTGTTTCGATTCTTTCTGCGCAGGTTACATTGTCCACACTCCCGGCACCACCTCTCAATGGCTTTCCTCATACCAGCCCAGTAAAACCTCTCCTGGAGCAATGCTTCCAACTTCCTCCATCCGAAGTGTCCAGCTCCATTGTGGTATGCTTCCAGGACCATTGATGCCTCTCTCTTTGGGACTATCACCTGCCAAACCAGCTCTTGAGTACGGGCATTGATACTCCTCCGACACAGTTTTCCTTCATAGATGAACAGCCGGCCTCTCTCCTTCCACAACTGCTGGGTTTCCTCAGGAGCATCCGACTCTGGGCGTGAGTCAGCCTGTGCCAGCAGCTCCTTCACCAGGCAGACTGCAGGGTCATTATCTTGCGTTTCTGCCCTGTCATGATGGGGCAATGGATTCAGGGTGACCTCCTTCAAGCCAAACCGTCTGTTTCTCACTCCTTGAGCACGCTGGGCCGCAAGTGGCCAGTGGAAGGGAGGTAACTCTATTTCTTCCAGAGCCTCAGGGTCTTCTCCTGCATCTGGTAGATTAGGCATTCTGGACAGCGCATCAGCATTGGCATTCTTGTGCCCTGCCCGGTACTAGATGGTAAACTCATAGTTAGATAGCCGAGCCATCCTTCGCTGTTCCAGTGCACCTAGTTTTGCAGTGTCCAAGTGCGTCAACGTGTTGTTGTCCGTGAAGATAGTGAACTTGGCGGAGGCTAGGTAATGTTTGAACCTTTCGGTGACAGCCCAGACTATGGCAAGGAACTCCAGCTTGAAAGAACTGTAGTTGTCAGGGTTCCTTTCAGTGGGGCGCAGCCTCCTGCTGGCATAGGAGATCACTCTTTCATTCCCATTCTGTACCTGCGACAGTACTGCTCCTAGTCCCACATTGCTGGCATCAGTGTACAGCACAAAGGGTTTGTCATAATCTGGGTAGGCCAGAACTTCATTTCCTGTGAAAGCCATCTTCAATCTGGTGAAGGACCTTTCCAACTCTTCAGTCCATTCAAAGGTGGAATTTTTCTGTTTGGTCTTCTTGGACTGACCCACCAGAAGATTTTGCATAGGGGTGGCTATTTAAGTAAAGCCTTGGATGAATCTTCGGTAGTAGCCTACCAGTCCAAGGAATTGGCGTACTTCATGAAGGTTGCTGGGCTTCGGCCAGTCCCGGATGACTGTGACCTTCTCAGGATCAGGTGCCACACCTTCTGCACTGACCACATGACCGAGGTACTGCACCTTGGGCTTCAGGAGGTGGCACTTGGAGGGATTCACCTTCAGGCAAAATATGGACAACGCTTCAAACACTTCAGCCAGGTGTTCCAGATGATCTTCATAGGTTTTGGAGAAAACAATCACATCATCCAGATACAACAGGACCGTCTCAAAGTTCATGTGTCCCAGGCAGCACTCCATCAGCCATTGAAATGTTCCTGGGGCTGTGCAGAGCCCGAATGGCATATAATTGAACTCACAGAGACCCAATGGAGTGGTAAATGCTGTTTTCACCTTGTCTGCCTCTGCCACGGGAACCTGCCAATACCCACTAGTGAGATCTAAGGTGGAAAAGTAGTTAGCAGTTTTAAGTGCAGCTAATGATTCCTCAATTCTAGGTAGTGGGTAGGCGTCTTTATGTGTAATGCTGTTAATTTTCCTGTAATCAGCACACATTCTCATGGTACCATCCTTTTTCTTTACAAGCACTATTGGAGCTGCCCAGGGGCTACAACAGTCTCTAATGACCCCTGCCTCCTTCAACTCTCTCAACATACTCTTAGCACATTCGTATTGTGTTGGGGGTATAGGTCTGTACCTCTCCTTTATGGGTGGATGGTCTCCAGTGGGGATATGATGTTGAACCCCTTTTGCCTGCCCAAAATCTAGTGGTTGTTTTCTGAATACCTGCTCATTCTCTTGTGTCACTCTGTAAACCCCATTTTTCTGATGGGAGGGCGTAGAGTCAGTTCCCACCTGCAGTTGCTGGCACCACTCCTCCATCTGCTTCGCAGAGCCATTGTCCCCCACCTGATCGGATGAGACCAAGGGCTCTGCTGCCTGCAAAGAGTTGTTATTAACAGTGAGCAGCTTAGCAACTGTGGCGTACCGAGGTATCGTGGCCTCCTCCTCCCCACAATTCAAAAGGCGTACAGGTACTCTCCCCTTTCGTATGTCAACCACCCCTCTGGCTGTCAGGACAGTGGGCCTGCTCTCGGAGTATACTGGTTCTACCAATGCCTGGTAATCTCTCCTTCTAAGACCTATAGCTGCCCGACACCAAACCAACATTTCACATCTGGGGGGTATTGCAATGGGGAAGGGGTCACTCACTCTGACACTGCCAATTTCTCCGCCAGAGAGTTCTACCTGTTGTCTTTGCATCAGGGCTCTGATCTCCTTCTGCAGGACTCGTTGTTCACTGGAACCAGCAGTCTCAGCCACCTGTTGCAACAAGACAACAACCTCGGACAGACAGTTTTCAATTACATTTGTACCAAGAGTCATCATGGGATTACATTCACATCGATCAATATCAACAACTATCAGACCTTGAGACTTTAGCTCTACCCGACCCACTTTAACAGTAATTTCTTTACATCCTATCTGCGGCAAAGACTGACCATTACTGGTAACTACTGTCAGTTCATCAGTTGGGCCAAGGGTAAGTTCAGAATCAGCCCAATACCTGTTATAAAGAATGTACGGCATAGTGGTCACCTGGGAGCCAGTGTCCAGCAAAGCGTTCATGGGGATACCATCAATCACCACTGGAAGGATTTGGTCTCCCTCCAACATACTTGGCTCTCCATTTCTTTGGGCCTTGTGGTCCTACTCCTGGGGGTTGGCCCCCTGCCCCAGGGGTTGCTCGTTTAAAGGACAAAATCTTGCAAGATGACCTGCCTTGTAGCAGCGACGACAGATGGGACGTCCGTCCTGGTCATAGCGATCGTTGTTCCTCCCTCGAAGTGGCAGGGCTCTCTTCCTCCGGAGCCACGGGACATCCTCTGGACTGGAAGCAAGCTGGATCTTTTCCTTGGAGGACACCTGCAGGGACTGCACAGTTTTGGTAAGGGCAGCCATCCCTTTGGTCAACTCCTGGACTTGAAGACGCAGCTCCTCAATTGGATCTTTATCCAGAGTCTGTGCATCAGCCTCTACAGGGATGTAAGGGAAAGATGTTGCTTCCTGGTGGTAGGTGATCGCTAAGCGCCTAGGGGGCGCTGGACGGCTGACAGTTGATTCCTGCAGTACCCGAATAGCCCTGTCCTTAAAATCAGCAAAGTCCAGATCAGGGTTTTGCAGGGTTATGATACGCAACTGTCCTCTGTGGGTACGGGATAGGAGTCCTTCAATGAACTGCTCCTTTAACAGATTATCCTCATGCTTCACGCTGTCAGGACCAACTTGCTTAACTGCTCGCAGCGCCTCCTGCAGGTTGAGAGCATAGTCCCTTTTACTGTCCTGCGTCCTCTTTTTACAGCCAAAGAACCTCATCTTGATTTCAGCGGCAGTGCGGGTGTCAAAAGTGCTTCTCAGCTTGGCCAGGATCTTTGCAACAGTCTCTTTATCAGTATCCTGCCAGGCCTTCACTTCTCTCTGCGCTGCACCCGTTAGCTGTCCAATCAGGATATTCACGTTCTGGCTTTCAGACAGTGGGTATACTTTAAACAAACTGCACAGTCTCTCTTTAAATTCACTCAGGGTATGCGACTCACCCGAGAACTGCGGTAGCCAGGCCGCTCCCGGTATGTAGGGCATAGACAGCAGCATTATGGGGACCGCTGCGGCGGGCGCTCCTCCTTGCAGCACTGCCGGGTTGGCGGCGGCGTCCGCCGCTGCATCGCCTTGTGGCACGGACATTCTCTTCCTCCCCCTAGTTAACATTAGCCAGGGCCAGGGGTTGTGTGAGCTCACCGGCGACCGCTTCGCAGGCCCGACACTCCGGGCTGTAGGCCTCAGCTCCTCCTCTTCTCGCGTGCTGTCCTCTCTTCCCGCGTGGCACTTCGCTTCTTCGCGCTCTGCGGCAGGCTCCACCCACAAAGGCTTGCCCCTTTTTCTTCCCGAGCGCCAAGCAGCGCGGCAATGGCGGCAATTGGCACCAATTTTCACACACAGTCTATGGCACACAAGACCCGGGGGTACCGGGCTCCGTAATCCTGCTCGTGACGCCAAAATTGGGTCACCCTCCCAGGGCTGTGGGGTACTCGGTACCGGGCCAGTGTCAGGGGAATGTGTCACAGCAGCGGTGACCCAGTCCGTGGCCCTGGGCGCCCAAGTAATGGGGGAATGTGGTTAATGGAATGGAATAGTTTGTGACGTCACCTGTGGTGCTCGGCAAGGGAGGTGTTAAGCCGACGCTGCATGCAGATCCACTGGGACTGATGGTAGGGTGCAGCAAGGATGTCAAAGCTCCCCACAGGTGAAGCTATAGTCCCAGGGAAGTGTAGAGGTGGTTGGCACAGGGATGTAGCAGTGCCGTAAGGGTAGGAAGCAGACAAGACACAGCGTGGTGCAATTTCTGTACCTTTACTTGATAACTGCAGTCCAGGGTCCTGATTACAGATGGTAACGGAGCAGGCTAGCCTGGAAGCAACTCAGGGATTCTCTCTCAGCAGATGGGCTGTGCAGTCTCCTTCCTAGCACTTGTTTGAATGAAGTACTCCTAGTACTGAGTTACACTGAAGTTCCTCCTGTCAGATGTTCTCAAGAACCTTACTTGCATGGCAGACAGCTGTAGCCTCTCTCAGGGACTCCTCTACTCCTGAGTCCTGGCTCACTATCCAAGCTGCTGTTGTGCCCTCAAGTCTTAGATGGGAGTAGGGAATTTACAGCCTCATACTCCCCTGGTGTCTGTTGCAGGACCGTTAGTATCCGTACAATCGTGGAGACCAGGCTCCAGTTCATGCGCTCACTGTGAGGGAGCTCTCCTTTCCCAGCTCAACTTCCAGCTTCTCTCTACCCGTCTGCACAGTTCACCCTCCGCAGACTAACTAACCACTCTTTCCTCTTGGCCCTCAGAGAGCACTCCTCCCCTTAAGCCCAGTTCAGAGTTCCCCCTGCTGGCCTGGAGTGGAACTGTGTTGCATGCATAGATTGACTGCGAGAGAGACCCATCATTGCCTCCAAGCCTGGCATTACCCTCCCCTGGAGGAAGGCAAAGCCACTGTGGCGGCCATACTCCTGGGGGCGCCACATTTACAAGTTATTATTATTTTGATATTATTATACATTTTTATTCCGCCATTTATTCCATGGCGCTTTACAAGTGAAAAGGCGCATATATAGACAAGTACAATAAACATGAGCAATACAAGACACACATAAGTACAGAAGGAGAGAGGACCCTGCCCGCAAGGGCTCACAGTCTACAGGGGATGGGTGAGGATACACTAGGAGAGGGTAGAGCTGGTCGTGCGACGGTTCAATAGACTAAGGATCACTGCAGGTTATAGGCTTGTCAGAAGAGGTGGGTCTTCAGGTTCTTTTTGAACGTTTCCATGGTAGGTGAGAGTCTGATGTGTTGGGGTAGAGAATTCCAGAGTATGGGGGAAGCACCGTAGTAGTCTTGTATGCGGTTGTGGGAAGAAGAGATAAGAGGAGAGTAGAGAAGGAGATCTTGAGAGGATTGAAGGTTGCGTGTGGGTAAGCACCGGGAGACCATGTCACCGATGTATGGAGGAGACAGTTTGTGGATGGCTTTGTATGTCATAGTTAGGGTTTTGAACTGGAGCCTCTGGACGATAGGAAGCCAATGAAGGGCTTGGCATAGTGGAGAGGCTGGGGAATAACGGGGAGACAGGTGGATTAGTCGGGCAGCAGAATGCAGGATGGATTGGAGTGGTGCCAGAGTGCTAGAGGAGAGGCCAGTAGGAGGTTGCAGTAGTCGAGGCAGGAGATGATAAGGTCATGCACTAGTGTTTTTGTGGTGTCATGGTCAAGAAAGGCACAGATCCCGGAAATATTTTTGAGTTTGAGATGGCAGAAGGAGGCTAGGGTTTGGATATGTGGCTTGAAAGAGAGGGCAGAGTCGAGGATCACTCCGAGGCACCGAGCATGCGGGACTGGGGAAAGTGAGCAGCCATTGACATTGATGGATAGGTCTGGTGGAAGGTGAGATGGTTGAAAGATTATGAATTCTGTTTTGTCCATGTTCAGTTTTATAAAGTGAGCAGAGAAGAAAGCTGAGATAGTGGACAGACATTGTGGGATTTTGGTCTACAAGGAGGTGAGGTCTGGTCCAGATAGGTAGATCTGCATGTCATCGGCATAGAGATGATACTGCAAATCGTGGGATTCTATGAGCTGTCTTAGGCCGAAGGTGTAAATGGAAAAGAGTAGGGGTCCTAGATCTGAGCCTTGAGGAACACCGACAGAGGGGGAGCGAGGTGAGGAGGTGGTGTGGGAGAGGGAGACATTGAATGTTTGGTCTGTTAGATTTGATGAGATCCAGGATAGGGCCAAGCCTGTGATGCCCAGAGATGAGAGGATCTGGAGCATGAGGGAATGGTCCACAGTGTCAAAGGCAGAAGACAGGTCCAGGAGAAGTACAGAGTAGTGTGGCTTGCTCTTGGTGGTTAGTAGGTCGTTGGTGACTTTAGTTAGGGCAGTTTCAGTTGAGTGATGCAGTCGCAAGTTCACTTGCGTGTCTGGCTGCTTGAGATTGCACAAACATCACGGGCGCTTCAAAATATGCACCCAGCTACCACCGCTACAGGAGTTCTCCCAGGTGGTCCTATACCATCCACAAGTGTCTCCTCCTGCTTTTGACAATTGTTGTGGACATGAGGGAAGTGTGAAGGGGTTACTTCAGCTACTGTGACATAAATATCTGCTGCCAGTGTTACTACATTCCCCAGCTGGCCCTTCTACAACATCTGGTGGCTCCCCAGTGGCCCACCACAGCTAGATAATAGATAGATAGATAGATAGATAGATAGATAGATAGATAGATAGATAGGTTGATTTGTTGTGGTTTCATAGCTCTACTATATGGATAAAAGTATTGGGACACACCAATTGAATTTAGATTTTTCACTCAATCCTACAAAAGTATTTAGCACCTTACACATTACTCCTGCTGGAGCTTTTATGCTATTGTAAGGGAGGGACAGGGCTGTAGTTGTGACCTGAGATACTGTAACATCGATGTCCAATCATTCCCCTACAGAAAACTATTCTTCTCTTCAGCATACCTGCATCTCCACATCCAGACTACCCTGGGCACTTCCCAGGCAACAATGGTCCCTCCTTCTGGCGACCCCCAGTAACCAAGACACAGTCCTTGTTAACTTAAACACTCTACTTAATACTTCACATGTTACATCCATAGTTGGCACATCATGATATTCACTTTGCTCCTCATCTTTCCCTGCTTGGCTGTCACTTCTGTGCAGTACATGCCCAGACCGGACCATCCTAGACTCCCCAGTTCCTTCCTGGCCTGACCTCACCATGATGACAATTCCTTCTGTCTGTTTCGACCAAGACTCGAAATCATCAGTCACCAGGTTTGGTTGCCTCTGGTAAAGCATCCGGCCCGTCTGTACCGATCTCATCGAAGCTCTAACTTCCTTCTTTTCCTCAGTCCAACCGACTCCTGCCCTAAAAGCATTTGCCCGGGCGATAAGTCGCCACATCTTTCCTTTCTTGTACTGGCCCACTGCTATGACACACAGTGGCCGTGGGTAACGTGGGCTGCAGCACTTTAACGTTATGTGGCTGCCGAGCTGTCTGGGCCTATAGCCCATGTGGACACATGGGCACCCTGGCCCCATCTGACCTAACTTCCTAGAAACATCTCTCTTACTACCCGGCAGCCCCTCCTACAATTAACCCTATGTAGAAGAACTATATACTAAAGTGCCCTCCTCTAATGTTCCCAAAAAGATGCACTTACCCTAAACTGTACATGAATATCAATATACATCACTTTACATTATATGTGGTATAACACGCAGTCTTCAAAGCATGGTAACACATATATAAATGTGGCAGTACCAAAAAGGTGAGCGGTAATGCATATTCCTATATAGCAGTACCGCAAGCATTCATCATAGACATAATCAACATTAGCAACATGTAAACATTAACAGATCAAAGACAATTAGAGAAAGGGAAGCAAGGAGGTAATTCTATCTCACCCCCTTATACTATCCTATTCCAAACCCATAGCCATTAATGGAGCTTATCCGCTGTTCTCTATTAAAACAGCTTGCATTAATTTGGGAAGGCTTTCTACTAGATTTTGGAGTGTTTCTGTGAGAGTTTTTGATAGAAGAACATTTATGACAGAAGACATTTCATGAATTGACTTGTCACAATTGGTGGTGCCCTATTTCAGCACCACACTCAAATTCAGTGAGCTGCTCTTTAGAATGAGCCATTCTTTCACAAATGTTTGGAACAGCAGACTGTGTGGCAAGGGGCTGAATTTTATACTCGAGACTTGTGGCAGTGGAACTAAATGAAAAGCTTGGATTCAATGACTGAGAGGTATGTCTCAGTACTTTTATCCTTAAGGTCACATTCACATGTTCGGTACTTGGTCAGTTTTATACCTCAGTATTAGTAACCCAAAACCAGGAGTGGAATAATCAGAGGAAAAGTATAATAGAAACACGTCACCACTTCTGTAGTTATCACCTGGTCCTGGTTTTGGCTTACAGATACTGAGATAAAAACTGACCAAATACTGAGTGTGTGAACGTGGCCTTATAGCGTATTTGTGAAGACTAGTGATGAGCAAGTATACTCATTGCTCGGGTGTCCTCCGAGTATTTTGGTGTGCTCGGAGATTTAGTTTGTGTCAATGTAGTTGCATGATTTGCAGCTGCTAGACAACGAATACATGTGGGAATTCTCTAACAGGCAATCCCTACATATATTCAGGCTGTCCAGCAGCCGCAAATCATGCAACTACATCGACACAAACTTAATCTCCGAGCACACCAAAATACTCGGACACCCGAGCATACTCGGGCAGACCCGAGCAACGAGTATACTCGCTCATCACTAGTGAAGACACAACAAACTAATATCTTTCTATGTATCTTGGGTTCATTTGCATGAAAAATGTAATCTGTTACCTCCGCTGTGTTCACTTTGTGTGGAAATGAATGAACCCTCTAAAGATTGGGAAATCTTTATATTTTGTCTTTAATGTTTTGAAACGTTGATGACTCTGGAATTAACAACATAAAATACAGCTCAGGCAAAAATTACGAGAATAAGGCTGGTTTCACATTTGCGTTTTTTAGCGCTGGAAAAAAACGCATATGTGCGCATGCGTTTTTTCCCCTATATTTAACATGGGTGCGCATACCTGCGCGCTTGTAAGCGCATGTATGCGATTTTCATGCGCTGCGTTTTTTTGGGGTGTGCGTTTGTATTTTCCAGACGCAGCATGTTGCATTTTTTGGCCCTGCAAAAAAGCGCATGCGCACATATGCACACGTTTTGCTCTAAAAATGGCCATTATAGCCTATGGATGCGCATATGTGCGCACTGGCATGCTCATGTATGCGTTTTTTTGCACATGCGTTTTTTTTGTTAACCATGGAATTTAGGGGTTTGGGTTAGAGTTAGGGTTAGTTAAGGGGGTTTAGGGTTAGGGTTAGGGTCAGGGTCAGGGTTAGGGTTGGGGTTTGGGTCAGGGTTAGGGTTAAGTATGGTTTGGTTAAGGGTTAGGGTCAGGGTTAGGGTTAAGTATGGTTTTGTTAAGGGTTAGGGTCAGGGTTATGGTTAGGGTCAGGGTTAGGGTTAAGTATGGTTTGGTTAAGGGTTAGGGTCAGGGTTAGGGTCAGGGTTAGGGTTAAGTATGGTTTGGTTAAGGGTTAGGGTCAGGGTTAGGGTCAGGGTTAGGGTTAGGGTCAGGGTTAGGGTTAGGGTTAGGGTCAGGGTTAGGGTTAGGGTCAGGGTTAGGGTCAGGGTTAGGGTTAAGTATGGTTTGGTTAAGGGTTAGGGTCAGGGTTAGGGTTAGGGTTAGGGTCAGGGTTAGGGTTAGGGTTAGGGTCAGGGTTAGGGTTAGGGTCAGGGTTAGGGTTAAGTATGGTTTTGTTAAGGGTTAGGGTCAGGGTTAGGGTTAGGGTTAGGGTTAGGGTCAGGGTTAGGGTTAGGGTTAGGGTCAGGGTGAGGGTTAGGGTTAGGGTCATGGTTAGGGTTAGTTAGGGTTTAGGGTTTGGGTTAGGGTTAAGTATGATTTGGTTAAGGGTTAGGGTCAGGGTTAGGGTTAGGGTTAGGGTCAGGGTTAGGGTTAGGGTTAGGGTCAGGGTTAGGGTTAGGGTTAGGGTTAGTTAGGGTTTAGGGTTTGGGTTAGGGTTAAGTATGATTTGGTTAAGGGTTAGGGTCAGGGTTAGGGTTAGGGTCAGGGTTAGGGTTAGGGTTAGGGTCAGGGTTAGGGTTAGTAAAGTCATGGTTTGGGTTAGTGTGAGGGGCCACCTAATGTTGGAAAAAAACGCAAACGCGGTAAAAACGCACTAAAAACGCATACAAACGCATAAAAACGCTGCGTTTTTTTCATGCATGCTCATAAAAATGCTTGAAAAAAACGCAGCAGTTGTATGCTTTTGTATGCGTTTTTTCAATGCGTTTTTTTGCGGGAACGCGCTGCAAAAAAAAGCAAGTGTGAAACTAGCCTTAACAGCATAAAATACAGTATACTGTATATGACAGTTTATTACCTAATTTGTTTGCTAGGAATAAATATCTCTATTATTTGGAAGGCATTTACAACACCTTACATCAGGAGCAATGGATACTGTTTGCAAATGTCTAAGATTACAGGAGGGTTCCTTTAAAAGTAGGATCAGCCCTCTGTGAAATGTGATGCTGAGAGGCAGACCTCTTCCCCATCAGCAAAAAAAGCAAATCAGTAAATGTAAGATCGTTCTGCAGACACAGGCGGCTGAATCTTCTGCGGACTTTACAGAACAAGGTGGGTGCGCTCCATTAATTCAGTGCAGATTGCGGCAATGGTTCCCTATCACTCTAGTTTGTAGGGACAGGTCATCACTACAGTTACATTGAAAGTAATCCTTCTTGGTTGTATTTAAAATGATTTTTTTGCACAAGAGGGAATATATGCACTCACAGGGAATGTAAAGCCTATTTTCTGCATTCTTATTTTTAGCTCTTTTTGTAGTGGCCTTGGTGACACAGATGGGATTGTACAATCTGGATTAATGCTTCATGTTTCCAGGTCTTTTTGTGTACACTGCATTGCACTTGTTGAACCAGAGGAATAACATACTGCATTGCTGGAGTAACCACAGGAGCTGGCGGCTTTGGTACTAAACTGACACCGGCTGTAATAGTTCATTTTCCACTGGCATCTCTATGGTCAGTCATCTGTCATTATATTATCCAGATTATATGTCCTGGATGCAAATCTCTGCTGCAAGCAACCATGGTGCTGAGGATTAGGGTATGCCCTAGAAATTAGGCAGCCCTTACTGCTGACACCTATGCTATGGTAACGTCCTACTCGTCAGCACTCTGCAGTGATCACCAGGGATACTTTGCGGCCAAGCTGTTACATTACATCTAGGAACATCACATATGGTGCCAGCCAATACAGGTCGTGTCCTAACAATACCCAACTATTTATTGAATGCAGATGGCTCTTATTTTTTAATATAAATATTCTATATGCTTGTTTTATTTATTTTTTTTTTATATATTTTTTAAAATCTGTTACTGGAATTATAAAACTTGCCCATAGCCAAACATAGAGGTATTCAAGATCTATATTTGCCACAACTTCACTTCATTTTCATCATGTTACAAAATAAATTTACTTGCTGCCCACTTGTGATTTACAGTCCACCTGCACCTTTATATCATGAGACCAAGCACCAAATGGCACACCAGTTGTTTAATGCTGAGATGGAAGTAAGACTTACTTTTTAGAGTGTTATCATAGTTTTTTTTATAATAGGGAGTTGTATTCCTGTGTTTGCTCAGGATAACACTTTCTAATATTAATAACACTATTGAGAACTTCAAGGGGTTGTCCACCACACCTTCTCAATCATTATGTTCCTCCCAGTATAATAATAACATCTACACTCCCCACTAGTGGTGGTACTGTCCCGGCGGTTTTGGCACTGGCTCTCCTGGGGCTCTCGGGACTTTATGTCATGAAATCCATATGAACAATCACCGCTGGCTTCACTCTCCCCTCCTTCAGACATATCAGGACATCCGGAGACATGGAAAGGGCAGCTGCAGCTCTCACTTCCTCTGGATGGCAATTACATATGTAGGAGGCAAAGGTGAAGCTAGTAGTGATTGGCCATAGGTAGAGCCCTGGGGGAGCCAGTACCAACACCGCAGGAACAACGCTAGCAGAGGTATTATTATTTTACTGAGGGGAACAGTGATTCAGAAGGGGGTGTCTGAGTAGTGGACAACTCCTTTAAGCCCTCTACTGAACAATTTTAAGCCCCCATGCTCTAGGTGGTGGAAATGCTCCCATAAATCAATTTCTTCATCGTACAAGATATATAAGAAGCTTTAGTAGAAGTCCCATAGATCGTAAATTTACGATCCACATTGCATAGGGATACTGATAATTCCCTCCATATACTACAGCACTGGAGCATTGTTCATTCATGGTTCTGTGGACACAGCCATTTAGAGTTTGTGGAATAATCTCACTAGAATGACCGTTCCGGATAGTTCTGTGTGGACCACCATCTGTTCCATGAAATGACATAGAAGTGTTTTATACAATTTTACTAGACTATTCGGGACCAGTCAGAATCATGGGATATGCAGATATGTCACTTCGCAAACAAACACACAAGAAAAATATCTCGATGCAGAATGTTAGCACAACAAAAGCCACAAAACTTGCATAGGTAATAGTTGGGTGTCGGATTCCACTGTTCTGAGTCACAATATCTTGCCAAATTGTGGTATGTTTGTCTTTTTAAGAAATGCTACCTATGCACATTGTCTATTAACTACTTAAAGTGAAAATGTTTTCACATCTGTAGAGTAATAGAACCTAGAAAGTTTAAAGTAGGTGCCCCCTTTCAGAAAAGCTTTAGAGGGATTAAATAGCAAACTGCTGTTCACTCACCATCCCCGGGTCTGGAGCTGTGGCTCTGTCACTGCTCCCCATGTCTGGTATTGGCTGCGGCACTGAAATCACCTCAAAGGTGCAGCAGCCAATCCATCAGGTCAGTGTCTCTAAAGGGGGTCTTCCGTCTACACAGGTAGAGCCACTGATCAGCTGAGACGCTGTGGATGTAACTGGGTTTAGCGCCAGAGACAATGAATTTATAAGAAACTATAGCCGGGATAATGGTTTTCTGAATGGGGACAATCCCTGTAAGTATAAATTTGCCTAAAGCTATGGTATGGGAAAATGTATTTATACTATCCCTAATTGTAAATTACTAAAGATGATTTTTAATTATGATTCATCAAACAATTATCAGTCAGTAAAATCAAGTAACTATTAAATTCTTGGGAGACATGATGACCATCTGGCTATACAACTGCCTAAAGATCAAAAGGGAAAGGTATAGTACCAAAGTCTGGAATGTGTGCATTTTTCCAATATATGCTGCTCCACAGATGATATCATTAGTGGTTATCCCTTTTCCAATGGAAGGGTACGGAGACGTTGAAAGAACAGTCACATTTTAATTTTCTGTAACTTTAATTCTGTAATTTTCTGTAACTGGTGACAGGTCTTATTTGTGTAAACACTTTGTGTGTTTATCTTTTCGCTACAAAGTAATGAAATGTGCATATCCGTGTATTTATTACTGTGCTTAAATGCGTACATAAAAAAATGGTCACATGGTTTCATAGGTTGAAAAAAGACCTAGGTCCTCTAAGTTCAACCTTCCTCCAGCAATTGTCCATTTTGTCACTAAATTAGCTATAACCCACAATGTTATGTGTAGGTGTCAGTGCTTTGGATCAATGTGTGTTCTTTGTGTCCATTTTTCCCACCAGTGTGTCATCAGTGTGTGGTCAGTATGTCAGTTTCTCCCATTAGTGTGTCATCAGTGTACAGTCCGTGTGTCAGTGTTTACCATCAGTGTGTCATCAGTGTACAGTCCGTGTGTCAGTGTTTACCATCAATGTGTCATCAGTTTGTGGTCCAATTGTCCGTTTTTCCCATCAGTGTGTTCTCAGTGTATGGTCCGTATGTCCATTTTTCCCATCATTGTGTCATCAATGTAAGGTCTGTGTGTCAGTGTTTACCATCAGAGTGTCATCAATGTATGGTCTGTGTGTCAGTGTTTCCCATCAGTGTGTCATCAGTGTATGGTCCGTATGTCCGTTTTTCCCATCAGTGAGTCATCAGTGTATGGTCCGTGTGTTAGTGTTTACCATCAGAGTGTCATCAGTGTATGGTCCGTATGTCCGTTTTTCCCATCAGTGTGTCATCAATGTAAGGTCCAATCTTCCGTTTTTCCCATAAACGTGTCATCAGTGTATGGTCCGTGTGTCAGTGTTTACCATCAGTGTGTCATCATTGTATGGTCCATGTGTCAGTGTTTACTATCAGTGTGTCATCAGTGCATGGTCCGTATGTCCGTTTTTCCCATCAGTGT
The DNA here is from genome assembly GCF_039654945.1 of Dendrobates tinctorius. NCBI lineage: Eukaryota > Metazoa > Chordata > Amphibia > Anura > Dendrobatidae > Dendrobates > Dendrobates tinctorius. The sequence goes on from NW_027361876.1 coordinate 1,700,391, forward strand.
GTTATCAGTGTAAGGTCCAATTTTCCGTTTTTCCCATAAACGTGTCATCATTGTATGGTCCGTATGTCCGTTTTAACTATCAGTTTGCCAACAATGTTTTAGATCATTGTATCATCAGGGTATGTTCTGTGTGTCCCTTATTATCAACAGTGTCAGTGTTTTTTCGCGGATGGATAAATAAATTACAAAGTTTTTCCTATCCTTTGTTATATTATATACAGACAGCGCACAGATAGCATCCGCATGCCATCCATGTTTTTCACAGACCCATAGACTTACATTTGCCTTTTTTTTAATCCCTGATACCGGAGAAAAACATTTCACCATGAGCTTTGCTTGACAAACTGTCTGTGACAAATCATGGCCATGTGAAAAGCACCATAGATTATACTGGGTACGTCTTGTATGCGTGAACAACACAGAGAGAACACGTATGTGCAAGACAGACATCTGAATGAAGCCTAACCGATATATGTCAGAACACATTTTTATTTGCGTAGGCCAGCACCCTATTTATAACACATGAGATAAAATGGCTGGAATAGGCCTTTGTTAAATTGGTGTCTCATGATGACTGTAAGTCACAATTTAGAAAAAAAATTAATATAAGCGGGTGTTGTTTTTCCTGACAGTTGTTTTCATGCACACTAAGGGCAGTTTCACACGTCCAGATAATTCCGGTACCGGAAAAACCGGTACCGGAGCTGTCCGTGTCCGTGTGTCCGTGTGCATACGTATGCCATCCGTGTGCTATCCGCATGTCTGTGTGTACCATCCATGTGCTGTCCGTATGCTGTCCGTGTGTCCTTGTCCGTCTTTTTGAAAAATTACTTTCAATGTTAACCCTTTGACTTTTAAGAACGCACACGGATCGCACACGGACCGCACACGGACAGCATCTGTGTGCGGTACGTGTTTACACGGACCCATTGACTTGTATGGGTCCGTGTGATCCGTGCTGTTGCACAAAAACGGACATGTCAGCGTGTTTTGCACACGGACACACGGTCCAAGAAAACACGCTGGCATCTGCATAGACACATTCATGAGAATGTGTCTACGTGTGTCAGTGTCTTCGGTACGTGAGAAAACTGTCACTACACGTACCGGAGACACTGACGTGTGAAACTGCCCTAAAAGTGGATGTGATACTTTTTTTTAAAAAAATGACCTCTTAAAGTGACATATACCATGTGTCTCTCAGCCTTGTTACTCCCTAGCAAACCCCTAGCATCCCTGGCTCTGTCATAATAAACCACATGTGGCCTATAGGAAAGATACAGTAAATGTTATTTTCAGCTGCTGATTTTTTTTTAGCCATAAGGAATATACAGCCGGAGCTGACAATGTGCATTTTTAAATAGTTCAGCTATTCACCCTCAGGCTTCATGTGACTTCTGACATCCACATTGTGATATGTCAATCATGGTATTCTTGTTAACTACTTACTAGTTACTACTGTACTAATACATCCAATAAACGTCTATTACTGGCTGGGGGGGCAGTGTGCTCCCACTTTTACAATAGGATGTGTATGGATGTGCGAATTATATGTTTTACATTCCATAGAATGTCTATTGTGCTTCACACAGATCATCATACTGCTTGGATAAGGCTGGTTTCACACTTGCGTTTTTTTTTGCGGTATTTTAGCGCTAAAAAATGCATGCGTTTTTTTTTCCTATACTTTGCATGGGATGCGCTTATGTGTGCATACACATGCGTTTGTATGCGTTTTTCCGCGCATGCGTTTTTTTGCGGTATGCACTCGAGCGCACAAAATGCATCCTGTTGCATTTTTTGGGCGTCCGACTTGCCTCAAAAAAACGCATGCGCACGCAATGCGTTTTTTTACAGCAAGACACCCATTATAAGTCTATGGGTGCGCATATGTGCGCATTGGCATGCTTATGTATGCGTTTTTTTGCGCATGCGTTTTTTTTTTTTACCATTAGTTGGACAATGGAATTTAGGGGTTTGGGTTAGAGTTAGGGTTAGTTAAGGGGGTTTAGGGCTAGGGTTAGGGTTAGCTAGGGTTTAGGGTTAGGGTTAGGGTTAGTATGGTTTGGTTAAGGGTTAGGGTTAGGGTCAGGGTTAGGGTTAGGGTTAGTATGGTTTGGTTAAGGGTTAGGGTTAGGGTCAGGGTTAGGGTCAGGGATAGGGTCAGGGTTAGGGTTAGGGTTAGGGTCAGGGTTAGGGTCAGGGTTAGGGTTAGGGTTAGGGTTAGTAAAGTCATGGTTTGGGTTAGTGTGAGGGGCCACCTAATGTTGGAAAAAAACGCAAACGCGGTAAAAACGCACTAAAAACGCATACAAACGCATAAAAACGCTGCGTTTTTTTCATGCATGCTCATAAAAATGCTTGAAAAAAACCCAGCATTTGTATGCGTTTGTATGCATTTTTTCAATGCGTTTTTTTGTGGGAAAAACGCGCTGCAAAAAAAAGCAAGTGTGAAATTAGCCTTAAAGGCAACATCGTACTGGTTCCGTGTCAGTGTTATACTGGACAGAGCTCCCACCATCCGCATTGCTGTTTTCATCCAAGGGGCAGCATTAATGACCACAGTGGGACAGCCTCACTTTGCAGCTCAGAAGCGCTTGGAATGTTGTTTGTAGAACACAAGAATGGAGGCGGAACGGTGCACAACCCCGCCGTGCTGCCTTGCTAAAATAAAATATAGTACCTTATGCTGAACATAGGTGTCAACATTTATGGATACATATGGAATATTTGTATACAAAGGTATACAATACTTCTTTAGTTGTTATACAAAACATCTACAGTATTTGTAAACTACTTCTACATCAGAGCACTGAAGAGAGCTGTACAATACAAAATCTGTAACCTTTACATTCTGTTTGTAGTAATAGTGTCCTTGTTTTGCCTTTTTAAACAATCATCCTATAACAAGAGATTTATGCAAGCTATATTGTAATAATCATTTTTGTTTATTCGTTTTATCTTAGAACACCACATGTCACGTGCCATCCTAGGTGATACCTGACCTAACTTTGGCATCTATCACATGTTCCTTTTAGTTTTTTAGTTTTTTTTTTTTCATCTATCACATGGTTCTTTTGGCACTCAGATTTAAAATCTGCACACTATTTAAATGGTACTATTGCTGCCTTTGCTATACTTGTGGGCTTTCCTGATGAAGAAGCCTTTTGTACTTTGATACGCGTAGAGTGAGCCACTATCCATTTGACATTCTGGGATATACGTCTCATCATTGATCAGCAAGCGCGGAAATCATCCACAAACCTCCCCTTTCTTTCCTCGATCATAGAAATAAAATAAGTTTTTCCAATAATTTAAAATATATATATATATATATATACATTCAGAATGTCTTTGAAGCAGGAAGAGTTGGTACCAAATATTGTGATTGTATTTTAGATTTCACAGTGAATGCGGCTAATATATTTCTATCAGTATTCTGGGCTGTAGACATAAATCTTTATGATCTCTATGATTCTGGCGGCTGCCTGGTTGCTGAGACAGCCTCAACTGCATTGTTCCTGCTGAGAATAAGCTGTGTAGACTGGAACCCATGTGGTAGTGGACAGTATCAAAATAACCAAGGGATGTCCACTGTCCCAGTGACCCATGTGAGTGTTAGGTCTCTTTTGCACTTCAGTCTTTTGACGTCAGTCGAAATCCGCCCTTTTATTAAAAAAAAGGATCCGTTTTATTTTTTTTTTTTGGCGGAACCGCTTTTTTTTCCCATAGGCTAACATTAGCGGTGGATTGTGATGGAGGGTCGTCCGTTGCATCCGTTTTTTGACGGATCCGTTGGAATTTAAGCATCCGCCGTCTGGAGTAGACAGACAAAGTAACGTTTTTTTCAGCGGCGTGCCCGCTTTTTTAAACTGAGCATGCCCGGAAGATTTTTCCATTCATGCAATTTAACACTAAAAGCTCTCTCTCTCTCTGTTTTTTGGCAATTTGCAACGGATCCGTTTTTTCACACTTTGACAGATTGGAACTGACCTCAAAAGACTGAAGTGTGAAAGAGGCCTAGGAGCAGGGGGATTACCTCATAGTTGGATTTCATAGTCTTCAACTAAATCACTCACTGTATATGAACTTGTACTAATAGGAATAATAAAGTTTGTTTCACCACACATCTCTTACACTCTGATGCCACTTTACAGGGATAATACATATTATGTTTTTTTTTTTGGGGGGGAGATAGTGCACTTATTGATGTCACAGTGCAGAGAATATAAACACTGGCGAGACACTTATCCTTTTAGTCTTGGCAATTGACAACCAGGTGCAACTACAGGCTCCTTGCAGCCAAACACAAACTAGAATCCTGAGTAGCAGTGCACTAAAATAAATTACAAATTGCTTACTTAAAGGGATTTTCCACTTTCAACTAAGTAATAAAGCCAGATAGTCTTCACCACCCCAGATCCAGGGTGGACTCTTTATCACTACTTTGGCTACCATGGTGAAGGCACTATACATTGCACATCACTGCAGCCGGTCTCCAAACACAATGCCTTATACTATCTGCATCTGCTCAGCTCACTGATTGGCTGCAATAGTGATGTATGCTGTGGTTGTGCCGCCACAACTACAAGCAAGTCACAAAGACCAGGGAAGGTAGAGCCCTCTCACTGGTCTCGAGGAGGATGAGTATTTTGTTTGGTTATTTTAAATGACTAGAATCATTTGGACACCTTTTATTGAAAGTGAAAAACTTCTGTAATGTTAATGGCCGAATGGTTTTTAAGAAACTATAGAGCCATTATCATCAAAACAAATTTAAGTGAGTTGCTACTTATCTTGCAAAAAGCTGCTGTGACTTTGTGAAGTAGCTGGGCACACATCATCTGCTATGTGGAACCACTTCTTGGCAGCACTAGCTATAAATTGCTGTACTAATGGCTCTTACAAGATATATATATATACTTACATAGAGAGAGAGAAAATGAGGAAGCAGCACACCATTCTTTTAGTGCAAGAAAAAGATGCTTTACTGGCCCATTGTGCAATGTTTCGGCTCTGTGTGTGAGCCTTCTCCAAGCAATGTGTAAATGCACATACAGTACATAGTATTTAAGGTATATAAATAAGTGAACGTACTTTACAGCAATCAGTCTTATAAGGTTGCTATTCCGTAGTTTGCAATTAATTTTTCAAACATAAAGTGCAAAGGCATATTATTTTAAATAATATGCACTTTTCTGTGGCACTGTATATAGTGCAGTCTTGTGAAGAAATCAGTTAAAAACGAAGTTGGATGCTATCGTCTCCGTTATTGGTATCCTTAGTAGTCAAATGTGCATGTCAGTAAGTAAGTATGTTGAAAAAGTAGAGTGCATGTGCAGTTGCAGTTGTGCTCAGGCGGGTCCAGCTCCATCTTTAGAAGTGGAAAACTTCCAGCGCATGCGCACAGCCATCTCACTGTCAGCGTGACTCGGCACATGTCATTTTTATTTATGTGTATGCCGGCTCCTGAGGAAACCAACGTGAAACGCATGTTGGGGCTGCTGAGCTGAGTCCCCAGGTGGTTACAAATATGGGTAAGCAGAATACCCCATTTTTTACCAGGTGATCTTTGTGACTTCCTTGGTAAGGATTGCTGGTGCCCATCATAGGCTTTATTGACCTGAGTGAGCTATTAGATATATAATGTTATTTATGGACTATTAGGCCAATTATAGATGTGGGTACTATTTCATGTTTTATTGACATTTTTATGGAAGCATCCCTATTTGGGTTGCACTTGCACTTTTTATAACTGGATGTAATTTTCTGTTCCACCCTCCTCCTAGTATTTTGGGACCTTGTGTGTTTTTACACCTGCTATTCTCTAAACTGCTTTATCATTAGTTATATTTATTATGTGTTTTGTATTTATTATATATGTGCTTTGAATAGAATTTTGTATTTTATCTTTGGGACGTTTTTGTACTCTTTCTTTTCTTTTGTATACATAAAGTGCAAAGGCATATTATTTTAAAAAATATTCACTTTTCTGTGGCTTGTGAAGAAATCAGTTAAAAACTCAATTGGTCACAATGTAATCAGCTGTAGGGAGTTATTATACAGTTGTGGCCAAAAGTATTGACACCCCTGAAATTCTGTCAGATAATACTCAGTTTTTTCCTGAAAATGATTGCAAACACAAATTCTTTGGTATTATTATCTTCATTTAATTTATCTTAAATGAAAAAACACAAAAAGAATTGTCCTAAAGCCAAATTTGATATAATTCCACACCAAACATAAAAAAGAGGGTGGACAAAAGTATTGGCACTGTTCGAAAAATCATGTGATGCTTCTCTAATTTGTATAATTAACAGCACCTGTAACTTACCTGTGGCACCTAACAGGTGTTGGCACTAAGTAAATAACACTTGCAGCAAGTTGACATGGATTAAATTTGACTCAACCTCTGTCATGTGTCCTTGTGTGTACCACATTGAGCATGGAGAAAAGAAAGAAGACCAAAGAACTGTCTGAGGACTTGAGAAACCAAATTGTGAGGAAGCATGAGCAATCTCAAGGCTACAAGTCCATCTCCAAAGACCTGAATGTTCCTGTGTCTACCGTGCGCAGTGACATCAAGAAGATTAAAGCCCATAGCACTGTGGCTAACCTCCCTAGATGTGGACGGAAAAGAAAAATTGACAAGAGATTTCAACGCAAGATTGTGCGGATGTTGGATAAAGAACCTCGACTAACATCCAAACAAGTTCAAGCTGCCCTGCAGTCCAAGGGTACAACAATGTCAACCCGTACTATCCGTCGGCATCTGAATGAAAAGGGACTGTATGGTAGGAGACCCAGGAAGACCCCACTTCTTACCCCGAGACATAAAAAAGCCAGGCTGGAGTTTGCCAAAACTTACCTGAAAAAGCCTAAAATGTTTTGGAAGAATGTTCTCTGGTCAGATGAGACAAAAGTAGAGCTTTTTGGGCAAAGGCATCAACATAGAGTTTACTGGAGAAAAAAAGAGGCATTCAAAGAAAAGAACACGGTCCCTACAGTCAAACATGGCGGAGGTTCCCTGATGTTTTGGGGTTGCTTTGCTGCCTCTGGCACTAGACTGCTTGACCGTGTGCAGGGCATTATGAAGTCTGAAGACTACCAACAAATTTTGCAGCATAATTTAGGGCCCAGTTTGAGAAAGCTGGGTCTCCCTCAGAGGTCATGGGTCTTCCAGCAGGACAATGACCCAAAACACACTTCAAAAAGCACTAGAAAATGGTTTGAGAGAAAGCACTGGAGACTTCTAAGGTGGCCAGCAATGAGTCCAGACCTGAATCCCATAGAGCACCTGTGGAGAGATCTAAAAATGGCAGTTTGGAGAAGGCACCCTTCAAATATCAGGGACCTGGAGCAGTTTGCCAAAGAAGAATGGTCTAAAATTCCAGCAGAGCATTGTAAGAAACTCATTGATGGTTACCGGAAGCGGTTGGTCGCAGTTATTTTGGCTAAAGGTTGTGCAACCACAACTATTAGGCTGAGGGTGCCAATACTTTTGTCTGGCCCATTTTTGGCGTTTTGTGTGAAATGATCAATGTTTTGCTTTTTGCTTCATTCCCTTTTGTGTATTTTCATTTAAGACAAATTAAATGAAGATAATAATACCAAAGAATTTGTGTTTGCAATCATTTTCAGGAAGAAACTGAGTATTATCTGACAGAATTGCAGGGGTGTCAATACTTTTGGCCACAACTGTAACACATGACTCACCCCATTCCCAATACCGCCATTATCGGCATCCTTAGAAGTCAAATGCACATGTCAGGAAGTAAGCATATTGAAAAAGTATAGTGAAAGCTCGTACATGCGCATTTGCGCTTCGGCGGGTCCAGCGCCATCTTTAGAAGTGGAAAACTTCCAGCGCATGCGCACAGTTGTCTCACTGTCAGCATGACTCAGCACACGTGTCATTTTTATGTGTCTCCAACACTATCTTACTTGAGGGATTTCACCCATGTAACTTGCCCACATATGTGGGTATGTATCTAGAACAAGCACAAGTATCAGGCTTCAAGGAACTTAGTCCACATATTGAATAAGACTATTTACTGAGAGGAAATGGATCATGACATAGAAATGAAGGCAATGGATTACTCCAACATGGAACAAGAACACCCCCCATTAGCTGAGGCTGGTAACCTGTTAACTATAGAGAACAGTGGGAGTTGTGCGCCCCTCTCAGGGCACAATACTCTAATTCTGTCTCTAAATTGGATATACACCATATAGTGCCAAATTATTTTATAAAAAAATCCTTATAACCTCAGTATAGTCATTTTTGTTGTGGATAGTTAAGATAGTATGAGATGGTTATTGTGAACTAAAAAAAAACTAATCAAAATACATAAAAAATAACATATAAAAAAGAAGCAAAAAGAACATAAATATGACAGGCAGTAATTTTCAACTTAGATGATATTCCATAATGGAATGTATTATGTGTCCCAGCAAGTCCCCATCGATATTATGATCTGTTGGTAGAAAGAAAAGAAAAAATGGTAAATGAACCAATTAATATCTAGCTAACAAACTACTTTGAGGAGAAAAGGAGTTTCACAAGGAGGATCCAAGCAAACAGCATACCTAAAGAGGAATGCTTAATTTATATTCTGAATTGAGACCATGTGGTTTTAATGTATTTAGTATTCCTTAATTTTTAACATTCTGACTCAATCACCACTCCTTGTCCTGCTGCATTTAAATTATCATTACTTATTTTTTTCTTCATTCGTAATCTGCTAAAAAGCAGCAACAAGGCAGCACAAAATGTTTTTTACAGATAATAATCAGAAAACAATGGCCATCAGGCAAGGAAGTAAAAACTTCGCCCTCAGCAAAGCCATGGGCAGAGTGCCTTGTGATTTGGTTTGGAGGGCAAGCAGGGGTTAAAAATGAATATGGTTAGAAGCCTAGACTCAGGGGGTCAAAAGTTTAGAGGGATTGGACAGTAAGGTTTATCTGTCTCACGAGGGATGGCAGCAATCAGCAAGAGGTACCAAGAGCAAAGGTTCCCCCCTCCCGCCCTGTAATTTAGGGGTTCAAGTAAGGTAAAAAATATCAAAAATGTTGGATGATGTCATTGGGTCATTTCAGTGAGAGGTAGTGAGGGGGTTCTTGGAATTGGTGGAAAAATTGTGGTGGATGGTAACCTCCCCTTTATGTTTGGATTATGGTTAATTGCCTGGTGGATTTTGGGGCTCTACAGGGTGATGTCCGACAACAAAGGTGCCCCCCGAGCCTGTGGTCGCGACTGGGGGTAATGCTGGATGGTTAATTATTATTTACTGGTTTCTGCCAGGATTTGGAGCTCCACGAACCTTACAAAAATTTATTTATTGTAATGTTTGTTAATAAAAGGCTGATTTGGCCAATTTATCCAAAGATAAAGGTTTCATAGAATCATAGAATCGTAGAGTTGGAAGGGACCTCCTGGGCCATCTGGTCCAACCCCCTGCTCAAACCAGGATTCGCTAAATCATCCCAGTCAGATGTCTGAATTAAAACAGTGAGGGTGATATCCTGGATGAATTTAATAGTTAATAAAGCAATATAGTAGAATATAATAAAATACAAATTAGAACCACCCCTCTGAAACGATGGATGCAGACCATCCGGGAAAAGTGACTATACACACTGAATATGGGGGAAAAAAACGGCAAGGTAACAAATGGATGTAAATAAAATGTATGCAACAACACGCAAAAATAATTAAAATACCCTTTATTAAAATATGGGTGTACACATTAGACAATTAAAAAGAAAGGCATCCCAAATGTATACATGGTATAATAATGTGATATGCTATAGCATAGAGCTTAATAAATAACCATGTAAAAACAGGCTCAATAATGAACAGGTAATAATTGTATATTTATATTGAGACCCCCAAAGAATTAAATAAAGTGATGTGCAACATGAAAAGAAAAAGAGAAAGAAAAATGAAAAATAAAAAATAAAACATTTTTGATAATGCACAAATAATGTGACAAAAAATGTCAATGCATGACAAAAATATGTGGAAAAACGAGTGCACAAATAATGAAAACAAAAAATGCCAAAGTGTGTCCAACAGAAGCCACACTGGATGTGTGGAAACCACAAAGAGTGAGGATCAGGGGATAAGACAACTACCTGGTGAGCCCTTAATGGTGCCTGTAACGCGCCCCGACGCGCGTTTCGGAGTAAGTCTCCTTTGTCCCCCTGACGAAGGAGACTTACTCCGAAATGCGCATCGGGGCGCGTTACAGGCACCATTAAGGGCTCACCAGGTAGTTGTCTTATCCCCTGATCCTCACTCTTTGTGGTTTCCACACATCCAGTGTGGCTTCTGTTGGACACACTAGCATTTTTTGTTTTCATTATTTGTGCACTCGTTTTTCCACATATTTTTGTAATGCATTGACATTTTTTGTCACATTATTTGTGCATTATCAAATATTTTTTATTTTTCATTTTTCTTTCTCTTTTTCTTTTCATGTTGCACATCACTTTATTTAATTCTTTGGGGGTCTCAATATAAATATACAATTATTACCTGTTCATTATTGAGCCTGTTTTTACATGGTTATTTATTAAGCTCTATGCTATAGCATATCACATTATTATACCATGTATACATTTGGGATGCCTTTCTTTTTAATTGTCTAATGTGTACACCCATATTTTAATAAAGGGTATTTTAATTATTTTGCGTGTTGTTGCATACATTTTATTTACATCCATTTGCTACCTTGCCGTTTTTTTCCCCCATATTCAGTGTGTATAGTCACCAGTCAGATGTCTGTCCAGCCTCTGTTTGAAGACTTCCATTGAAGGAGAACTCATCACTTCTCGTGGCAGCCTGTTCCACTCATTGATCACTCTAACTGTCAAAAAGTTTTTTCTAATATCTAATCTGTGTCTCCTCCCATTCAGTTTCATCCCATTGCTTCTAGTCTTTCCTTGTGCAAATGAGAATAAAGTTGATCCTTCTACAATGTGACAGCCCTTTAGATATTTGTAGACAGCTATTAAGTCTCCTCTCAGTCTTCTCTTTTGCAAACTAAACATTCCCAAATCCTGCAACCTTTCCTCATAAGACAGGGTTTGCAGACCAGTCACCATTCTGGTCGCTCTTTTCTGAACTTGCTCCAGTTTGTTGATGTCTTTTTTAAAATGTGGTGCCCAAAACTGGACACAATATTCCAGATGAGGTATGACCAAAGAGGAGTAGAGGGAAATAATGACTTCACGTGATCTAGACTGTATGCTTCTGTTAATACATCCTAGAATTGCATTTGCCTTTTTTGCTGCTGCATCACACTGTTGACTCATATTCAGTCTGTGATCTATTAGTATACCCAAGTCTTTTTCACATGTGCTGTCACTTAGCCCTATTCCTCCCATTCTATATATGCTTTTTTCATTTTTATTGCCCAGATGTAGTACTTTGCATTTCTCCCTGTTAAAAACCATTCTGTTAGTTGCTGCCCACTTCTCCAGTTTATTTAAATCTTTTTGAATCCTCTCTCTCTCTTCTCTAGTATTAGCTATCCCTCCTAGCTTTGTGTCATCAGCAAATTTAATCAGTTTACCCTCAATTCCTTCATCTAAATCGTTGATAAAGATGTTGAACAATACAGGGCCCTGGACAGAGCCCTGTGGTACCCCACTTGAGACATTCTTCCAACTGGATGTGCAGCCATTTACGACCACTCTTTGGGTCCGATCACTAAGCCAGTTATGAATCCACCTAACAGTTGCCTTGTCCATTCCATACTTAGTCATTTTTTCAATAAGGATTGTATGAGAGACTTTGTCAAATGCTTTGCTGAAGTCAAGATATACTATATCTACAGCATTTCCTTGATCCACCCAATCAGTGATACCGTCATAGAAGGAAATTAAGTTAGTCTGACATGACTTATTAGTTACAAACCCATGCTGACTCTGTTTAATCACTTCATTCTTATCCAGGTATTGATATACATGTTGTTTAATAATTTGTTCAAAGATCTTTCCTGGTATAGAAGTCAGACTCACCGGCCTATAGTTGCCTGGGTCCACCTTCTTCCCCTTTTTGAAGATAGGAACAACATTTGCTCTTCTCCAGTCTTCTGGCACTTCTCCTGTTCTCCAAGAATTTTCAAAGATTATGGAGAGGGGTTCAAAAATTTCTTCTGCTATCTCCTTCAGTACTCTGGGGTGTAATTCATCTGGACCTGGAGACTTGAATTCATTTAGGTTAGCTAAGTGTTTCCTCACTATCTTTCTGTTTATAGATATCCTGGATTCTTCTATTCCCTTAATAGGACAGTGAATAACAGTTGATGTTACATTTCCTTTCTGAGAGAAAACAGATGCAAAATAGGAATTTAAAAGTTCAGCCTTCTCAACATCCTGTCTTACCATTTCATCATTTTCATCCTGTAAAAATCCTATAGCATCTTTGACTTTTCTTTTACTTTTGACATATCCCCAAAATCCTTTATTATTGCTTTTGACATCTCTTGCAAGCCTCAATTCATTTTCAGCTTTAGATAATCTGATTTGTGCCCTGCAGGTTCTGCAGACAGCATTATATTCTTCTTTAGATATGCCTCCCTCTTTCCATTTTATAAACATTTTTTTCTTCCTTTTTAGCATGTGCTTAAGTTCTGTGTTCATCCATCCTGGTTTCCTTAAATGCTTCCTATTCTTCCCTCTTTTCGGAATTGTTAACAACTGTGCTTTGAGAATTTCATTTTTCAAGATTTCCCATCCTTCCTGGACATTTTTGTCTTTAAGGATATCCAGCCATTGGATCCCTCCAATTCTCTTTCTGAATCCCTTAAAATCTGCCTTTCTGAAATCTAACCTTGACGTCTGAGTCTTCACAGGTCTTCCGCCTCTAGTTATCCAAAATTCTAAAATAGCATGGTCGCTACCTCCTAGGGTCCCAGCCACTTTTACCTCCTCAACCATTTCCTCCCTGTTTATAAGGATTAGATCCAAGGTAGCAGTTCCCCTTGTTTTCTCCCCTACCTTTTGGAAGATAAAGTTGTCAGCAAGAGAGGATAAGAATTTCCTTGACCTGTTAGTTTTGCCTGAGAGAGATTCCCAACAAATATCTGGATAGTTGAAATCTCCCATGACAACTATGTCATATTTTTTGGAGAACTTGGCCATTTGATGCATAAAGAGTTCATCCATATCTTCAGCTTGCACAGGCGGCCTGTAGTAAATGCCTACAATGGTGTCCTTTCCATTGTTCTGTCCTTGTATTCTTACCCAAACAGTTTCCACAGAACTCCCAGTCTCTGAAGCTTCAATCTCTGTGCAGATATACGCGTTTACGAGTGTTCATTTCTGGAAGGGGTGTTCCGTGAGAGTGGGACCAGGGTTGATAAAGGGTGGGGTTGATATACATAAAAGGGAGTTAATTGGAAGGAAGCATGTACAATACTGCAGTCATGAGTTTTTGCATTTCTCATGAAATCGTTTTGTGAAATGAGAATAGTTGTTTTTTTTTTAAGTACAAAAGAAAATTCCCAACAACCAGACAATTGTCTACTTCAAAACGTGTTTGTGTTGCAAGAAATTTTTTTTTGCTCATAACATTTACAAGTGATTTGCAGCTGTTAGACTGCCTCAAGGCATGCAGGGATTGCCTGTTTGTTAGGGAATCCACACATGTGTTGGAGCTGTCTAACAGCCGCAAATCATGCAGTCATGCAGCACACTGAGATGCTCGGATAACACCCGAAATTGCTTGGATAAGACATTATCCAAGCACAATCGCTCATCACTAATCTGTAACTGTCAGCATCTTATTCCATCATTTCTGGAAAGGAAGTGAGTTTGTTAAAAAAAAATAGAAAAAAAGGTTTAAAAAATTAGACATTTAAAGCACCAGTCCTTTTTTATGGTACCGCTGGAGTGGTGCTTTAAATGTAAGTCCCCTGCCGCCAGTTCTATACTCACCCTCTGGCGTCTTCATCATTTTTCAGTGTTGCTTTGATCCTGCAATGCCATTTTGTGAGTGCAGCAACTTCAGCACTGAAAAAAGAATGCTGGAGTAGTGCTTGAACTGTGCTTGTCTGTATTTGAACACCTGTTTTAGTAATCCAGTTCAGCAACCATACACACTGCACCTATACCGCCACCTGCTGACACATTTTAAATTCTGTATATTTACCTAATTATCATTTCTAGTTAAATCCTTTTTGGCAAGGGTTGAATAATTTTGATTGAAAATATTATCAAAAGTTAATAGTAGTGTTGTAGAAAAATTTATGACAAAAAAAAATGTGACATCAGTAATAGAAGGGTTAATATAAAATAAAAAACATACCGCAGCAAAGGACGGTTTCACATGTCCAAATAATTCCGGTACCGGAAAAACCGTGTCGGTGTGGACACGTGGTACGTCCGTGTGGCACACGTGAGGCAACCATGTGCCGCATGTGTGCCGCATCAGGACCACACGGACGGTGCCGGGAAGAAGCGCTACAGTAAGGCTACTTTCACACTTGCGGTTTTTTTTGTGTGGTTTTTTGGGGAAAGTCGGACTCACAAAAAATGCAACAGGATGCATTTTGTGCGCCCGAGCGCACACTACAAAAAAAACATTGCCATACAAACGCGTACAAACGCATGTGTATGCACACCCATGTAACATATAGGAAAAAAAACGCATGCGTTTTTTGCGCAAAAAAACGCAAGTGTGAAACCAGCCTAAGCGCTGCTCCAGGTGGCTGGTGCTGACTGCGGCTGTGATTCTTCTCTCCTGCTCTGCCGGCAGGAGAGAAGAAAGAATGAAAACCCGACGTGGGGTCGCCCTCATTTTCTGAACCAACCAGACGAAACTTACAGCTGGGGGCTGCAGTGCAGTACAGTATAGGCAGCATAAATAGTAAAAAGTTGGTCACACTTGTCAAGCACTATGCTTGACAAGTGTGACCAACCTGTCAATCACTTTTCCAAGCGATGCTTCAAATCGCTTGGAAAAGTGCAAGCATTCTGCAAGCTAAAACACTTGCAAAATGCTTGAGTTTTGTGGGAAAATGCATGTGAATTTTGCATGCATTTTACCCGCAGCGGGGAGTTGCGGAAATACTGCGGACAATTCCACAGCATTTCTGCAATGTGGGCACATACCCAAACACTGTCAGTTTTAGCCAGTGTTCTGCAAAGAGCAGTTGTCTGCTCACAAGTGAATAAAAGGGATAATTTTTGGATCAAATTAAAATAATAAAAACATAAGTCTGTCAGTGCACTGTGCTATTAAATTGTTTCTTGATTGCCACTGGTTACCATCTGGTGAGATCATTTTGACATTACTTTCGCTGTGTTTATGTTATAGAGCTTGAAATGGGTTAGATATAGAGATGAGCGAGCACTAAAATACTTGGGTGCCTGTTGCTTGAATAATATGAACATTCGTTTGAGTAACGAGTATAATTGGTCTCAAAGGGAAAGCCAAACTTTTCTGGCAGACTCTGCAAAGAGGCATGTAGAGCAAAGAAAATACCCTTGAAATACATAGTAGTTGATTCATGCTGTGCCAGTGCACATTAGACCCCAGAATTGTAAACAGCAGGACGACTCAAAAAACTGAGAGAAAAAAGAGGACCCTGAGTCCAGGCGCCCCCCTGAGGAAGCGGTTTTACCGCGAAATGCGCATTGGGGTTTCTCCTGGATGCCAGCACTTTCCTGAGACTGTCTAATGGGTATGTTTTGACCTCTATAATCTCCTAACTGGGCAAATGTGCAATATCGTCTCTCTTTGATTGATCTCTTTGTATTACTGGGAGTGTTACAACACTCCTCTCATTATGACTGTTATCATGTATTAGAGTGACTCTCTTATACTCTTTGCACATATGTGTCTTGCCCTGTGTTTAGTGTACAATGCCAGCTACTCTATTCACCCATTGTAGTCCTCTGTTATTGCTGCACAGGATTTTTGTTTGCATCTGGCTATCTCTTAACACTTGTTTGTGTACAATACATTTTTAACTCCTTCATCTATTGTCCTGTTCCCTATTGTTGCCTCAATAAAGTTTTTCACTTTGTTTGTAGCTCTGGACTCAGGGTCCTCTTTTTTCTCAAAGAGGCATGTAGAGCAGTGAAAATGTTCAAATAGATGTTCAAATAGATGGGCAAACTACTGAATGGAAGGAGAACAGCATGAGGAAGACCCCTGGAGGCATCTCTGACTCCTAAAACACTGCTGAAAACAATGGTGTCACACTTTTACTCCTCTTTAAGGACTGACAATAAAATGAAATTGCATTTTACAGGAAAATAATGTTAAGAAACATTTTTTCCTGTATAATGACTTTGTAGATAAGACAAAAATGTAAAAAGGATTTTAAAAAATATATAATTTAAGTAAACCATAATTGATTTTTTATTAAAAAATGGGAAATTTCAGTTTAATTTATTAAGGCAGCAAGCAACTGCCAAAAGTTAGGGACTCAGATACACACTATGTGAGCCATAAAGAAGGGACTAATATACATTCTGTTCAATTTGTCATGTATTGACATGCCAAACTCATACAGGCTATGCACTTTTAAGGATTATATACCAAGAAAATATACTCCAGACCATGGAATAGTCTGAGTGAGCACTATAATACAGATAAGGTATGTACACACATTGAGTAAAATTTCTACACCATTTCGGCATCTCTTGGCAGGAAAAACATAGCTACAAAAATGCATATTTTTACCACTTTATTGGCCTGCGCTTTGATTGATTTGAGTGAAGTCAATGGTGAAAAATATAGAGCAAAAACACACAGAGAATTGACATGCTGCAAATTATTTTCTGCACCAAATCTGCAAGTCAAAAATACTTAACCCCTTCCTGACATCAGACGTACTATCCCGTCCATGGGGCCCGGGCCCCTATGCCCATGGACGGGATAGTACGTCTACCGCGATCAGCGGCGCCCACGTGGTGAGCGCCGCTGATCGCGGCCGGGTGTCAGCTGATTATCACAGCTGACACCCGGCACTATGTGTCAGGGGCGGTCACGGACCGCCCCCGACACGTTAACCCCTTGCACACCGCGATCAAACATGATCGCGGTGTACCGGGAGTTAAAGGGAAGCATCGGCAGGGAGGGGGCTCCCTCCGTGCTTCCCTGAGCCCCCCACGGCAGCGCAATGTGCAGCGCTGCTGCGGGGGGCTCCTATCCTCCAGGCCCCCGAATCCAAGATGGCGACGGGGGCCTTCGGGGACCTGAGGAAGCTGGCTTCCTCAGTGCCTGCAAAGCGCAGGCAAGAGGAAGTCTGCTTCAATGCCTGTGACAGATTGCTGATCTGTCACAGTGATCTGTGATGTGACAGATCAGCGATCTGTCACAGGACAGTGATGTCCCACCTGGGACTATGTAATAAAGTAAAAAAAAATTAAAAAAAATGTAAAAATAAATTTAAAAAAATCGCCAAATAAATTAGTAAAAAAAAAAAAAAATATTCCCCAATAAATTCATTTTTTGAAAATAATAAAAAAAAAAACAATAAAAGTACACATATTAGGTATCGCCGCGTCCGTAATGACCCGCCCTATAAAACTGTCCCATTAGTTTACCCTTTTAGCGAACCCCTTAAAAAATAAAAATAAAAAACAAAGCAAAAAATAATGATTTATTATCATACCGCCAAACAAAAAGTGTAATAACGCGCGATCAAAAAGACGCATATAAATATCCATGGTACCGCTGAAAACGTCATCTTGTCCCGCAAAAAACGAGCTGCCACACAGCATCATCAGCGAAAAAATAAAAAAGTTATAGCTCGCAGAATAAAGCGATGCAAAAATAATTATTTTTTATATAAAATAGTTTTCATTGCATAAAACCGACAAAAACATAAAAAAAAGACCTAAATGAGGTATCGCTGTAACCGTACTGACCCGAAGAATAAAACCGCTTTATCGATTTTACCGCAAGCGGAACGGTGTAAACGCACCCCCCCAAAAGAAATTCATGAAACGCTGGTTTTTGTTCATTCTGCGTCCCAAAAATAGGAATAAAAAGCGATCAAAAAATGTCACGTGCCCGAAAATGGTACCAATAAAACGTCAACTCGTCCCGCAAAAAATAAGACCTCACATGACTCAGTGGGTCAAAATACGGAAAAATTATAGCTCTCAAAATGTGGTGATGCAAAAACTATTTTACAATAAAAAGCGTCTTTTAGCGTGTGACAGCCGTCAAACATAAAAACCGCCATAAATAGTAAGTCAAACCCCCCGTTATCACCCCCTTAGTTAGGGAAAAATAATAAAACTAAAAAAAAAGTATTTATCTCCATTTTCCCATTAGGGTAAGGCTGTGTGCACACGCTGCGGATTAGGTGCGGATTCATCCGCGCAGATTTTGTAAAATCCGCAGGTGAAACCGCAGGTCAAAAGACCTGCGGTTTTACCTGCAGATTGCTCTGCGGTTTTGTCCTGCGGTTTTTCATCTCCTCATTAGAGGAGATGGCAAACCGCAGGAGAATCCGCAGAAAGAATTGACATGTCAATTCTTTCTGCGGATTGAAAACCGCAAATAATCCGCGTGGAAAATTCTGCACCGTCTGCACTGCGGTTTTTGATTCCCATAGGGAATCATGGTACTGGGGTCCGCAGCAGCCAAAACCGCTGCGGAACCGCAGCAAAATCCGCAGCGTGTGCACACAGCCTTAGGGTTAGGGCTAGGGTTAGGGCTAGGGTTAGGGCTAGGGTTAGGGCTAGGGTTATGGTTAGGGCTAGGGTTAGGGCTAGGGTTAGGGCTCAGATTAGGGTTAGGGGTGTGTTGGGGTTAGGGTTGGAGTTATAATTGGGGGTTTCCACTGTTTGGGCACATCAGGGGCTCTCCAAATGCAACATGGCGTCTGATCTCAATTCCAGCCAATTCTGAGTTGAAAAAGTCAAATGGTGCTCCTTCCCTTCCAAGCTCTGCCATGCGCCCAAACAGTGTTTTACCCCCACATGTAGGGTATCAGCCTACTCAGGACAAATTGCAAAACAATTTTTGGGGTCCAATTTCTCCTGTTACCCTTAGAAAAATAAAAAATTGGGGGCAAAAATATCATTTTTGTGGAAAAAAATGATTTTTTTATTTTCACGTCCGAGTGTTATAAACTTCTATGAAGCACTTGGGGGTTCAAAGTGCTCACCACACATCTAGATAAGTTCCGTGGGGGGTCTAGTGTCCAAAATGGGGTCACTTGTGGGGAGTTTCAATAGTTTAGGTACATCAGGGGCTCTCCAAACGCACATGACACCCGCAGACCATTCCATCAAAGTCTGCATTCCAAAACGTCACTGCTTCCCTTCCGAGCCCCGACGTGTGTCCATACAGTAGTTTTCTCCCACATATGGGGTGTCAGCGTACTCAGGCCAAATTGGACAACAACTTTTGGGGTCCAATTTCTCCTGTTACCCTTGGGAAAATGAAAAAATTGGGGACTAATTGATCATGTTTCTGGAAAAAATACGATTTTTTTATTTTCATGCCCTGGCATTATAAACTTCTGTGAAGCCCTTGGGGGTTCAAAGTGCTCACCTCACATCTAGATAAGTTCCTTAGTGGGTCTAGTTTTCAAAATGGGGTCATTTGTGGGGGGTTTCCACTGTTTAGGTACATTAGGGGCTCTCCAAAGGCAACATGACACCCGCAGACCATTCCATCAAAGTCTGCATTCCAAAACGTCACTACTTCCCTTCCGAGCCCCGACGTGTGCCCATACAGTAGTTTTCTCCCACATATGGGGTATCAGCATACTCAGGACAAATTGGACAACAACTTTTGGGGTCCAATTTCTCCTGGTACCCTTGGGAAAATAAAAAAATGGTGACTAAAAGATCATGTTTGTGGAAAAAATATGAATTTTTTATTTTCACGCCCGGGCGTTATAAACTTCTGTGAAGCACTGGGGGGTTCAAAGTGCTCACCACACATCTAGATAAGTTCCTTGGGGGGTCTAGTTTACAAAATGGTGTCATTTGTGGGGGGTTTCCACTGTTTAGGTACATTAGGGGCTCTCCAAAGGCAACATGACACCCGCAGACCATTCCATCAAAGTCTGCATTCCAAAACGTCACTACTTCCCTTCCGAGCCCCGACGTGTGCCCATACAGTAGTTTTCTCCCACATATGGGGTATCAGCATACTCAGGACAAATTGGACAACAACTTTTGGGGTCCAATTTCTCCTGGTACCCTTTCGAAAATAAAAAAATGGTGACTAAAAGATCATGTTTGTGGAAAAAATACGAATTATTTATTTTCACGCCCGGGCATTATAAACTTCTGTGAAGGACTGGGGGGGTCAAAGTGCTCACCACACATCTAGATAAGTTCCTTAGGGGGTCTAGTTTCCAAAATGGTGTCATTTGTGGGGGGTTTCCACTGTTTTGGTACATCAGGAGTTTTCCAAACGCGACATGGTGTCCGATCTCAATTCCAGCCAAAAACGTCAAATGGCGCTGCTTCCCTTCCGAGCTCTGCCATGCGCCCAAATAGTGGTTTACCCCCACATGTGGGGTATCAGCGTACTCAGAACAAATTGCACAATAACTTTTACGGTCCTGTTACCCTTGGAAAAATAAGAATTGAGGGTGAAAAGATCATTTTTTGGAAAAAATATGATTTTTTAATTGTATGGCTTTATGTTATAAACTTCTGTGAAGCCCATGGGGGTTCAAAGTTCTCACCACACATCTAGATAAGTTCCTTAGGGGGTCTAGTTTCCAAAATGGTGTCATTTGTGGGGGATTTCCACTGTTTTGGTACATCAGGGGTTTTCCAAACGCGACATGGTGTCCGATCTCAATTCCAGCCAAAAACGTCAAATGGCGCTGCTTCCCTTCCGAGCTCTGCCATGCGCCCAAATAGTGGTTTACCCCCACATGTGGGGTATCAGCGTACTCAGGACAAATTGCACAATAACTTTTAGGGTCCTGTTACCCTTGGAAAAATAAGAATTGAGGGTGAAAAGATCATTTTTGTGGAAAAAATATGATTTTTTAATTGTATGGCTGTATGTTATAAACTTCTGTGAAGCCCATGGGGGTTCAAAGTTCTCACCACACATCTAGATAAGTTCCTTAGGGGGTCTAGTTTCCAAAATGGTGTCATTTGTGGGGGGTTTCCACTGTTTTGGTACATCAGGGGTTTTCCAAACGCGACATGGTGTCCGATCTCAATTCCAGCCAAAAACGTCAAATGGCATTGCTTCCCTTCCGAGCTCTGCCATGCACCCAAATAGTGGTTTACCCCCACATGTGGGGTATCAGCGTACTCAGGACAAATTGCACAATAACTTTTAGGGTCCTGTTACCCTTGGGAAAATAAAAATTGGGGTGAAAAGATCATTTTTGTGGAAAAAATATGATTTTTTAATTGTACCGCTGTACGTTATAAACTTCTGTAAAGCCCTTGTGGGTTCAAAGTTCTCACCACATATCTAGATAAGTTCCTTGGGGGGTCTAGTTTCCAAAATGGGGTCACTTGTAGGGGGTTTCCACTGTTTAGGTACATCAGGGACTCTCCAAACGTGACATGGCGTCCGATCTGAATTCCAGCCAATTTTGCATTGAAAAAGTCAAACGGCGCTCCTTCCATTCTGAGCTCTGCCATGCGCCGAAACAGTCGTTCCCCCCCACAAATCAGGTATCAGCATACTCAGGACAAATTGCACAATAACTTTTGCAGTCCAATTTCTCCTGTTACCCTTGGTAAAATAAAAAAAATTGAACCTGAAGTATTTTTTTTGTGAAAAAAAGTTAGATGTTCATTTCTTTTTAAATATTCAAAAAAATTCCTGTGACGCACCTAATGGGTTAATAAACTTCTTGAATGTGGTTTTGAGCACCTTAAGGGGTTCAGTTTTTAGAATGGTGTCACTTTTGGGTATTTTCTATCATATAGACCCCTCAAAGTGGCTTCAAATGTGATGTGGTCCTAAAAATAAAATGGTGTTGTAAAAATGAGAAATCGCTGGTCAACTTTTAACCCTTATAATTTCCTAACAAAAAAAAATTTTGGTTCCAAAATTGTGCTGATGTAAAGTAAACATGTGGGAAATGTTACTTATCAAGTTTTTTCTGTGCCGTATCTCTGTGATTTAAGGGCATAAAAATTCAAAGTTGGAAAATTGCAAAATTTTCAAAATTTTTGCCAAATTTCCATTTTTTTCACAAATAAAAGCAAGTTATTTGAATGAAATTTTACCACTAACATGAAGTACAATATGTCACGAGAAAACATTGTCAGAATCACTGGGATCCATGGAAGCGTTCCAGAGTTATGACCTCATAAAGGTACAGTGGTCAGAATTGTAAAAATTGGCCCGGTCATGAACGTGCAAACCACCCTTGGGGGTGAAGGGGTTAAAGTTAAGATTCTCATTTGCTTTTCTGACATGAAGTTTTGCTTCAGCTTTTGTCACAAATCTGCGCAGGAAAAACTCAACAAAAACGCACCAAATCTGCAACATGTGCACACTGCCTAAAATTTTTAACAAGTTTTTTGAGGGTTGTATACTAACAAAATATACTCCAGACCACGGAATAGTCTATTGGTGAGCAATATAAAAACAATAAATTTGTGAACAAGTTTTTTGAGGCTTATGTAGCAATGAAGTGTACCCAAGATGATGTAATACCTTATGGATAAGCAATGTAATACCAAAACATTTGGGGCAAGTTTTTTGAGGGTTGTATAGCAATGAAAAATACACAAGAACTTGTAATATACTATGAATAAGCAATATAATACCCAAAAAATTTTAACAAGTTTTTGAGGCTTATATAGCAACAAAATGTATCCAAGAACTGTGTGGATGAGCAATATAATACCGCAAAATTTTAGACCCAAGTTTTTAAAGTTTTTTCGAGAAATGAAATGTACCTAAGAACACGTTATACTGTGTGGATGACCAATATAATACCGATAAATTTTTGGAGGTTTTATACCAATGAAATGTACCTAAGAACATGTAATACTCTATGGATGAGCAATATAATAATGAAAAAAATCAGAACATTTTTTTGGAGGGTTAGATACCACCGAAATGCACCCAAAAAAAATAGTCTTTGGATGAGTGATTTAACAACGATAAAATTTTAAACAAGTTTTTTGAGGTTTATATAGCAACAAAATGAATCCAAGAAGATGTAGTACCCTGTGAATGAGCAATATAATACCAATAAATTTTGAACAAGTTTTTTGAGGCTTATATGCCACAGAAATTTACCCATGAAAATGTAAAAGTCTATGGATGAGCAATGAAATACCCATACAATTTTGAACAAATTTTTTAAGGGATATATACCAACAAACTTTACCCAAGTACATGTAATACTGTATGAATGAGCAATATAACACCGGACTTAGAAAGAGCATGTGCGACAGTGGATGGCAAGGTCTGCATCAAGTGTCCTTGCCTCCTATTCCTTGAGGTGGCACCCCATTCACCCTTGTTTCCCTCGTATCAAAAATTTCCAAACGCAAAACTGACTGTGGGGAACCACAGATGGGTCATTCTGCAGAACTGTTCACAGATTCTATTCCATGGTAATCAGAGGTCTGCTTCGAAGAATCACAGAATCTAGAAGAGGAAAGCATCTGCACCGATGCCCAAAATTTTTTCATGTTGGTTCCGTGGCCGGCCAAAGTAAGGTCCAAGCAGAATCCAGACCCTCGTTAAGAGATGTTAACCATCAAGGGTGAAGGTTATCCTGATGAGACTCACATACCAGAGACACATGCAAACTATACTGTGGTGTCAGGGAAGGAAGAGGAGGAGGGTGACGCTCAGGGTGAGGAGTTTGAGAGGATGACGATGAGGTTGTAGATCCCTCTTAGTGTGAACCCAGAGGTACATGGATGAGTAGCTCAGCAGATGAGGAGGAAGATGTGGAGGTTACGTTGCAGCTTACCACACAGACATGAAGTGATGCAACCACAACAAGCACTGCATTCTCAGCCCCAACTTTGGCTGTGGCCAGTACCGGTCTCGAGGGTGTAGTGTGCAGGGGCGGCAAGGATTGCCTAGTCTGGACCTTTTTTGAGACCGCAAAGGAAGACCCAACATATGTTATCTATTCTATTATTTCTAAACACTGTTTTTCGGTGATTCCTTTGTATCCCATTTATACTGCACCCACACACACAAATGATACACCATTTGAAAGGTAAACTTGCCCCCTTCAGCAAGAAAATAGCCAAACAAACCACAAAATACAGTTTAAACATTAATTTTCATAAACCTGCAGTAAGGAAAAATGACCTGCAGGTGGCACCACAGTACCCCAAAGCACACTACCAACACATTTGTAAACATGCACTGCTTTTTCGCTCATTACTTCGCCCCATACACACACATGATACACCATTTGAAAGGTAGACTAGCTCCCTTCAGCAAGAAAACAGCCAAAAAAACACACATTCACGATTTTATCACTAAATACAGTTTAAACATTCATTTTCATAAACCTGCAGAAAGACACAATGACCTGCAGGTGGCACCTCAACCGGAAAACATTTTTTGGCCTCTACTTATCAAAACAATTTATTGTATTACCAATCTACATTTATAAATACCTGTCTGTGTTCATAAGCTCATGAAATACATTTACATTTAACCAGCTTGCTTTTACTGAAATTGCCTGCACCCCCAATGAGCAATGTGTGAAAATTCCGCACTGACCAAACTAGTATATCAAATTTGCAAAAAAAACTCAGCAGAGGCAAAAGTTGCAAAAATATGACAACTATATGCATGAACTGCACATGCGCCATCAACACGCCTTAGTTTTTGGAATCTCACTGCTCTAAAATGCGGACTAGCAAGCCTCACCAACCACCAGCCATCCAATCAACCCCATCTGCTGCTTCTTCCTCCTCTGTCACCATGCCAAGTCTTCTCACACAGGACTCCGGCAGCAGAAACTTCACTTGTTTACCCCCTACAGTTGGGGTGAGTAAAAGCCCATCAGCTGTTGCGGAAGCGGACATAACTGCTGCTTTTATGTCACCTAGCACAACACATCTTTCTCATTCCACCATAACATCTCCCCCTGCACCTTACTTACAATCAAGAAGTTTGTTTGTTCTTCGTACTCCACCCTCTCTCAGAACAGCAGTCGGCCCTCTGTCCCGCAGTTGTGGTTATGTATTTCCTCCTACACATGGCAAAGCTAAGAAGTCCATCTCCAATCTGGTGGTCACAAAAATGCTGCCTTTTCGCCTGGTAGATGCAGATGGTTCCAAAAAGTTGATGGCCGTTGCAGTCATTACTTCTCTAAGAAAACGGTGCCTGTACTACACCAGCATGTTGTTGACAACGTCACCCGTTCCCTTAAAAAAATCTTTGTTTGCCAGGGTGCACCACTGACAGCTGGACATGCAAACAGTGGCAGGAGCATTACATCTCACTGAATGAGCACTGGGTAACTCTGGTGGCTGTGGGAGCATGCGGTTAAGGGGCTGTTCCACATATCTTGGAATCCCCAAGGCAGCAATTGCTGTCTCCACTGAACCTGGAGCCAGGGAAGGTCATGTGTGATAATGGTGCAAACCTGGTGGTTGCCTTTTGCAGGGGCAACCTCACGCACATGCCTTGCATCGCTCACGTCCTCAACTAGGTGGTGCAGCAATTTCTCTGTCACTATCACGGCCTGGGTGTGCTGCTACAGAAAGCACGGTCACTCTGTGCGCATTTCCAATGATTGCACCCTGCAGGTCATCGACTTGCATCCCTACAGAGATCTTTCGGCCTACCGTTTAACCGTTTAATTTGTGATGTGCCAACACAGTGGGATTCCACTCTGTAACTGTTGCAGCGACTATGGCAGCAGCGATGAGCCATGGTGCAGTATGTCCTTATGCATAGCCTGGGCTAACGCAGTATGGACGTGGTGCAAATCAACCTTGTGGAGTGGGTACAGATGAAGGACCTCTGCACCCTTCTGCACAGTTTTGAAATGGCAGAATTGTCATCAATGCAAAAACAATAGCAGCAGCAGTGTAAGTGGCAGAAGCAATTTCTGTAAGTTGTTTCATTCATTTTTTAGACCACTCCATGCACCAGCTGAACAAAGGACAAGTCTGACACGTTGTAAACAATTGGAGAGGATGGTGCAGGACTATGTGAAGCTCAATATCAACGCCATTAGGGGGAATTTGGACCCTTTTGAATTTTGGTCTTAAAAAATGGAATAGTGGCCTGAGTTCGCCTGTCCACCTTGGAGGTTTTGTCATGCCCGGCATCCAGCATTCTCTCACAACGTGTCTTCAGCGCTGATCTCCAATGACTTTTGAACCCCAATTGCAGACTGGACAGACTAGGCAATGGTGTCATTTTTGCTGTCATGCATTGATCTCGCGTTATTGCAATCTGTGCCCTCTTTGTGGTGTCTTCTGTGCCAGTGGAAATTGATGCCACTTTAGTGATGTGTGACAATTATTTTTTGAAATGTGGAGGCTCCAAGTTGGGTCTTCATCTGGTGGGTTGCCTGTAGTAGAAAATGTGTCAAAGGTCTATCATACTGTTTGTACTCTGTGGAAATAGAAGCCACTTTAATGGTGTATGACAATAACTTTTTGAAATGTGGACACTCCAAGTTGAGTCTCCATCTGGTGTGTTGCCTGTGCGGGAAGGTGTGTCAGAGGTCTATTATACTGTTTCTACTCTATGAAAATTGATGCCACTTTACTGGTGTAGGACAATTATTTTTTGAAATGTGGAGACTCCAAGTTGAGTCTCTGTCTGGTGGATTGCCTGTAGTAGAAGGTGTGTCAGAGGCCTATTTTCCTGTTTTTACTTTGTGTAAATTGATGCCACTTTAGTGGTGTGTGACAATTATTTTTTGAAATGTCGAGACTCCAAGTTGAGTCTCGATCTGTTGGGTTGCCTGTGGTGGATGATGTATCAGAGGCCTATTATACTTTTTCTACTCTGTGGAAATTGATGCCACTTTAGTGTTGTCTGACAATTATTTTTTGAAATGTGGAGATTCCAAGTTGAGTCTCCATTTGGTTGGTTGCCTGTGCGAGTAGGGCTCCCAGACAGGCAGGCCTGCACTTACTTTCTGTCAACTACCTTTGAGACATTCCTTACATTGTTCTACCAATATTACTGTATGAAACAAATATTTGTGCCATCTGAGTGTGGCACGAATAAAAAAAAAAATTGGAGGTGTTGCTTTAGGTATCAGGTCTTCCAGCTAAGAAGGCTTACACTGCTCCCTTAACCACCAGGTCCTCATTGAAACTTCAATTCCATGCTGTAAATTCTGGGCCAGACCTTGATACCTCATGCATGGCCTATGGCTGACTGCTGATGTGCCATTTGCAAATTTCTACTGTGGGTCTACTGATGCCACTTTTCATTGTGTCTGCCCATAATTTTAGCTGTTTGGTAAGCTTTTTGTCACTCTTAAGGTGTTCTGTATACATTTGGTTTGGCCTCCCATCGAATCTAATCGCGTTTGGGTACGTTCGCCGAACCGTACATCTAAACATTCAGCAAATCGAACCGAACCTTGAAAGGTTCGCTCACCTGTAGTTTTTTAATAAATGTAATTTTTATAAAATTGTATAAAATTTTACAATCAAAAATAAGACAAAACAATCACAATTTGGTTTACAGATTAGAGGATAAGGAAAAAAAAGAGTACAATTAGAATGAACTCTCGGAAGATGTTTCCCCCTAGTGGCATCAAAACATATTGTGCAATAGAACATTAAAAGACAGAAAGTCCAAGAGCAGTTCTAAATGATGCCAAGTTAAGTTGACTCCATCCCCATACACCTATTACAATTCTTATAAAACCACAATACTAAATAATATGAGACATATACATAGGGAAGGGACGAAGAAACATGTTCAAAAACCAACACGCTCCTAACTGTTGTTTTGGTCCCTATAATAATCCCAGGGAGCCCAAATGGTCTCAAATCTGTCCAAACTCGCATTCAATAAAGCTCCATCCTGTGGATGTCGACTATTCTATCCAAAACCTTCTGCTAAGAGGGGGGAGTAGTCTGTCTGTAATGAAGGGCAATCAAACATATAGCTGTCGTCAATCGATGTAATGGCAGTCTGGTCGAATTCCTCCCCATACCTCTATTGGAAACATTTAGTAAGTTTATAGCAGGGTCCAGCTCAACCTCCACATATAGAACCTTTTGTTATAAGGTTTTCACCTTTTCTCAAAATCCAGCCAGCCCAGGATAAGACCATAAAATGTGAAGCTGAGAACCCGGTGCTGAGCAACAATACCAGCGAATATTTGGGAGCTGGTGGTTCAGTCTAACATGGAGCTGCGGTGTGGGATAGCAAAACATCAAAATTTTATATTGGTTTTCCTTATAAAGGGTGAAGTTAGAGGATTTGGCCTTTTTCCATATATTCTGCCAGCATTGGTGAGACAGCAACCTTCCCAGGAGAGAATCCCATCTAATCATATATGGATGTTTCAAGGGAGGGTCAGCCCGAGGAGAACCCAAGATCCTGTAAAAATCTGATATTAACCCTTTAGTTGACGTGCCTTTCTTACAAAGCCTCTCAATTTATGTTGGTTGCTCAATGAGCAATATGAAGACCCTAGATACTTAATCTACAGGGGCTGAAAGAACTCTCTATAAGTTATAGAAAATTTAGATTTTATAGAATCAAATGAGAGAACTTCCAATGTGTTTCCATTCACCAAATCTGCAAAGCTAAATAATCCTGCCAAAATCTGCCTTGCACATGTGAGCCAAAGATCCTTTGTAAACTGCATAGGACCCAAGAAAGTAAATGGTATCTTAATAGGCTTAGTCAACCTTCAAAGGGAGTTAGGGTGGACTGGAGTCAACCATGTCTTTTCTATTTCAGTACAAATATTGTAAGCCCATAATGAAGCCCATAAGGGAATCCTCCTCAGATGTGCTTCCCAATAGTATTTAAAGATATCCAGAACAGGCAAGCCCCCTTGTGATCCATGCAATGTGAGAACACTTTTGGTTATTCTGACGTCTTTCGTTCCATATGAACTTCAATATAGCAGCTTGGAGAGACCTATGGAAAACCAGAGAAGCCTTAAGGGTGAGAGTCTCAAAATTGTCAGAGACACCGCACTGCACTTGCTCATAGAGCCAGTGCTGAGTACAGAAGCAGTGCTAAAAGATACCTGTGGAGCAGGGCAGCAGAGGTGACCATGCGTGCTTCAGGCTAATAGTGTCAGGGTCCAGTCAGCGCTGGAAAGTAAAGAGGCATAGGACCTGCGGACACTGAAACTGAATAGTCTGCACGGGACCTATGGTCATGTGACTGCAAGGGGGCGGGGCTTAGTGTCCTGTATTCAGATAGGACAGGACACCATACAACAACTCAGAGTCAGGCAAAACAGAGGTCACAGCAGTAGGGGCAAACGAGGTACAGGAGGGACAAACAGACGGGTAGTCAGACAAAGCCAAAGGTCATACACAAGAGGACGACGTGGTACCAAGGGGACAAGCAGAGAGAAGCCGGGTCACAAGCAGAGAGTCATACACGAGAGGTAGAGCAGTACAAGAGGGTCAGGCAGAACTCGTAACAGGGACAGAACCAGATCACAACCGAACAAGCAAGCAAGATATCAGGCACAAGGCACATATATACAAGAGGTCACTTAACTCAGCCGAGGGCAGGAGTATAACTGACACTGGACCCAGGTCCAGTGAGCACTAAATAGCCTCCTGCTGCAAGACAGAGGCAGCACAATTAACCCATAGTCTAACCAGGACGGGTCAAAGCGAAATCCCGTCCTGGATCATGACAGTACCCTCCTCTCAATGGGGGGCCACCGGACCCCCAGGTCTCTCAGGGTACTTGGCATGAAAGGCTCGGATCAACTGATCGAGCAGGAACCCACGAGCGTTCCTCAGGACCGTAGCCCTTCCAATGTATCAGATACTGAAGGGCGCAACGGACCAACCTGGAGTCGACAATTCGTTCCACCTCGTACTCAGCCTGCCCATCTACCAGAACCGGTGTCGGGGAAGATGATGATCCCTCCCCACTGGACCTCACAGGTTTCAAAAGGGCCTTATGGAAAACATTAGGGATCCTTAGAGATGGCGGAAGACTCAACCGAAAAGCCGCCGGGTTAACTGCTTCGGTAATTACATAGGGACCTATAAACTTGGGTCCAAGCTTCGCAGAGGGGACCTTGAGCCTTATATTTTTGGTGGATAACCATACCTTATCTCCGACCTGAAACACTGGACCCACGGATCGTTTTTTGTCCGCAAAAAATTTAAATCTGTCCTGGGCCTTCGTAATGTTATTCTGGACCTCCCGCCATACCTCCCCCAACCGCTGGATCGTCTCGTCCGCCCCAGGACACCCAGAATTCAAGCGGGAAAATTCTCCAAAATGAGGATGAAACCCATAATTGCAAAAAAAGGAGATGTACCCGTAGACTGGTTAGTGCGGTTGTTAAATGCAAACTCAGCCAATGGTAACACAGAACACCAATCATCCTGTCGGGCTGAGGTGAAACAACGCAGAATTTGCTCCAGAGACTGATTGGTCCGCTCAGTCTGCCCATTAGTCTCTGGATGGTAGGCGGATGAAAAGGACAGACCAATACCCAACCTCCTACAAAAAGCTCTCCAAAATCTGGACACAAATTGCACTCCGCTATCAGACACCACATTCAGGGGTACCCCATGCAACCGCACCACATGCTCCACAAACAATCTGGACAATGTTTCCGCATTAGGTAGAGCTGCCAAAGGTACAAAATGTGCCTGCTTACTAAACCTGTCCACTACGACCCAGACCACGGTATTACCCTTGGAAGGGGGAAGGTTGGTGATGAAATCCATGGACAGATGAGTCCATGGTCTCTCAGGAACTGGCAGTGGTACCAATTCCCCGGCCGGCCGGTTATGGGGAGTTTTTGCACAGGCACAAACCTCACACGCAGACACATACTCCCCAACATCAGAGGCTAAAGAAGACCACCAGAATATTCTAGCAATGGCCTTCCGGGTCGCTGAGATCCCTGGATGTCCACCCAGAACTGAGTCATGGAACTCCTGGAGGACCTTGAGACGAAACTGAGCTGGCACAAAAAGTTTATCCAACGGCTTAGCTGGAGGTGCAAGAGCCTGGACTTCTCGAATCTCCCGTTCCAACACATTAGAAACCTCTGCCACCACCACCCCAGGCTGAAGAATGGAGGATGGAGGTTCCGGGGGGGACACCGGATCAAGACTGCGTGACAATGCATCCGCTCTGATATTCTTGGATCCTGGTCGAAAAGTGATCGAGAGGTTGAATCGGGAAAAAAAAAGTGACCATCTAGCCTGTCTGGGAGTCAACCTTTTAGCTGACTCAATGTAAGCTAGGTTTTTGTGGTCCGTGATTACCGTTATAGGATGAACAGCCCCCTCCAAAAAATGCCTCCATTCTGCAAAAGCCAATTTTACGGCCAGAAGTTCCTGATTCCCCACATCATAGTTTCTCTCCGCAGGGGAGAACTTCTTTGAGAAAAAGGCGCAAGGTCTTAAATTGGTCAAAGTGGCGGGTCCCTGGGACAATACCGCCCCCACCCCCACCTCTGAGGCGTCTACCTCAACAATAAATGGTTCAGAGGGGTCCGGTTGGATAAGAACCGGGGCCGACATGAAACATTTTTTCAAAAACTGAAATGCCGCTACCGCTGCGGTTGACCAATTCTTGATATCGGCCCCCTTTTGAGTCATGTCTGTGAGGGGTTTAACCACCTGTGAGAACCCCCTTATAAATTTCCGATAATAATTAGCGAACCCTAGGAAACGTTGCAGACCCTTCAAATCACACGGTTGAACCCACTCGAGAATGGCCTGCACCTTATTAGGATCCATGCGATACCCTTCAGCAGACACGATGAACCCCAGAAAGGACAGTTCCTGAACAAAAAATAAACATTTCTCTAGTTTAGCAAACAGACAGTTCTCCCTGAGCCTTTGGAGAACTGCCCGAACATGACCAATGTGAGTCTGTTTATCAGGCGAGTAGATTAAAATGTCATCCAAATACACCACCATAAAACGTCCAATCAAATCGGAGAACACATGATTTATGAAATTTTGGAAGACCGCTGGAGCGTTGGTCAGGCCGAAGGGCATGACCAAATTTTCAAACAACCCTTCAGTAGTGAGAAAAGCGGTCTTCCATTCATCTCCGTCCCGGACTCGGATAAGGTTATACGCTCCCCGTAGATCTAATTTCGAAAACCACTTAGCTCCGGACAACTGATTGTATAAATCAGGAATAAGTGGAAGGGGATAAGTATTCCTCACAGTTATTTTATTTAACTCACGAAAATCGAGGCATGGGCGCAAACCACCGTCTTTTTTTTTTACAAAAAAGAACCTTGCCGCCACAGGAGAAACAGAAGGACGAATATGTCCCTTACGGAGGCTCTTGGAAATATATTCCTTCATCGCAGCCCGTTCCGGACCCGAGAGGTTATACAGGCGGGCTTTGGGCAATTTAGCACCTGGAACCAGGTCAATGGCACAATCAAATGGGTGGTGTGGTGGTAAAACCTCAGCCTCTTTTTCGGAGAAAACGTCAGTATAATCTATCAGGCACTCCGGAATGCCTTCTAGACCCACGGACGACACAGACACAGAAACAAGACATTTCTCAGAGCAATAGGGACCCCATTTAACAATATCCCGAGATTCCCAGTTAATCACAGGATTATGCAGCTGTAACCAGGGGAACCCCAACACCAGTCCCACAGGCAGGTTGTTCATTACAAAACATGAAATACGTTCCTGGTGTAAGGAACTCACTTTAAGGAGAAACTCTTCAGTACAAAGCACAATGTCATTCTTAACCAGTGGTGTTTTGTCAATAGCAACAAGGTAAATCGGAGTTTCCAACCTAACTGTCCCTAACTTACACCTGGCCACCAAGTCAGAGTCAATAAAGTTCAATGATGAACCGCAATCCACGAAGGCAGAAGTGGATGTGGAGACACCCCCACAACAAAGTTCCACTTGAAATGACATTTTAGAAAATGCAGAAAAGGGTACCTGAGAGCCTGGGTGACCTCCACGATAATCACCCGGGCTCAGTCACTTGTTGGTTAGTGGCCGGGAGGGGCAATCCTTTTTCCAATGTCCAGACTCGCCACTGTGAACACAGCATTTTCTCACGTGCCGTTGTCTCCTTTCTTCCTCCTTAAGGTTGATGGTTCCCATCTCCGTGATTTTCAATGAAGAACTGGCTCCCCTTCCTTGGGAGAATAATGATGTCTCGGTTTGTATCACTCCCCTTGCCCGTAACCTGCGATCCATTCGGATGGCCTGTGTCATAGCTTCCTCCAGGGCATCAGGTGGGGGGTGGAGAGCCAAGGCGTCTTTCAGATGCTCAGACAGGCCTCTACGGAACAACCCCCGGAGAGCGGTGTCGTTCCAGCAGACCTCAGCAGCCCAGCGTCTGAACTCTGAGCAAAACCACTCGGCTGAGTGTTTCCCCTGGCAAACATTCATCAGCCTGTCCTCAGCCATACGCACCCGATCAGGCTCATCATAAATATGCCCCAGGGCCTCAAAAAATGCATCCACAGTCATACGCTCAGGGGCCGTGGTAGGAAGGGAGAAATCCCAAGCTTGGGGGGCTCCCCTTAACAGAGACATAATGACCCCCACTCTCTGACTTTCATCCCCAGAAGAGTGTGGTCTTAAGGAAAAAAAAAGCTTACAGCCTTCCTTGAAAACTCTGAAGTCATTTTTATCTCCAGAAAAGGTATCTGGTAGCTTCACTGGAGACTCAGGGGAAATTAATGTAACATCCCGAGCCCCCCATGAAAGAACTCCCTGCACAGTGTCGGCGATCAGCTGCTGAGACTGAGCCAGGACTCTTTGTTCTCCAAAGAGTTTCTGAGACATCTGCGTCAGATGCTTAACCTGCTCAGAAAGAGTGTGCACAGGATCCATCACACACACAGGTGAATGGGAGCAGAGAAAAAAAAATGGTATGGGTCAGTTTTAATGTCAGAGACACCGCACTGCACTTGCTCATAGACCCAGTGCGCGTGTCCTGAGTACAGAAGCAGTGCTAAAAGATACCAGTGGAGCAGGGCAGCAGAGGTGACCATGCGTGCTTCAGGCTAATAGTGTCAGGGTCCAGTCAGCGCTGGAAAGTAAAGAGGCATAGGACCTGCGGACACTGAAACTGAATAGTCTGCACGGGACCTATGGTCATGTGACTGCAAGGGGGCGGGGCTTAGCGTCCTGTATTCAGATAGGACAGGACACCATACAACAACTCAGAATCAGGCAAAACAGAGGTCACAGCAGTAGGGGCAAACGAGGTACAGGAGGGACAAACAGACGGGTAGTCAGACAAAGCCAAAGGTCATACACAAGAGGACGACGTGGTACCAAGGGGACAAGCAGAGAGAAGCCGGGTCACAAGCAGAGAGTCATACACGAGAGGTAGCGCAGTGCAAGAGGGTCAGGCAGAACTCGTAACAGGGACAGAACCAGATCACAACCGAACAAGCAAGCAAGATATCAGGCACAAGGCACATGTATACAAGAGGTCACTTAACTCAGCCGAGGGCAGGAGTATAACTGACACCGGACCCAGGTCCAGTGAGCACTAAATAGCCTCCTGCTGCCAGAGAGAGGCAGCACAATTAACCCATAGTCTAACCAGGACGGGTCAAAGCGAAATCCCGTCCTGGATCATGACAAAAATAATGAAGTAGCTTAGGCAGGTGAGCCAATCTAACTCAAGCTGTCCGGTCAGTGAGAGCGAAAGTGCCATCCACTTAGTCATTAGCCTGCTCAACTCTCCAAAAAGAGACAGATAGTTGCAAATATATCAATTGTTATAGGAAGAGGACAGAGTAACCCAATTAACCCCCGGGTATTTAATAACCTCGGTTTTCCATCTAAATTTAATGTTCATCGTTAAATAGTCAAAAATATTTGGACAAATATTCAAGTGTAAGGTCTCAGTTTTAGAGGTATTTCATTTATATCACATATATAACAGCTGTCCATACTCCTTCAAAGTGACTATACGGTTGTGGAGTGTTATATGAAGTTTAGTGAGGGTCAGTAAAATATCATCAGCAAGTAATGAAATCTTAAATACTTTATTCTTGACTTCCACCCCTGAGATATTATGATTTTGATGTATCATTGCTGCTACAGGCTCTATACACATTACGTATAGCAGGTGGGAAAGAGGTCATCTTGCCATTTGAGATGAGAAAAGAGGGGGAGACACATAAGGGCAATTTAAATGAGGCTGATGTGGATCTATACAATGTCTTTAATGCTGTAAAAAAGCTCCCGAGATACCAAATGTTTTCACAGTTTCAAACAAGAAAGACCAGTTAAGTCGGTAAAATGCCTTCTCTGCATCTATATGTAAACTAATCATTTGTGTTTTATTTTTGTTGGACACATCAATCAAATCTAAGCCATTCTGGTGTTGCCCCCTCCCTGGCGAAAAGGGACAAAGCCTGCCTGATTCTTACTAATAAACTGGGGTTTCTGATTAAGTTTTTTAGCCAACATATGGGTAAATATTTTCAAGTCCGAGTTTAATAGGGCTATAATTTATTTGGATGATAATTAGAGCAATCCAGAGGGTCTTCTCCTGCCCTAGGAATAAGTATCAAGTATGAATGCGACAGGGTATCTGTTATGGGAGAGCCCACCATGAATGAGTTAAACATTTTATTCATGTTGGGGATCAGGTCCTCTGCAAAGGTTTTATAATAAAGATATGTCAGCCTGTCTTGGCCAGGAGACTTTCCCAAAAGCAAGTCTATTAAGATTCCAGCTATTTCCTCTTGGGTAGGGATGAGCGAATATTTCAGTATTCAGTTTGGGTTATGTTCGCCGAATTTGAAAACATTTGCCGAACATTACCAAACACCATTATAGTCAATGGGAGGCAAAAACAAACATATGCACAACACCTTAGAACAGCCCCAAATACTGCCAAAAGGCATCACATGAGGGACAGACACCAAGAAAGTGGCCTCAATTCACCCACATTACAAATAGCATCATGGAACTGCAGCAATCAGCCAGGCATGAGGTATCGAGGTCAGGGACAGCATTTACAGCTTTCCAATGAATGTCACAGTAAGATGAGGTGGGTAAGGGATCAGTGTAGGGCCCCTTTGCTGAGAATCCTGGTAACACATGCAACACCTCTACCTGCTTTCATGCTGAGCCACACTCACGTGGGTAGTTGAGTGCAAGGAAGTGGAGGCCCTGCTACAGGCAACATGCATGAAGGTAGACCTTACCAGGAGAGTTCACATTTCCAAAAATTATTGGCAGACACCACCAAAGTGGCATCAATTTCACCACAGTAGAAATAGTAGAATAGGGACCAATAACCAGCTTTTTTCCTGCACTTACGGCCCCCCAAAAAAGAAAAGAAGCACCAGGGGCTGTAGGGAAGGCAGAAGTGTCCAACTCAAAAAAGATAAAAAATCCAAGTTTATTATAACCAATTCAGGAAAAGATTTTTCCTCTCAAAATAAAATACTTCCCAAACAAGAATCCACTCAAAAAATCTTTAATCTGTCCTCTTGTGTACTTACACAAGATGAAGAAAAGGTTTTAAACAAAGGATTATACTTTTGCCCTACACACACAGTAACAATTTTGAGCTTTTTGTTGATCTTAATCACTATATAAGGCGTCTTAAACTGAAAAGACACTTTGTAATACAAGATCGCAATAAAGGGAAAAGTGATAAAAATACTGATCAAAATAAGAAAGAGTCTGAACAAGGGGCAAAGGTAACAACTGAGACACCATACATGCACAAGGAAGAGAAACCATGATCCGCCTTTAATCCTATACATCACAGGGGCAGCTATATTGAAACATTTTTATCCTTAGTAGGTGACGATTTCCGGAAACTGAGAACCAATGATAAAACAATGAGTAAAAGACACCAGGAAGACAAAAAATGTAACAATCCATTGAGAGAGCTAAAAACCATTAAATATAACATCACCCTTAAAGAAAGAGAAGCCTTAAAAAATTTAAGAGAGAACACCGAAATAATAATCAGAGAGGCTGATAAAGGCGGTGGCACGGTTATCCAAGATAGAAAGGATTACCTTGCTGAGGCAGCCAAAATACTATCTAATCGAAAATACTATAAAAAATTGGAAAAGGATCCCACCAGTGATTTCTCTAAAGAATATCACTCACTTCTGAATGAGGCATCTGAAAAAGGGATCATAACAAAAAGAGAGAAAAAATTTCTAGTTAATAAAGAACCGGCCATGGCTTTCTTCTACCATCTTCCCAAAATTCATAAAGACCCCGTGAACCCACCCGGACGACCCATTATATCAGGGATTAACTCTCTCACTAGCCATTTGTCTCACTATCTGGATTTACACCTACAAACGCATGTCAAATCACTACCCTCATATTTGAAAGACTAACCATCTAATCAGCCTCCTGGAGGGAATAAGTTGGGAGGAGAATTTTCTATTCCTAACCCTAGATGTAGTGGCATTATATTCAAATATAGAACATAATTTGGGTATAAGAGCTACCAGATTTTACTTGGAGAAAAATGGAAAAATGCCAGAGGAACAACTGAAATTCCTTCTGGCTGGTCTGGAATTCATTTTGAGTCATAATGTCTTTGAATTTGATGGACAACTGTACCTGCAGCAGCATGGTACCGCGATGGGGACTCGGGTAGCCCCAAGTTTCGCAAATCTTTTTATGGGGTTATTCGAGTCCCTATCCCCCCTCAGTTCAGAAAAATACAAAGACAATATAATAATGTATAAACGTTTTATAGATGACTTAATAATCATCTGGAGGGGTGACATAGAGCAAGCCCATATGATGGTGGGAGAAATGAATCAAAAGACATGGGGGATTTCCTTCACATCCACAATCAGTTCAGAAAAAATAGTCTACTTGGATTTAGAGATCTCACACATGGGAAAGAAAATTGTTACAAAAACCCATTTTAAAAAAGTAGACGTTAACGGATATTTACATTACAATAGTGCACACTATACTAAATGGAAGAATAATATTCCATTTAGTCAATATTTAAGAATAAGGAAAAATAATAGTAGAGAACAGGATTATATAGCACAAAGCAAAATTCTGACCAATAGGTTCCGGGAAAAAAAGTATCCAAAAACCCTAATACAACAAGCCTATAAGGTTAATCTAGCCAAAACCCAGGGAGAATGTTTGAAAAAAATACTTGAAAACACCATGGAAAAAAGCATTGAGAAAACTGTGAGGGAAAATGCTGTTATAGATACAACTAAACCTCACCTGAAACCTGATAACGAAAAATGGCAGTTTAACTTTATTACAGCCTACAATAAAGACAACAAAAAAATCCGTGACATTTTGAAAAAACACTGGTATGTCCTGAAACAACACCCTCTGGTACAAAATGTATTACCACAAGCCCCGAACATTACATTTAGAAGGGGAAAAACAATAAGGAATATGGTAGCTCCCAGCCGACTAAAAAGCTCTTCAAAAAAACAAAATTCCTTAAAAAACTTTACAAAAATCCATGGAATCATACATCAAAAGAATGTTAATAAAATTTGGGTATATAAATGCAAACAGAAAAAATGTCAGTGTTGCTATAATATAGCAGATAAGCAACAACAGATAGTCTCCTACAGTACAGGTGAAATATTTCAAATAGAACAATTTCTGACATGTACGAGCAACTTTGTAATATATGTCATTAATTGTGACTGTGGCCTCCAATATGTGGGGAGGACCACACAAATGGTCCGAACCCGATTGAATGGCCACAAAAGTCGGTCTCCTTACTCACAGTCTATCAAGACACCTCCTGCTAACACATAAAAAAGAATTCAATGTGACCCTGACACCGGTTGAACAGATTCCTGGAGATGTTTCGAACAAGATACGACAGTTAAATAAGAAAGAGGCCTTCTGGATATACAGATTGAGGACTCTGTATCCAGATGGCCTCAAAGATAAGCTAGAAAATATATAGTACTGTTGTCTTAAGTCTAAAAAGATTCTTTGATATATTCACTACTGGTTTCTTGTTGGTTCGCTTTGAATCCCCCTTAAGAATGTGATCATATGCCATTTCTGATGAGATGTTTCCTCTAGTATATAATAATGATTTGTGTGGAACACAGATATCCCCGGCTAGAAATCAATGGCTAAAAACCCCAAAGATATAGGGAATATGAATGCATGAGTTCTAGTCCTGACAGATAATAGTTAATCTGATGGTCCCTAGCGATGAAACTAATAAAATGAAATTATCTATGGGTTGGAAAAATAGTTTTGACTCATCAGAGATATATACAAATTCTTTAATATGGATGCTAAACGATAAATAACCTTATTAATTTTATTAATTTTAAACTTGGAAGAAGTATATGTATAATGAGAAGAGAAGGGAGAAAAGAAAGGAAAAAGGAGAAGGAAAGGGAAGGAAGAGGGAGGAAAAGGGAAAAGGAAGAAAAGGGAAAAGGGGAAAAAAAAAGGGAAAAGGAAAAAAAGGGAGAAAAAACACACATGGAAAATGTTTTTTTTTTTTTTTTTAATAGATTCCAAGCAATATAGATTTCACCTACAACTAGCGTCCCAACAATTTGGAGAGGTTTGCATGTGTTTTTAATCAATGATAATTGATTGAAGGGTGGAACCTTTTTTTTTTCCCTATATAAATGTGTCTTTTAAAGATATATATGATTTTACCTGATGAAGGCTAATTTTATGTATAGCCGAAACGCGTTGTGTTTTTATGTCTAATAATAAACTGGATATTCCTTTAAATATTCGGAGTAATTAATGAATCAGCCGGAAGCGCTCCTTGACAAACTGGAAATCCTTTTCTGCTAGAATAGGGACCAACAGGTCTTCCTCTACGTCCAGTCCAACAGATCAACACCCTACAAGGTGTGTTCAAATTTAAAGAAATGAGGGCCTTACACCACAGAAGTGGCGTCAATTTCAAGATGGTAGAACTAGTCTAATAGGGACAAACAGGTCTTTCTCTACTATGAATCCAGCAGATGAACATCCAACTTGAAGTGTTCACTTTTTAAAAAATGAGGGCCTGACACCACCAAAATGGAATAACTTTCACGAGAATAGAAATAGTATAATTGGGACCGACACATCTTCCACTACAGCTAACTCATCACATGTAGACCAACCATGACTGTTCACATTTACACAAATTTGTGTAAACATCAGCAGCAGCAGCCACAGAAGCAACATTAAAGACATCACAGAGTGTAGTTAGGTGACATTAATGCATCGCAGTAAAAAATGCAATATCACCTAGTCTGTACAGTCTGAGTTTGGGGTGCAAAAGTCCTTGTAGATCCATGACTTGTTCATCTTAATGAAAGTTAGGCGGACAACCGTATGCGCTTATCCATCAGGACACCACCAGCAGTGCTGAAGACACGTTCTGAGAGAATCTCCAAGGCATGTGATGCGAGCTCAGGCCACGCCTCCATTTTGGAAGACCAAAATGTGAAAGGGTCCAAACACTCCATGATGGTATTGATATTTAGTTCTAGATACTCTTGCACCATCCATCCTCTCCATTTGTTCGCCACGTGTAAGACTTGGACTCTGTTGTGCTGGTGCACGAGTTGATCTAAAAAAAAGTGTCAAAGGACTCACAGAAATTACGATACGATATGATACACTTTATTGATCCCGAGGGAAATTATGGTATCACAGCAGCGTTACAACAGCATTACAAACAAAACATTACAAACAGCATTAATACATTATATTACAAACAGCATTACATAGAGTAATTACTAGACACAGATCCTGTGCATGACTAACCACAATACCTAACAAACAAAGGTACACAAGTCTCTGATCCTTTTACATTAGTGCACCGGCCCTAGATCATAGCCATCTTTCACCCTTAGTGAATTGTTATACATCCCCATAGCAGTAGGCACAAGCGATTTCCTGAATTTCTCCTTCTTGCACATTAGTAGGATTAGACGACTGCTGAATGTGCTCTTCTGATTCAAGAACAGCCCGTATAGTGGGTGTGTATTATTGTTCATTATAGCCCTGCACTTCTTTTGAATCCTATCTTCCACTACCTCCTCAAAAGAGTCAAGATGGAGGCCAACAGCCACGCTTGCCTTCTTGATAAGTTTGTTGAGCTTATTGGCGTCAGCTACTCACACACTACTGCCCCAGCAAATGATAACAAAAAAAGATGGCGCTTGCTA
Source organism: Dendrobates tinctorius (assembly GCF_039654945.1). Taxonomy (NCBI): domain Eukaryota; kingdom Metazoa; phylum Chordata; class Amphibia; order Anura; family Dendrobatidae; genus Dendrobates; species Dendrobates tinctorius. The sequence continues at coordinate 1,741,634 of NW_027361876.1, forward strand.
CAACAGACTGGTAGAACATTTCCAGCATTTTACTGCACACATTGAACGACCTGAGCTTCCGCAGAAAGTACAGTCTGCTCATTCTCTTCTTGTGAATCTTCTCTGTATGACACCTCCAATCAAGTTTGCTGTCAAGGTGAACCCCCAAATATTTGTAAGTCTCAACCATCTCCACCTCCTGGCCAGCAATAGTGATCGGTAAGTAGTCATCTTTTTTCCTTCTATAATTCACCACCATCTCCTTGGTTTTCTTTACCTTTAGTTTTAGACAGTTAGTCTGGCACCATTGCTTCTTCCACTTCCACCGCTGCTGCAGCTAATGTTTTGGTGTTGACGAATTGATGGACAGGTGGTTGGAGGTCTACAGCTGCAAGGCGTGCTTCGCAGCTTTCTTGGGGAAAAGCTCTCTTAAAGTTGTATAAAAGCGTGTTTCGATACTCCAGCGCTCGCGGGTCCCTTTCTAGGGCGGGAATCATCTGGCAAAATTTGGTTTTATAACGTGGATCTAATAAAGTGGCAACTCAGTAGTCAGCATTATTCCTAATCATTACTATAAGGGAACATGTTGCAGATAGTGCAGCAAGAAGGCACTTATATGTCGGACTCCACCATGAGGTCCGAGCCCATGATGTATTGGTGGCTGAGTAACAATGAGGCCCGTTTCCTCCGTCCCCTCCCGCCAACCCCAACCAACAGAGATGGTAGGATTATCCTCTTCATCCAACAATTGCTCTCTCATCACCTCTTCCTCCTCCATTTATTCCTCGGATCTTGCGCCTTCGATAACAGTTTGTCTGTTATCATCGCCAGCCCCCTCGATCGCAGTACTCCACCCTCCCTTGGCACCCGCCTGTGTGACAACAGGCTTGAACTTTGAGACAATGTTATCCATTCCGCTGCCTCCTCTGCTTCTCCTCTTCTCCTCTTCTTCTTGGACCACCATCTCCTCCAGCAGACTCGCAGGCTATTCAAAGTCTGCTCCAGCATATAAATGACCGGAATAGTGATGTTGATGACGGCGTTGTCAGTGATAATCATCTAAGTAACAATTTCAAATTTGTGCAGAAGGGTGCAGAGGTCCTTAATCTGTGCCCACTCTGTAAACGTCATATGCGCCACCTCCACACTGCGTTGGCCCAGGCTATGTGACATGATATACTGCGTCAGAGCTCGCTGGTGCTGCCACAGTCGCTGCAACATGTGCAGAGTGGAATTCCACCGTATTGGCACATTGCATATCAACCTGTTAGCTGGCATGGACAAAGACCTCTGTATCGATGCAAGTCGATGAGCAGAGGCGTGCAAACGGCAGAAATGAGCACACAGCTTACGTGCTTTGTGGAGCATGTCACCCGTGCCAGGATAGTGGCTGAGAAAATGCTACACCACCAGGTTGAGGACGTGAGCCATGCAAGACATGTGTGTGAGCTTGCCTCGCTGTAGGGCCGCCACAAGGTGTGCACCGTTATCGGACACGGCCTTCCCTGGATGCAGGTTCAGCGGAGACAGCCATTAATAAAATTCAGCCTGGTGAGTAGTCCACGACACTCTTCAGCTGTATGACTGCGATCTCGGAGGCATATCAATTTTTGTGACGACTCCTGGAATGGACCCTCTGGGTCGTGGCACCAACCCTCCCAGGACAAGCTGGCCTAATGAGGACCACCCCCTATCAGGGAGTGTCAGGAGCAAGCCCCAGGGGATAAGGTACCACAACTGCTGGTACCAGGCGGCCGGCTCACAGGAGACACGCATGAGTGTGTCTGCAGGGAGGTGCATGGTGTACTTGGGAACACAGGGTGTGTATACGGGGGTGCGCTAGATACAGGATAGTGCAAGATGGGTACCAGAGAGCACGTATGGCATGCAGCGACTAGTATGTCCGGGAGTGAGCAAAACAGGACGCGTGCAAGGAGCACGTCAGTGTACTGAGTGGGGCAGCAGGTGTGCCAGGAGGAGTAGCAGAGTACAGGGACAGAGTGTGTGCCAGGAGGCACAACTGAGTACAAAGCAGAGAGCGGATTCAGAGAGTGTGCCAAGAGGCACAATAGAGTACAAGACAGAGTGCAGGTTCAGAGCGAGTACCTAGAGGCACGGCAGAGTATAGGACAGGGCCTGAAAACAGTGCACAGCCAGACAGGGACACACCAGACCAAGCCAGGAAGCACAACAATAATCAGGTACCTCCCATAGGGGGAGGTAGCCTGATATTGCATATGACCACTAAAGCTTCCAGGTGAAGTCCTCCATTACCATAGGGAGGACGGACCTGGAGAACGAGCTGACATGAGCGCGCAAGCGCATACCCAACATGGAGGAGGTGGGAGCCTGGGTACGAGAAGTGCGTGTGCGCACCCGACGGGGCCCCTGGAGCGACCGCGACTCCGGAAGAGATGACATCGGGACCAAAGTCCCGCCTCCAGATGAGCGCGGCATGAAGGTCCCGCCTCCAGGTGAGCGCGGCGTGACAGTACCCCCCCTTTACGCCCCTTATTTCTAGGGCTGGAAAACTGCACCTTGTCATTAGGAGAGGAATACAGGCGCCTCTTATCTGCATATGGTTTTATTCAATCCAGAGCTTTTCCAAGACAATATTTGGTCTCCTGCCATACCCTAGAGAACTCCACGGACAGAGAGTCAGGGACAGGTATGTCCGAGACAGGACGTACTGGTAGAGGCACACTGAGATGCTTGGAGGGCGAAGCGCTGGTGCGGTTATAGGATACGAACTCAGCCAGAGGAATCAAGCTGCCGGAGGATGGTTGCTTGGGTACTTCGTTCTTGGTACAGGACGGACAAGAAGCCAGAAAGTCTTTGACATCCTGAGAGATAGACGGCCACCAATAGTAATGGGATAAACGTGAGAGAGTCTTCTTGACACCAAGATGGCCGGCAACCTGAGATGAATGTCCCCCAGCATAACACTCGTTTTTGGTTATTCTCAGCCACAAAAGGTCTCTCCTGGAAGCTGGGACGTCAAGTTGACGGAAGCCACGGTAATTACCTTGGACCGGTCGCTTGAATGAAGTAGAGACTGACTTTCAGCCCCCTTCTTGACAATGTCATTAGTCATAGACCGGTAAGCTGATGGTGGACCTGTAGGCGCAGAAGACGGGCAGGCAGGGTTCATCGGATGAACGAACAGTAAGCACCTTTTCTGGCAGAACGGTCCCCAACGGAGTACATCGCCAGATCGCCAGTCCAGAGTCGGCCCATGAGTCCGTAACCAAGGAAGACCAAGAAGAAGCGTATGAGACGAAGTCGGCAATACGTGGAAGGAGATCTTCTCCCGATGACCTGTGCCAATGTGCAGCTCTACTTCTTCAGTGACCTGGATAACGGTATCCTGCAAGGGCTTACCGTCAACCGGAACTATCAGCCTAGGAGTCTCCAGGGATCTGACAGGAATCCGAAACTTTTTAACTGCCTCAAGACTAATAAAGTTACCCGCTGCGCCTGAGTCCACAATAGCCTCCACAGAAAAACTCTTGGAACCAAAATTCAGCAAAAAAGGACACGGACAGGGGAAGAGAGGAATCACATACACCTGAGGAGACCTCTCCTACCAGTCCCAGGCGGAGGAGCTTCCCCGGCCTCCTGGGACATGAGCGAAGAAAGTGGGAGGCATTCCCACAGAAAAAACAGAGCCCTTGTGCTAGCCTCTTCTCACGACGCCGTTGAGCTATCCCGAGATGATCCACCTGCATAGGCTAAGGTACAGGATCTACAGAAGATAACAGGTAATGGATGAGAAGAACTGCGAGTGGACTAGGAGAGGCGAGAGGGCCCTCTGATGATGAGGTTCAGGATAGTGCTGGGACCATACTTCTTCCTGCCCCTTATTCTGACCAAAAAAAAATTTGGGCATTGGTGCAGATTTCCTCCTCTTGACTCTATAAAGCTTTTGAGTACACTTCTGATGAACATGGCATAGAATGTGTGAACAGCTCTTCAGAATCATCCATCTGTGGTTACGTGCAGTAAGTTGAACGTTTGGATAGTTGGGACGCGGGGTGAGGGAGCAAGTGGAATTTGGGTGCTATAACTGTGAACTGTACTGGGTGTGATGTTGAGGTGGAGGAAGAGGAGGAGAGGCCACTTGAAGCTGAACTTGCCATCCACTCGAGCACATGCTCTTTCTGTGCATCATCGACAAGGCATACCACTGTGTGGCTGCCAAAGAAAGATAGTGGTGTAGGCTGTCCAGTAACATAAGTTGTCAGTTGTCTTTGCGTAGGACATGACGTTGCTTCATTAGTGCTTTCACCAACATTACCACCTACCCCACGTACACCTTGAACACTAAGCCTAATTCCCCTTCCACCTTGGCCTCGCATTTTCCCAGTTATGTTGCTCAGATAGTTTGGTAGGAGCTCAGTATTAACAACCAAAAAAGATTTTAAACTCTGCACCACCTCTGCAAACAGCTGAATTTCAGCGACAGTAATTTCAAAGTTGAAATTTGGCCTTCTGTATCATGTTAGTCACAGAAAAGATTTTTTCTTGATTTTTTCTTTGGACCAAAGATCAGGCCTCTATAACACACTAGATGGTAAAAACTCTCTTTAAAGTCAGGTCCCTTACTGTATGACGTTAATAACAGAAGAATTTTTCTTTGTGGCCTATGTATCAGGCCTCTGTAACACACTAGATGCTATAAACTATTTTTAATCTCTGGTCCCTTACTATATGACATTAATAGAAGAATTTTTGTGGCCTATGTATCCGGCCTTTATAATACACTAGATGCTACAAACTCCTTTTATACTCAGGACCCTCACTGTATGGCATTAATAACAGAAGAATTTTTTGGGGGGCCTATGTATCAGGCCTCTATAAAACAATAGATACCTGAGGGTCCTGAAGCTACGATGAAGTGCCTGTATGAGCAGCTCCTGCCGTGTGCCCTAGCAGAGGGAAAATGACAATAGTGAAAGGATGAACACGGTCTCGTGAGGATGTCGGCACAGACACAGGAAGAGCCATGAGTGAGCTGGGAGCACGGAGCCATCATCGGAAGGTGAGTGGAGTGTTTGTTATTTTATCACGTGTGTGCCAGCAGAGGGGAATATAGTGACGGGGGGCCGTGTGCGTGCCAGCAGGGGGGAATATAGTGACGGGGGCCATATATGTGCCAGCAGAGGGGAATATAGTGATGGGGGCCATGTTCTTGCCAGCAGGGGGCATATAGTGACCGGGAGGCATGTGCGTGCCAGCAGGGGGGAATATAGTGACAAGGGGGCCATGTGCTTGCCAGCAGGGGGGAATATAAACAGAGGAGGGGCAATGTGCTTGCCAGCAGGGGGGCATATAGAAAGGGGGGGCCATGTGCATGCCAGCAGGGGGGCATATAGTGACCGGGGGGGCCATGTGTGTCAGCAGGGGGGCATATAGTGACTGGGGTGGCCATGTGCGTGCCAGCAGGGGGGCATATAGAGAGGGGGGCCATATTCAGGATGGGATGGAGGGCTATGTGCCAGCACAAGGGGGCAATGTGCCAATGTACCAGCAGCACAGGGGGGCCATGTGCCAGCACAAGGGGGCCATGTGCCAGGATGGGGGTTATATAGATATCAGGATGAAGGACATATATATGATTTGCAAGACGAACACTAGCATTATAAGACAGGTCTCCACTTAACATATAAAAAAAAAAATTCTCTTTTTCGTCACCAAATTTGGATCCAGATATATTCGTAATACATCCAAATAGAAAATGAAGACAGCGCCTCAAAAGTTGGTGAAAAATTATTTCTGTTTCTTTATTCTGCCATCTGACATTTCGATCTTACATGATTTTTTTCAAGCAAAATATCACAAAAAGATATGATATCTGTTGTAATTTTCCTGAAGAAGAAGCCGTGAGCTTTGAAACGCATTGAATAAACCACCAGAGTGTATTGCAAATATATCTGGATCCGTCTTTTGTCACAGCAGCGTGGATTTTCATCCACACTTATCTACTATACCGGTTCTGAGAGGTCGGGTTTGCTGACCTATGGATCTGCAGCAGCTGATATTTAAACGCTGTTACTCTGCACCATCAGGTGAGCAGTTTTCTTACAGGGAATGAAATTAATCCTTGGGATAAGACCCTATTTTTTTGTCTCCTAATTTTCTACAAATATCTAATATTAACATATATATAATAAATATCTAATCTAATATATATATATATATATATATATATATATATATATATATTTATACAGCTCTGGCAAAAAATAAGGGACCACTTCCAAATGTTCTGTTTGTCTGTTTTTTCTCTTTATAGGTATATGTTTGAGTAAAATGTAAATTGTAGTCTACAAACTTCTGACAACATGTCTCCAAATTTCCAAGCAATAAATTTTTTCTTTCCGAAAAAGGAGAAATGCTCAAAATTTAAAAAAAAAAAAAAACAGTGCTTTCAGACCTCAAATAATGCAAAAAAACAGGTTTATAATCATGTAGAAACTACAATACTAATGGTTTAACTCAGGAAGGGTTCAGAAATTGATATTTTGTGGAATAACCATGATTTTTAAAAACAGCTTTCATGTATCTTGGCATGCTTGCCACCAGTCTTTCACATTGTTTCTGGCGCAAAAATTTAAGAAGTCCTTTTTTGTTTGATGGCTTGTGACTATCCTTCATCCTCTTAATTACATTCCAGAGGTTTTCAATGGGGTTCAGAATGGGCTGCCAATGACAGGGTTTTGATGTGGTGGTCTCTTAATTTTTGCCAGAGCTGTATATATATAATATTTAATATATCTTTTTCATAGTCACATCTTCTTGACCACAACAGGTTACACTGCCTGTGTTGCACATAGCAACCAATCACTAAGCATCTTTCATTTCACCAGAGCTGTGGTTGGTTTCTATGAGTAACAGTTTGCCTTGTAGACAGTTGTGGTTACTGTGGCTTATTATTCTTATAGTTTCTGTCATTTGGTGTTATCGTCCTGTTATCGTCCTTCTGTAAAGCTGGAAATATCACAATTTATTACCTTACCAACACAGACCACCCTCTTACACAGACTGCAGAAGAGTCCAGAATCAGTAACTTCTCTTTGTCTGGCATGAAGCATCTTATTAACTTAAAAATTCAAACACAGATTAAAAAAAGAAGCACAAGACGGATTTCTCCAATGCAGGTATCATTTTAATAGGTGTAACAGCACCAACCTGACAATGCCTGGTTCGCTTTAAACTTATTTATACAGCTACAACTAATGCCATGCTAAATTAGTCCTTCTTTGCAATTTATAACTAAATGGTATTACACTCCCACAAGGTTGAAATCTGTTTTCTCTAAGAGAAAAGCTGTATTATGCCTCAATGAGCAAGACTTATAACATACAAGTATATACTATATCGGGGGAGATACCATACAGGTAAATACTATATACAGAAGGATATGACATACAGCTATATACTATATACAGGAGGAGATGACATACACGCATATACTATATGCAGGAGGAGATGACATACAGGTTTATATACTATATACAAAAGGAGACGACATACAGGTATATACTATATACAGGGGATACTATGCCCGGGCAATGCTGGGCTCTTCAGCTAGTATAAAGATAAAATACAGCAAAATTACAAAATTAGTTGAGTAATTTACACTATATTGACAGAGCAGAGCTTGAATGAAAGTACATTGCTCAAAAAAATAAAGGGAACGCTTAAACAGCAGAATATAACTCCAACTGAATCAAACTAAAGCATAACCACCATCTTTGGATGTCAGGCACTCAGATCATCCTCATGGAGTCGGTTTCTAACTGTTTGTGCAGACACATGCACATTTGTGGCCTGCTGGAGGTCATTTTGCAGGACTCTGGCAATGCTCCTCCTGTTCCTCCTTGCACAAAGGCTGAGGTAGATGTCCTGCTGCTGGGTTGTTGCCCTCCTACAGCCCCCTCCACGTCTCCTGGTGTACTGACCTGTCTCCTGGTAGCGCTTCCAGCCTCTGGACACTACGCTGACAGACACAGCAAACCTTCTTGCCACAGCTCGCATTGATGTGCCATCCCGAATGAGCTGCACTACCTGAGCCACTTGTGTGGGTTGTAGAGTCCGTCTCGTGCTACCACAAGTGTGAAAGCACAACCAACATTCAAAAGTGACCAAAACATCAGCCAGAAAGCATTGATACTGAGATGTGGTCTGTGGTCCACAACTGCAGAACCACTCCTTTATTGAGGGTGTCTTGATAATTGCCAAAAATCTCCATCTGTTGTCTATTCCATTTGCACAACAGCATGTGAAATTGATTGTCAGTGTTGCTTCCTAAGTGGACAGTTTGATTTCACAGAAGTTTGATTTACTTGGAGTTATATTCTGCTGTTTAAGTGTTCCCTTTATTTTTTGAGCAGTGTATATATTTATATAGGGCTTAACATATTTGAGAAGCTACAGCAGAGCTTTTGGGGCCATCATCTGAAGACTTATAGATGAACTGTAAGTTTAAATGTTGTGTCATGGTGCAAGAGACCACGTATACTCATTAGCCAATACTTGAAAATTAGAAAAATGCTTTGCAATCTAATGTCCCTTTGAGATTTGTACAATTTTGTTAGTTTTTTGTTCACAGAATTTTTAATGTTGCCGTATCTTGAATTTAAATTTTGTGTATTTTTTTAATACATAACCCAATTTACAGTATGTAGGTACTAATATGTAATGATATGTAATGAAATTCACAACCTATTCCCTTCTTTTTCTGAATGTTATAATTTGTAAAATTTGGTAAGAAATATAGGACATGTAAATTCTATTTCTATATTTCAAAACAAAGTAAACCTGAGATCAAACTTGAAAATGCAAGTCTGTGAATGCGTGGATCTCATCGAACTGTGCTCTGAAGACATCTGAGTGCAGTCCAATTTCCGTGACTCATAGAATGGAGACTCCATAGATTGGAGAAGATAGAGAAATTTTGTTCCGCATCTTCTCTTCATTTGAGAGAATTGGATCACACTATGATCACACTCTGATCAGGCTTTGATCAAAGTCTGATTAGCATAATCTACCCAATTCTTTCGGATGAGGGAATCTGAACTTACTTGCCTGTTGTGTGCAACGCCGCTCTTCCTCAGCACACAGCGGACACAGACTGCTCCTGCTGGGGATTCAAAATCCTCTGCTGACGTCACATCTACAGAGGGATGGCTTCATTTCCACTAAGCTCTGTTGATGGGGTGGGTCTTCCGACATCATTCTGATTGACTGCCGGATTCCTGTTGCCTAACTGGGGGAGCTGGCTGTCAATCAGAATGACTTTGGAAGTCACGCCCCATCGTGTCAGCAGAGACAGCTGAATCCCAGGAAGGAGCTGTCTGTGCTGGGGAAGAACGATGCCGTGCACAACAGGCCGGTACATTGCAATTACTTACTTACTTAAATTTTTTGTTTTTAATAAAGTCTCGAATATACCCTTTAACATAAAATAGACTCTGCAGTATGTATATACAAGATACAAGATCCAAAATAATAGCGGGCATTTCTATAAATGTGTGAAAACACAAAGAAGGGAAGCAAAGAAGCCTACATAATAAAAGGTATCACTCTTTATTGAAGAAATATATTAAAACATGATATGAAAGGATGAAAAAAGGGCAGAAATACCTGTGAAATAACAATCACCACCTGAATTAGTGACCTCTAGTAATCAATTAGAATAGAATTTTTCTTCCGCTTAAGAAAGGCTGAATAACACTAAAAGTTTATGAACGTGTCAGTGCAATAAAAACAATTGAGGCAGTCAATGAGGGGTAGATTATACACTTGAAACAATTTCAACTACATATACACTCACTGGCCACTTTATTAGGTACACCTGTCCAACTGTGTGTTAAGACTTAATTTCTAATCAGCCAATCACATGGCGGCAACTCAGTGCATTTAGGCATGTAGACATGGTCAAGACAATCTCCTGCAGTTCAAACCGAGCATCAGTATGGGGAAGAAAGGTGATTTGAGTGCCTTTGAACGTGGCATGATTGTTGGTGCCAGAAGGGCTGGTCTGAGAATTTCAGAAACTGCTGATCTACTGGGATTTTCACGCACAACCATCTCTAGGGTTTACAGAGAATGGTCCGAAAAAGAAAAAAAATCCAGTGAGCGGCAGTTCTGTGGCCGGAAATGCCATGTTGATGCCAGAGGTCAGAGGAGAATGGGCAGACTGGTTCGAGCTGATAGAAAGGCAACAGTGACTCAAATTGCCACCCGTTACAACCAAGGTAGGCAGAAGAGCATCTCTGAACGCACAGTGCGTCGAACTTTGAGGCAGATGGGCTACAGCAGCAGAAGACCACACTGGGTACCACTCCTCTCAGCTAAGAACAGGAAACTGAGGCTACAATTTGCACAAGCTCATCGAAATTGGACAGTAGAAGATTGGAAAAACGTTGCCTGGTCTGATGAGTCTCGATTTCTGCTGCAACATTCGGATGGTAGGGTCAGAATTTGGCGTAAACAAAATGAAAGCATGGATCCATCCTGCCTTGTATCAACGGTTCAGGCTGGTGGTGGTGGTGTCATGGTGTGGGGAATTTTTTCTGGGCACTCTTTGGGCCCCTTGGTACCAATTGAGCATCGTTGCAACGCCACAGCCTACCTGAGTATTGTTGCTGACCATGTCCATCCCTTTATGACCACAATGTACCCAACATCTGATGGCTACTTTCAGCAGGATAATGCGCCATGTCATAAAGCTCGAATCATCTCAGATTGGTTTCTTGAACATGACAATGAGTTTACTGTACTCAAATGGCCTCCTCAGTCACCAGATCTCAATCCAATAGAGCATCTTTGGGATGTGGTGGAACGGGAGATTCGCATCAGGGATGTGCAGCCGACAAATCTGCGCCAACTGTGTGATGCCATCATGTCAATATGGTCCAAAATCTCTGAGGAATGCTTCCAGCACCTTGTTGAATCTCTGCCACGAAGAATTGAGGCAGTTCTGAAGGCAAAAGGGGGTCCAACCCCTTACTAGCATGGTGTACCTAATAAAGTGGCCAGTGAGTGTATATAAATAGTGCTAGTGCATTGGGAGAAATAAAGTATACATAGAAAGGTACTAGTGTAGGATAAAGATATGTGCCTCCCTGTTAATAGTTTGTTAACCATAAATGAAAATATGTCAGCAATAAAAATGGCAAGACATTAGGTACCACCCTTGTAGTATTGATGCACAGGACACAGGTTTTTCTGCAGTATGTGTCCCTCGTTCCTGTACATTGTTCCTCCTTAAAGAGGTTCTCTGGGACATTTATATGATTTCATATTGACTATAACATGTGGAATCCTAAGATTTTGTAGCGTACTATATTTTTGGAGAAAACACAATTTTACAAAGTTTTTATAAAAAACTGTCGAATGCAAAGTTACCTTTTGTATAGTGTTCATTTTTTGTCAAAATGCTGTTTGATCAGTAAAGCAAAATTAGAAGAATTTCAAATTATGAGATTATGAAATCTCCATACCACATACTTTTCCTGGTTTTGTCCCTGTGTCTAACTATGCAGTAATCTCAGTTCGGTTTCTGTCCATACCGTATATAGAAAGTTTGGTTCCTTTTTTGTTTCTATGTAGTAAGCTTGGTTCTGCTTCTGTATCTATGTAGTAAGCTTGGTTCTGCTTCTGTTTCTATGTAGTTAGCTTGGTTCTGCTTCTGTATCTATGTAGTAAGCTTGGTTCTGCTTCTGTATCTATGTAGTAAGCTAGGTTCTGCTTCGGTATCTATGTACTAAGCTTGGTTCTGCTTCTGTATCTATGTAGTAAGCTAGGTTCTGCTTCTGTATCTATGTAGTAAGCTTGGTTCTGCTTCTGTATCTATGTAGTAAGCTTGGTTCTGCTTCTGTATCTATGTAGTAAGCTTGGTTCTGCTTCGGTATCTATGTACTAAGCTTGGTTCTGCTTCTGTATCTATGTAGTAAGCTAGGCTCTGCTTCTGTATCTATGTAGTAAGCTTGGTTCTGCTTCTGTATCTATGTAGTAAGCTTGGTTCTGCTTCTGTATCTATGTAGTAAGCTTGGTTCTGCTTCTGTATCTATGTAGTAAGCTTGGTTCTGCTTCTGTATCTATGTAGTAAGCTTGGTTCTGCTTCTGTATCTATGTAGTAAGCTTGGTTCTGCTTCTGTATCTATGTAGTAAGCTTGCCTCTGCTTCTGTATCTATGTAGTAAGCTTGGTTCTGCTTCTGTATCTATGTAGTAAGCTTGGTTCTGCTTCTGTATTTATGTAGTAAGCTTGGTTCTGCTTCTGTATCTATGTAGTAAGCTTGGTTCTGTTTCTGTATATATGTAGTAAGCTTGGTTCTGCTTTTGTATCTATGTAGTAAGCTTGCCTCTGCTTCTGTATCTATGTAGTAAGCTTGGTTCTGCTTCTGTATCTATGTAGTAAGCTTGGTTCTGCTTCTGTATCTATGTAGTAAGCTTGGTTCTGCTTCTGTATCTATATAGGAAACTTGGAACTTGTACCAAATCTATGCAAATATTTTGTGAACCTGAATTGTATAGTCTAATATGTCAAGTTCACTTCATTGTAAAGCGTCATGGAATAAATAGCGCTATAATAATTGTGAATGTAGTTTAGTGGACTTCTAGATTTGTATTTGGTTTGATGATTTTTCACTTTTGACTGTTTGTAAAATCATACTGTATGTGGGGGAATGTACTGTGGGAACATCAAACTGTGTGTGGTGGAATGTACTGTGGGGGCTTCATACTGTGTGGGGGATGTACTGTGGGGGCCATCATAATGTGTTGGGGAATGTACAGTAAAGGCATTGTATTTTGTGAGGAGGTCATGAAAGCTGTACTGAACAGAGTGTACCTGAAGTGATGTTCAGGAGGAGCATTATTTCTGTGTGGGTGCATATAAAGAACAGGGCAAGGTTCTGGAAGTGACATAACATAAAATAGACACTGCAGAATGTGTCCCTTATTCCTGTCTTTCAAAGTTGGGAAATATGTACTCAGAATAAGAGATTATATAATGTGTATTGCATAATGCTGAGACTCATGGGAAAATATGAAGTAACGATAATATAAAGCATATACATGAAAAGGTAATTATTGCATGTAAAGGTAAATGTCCTTTCAGCTAGCTGTACCAGTTAAAATTAGTGGCAATTATTAGCTTTTATCATCTCTATAAAATATAACCCCTTATTTTGCATTGACCCCTAGTGTAAAAATCAGTTAGTCACCACAAAGTTTCTAAGAGCTTAATGGGAAACTGTCACAATTAAACTACAATACAATCTGCAGGCACCATTTTATAGAGCAGTGGGGGCTGAGCAGATTGATATATAGTTTTATGAGAAAAGATTTAGTATAACCTGTGGTTTGCTCATTTAAACCTTGGCCCTTTCTGGGACTTTTGGTCCAGTGGGCGGTCCTATCAGTGACTGAAAGCTCTCTCAGTAGACACACTAATTACAATACTTGCCAAAGGTGTTTGTTGGTGTGGAGGTCCAGGCCCTGCTCTGGCCATTTATTGAACTATACATAAGCTCAACATACCATGCCTTTATGGACATTGCTTTGTTCGCAGGGGCACATATATGCTAGAACAGAAAAGTGCTTCCCCAAATAGTTGAGTAGCAGCATAGGTACAAAAATATCATAAAATGTAACTTTTAATATATCAAATTAAAATCTCGATATGGAAAACACTCAATACATAGCACATATATAAGTGGGACAGTGCAATATATCTCAGATTAGTGTTTAACTGTGTACAGAGGTGGTCAACACACTGTTAACCACTTTGAGGTAGGTAGAGTCTTTGCTCAGAATGGATTCTGGTTTATATATTGGATAGTCTGATATCTGTCTAAAACAAGAAGATGATGTTGGAAAGGACAAAAAAATGAAAACAAACACCTCTGGGGAATGCATGAAAAAGGTATGTGTACATGTACTTGAATGTTAGGCACTATTAATCCAAGAGCATCACAATATAACTCAATAAACAAAACCCACCCCAACGGTGGATCAGATATTTTTGGGGTTGAGGTAAGATACCCCTGAAATAATCGTGAGAATGGTACTAAAAGGAATGCACTAACATAACAGTCTCAAAACATTATATGGTACACATAAGTACCACCCCAATGGTGAATCAGATATATTTATGTAAGGAGATAAGGTACCCTTGATTATTCATGATAAAGAGAGTATGCATTGGCATAAGCACATATTAAATACTGTGGTTCTCATAGTGCACAGTGGATCAAATAATGCTAACAAAAAGCCACCTCAGAGGTGGATAAGATATTTACAGATTAGAATGTTATAATCAACCACCCCAAAGGAGGATCAGATGAACAAAAACAATAACATGGAAGGAAATGGAACATTCCCACCCACTGATGAGTTGTTAGTGGTCTGGCATCTGGGAAGTCCTCATACATTATGAGCCCCCAGCCCCCTTGCTCCTCCATGCAGCATACTATGGCCCCCCTGAAGCATACTATGCCCCCCTGCTCCTCCATGCAGCATACTATGGCCCCCCTGCAGCATACTATGCCCCCCTGCAGCATACACCTGGTCCCCCTGCAGCATACTATGCCCCCCTGCAGCATACTATGGCCCCCCTGCAGCATACTATGGCTCCCCCTGCAGCATACTATGGCCCCCCCTGCAGCATACTATGGCCCCCCCTGCAGCATACTATGGCCCCCTGCAGCATACTATGCCCCCCCTGCAGCATACTATGCCCCCCTGCAGCATATTATGGCCCCCCTGCAGCATACTATGCCCCCCCCTGCAGCATACTATGGCCCCCCTGCATACATGAAGAAAAAAAAATCAAGTACTCACCTCTCCCGTCCCCACCGCAGGTCCTGCACACTCAGTGTCTCTCCAGACTCTGCAACACTCAGGACAGAGAGGCTGAGTGTGCAGTGATGACGTCATAGCTCCCTCTGCCCTGAGACGTCGCAGAGTCACAGAACAATCACTGACCTCAGGGAGACCAGTCAAAGAAAACACTGCGGCAGCCGGCAAAAGCGCTCAATCACAGTGAAATTCTAGGTGCATTGCTCCCTGGGAAATACAAATATACAAATAAAGTCCGTGGAGCCTCAGAAACCACCATTACCACCATATTAAGTGGCCCTTTAAGTCAATATCCTGCTCTTTACGAGTTTCCAGATATGACAAGGGAAATACCAAGGCCAGGTATCCATCCACAGACAGCTGTTTCGGAGTGTTGCCCCTCATCAGTGTGGAGTAGGATTCTGGCTAGATGGGAGCAATGCCTAGTAAAGCAATATCACGAAACAATCACTGACCTCAGGGAGACCAGTCAAAGGTATCGGGCAAGTCCTTAATGGGGATGTGTCATGGCAGCAGTGGCCCGGACCGTGTCCCTGGGTGTACTATTAAAGGGATATTTACAAGGGATAAAGTTTATAAAGTTTGTGATAAAGTGTTCATGACGCCACCTGTGGTTTCTGGTCAGAGGTGACCAGCGCTGCAGAGCAGATCCTCTGGGACTGATGTTAACGCAACAGAGTTGGTACAGCTCTCCGCAGGCAGAGCTTTGTCCCAGGGCAGTTGTGATAGAAAAGATGTTGTATTTGGTGTGATAGATGTAGCAGAGTTGGTAGGTGATGCAGGAAGAATTCAGAGGACACAGCAGGGTGCAGTTTCCAAAGCTTTACTCACAGTTCTGCAGATTACTGTCTCCAGCCGTGTGCTGTGTCTTCTGTGCCTGTGGTCCAGCAAACTCCCAGGTACATCAGGATACATCTTTCCAGGATCCCCTTCAGTGTGTACCTTTCATGGCCATCTCACTGTGTTGGCTTACCGCCTCTCCTGCCCCACACCTCACAGTCAGTGTCCCAGGCCAGCAGCCGCGGACCTTGTCAGGTAGCATCCTCTTTGCGCTCCCTTGATCCCTTATGGCTGCCTTTCTGGTGAAGATAACTGTGGCTTGTGGCTGAAACACCTACAGGTGTCTCTGCCTCCGGCTTGCTAGTTGAGTCTGATGATTTCTCCACTAGGCTAGGGGACCAGCACCCCCTTACGACCTGGTCTCTCCAATACTGGATCGGGCTGCACGGGTGGATCTCACACATCCCGTGCCCCTAAGACCCCTTCTGCTCCCCTCCGGGAGCTTCCTTCTGTCTCTTTTCCTTTCTGCAGCAGCATATGACAGGGAGCTGGTTCACAACACGTCTCTCCATTTTAACTTCCTCCTGACGTTCTGCCTTACTCTGCACTGTCCTTCCTGCTTTCCTCCTGTTACACTCCACCCACCTCCCAACATCCTTTACTACCCAGCATGGAAGACAAAAAGCCCTACTAATGTAGTGTGTGTGGTGCAAGTGTTGGAGTCCTGTGGGGTGCTCCCTCCTTACTTGAGAGTGAGGTACCACACCTCTGGATGAGATGCAGTACCTCTGTGTTGACTGAACCCTCAGGGGCGCAACACATGCTGCTTATGGGATAGCAGGGACAGGACGCTTCACTATATTTGAAAACAATGCCCTAAATGTGAATCTCTTATTCCTGGATAAAAAAAAATGTGTCAAATGAACCTTTAGTGAATTCCGAAAAAGTACATTTACCTCGACGGCGAATTCAACTAAGATTGATAAAACAATTCATAAAAGCACTTTATTTAAAATTCTGCTGCATTTATACATTTGAAATCTTAATTTCTCTAAATAAGTGATGCAAAAATGCAAGAATGCATTTTTATAGGGCCACAAATAAGATCAGTGAAGGACTATGAACAATTTCAGGAATTGTTAAATCCACTGTAAAAAGCACCCTTGCTGTTCTTCAAATATATCTCTTTTTTATTGGAAATCATAAAGCAAAAATCGATGGTGGTATAATGAGTGATCTTGTGAAATCCTACCAAGCTATGGGACGCAACACGTCCTTAAAACTTCATTTCTTGGACTCCCACCTGTACTTCTTTCCAGAAAATCTTGGTGTTGTCACTAGTATTGAGCGATACCATCCGATATTCAGAAATATCGGATCGGATTGGATCGGCCCGATACCCCAAAAAGTATCGGTATCGCCGATTCCGATACCGGAAGTCCCATTCAAGTCAATGGGACAGAAATATCGGAAATAAAAAAACCCCTTTCTTTCCTTGTACATCCTGTTCGGGAGGGGGGGAAGTGTGTGGGTGGTGCATGGGCGGACACTGTGCGTGTCTGTGTGTGCGGGCAGGGTCTGTGCGGGCCTCTCGGGGGTCTGTGGCGACTGTCGGGGGCCTGTGCCGGCTGCCGGTGGTCTGTACGGGCCTCTCGGGGGTCTGTGCCGACTGTCGGGGGCCTGTGCCGGCTGCCGGTGGTCTGTACGGGCCTCTCTGGGGTCTGTACAGGCCTGTCGGGGGCCTGTGCCGGCTGCTGATGGTCTGTACGGGCCTCTCGGGGGGTCTGTGCTGGCTGTCAGTGGTCTGCGCTGGCTGCTGGGGGCCTGTGCCGGCTGCCGGTGGTCTGTACGGGCCTCTCGGGGGCCTGTGCCGGCTGTCGGTGGCCTGTGCCGGCTGCCGGGGGCCTGTGCCGGCTGCCGGTGGCCTGTGTGGGCCTGCCGGGGGTCTTGTGTGTGTGCAGGCATCGTCCGATGGGACTACAAGTCCCATCGGGCGATGCCTGCTACAATGACAGCGATTGACACATTAGCCAATGATGGTACAGTAGTAGTCCCATCATCCGGCTAATGTGTTGAATGTAAAAAAAAAAAACATACTACATACATACTACATACATACTACATATATACTACATTCATACAACATACATACAAGCTACATATATCCTACATTCATACTACATACAAGCTATATATATACTACATTCATACAACATACATATATACTACATACATACTACATATATACTACATTCATACAACATACATATATACTACATACATACTACATATATACTACATTCATACAACATACATACATACATACATACTACATACATACATGCTACATATATACTACATTCATACAATATACATACATACATATTACATACATGCTACATATATACTACATTCATACAACATACATACATGCTACATATATACTACATTCATACAACATACATACATACTACATACATGCTACATATACAGTCATGGCCAAAAGTATTGACACCCCTGCAATTCTGTCAGATAATATTCAGTTTCTTCCTGAAAATGATTTCAAACACAAATTCTTTGGTATTATTATCTTCATTTAATTTGTCTTAAATGAAAAAACACAAAAGAGAATGAAGCAAAAAGCAAAACATTGATCATTTCACACAAAACTCCAAAAATGGGCCGGAAAAAAGTATTGGCACCCTCAGCCTAATACTTGGTTGCACAACCTTTAGCCAAAATAACTGCAACCAACTGCTTCCGGTAACCATCAATGAGTTTCTTACAATGCTCTGCTGGAATTTTAGACCATTCTTCTTTGGCAAACTGCTCCAGGTCCCTGATATTTGAAGGGTGCCTTCTCCAAACTGCCATTTTTAGATCTCTCCACAGGGGTTCTATGGGATTCAGGTCTGGACTCATTGCTGGCCACCTTAGAAGTCTCCAGTGCTTTCTCTCAAACCATTTTCTAGTGCTTTTTGAAGTGTGTTTTGGGTTATTGTCCTGCTGGAAGACCCATGACCTCTGAGGTAGACCCAGCTTTCTCACACTGGGCCCTAAATTATGCTGCAAAATTTGTTGGTAATCTTCTGACTTCATAATGCCATGCACACGGTCAAGCAGTCCAGTGCCAGAGGCAGCAAAGCAATCCCAAAACATCAGGGAACCTCCGCCATGTTTGACTGTAGGGACTGTGTACTTTTCTTTGAATGCCTCTTTTTTCTCCTGTAAACTCTATGTTGATGCTTTTGCCCTAAAAGCTCTACTTTTGTCTCATCTGACCAGAGAACATTCTTCCAAAATGTTTTAGGCTTTTTCAGGTAAGTTTTGGCAAACTCCAGCCTGGCTTTTTTATGTCTCGGGGTAAGAAGTGGGGTCTTCCTGGGTCTCCTACCATACAGTCCCTTTTCATTCAGATGCCGACGGATAGTACGGGTTGACACCGTTGTACCCTCGGACTGCAGGGCAGCTTGAACTTGTTTGGATGTTAGTGGAGGTTCTTTATCCAACATCCGCACAATCTTGCATTGAAATCTCTTGTCAATTTTTCTTTTCTGGCCACATCTAGAGAAGTTAGCCACAGTGCCATGGGCTTTAAACTTCTTGATGACACTGCGCACGGTAGACACAGGAACATTCAGGCCTTTGGAGATGGACTTGTAGCCTTAATATTGCTCATGCTTCCTCACAATTTGGTTTCTCAAGTCCTCAGACAGTTCTTTGGTCTTCTTTCTTTTCTCCATGCTCAATGTGGTACACACAAGGACACAGGACAGAGGTTGAGTCAACTTTAATCCATGTCAACTGGCTGCAAGTGTGATTTAGTTATTGCCAACACCTGTTGGGTGCCACAGGTAAGTTACAGGTGCTGTTAATTACACAAATTAGAGAAGCATCACATGATTTTTCGAACAGTGCCAATACTTTTGTCCGCCCTCTTTGTTATGTTTGGTGTGGAATTATATCCAATTTGGCTTTAGGACAATTCTTTTTGTGTTTTTTCATTTAAGACAAATTAAATGAGATAATAATACCAAAGAATTTGTGTTTGCAATCATTTTCAGGAAGAAACTGAGTATTATCTGACAGAATTGCAGGGTGTCAATACTTTTGGCCATGACTGTATACTACATTCATACAACATACATACATACTACATACATGCTACATATATACTACATTTATACAACATACATATATACTACATACATACTACATATATACTACATTCATACAACATACATACATACTACATACTACATACATGCTTCATATATACTACATTGATACAACATACATACATAGTACATACTACATACATACTACATACATACAACATGCTACAGACATACACCATACTTACATACTACATACTGCATACATACTACATACATACTGCATACAATACATTCATACAATACATACATAGACATACAGTACATATAACAGAGTAAATACCATCACTTGTCACTTTGATCCCCGAAGCTAGTGTCATCTATGAAAAAATATGAAAATATTGCCCTAGACCCCTCGATCACAGCCGGAGGACTATATAGCCTAAATACAGAAAGGGAAATCTAAACTGCCCCAGAGCAGACCCCAAAGCAAAAGGCAGCCCCCAACATATAATGACGGTGAAGCAAGAAGAAAGAACACTAACACAGACAGAAAGATAGACTGAGCAAAGACGGGGCCCAAGCTAACTAGATAGGAAAGGACAGGAAGGCTGCTGTCTGCAATCCGTGAAAAACCCTATGAAAATAAGAGCCAACAGACTGACAGAGAAAAAGGCCCTGAAGACGCTAGGCTTCAAAAAGGCTATGTCAGTACTCAGGAATATTCTGAAGACAGAGCAACCGGAAAAAGGAGATTCAGCTCACCCCAGCAGGGAATGGCAGAATCCAGAAATGCAAGGCAAACAAAAACAAAACACAAATGCTAAAAAGCAAGCAGAAAACTTAGCTTTAGAGGAGCAGGAATCAGACTGGTCTCCTAGAAGTCCACAGAGAAATCACCCGCAGGGCAGAAGGGCATCGGCAGCCTTATATCCAGTCCGTGACTCCACTCAGCCACTCATCATCATTAGGCTCAGGTGCCTGATAATTAGGCTCATTACCTTCCTTTACCAGAATAGGGAGTTCACCAGACCTCAGTGACGAAGGGGAAAATGAACTCACAACAGTACCTCCCCCTTGAGGAGGGGTCACCGAACCCTCAACCACGCCACCAGGGCGATCAGGGTGAGCCCGATGAAAGGCACGCACAAATCTTTTGGCATGAATATCAGAGGCAGAGACCCAGGAATTATCCTCCTGACCATAACCCTTCCACTTAACCAAATACTGGAGTCTCCGTCTAGCCAGACGGGAATCCAGTATTTTCTCTACCTCATATTCCATGTTACCTTCAACCAATACAGGGTCACGAGGTGCCACCCCAGGAACAACTGGTTCAACAAACCTCTTCAACAAGGACTTATGGAACACATTATGGATTTTAAATGTGACAGAAAGAGCCAAACGAAAAGAGACCGGATTAATAATCTCCAAAATCTTGTAAGGTCCAATAAATCTAGGCTTAAACTTAGGAGAAGCCACCTCCATAGCAATATTTTTTGATGATAACCACACCATAGCACCAATCTTAAACTGGGGACCAATGGTCCTATGTCGATTGGAAAACCGCTGGGCCTTTTCCTGGGAGAGAGATAACTTATCCACCACTTGGTCCTAGATCTGGTGCATTCTCTCCACCACAGTGTCAACACCTGGGCAGGCATAAGGCTCCACCTGCCCTGAAGAAAATCGAGGATGAAACCCAAAGTTACAAAAAAAAGGTGACATCAAAGTGGCAGAACTAGCTCTATTATTTAAAGCAAATTCGGCCAAGGGCAAAAATGAAACTCAATCATCCTGATCAGCGGAAATAAAACATCTCAAATACGACTCCAAGGTCTGGTTTGTGCTCTCTGTCTGCCCATTGGTCTGAGAGTGAAAAGCAGAGGAGAAGGACAACTGAATTCCCAGCTTGGAACAGAAAGTCCTCCATAATCTAGACACAAACTGAACTCCTCTGTCAGATACAATGTTCTCAGGAATCCCGTGCAAGCGAACCACCTGTTGCAAAAACAGGGGCACCAACTCAGAGGAAGACGGCAACATAGGGAGTGGAACAAGATGAACCATCTTAGAGAACCTATCACAAATCACCCAAATAACAGTCATTCTTTGAGAGACCGGCATATCACAGATGAAATCCATTGAAATCCATTGAAATCCATTGGGTCCATGGCCTCCTGGGGACCGGCAAAGGCATCAACAACCCACTAGAGCGAGAACAAGATTTAGACCGGGAGCAAGTCCCACAGGACTGCACAAAATTCCTGACATCATGAGACAAGGTGGGCCACCAAAAATAGCGACTCACCAGATCTCTAGTACCAAAAATACCTGGATGACCAGCCAATGCAGAGCAATGAACTTCAGACATCACTCTCTTCTTCCACTGGTCAGGAACATACAACTTTCCACTGGGACAACGCTCAGGTTTGTCCTCCTGGAACTCTTGCAGAGCAAGTCTCAAATCGGGCGAGATGGCAGAAAGAACTACCCCTTCACCTTAGATGGTAGCAGGCTTGGTCACCACAGGAGAATCAGCAAAGAAGCTGCTAGAGAGGGCGTCTGCCTTGACATTCTTAGTTCCCGGAAGAAAAGAGACCACAAAATCAAAACGTGTAAAAAACAAGGCCCACCTAGCCTGTCTAGGGTTCAAGCGTTTAGCCGACTCTAGGTAAATCAAATTCTTGTGGTCAGTGAGGACCACAACTTGATGTTTAGCTCCCTCCAACCAATGTCTCCACTCCTCAAATGCCCATTTCATGGCCAACAGTTCCCGATTCCCCACATCATAGTTACGTTCAGATGGAGAGAACTTTCGGGAAAAGAAAGCACAGGGATTCATTTTAGATGTTACAGGATCCTTTTGGGACAAAACAGCTCCTGCACCAATCTCAGAAGCATCCACCTCTACCTGGAACAGGAGTGAGACATCAGGTTGCCACAAAACCAGGGCGGAGGTAAATCTTCGCTTCAGCTCCTGAAAGGAAGCAACAGCCTCCGGAGACCAATTCAACACATCAGCACCCTTCTTAGTCAGATCAGTCAATGGCTTGGCAATACTAGAAAATTTTGCTATAAATTTCCGATAAAAATTAGCAAAACCCAAAAACTTCTGGAGGGCCTTCAAAGAAGTGGGCTGAACCCAATCATAAATGGCCTGTACCTTGGCCGGGTCCATTTCAATAGTTGACGGAGACAAAATAAATCCCAAAAATGAAATCCTCTGTACTCCAAAAAGGCATTTCGATCCTTTGACATACAGGGAATTCTCCCTCAAGATCCGGAACACAGTCCGAATATGTTCCACATGAGAATCCCAATCCTTGGAGAAGATCAAAATATCATCCAGAAAGATAATCAAAAATTTATCGACAAAGTCTCGGAAAATATCGTTCATGAAGCACTGGAAGACAGAAGGGGCATTAGTGAGCCCAAAAGGCATCACCAGGTACTCAAAATGTCCCTCCGGAGTATTAAACGCCGTCTTCCATTCATCCCCCTGCTTAATGCAGATAAGATTATACGCCCCCCTGAGGTCAAGCTTGGTAAACCAGCAAGCACCTCTAACTCTAGAGAATAGATCCGAAATCAGGGGTAACGGATACTGATATTTAATAGTAATTTTGTTGAGGGCACGATAATCAATACAAGGCCTTAAAGAACCATCCTTTTTGGCCACAAAAAAAAAACCGGTACCTAAGGGTGAAGAGGATGGTCTAATATGACCCTTCTCCAACGCCTCCTTAATATAGGATCGCATAGCCTCGTGCTCGGGTACAGATAAATTGAAGAGCCGACCCTTGGGAAATTTACACCCCGGGCTCAGTTCAATTGCACAGTCATAACTCCTATGAGGAGGCAAAGATGCAGACTCATTCTCACTAAATACATAATAAAAGTCCGCCAAATAGTCAGGAACATCATGCGACTGAGGAGAGGTGGAAAAAACCGGAGCCTCACTAAAGGCACACCGACAACCCCAACTCACCACAGACACAGATTTCCAATCCAAAACTGGATTATGAATTTGCAATCAGGGAAACCCCAGAACAACGGCATCATGCAGACCATGCAACACCAAAAATCTGCAATTTTCTTGATGGTCTGGGGCGTCCCGCATGACCACCTGGGTCCAAAACTGAGGTTTATTTTTCACCAAAGGAGTAGCATCAATCCCCCTCAAAGGGATAGGCGTCTGCAGAGGTGTCATCGGAAATCCACAACGTTTAGCAAAATCCATGTCCATTAGGTTTAGCGCTGCTCCTGAATCCACAAAAGCCTTGGCGGAAAATGTGGACAGGGAGCAGATCAGAGTAATTGCCAGAAGAAACTTAGGTTGAACACCACCAACAGAAAACGTGTGTGCAAAGCGTTTCTCTCGTTTAGGACAAACAGAAATAATATGCGAGGCATCTCTACAGAAAAAACACAGCTTATTACGTCTTCTGAACTCCTGACATTGCTCCCTAGACAAAACTCTATCACATTGCATAGGTTCAGACGTCTGTTCAACCGGTGGCAACACCTCTCGTGCAATCCTGCGTTCACGTAAACGCCGATCAACCTGAATGGCTAATGACATAGAATCGTCCAGACCAGAGGGAACAGGAAATCCCACCATAGTATCTTTTACGGCTTCTGACAAACCTTTCCGAAAGAGAGCAGCCAAGGCATTATCATTCCAGGTAGTAAGGACCGCCCACTTTCGGAACTTTTGACAGTACAACTCTGCAGAATCTCGACCCTGGTTCAATGCCAACAGGGTCTTTTCAGCCTGATCAATAGCATTAGGTTCGTCATACAACAACCCCAAGGCTTGAAAGAATGAGTTCCCATTAGTCAGAATAGGATCATCTGGTTTCAAAGAAAACGCCCAATCCTGGGGATCGCCACGCAGCAAAGAGATGACAATTTTAACCTGCTGCGCGGAGCTCCCTGACGAGTAAGGCTTCAAGGCAAAAAATAATTTACAATTATTTTTGAAACTCAAAAATTTAGATCGATCCCCAAAAAATACATCAGGTGTAGGGACCTTTGGTTCAACAGCATGCGAACGAGCAAGGTAGGCGGAAATTCCCCGCACTTCCGCAGCGAGCTGCTCCACATAATCAGACAATTGCTTTATCTCCATTGAGAGAAAAAAAAAATTCCCCCTGCGGCCTCAGAGATATAGAGGAAAGAATATACACACTCTTTTTTTTTTTTAAACACAATTCTTTCCTGCTATTGAGTACCCTAGGATCTGCGGTATGGCAGGTGATTCTGTTATGAATGATTCACCGTAGGAGGCAAAAACAGAAATGCTAGCTAAGTCCAGAAAACCAGAGAAGTTGGCAGCTATCGGATTGCAGACCCCTGAACCTATCAACACAACTAGCAGTAGCCGTGGGGGGTTCCTACGATGCCCTAGACCCCTCGATCACAGCCGGAGGACTATATAGCCTAAAGACAGAAAGGGAAATCGAAACTGCCCCAGAGCAGACCCCAAAGCAAAAGGCAGCCCCCAACATATAATGACGGTGAAGCAAGAAGAAAGAACACTAACACAGACAGAAAGATAGACTGAGCAAAGACGGGGCCCAAGCTAACTAGATAGGAAAGGACAGGAAGGCTGCTGTCTGCAATCCATGAAAAACCCTATGAAAATAAGAGCCAACAGACTGACAGTGAAAAAGGCCCTGAAGACGCTAGGCTTCAAAAAGGCTATGTCAGTACTCAGGAATATTCTGAAGACAGAGCAACTGGCAAAAGGAGATTCAGCTCACCCCAGCAGGGAATGGCAGAATCCAGAAAAGCAAGGCAAACAAAAACAAAACACAAATGCTAAAAAGCAAGCAGAAAACTTAGCTTTAGAGGAGCAGGAATCAGACTGGTCTCCTAGAAGTCCACAGAGAAATCACCCGCAGGGCAGAAGGGCGTCGGCAGCCTTATATCCAGTCCGTGACTCCACTCAGCCAGTCATCATCATTAGGCTCAGGTGCCTGATAATCAGGCTCATTACATTCCTTTACCAGAATAGGGAGTTCACCAGACCTCAGTGACGAAGGGGAAAATGAACTCACAACAGTAGTATATATGTAGCATGTATGTAGTATGTATGTATGTTTTATGAATGTAGCATATATGTAGCATGTATGTAGTATGTAGTATATATGTATGTTGTATGAATGTAGTATATATGTAGCATGTATGTAGTATATATGTATGTTGTATGAATGTAGTATATATGAAGTATGTATGTAGTATGTATGTATGTTGTATGAATCTAGTATATATGTAGTATGTATGTAGTATGTATGTATGTTGTATGAATGTAGTATATATGTAGTATGTATGTAGTATGATTTTTTTTTTTTTTTACATTCAACACATTAGCTGGATGATGGGACTACTACTGTCCCATCATTGGCTAATGTGTCAATCACTGTCATTGTAGCAGGCATCGCCCGATGGGACTTGTAGTCCCATCAGACGATGCCTGCACACACACAAGAACCCCGGCAGGCCCGGACAGACCACCGGCAGCCGGCACAGGCCCCCGGCAGCCGGCACAGACCACCGACAGCAGGCACAGACCCCCGAGAGGCCCGTACAGACCACCGGCAGCCGGCACAGGCCCCCATCAGGCCTGTACAGACCCCTGAGTGGCCCGTACAGACCACCGGCAGCCGGCACAGGCCCCCGGCAGCCGGCACAGACCACCGACAGCCGGCACAGGCCCCCAAGAGGCCCGTACAGACCACCGGCAGCCGGCACAGGCCCCAAACAGGCCTGTACAGACCCCCGAAAGGCCCGTACAGACCACCGGCAGCCGGCACAGGCCCCCGAGAGGCCTGTACAGACCACCGGCACAGGCCCCCAACAGGCCTGTACAGACCCCCGAGAGGCCCGTACACACCACCGGCAGCCGGCACAGACCGCGCATCATGATGACATCATTTCAGCAGCCAATAACAGCCACAACAGTGGCTCATTGCATTATGGGGACTTCCGATTCCGGTATCCGATATTGAAAAAATATTGGTACTCGGTATTGGAATTCGGCCTATACCCGATATTTGCAGTATCGGAATGCTCAACACTAGTTGTCACTGACCAGCTTGGGGAGCAATTTCATCAGCAGATTTATATGATGGGATGGAGGTACTAAGGCAAGTGGAGCCCCAGTATGCTGGCTGACTATTGCTGGACCATGAAGAGAGACATCCTGGAAGCAAAATATTTCCGTAAATCATCATCAAAAATTTTCTAGGTAAGCGGTATTTTTTTTTTGTCTCAAAAAAACCCTGCCTGATGGAAAAAAAATGAAAACATATCCTAACTCAGCATGAAAAGTATACTTCTGTCCAGTTATGTTTTGTTTTGTGAAAGAAAAAAAAAATTTTGTTAACCAGTGACATCAGCGGCACACCAAGATAGCACTAGCAGTCATATACAGTAGGCTGTTTTCTCTGGTCACCTACCAAACCTAGATTTATACATCAGACTGTTAGTAGACTGTAATTCATCATTCTAGTGAACATTTCCACTGCTCTCGAGTCTAGTGGTCTTGTGTTTTACACTTCAGGCAATGTTTGGCATTGTCCATAGTGACTATATAGCCAGCTGCTCAGCCATGAAAACCCATTTCATTACGCTTCATGTAGTATATGTACATAATTTAAAAAGTATATATGGTTTTATTCAAAAATACACTGTGTTTATCAATTCCTTAACATTTTCAAGATGTGTGTCATTCAGAGGCCAGGTAAATAGATAACTTGTCTGAGTTTTTCACCTTACAAGAGGATAAAGTTAAAGAGTTTGGTCCAATAGCGAGTAAACAAACATATTGTATGTTAGAAAGTTGTAGAACATTTCCTTGATACTTAAATGAGATATACAGTAGAATTGGATATTGTGTGATAGCCTTCTCAGCTAAAAGTAATTTTCAGGTTAGTGCACCGCTACCTACTTTGTGCTTGTGCTGCAGAAACAAAATCTGAGGAGGAAAACACCATATGTTTTCCTGCACTAGGAAAAAAGGAGATACAAGCAGTAACATACATTGTTTTATTACATTAATTGTCCTAAATTTGTCATAAAATACTGTAAAATTAGTTGATATTCTTATATTTATTATTGTCTTGTAGTACGGTGCCTCAGGAGGCACGATTAATACACAATATATTGGTATTACTATATTTTTCCTATGATGGAAATCCTTAGGGTATGTGCACACGTTGCGGATTTGCCGCTGCGGATCTGCTGCAGATTGGCTAGTGATTTACAGTACAATGTTATTCTTTGGGGGAAAAAATCCACTGTGCACATGCTGTGGAAAAATCTGCAGAAACGCAGTGGTTTATTTTCTGCAGCATGTCAATTCTTTGTGCGGATTCCGCAGCGTTTTTACACTCATTCCATTATAGGAATCTGCAGGTGTAAAAATGCATGCCAAATCCGCACAAAATCCATAATAAATCGCATGAAATCCGCATAAAAAAACTCTCGGATTTTGACCTGCGGATTCTACCAAAAGATACAGATTCCGCGCAGAAAATTCCGCACAGCAATCCGCAACATGGGCACATACCCTTAAGCTGTGTGCACACAATGCGTTTTTGGTGCATTTTTCTTGTGTTTATTCCACTTGGAATTGGCCCAAAATGCTAGAGAATAATTATGCAAGCCAAGCCAATGAGAATTCTGAAGTGCTGTGCACATGATCACTATTTTTCCTATCAGGATTTGTGCTGCTTTTAAATCGACAGCATGTCAATTTTCTATGCATTTTTGTCATGTTTTTCACCTATTGCTTTCAATTAAGTCATCCAAATACACAGCAGAAGCGCAGGCATAAAATGTTTACGGATTTGCTGTGAATTTGCTGAGTTTTTGCATGCAGTTTTATGGACTTCCTATGGAGTTTCTCGCCTTGTCATCTGTGTGACAGCTAGAGAAACACCGGCGACACTGATAGGTGGTAAAATTGTTACAGGTGTCAGCGTGACCCAGCAGTTGTGACCGTGACTGTGTAAAAAGCTTATTGCCTGTCACAGTCACCGTCTTATGAGGAACTATTACTCCCATTAACCTACACCTGCTGTTGCTGATAACGGCGAGAGCAGGAGCCACTGATGTGGATAGTCATCAGCCGGCATCTGTACTAGAAGTAGAGGAAAAAAGTTAAAATAAAGAAATACAGTGAAGGAAATAATTATTTGGTCCCTTGCTGATTTTGTAAGTTTGCCCACTGCCAAAGACATGAACAGTCTATAATTTTAAGGATAGATTAATTTTAACATTGAGAGATAGAATATCAGAAATAAAATCCGGAAAATCACATTGTATTAATTATAGAAATTTATTTGCAATTTGCAGTGAGAAATAAGTATTTGATCCCCTACCAACAATTAAGAATTCTGGCTCCTACAGACCAGTTAGATACTCCAAATTCTATCTCTCAATGTTAAAATTAACCTACACTTAAAATCATAGACTGTTCACGTCTTTGTCAGTGATTACAAAATCAGCAAGGGATCAAATACTTATTTCCTTCACTGTAGAAGTGGAAACTCTGATTCTAAGGCGAGGGTCACACTAGCGTATTGCTTATGATGTGAGAACATTGGATGTGATATGCTAATAACCCTGCTCTACTGCGATCGTGAGCCAAGTGTTATCCTCTCGCACAGAGAGGATCGGAGCACAGCTATGGAGGAGGCGGAGAAACTAATTTCTCCATCTCCTCCATTGCCAGGATCAGTGTATGTTGCACAGCATTTAGATGATATCCAAGTTATGTGCGCTGTGTCACTCGCACCCATAGACTTACATAGGTGCGAGTGAGCCGAGACTTGGCCGTGTGTCAGTGACAATCGCAGCACCCGTACGTAGAGTACAGCCAAGAAAAAAATGGTGATGTGAGCTGCCCCATACATTAACAGTGGTCCGAGTGCTATGCAATGTTTTATCGCATAGCACTCGTCCGTATTTATCGCTAGTGTGACTTCGGCCTAATGCTGAATCCCTTACCGGACTTCTTGCTGTACTTTTAATAAAACACTTTTATCTGCTTTGCTTCTGCTAGTCCTCTCAGTGATAAGCTCCTGCTTATAACCCATAGTGTTGATGAGATCCAGCGATTCCTGCTTTCTGCCTATGCACAGTCTAGTGGAGTTAGACAGAGTTAGTCACTGAGAAAACTGATAGAGTTGCAATAGATAAAACAGTGAATTATTAAACTATTGTAAAAAGTGGAGATAAAAAGTGAATTTGATGCAGATAGAAATCAAGTCAATTTTTAGGATATTAATAAATTGCACAATCTCAAACAATTTGAAATTTGATTTGTGCGAATCACCGAAAAAGTGCCCACTGCATTGTTAAGCATCGCAGACCTCTCACTGCATAAACACTAATTACAGGGAAGCACGCCAGCTCATGAATGCACCTGAAACCCCAGAAATATATGTGGATCATGAACAATAACCCCATGTGACATCTACTTCAGCAGCTTATACAGGAAAAAAAATAAAACTTTGAGTTAGTAATTCACCCCCTTACACAGCATTCTGCACTTAAACTGTTGTCCTATGAATAAAAAAGTACATTTCTCAGTTGGATCCTGCAAAACATTTTTATTTGAAATTTCTTAAAAATGCTGTTTGTAGATATTACTGACATAGTTGTTGTGGTGCTCATGGTGCTCTTTTGATTCTTTTTTGTACTTTTAATGCATTCAGTACCAGAATTGCTTCATTACTAATGTACATGAGGATCCAAGTGATGGGACCAGCTGACTCATTAGGTGGAAGTTCTTATATGAGAAAAGATATGTTTGGCATTATCTAATATAGTCATGTCAAATGTAGTTAAAGGCCAAACCCTACATGTATACACTGTATGCATTCAATTGGGAAAAAATACAAAAAATATAGTTATTTCTTACATACCGTTTTAGAACTCTAAATAGGTGTAAGAGTGGTGGATTGTATTGCAACATTCCTGCCTCTCCTCTGAAGACAACAATGACGTTATGTAAATGATGTCGTTTGTTTTATTCATAGGCATAGTTTACAGTATATACAAAAAAGAAGTCCAATCACCTTCAAAATGATGTATTTTGATAGAGGAAAATTAGGCTATGATATTAAAAAAAACTTTATCCTATATTTTAGTTTCATAAAAACATCTTGCTTATGCCATTTCAGACTACACAGGGTCCTTAGTAATAGCAAATAACAAAACATATATATTATATAGTAGGGACAGTTAATGTTGGGACAGCCCATAGTGGGAGCGGAAAAGCGACCCCAATATTGTACAGTTTCACTTGTCTTTCGCTAGGGGGACTTGTCAGGGAGTCACAAAAACACTGAACTTTAGGAAGGCAAAGTTTGACCAGCTTAGAGATGCCCTTAATCTGGTTGACTGGGACAATGTCCTCAGAAATAAGAATGCAGAAAATAAATGGGAAATGTTTAAGAACATCCTTAATAGGCACTGTAAGCGGTTTATACCTTGTGGGAATAAAAGGACAAGAAATAGGAAAAACCCAATGTGGCTAAACAAAAAAGTAAGAGGGGCAAATAACAGTAAAAAGAAAGCATTTAAACTACTAAAGCAGGATGGCACCGTTGAAGCTCTAAAAAACTATAAGGAGAAAAATTCTTTATCTAAAAAAATAATTAAAGCTGCCAAAAAGGAAACAGAGAAGCACATTGCTAAGGAGAATAAAACTAATCCCAAGATGTTCCTCAACTATATCAATAGTAATAGAATCAAAAGTGAAAGCGTAGGCCCATTAAAAAATTGTGAGGAAAGTATGGTTGTAGATGATGAGGAAAAAGCTAATATATTAAACACCTTCTTCTCCACAGTATTCACGGTGGAAAATGAAATGCTAGGTGAAATGCCGAGAGACAAAGAAAACTCTATATTAAGGGTCACCAATCTAACCCAAGAAGAGGTGCAAAACCGGCTACATAAGATTAAAATAGATAAATCTTCGGGTCCGGATGGCATACACCCACGAGTACTAAGAGAACTAAGTAATGTAATAGACAAACCATTATTTCTTATATTTAGAGACTCTATAGCGACGGGGTCTGTTCCACAGGACTGGCGCATAGCAAATGTGGTACCAATATTCAAAAAGGGCTCTAAAAGTGAACCTGGAAATTATAGGCCAGTAAGTCTAACCTCTATTGTTGGTAAAATATTTGAAGGGTTTCTGAGGGATGTTATTCTGGATTATCTCAATGAGAATAACTGTTTAACACCATATCAGCATGGGTTTATGAGGAATCGCTCCTGTCAAACCAATCTGATCAGTTTTTATGAAGAGGTAAGCTATTGACTGGACCAAGGTGAGTCATTGGATGTGGTATATCTTGATTTTTCCAAAGCATTTGATACCGTGCCACACAAGAGGTTGGTACACAAAATGAGAATGCTGGGTCTGGGGGAAAATGTGTGTAAATGGGTAAGTAACTGGCTTAGTGATAGAAAGCAGAGGGTGGTTATAAATGGTATATTCTCTAACTGGGTCGCTGTGACCAGTGGGGTACCGCAGGGGTCGGTGTTGGGACCTATTCTCTTCAACATATTTATTAACGATCTGGTAGGTTTGCACAGTAAAATATCGATATTGCAGATCATACAAAACTATGTGAAGATAGTATTCTGCTACAGATGGATCTGCATAAGTTGGGAACTTGGGACGAAAGGTAGCAGATGCAGTTTAACAATGATAAATGTAAGGTTATACACATGGAAGAAGGAATCAGTATCACTATTACACACTGAACGGTAAACCACTGGGTAAATCTGACATGGAGAAGGACTTGGGGATCCTAGTTAATGATAAACTTACCTGGAGCAGCCAATGCCAGGCAGCGGCTGCCAAGGCAAACAGGATCATGGGGTGCATTAAAAGAGGTCTGGATACACATGATGAGAGCATTATACTGCCTCTGTACAAATCTCTGGTTAGACCGCACATGGAGTACTGTGTACAGTTTTGGGCACCGGTGCTCAGGAAGGATATAATGGAACTAGAGCAGGTACAAAGG
This sequence comes from Dendrobates tinctorius, assembly GCF_039654945.1. Taxonomy (NCBI): domain Eukaryota; kingdom Metazoa; phylum Chordata; class Amphibia; order Anura; family Dendrobatidae; genus Dendrobates; species Dendrobates tinctorius. Next base: position 1,774,441 of record NW_027361876.1, read on the forward strand.
AGGACAACAAAATTAATAAAGGGGATGGGGGAACTACAATACCCAGAGAGATTAGCAAAATTAGGATTATTTAGTCTAGAAAAAAGACAACTGAGGGGCGATCTAATAACCATGAATAAGTATATAAGGGGACAATACAAATATCTCTCCGAGGATCTGTTTATACCAAGGAAGGTGAAGGTCCCAAGGGGGCATTCTCTGCGTCTGGAGGAGAAAAGGTTTTTCCACCAACATAGAAGAGGATTCTTTACTGTTAGGGCAGTGAGAATCTGGAATTCCCTGCCTGAGGAGGTGGTGATGGCGAACTCAGTCGAAGGGTTCAAGAGAGGCCTAGATGTCTTCCTGGAGCGTAACAATATTGTATCTTACAGTTATTGTTAGGTTCTTTAGAAGGACGTAGATCTGGGGATTTATTCTGACAGAATTTTATAGGCTGAACTGGCTGGACTAATGTCTTTTCTTGGCCTTACTAACTATGTTACTATGTTATGTTACTATGTTATATTGTTGTTGTACTATGTATTTATATGTTTTATTTGTATGTGATTTTATATAGACACATGTGTTTGTGATAATTGTGTTGATTGTAGTCTCATCGTGACTGTGTATACCTCTTTCCTTTTTGTATAAAATTTGTCTGTGCATGTTTTGTTATTTGCTATGACTAAGGACTAGAGATGAGCGACTTTGCCTTTTTTCGGGTCGAGTCGGGTTTCATGAAACCCGACTTTCCCAAAAGTCTGGTCGAACGAAATCGGCCGATTATCGTGAAAAGTCGAAGGCCGACTGAAACATGAAACTCAATGCAAGTCAATGGGGAAGAAAAGTTGGCAGTGAGTGGAGGACAGGAAACACACCTACAGTGCCCATTTTAATGCCAAAAACATCAATTCTTATTACTTAAGCTTGTCAACCTTAATTTACTTTATAATAATAGTTAGGCATTGAAAACTGGGGGTTATTTGGCTAAAGTTGTGGGGGGGTAAGGCTGGCTCCAGATTTTCATGGGCCCAGGGCCAAAGAGTGTCAATGGGATCCTTTAACACATGTCACAATTCATGATCCTCTGATACGGCAGAGAAATAGCGGTATAGTACAATGAAAAATACTTCACTTCTTACATCTCATGACTGATATCCATTTTAAATTCTCCAATAGCTCCAAAAACGGACAGTGTCTTACTCCATACAGTATTATGGCCACCGCAGAGTGCGCTACAAAGTAATGAGGCCCATATATTTCTCCATACAGAATCATTGGTCCCATATAATGTTTGAAACAGTATATGATGAGCTCCACATAATGCTACGGTATATGTTAGTCCCCATGGATGAAGCTCCACTGTGTTATGGGCCCAAATAATGCTCCATATATAATGGGCCCCATTTCTAATGCTCCAATGCATAATGGGCCCTGTAAATGCTGCTCCAGTGTCTGATGTCCACCTTTGGAATGCTCCAATGTATGGTGGGCCTCATATATCATTCTCCAGTGTATAGTGCTCCCCAAAAATAGCTGTCCCAACATTGAAAACAATTAAATAAGTCTCCTCGCTAGGGAATCCCTGTACTAGGTACTAGTCTGGACTCCTCGTCGTCCCCATCTTCCATCTCACTGCACTTGGACAGTTTAGGCAGAGGGCGTACAGATGTGATGTCATCGCGCTCTCTGACCAGAATATCACTGTCAGGAAACTCCTCTTCTTCCTCCTCGGCTGCAGACGCCTGCTCCTTAATGTGCGTCAAAGTTTGCATGAGCAGACGCATAACTGGGATGCTCATGCTTATGATGGCGTCTTCTGCGCTTACCAGCCGTGTGCATTCCTCAAAACACTGGAGGACTTTACAGAGGTCTTTCAGGTTCGACCACTGCACACGAGACAACTCCATGTCTGCCTGCAAACTGCCTGCCCGTGTATCCTCCCACAAATGAATTACAGCCTGCCTCTGTTCGCACAGCCTCTGAACCATGTGCAGGGTGGAGTTCCACCTTGTTGCAACATCGATAATTAGGCGGTGCTTGGGAAGGTGGAGCAATCACTGCAGCTTCTGCATAAGACTGGATTTTACGGGCGACTGGCGGATGTGCAAACACAGTCTTCGCACCTTATGGAGCAGGGGTGTTAACTCCGAACAATTATTGAGGAAGCACTGCACCACCAGGTTCAAGGTGTGAGCCAGGCAAGTATGTGTCTGAGTTTTGAAAGGGCTATGGCTGCCACAAATTTCCGGCTGTTATCACTATCTACCTTGCCTGCCTCAAGATGTAGACTGCCCAGCCATGACTCAGATTGTCGCTGCAAGTAGTCGGCCAGTACCTCCGCGGTGTGTCTGTGGTCTCCCAAACACATCATATTCAACACAGTCTGCTGACGCTTACCACTAGCTGTTCGATAGTGGGACACCTCGTGTGCAACACTGGCAGCTGCGGATGGAGTGCTCGTGCGACTGCGCTCTGTGGATGAGCTTTCGCTTCTGGAGGAGGGTCGAACGCCTACAGCCAACTGTTTCCTATACCATGGGCTAGGCAGCACTGTCCCACCGCTGCTGTCCCCTGTGGACCCTGCATCCACCACATTAACCCAGTGCGCAGTGATGGACACGTAACGCCCCTGGCCATGCCTACTGGACCATGCATCTGTTGTGAGGTGCACCTTTCCACTCACTGATTGCTTGAGTGCATGGACAATGTGGTTTTTCACATGTACATGGAGGGTTGGGATGGCTCTTCGCGAAAAGAAGTGCCGACTGGGTAGGTCATAGCGTGGTACTGCGTAGGCCATGAGCTCGCAGAAAGCTTTGCTTTCAACCAACCGGTTGGGCATCATCTCTAATGAGATTAGTTTGGCAATGTGGGCGTTCAAAGCCAGTGTATGCGGATGAGAGGACGAGTACTTCCTTGTCCTACTCTGAGTCTCTGGTAGGGTGAGCTGGACTTGAGAGCAGCATATGGTGGAACTAGCGGTGGACATGGCGGACTGAGAGAGGGTTGGTGATGGTGTTGGTGGTGTTGCTGATGGCCTAGATTCAGTCTTTCGTAGCAATAACATTGTGATTCTATGACTGTTTTGCCCTTGCGATGACACCTCGACATTTGCTGCTGGTGGTGTGCTAACAGGTGGGCTTACAGTGGGGAAAGCAATGTAGCGTTGCTGACTACCTTCATTCGGAGCAGGTGCACATGTGGTATGTGAGGTTTGGTAGTTCGTCCACGCTTGCAAGTGCATGGTGGTTAAATGTCTAAGCATGTAACTGGTATTCAAATTTCTCAGATTTTTCCCTCGGCTAAAGGTCTTTGCGCACTTCCTACAGATAACTTTTGCCTGATCATTAGGATACACTGCGAGGACAATGTAGTGCTTTGAGTGAATGTACCAGCAGAAAAATCTAGCAGTGGCTATGCATCAGTGCATTCCATGTCAGATTCATCTTGGAATGGGGAATTCACGATTTGACTTACTAACCCAGGCATGGTATGTGAAAAGAGCTCCATGGAGTAATCGGTAGTGTGGCCTGCCACATCCTTCACTTTTGGTAGGGGTGACGGACACAAGGAAAGGTGTTGTTCCTGACCAGGAGCCTCCAATGATGACTCAGTGCTTTTATTTTTTGAAACTTCAGAAGAGGAGGTGAGAGAGCTGGAGGCTGTGTCAGCAATGTAAGCCAAAACTTGTTCCTGAAGCTCCAGCTTTAAAAGTGGTTTACCAACTCACTGAAAAGAGAGCCTTCGAGGCCTTGTGGAGCCAGACGATGATGCAGGCTCAACACCTCCTGCCTTAGGTGCTATTGTGCTTTTGCCAATACCAACAGATGCAACACCACCACCACCATTGGGACCAGCTGGCAACCCCCGCCCACTTCCATGGCGTCTTCTACCATACTTGCTCATTTTTGTGAAAATGTACCCAAAATACCACCAGCTATATGGTACTGTAAAACAAGGTAGAAGGTGTATCTACTATTGGTGAGAATTTGAATCTCACTATAGATTTGAGGACGCAGAACTATTGTCTCTGGCCCAGGAGAGATTACACCTCAATGTAATAGGCTGAAATTGGATGGTGTATGACAAGGAGGAGGGTGTCTATAGGATTGGTGAGAATTTGAATCTCACTATAGATTTGAGGACGCAGAACTATTGTCTCTGGTCCAGTAGAGATTACACCTCAATGTAACAGACTGAAATTGGATGGTGAATGACAAGGTGGAAGGTGTCTATAGGATTGGTGAGAATTTGAATCTCACTATAGATTTGAGGACGCAGAACTATTGTCTCTGGTCCAGTAGAGATTACACCTCAATGTAACAGACTGAAATTGGATGGTGTATGACAAGGTGGAGGGTGTCTATAGGATTGGTGAGATTTTGGATCTCACTAGAGTTTTGAGGACGCTGGCAATGATGCTCTCAGTCCAAGTATGGACTCAGGAAGCCTAATAAGCAGGACTGCTGCACAGTGCACACACAAAAGGGTGGAAATGTGAACCCTTGGTAACTGTGCAGAAAAGAAGAAGAAAAATATTTTTGCTTTTAAAAAAGCAGTTTGCACAGCAGTGTGCAAACAGCAATGTAGCTATCAGGGAGCCGTATAAGGCAGCCTAATAACCAACAGAGCTGATGCACAAAAATAGAGCTTCCCCTGTCACTGCACACAAAGTGTTGTGTTGTAAGTGGAAATCGCTAACAGCAGAAGCAGTTTTTTGGTTCTTCTTCCCTGCCTAACGCTCTCCCTACAGAATCGTCATCAGCAGCAGCAGCTCTCCCTATGCTAAGATCGGCATAAGTAAGATGGCGGTCGGCGTTCACGCCCTTTTGCAGCCCTTGTGACACCACACAAAGCCAGCCAATCACTTGCATGCCCTTCTCAAAGATGGTGGTGACCGATGCCTATGTCATCACGTTGCCCACAGTGTGCGTCCTCCATCATTGGCTGAAAAAGGGCGCTGAAAGCATCTTTTGAAACGCGACTTTGGCACTCTGGTAGCCGACCTCGTGGCCGACCTCACGCTTTGGTCGAGTTTCGTTTCATGAAATCTGACTTCAGCGAAAGTCGGCGACTTTTGAATATGACCGATCCATTTCGCTCAACTATACTAAGGACCCTATGTGGTCTGAAGCGGTGTAAGCAAGATGATTATGAAACTATAATAAAAGATAAAGGATTTTTTAATATCATAGCCTAATTTTCTTCTATCAAAATACGCTATTTTGCTGGTGACTGGACTTCCTCCTTTTTTGTATGTGGTTTATTCACCTGGGAGTCAGCTCAGGATCTCCATGGCCGTGCATCGTACCCTACTAACTCTAGAGTGACCTCATTTGGATGAATGTTTGGTGAGCTGAAATACTTTTTTTTCTGTTTCTTGCATAGTTTACTGTAGGAATATAGGAAATGTGAAGTATACGATAAGTGAAATAATACACGGTGTTGTGAGGGTCATCTGCCCAGTTTCATATAGTAGGGACAGACATAGTTAATGTTGGGACAGCCAATAGTGGGAGTGGAAAAGCTCCTGTAAAAAGGAACTGCTTCCTGATAGATGCTCAAATAGGGAAGTACAGTAACCAAGGTCAAGTTGCCAGCAAGATTTATTGTTTGGAACAGTGGCAGACCTTATTGGAATCTCTTGCGGACATTCCTGCAATGTCCGGAGCTCAAGGCTCAATACAGGTACTACAAAAAGGGCCTTATCCTCTGGTGTACAGGGGACAATGGACACGTATCGTGTGTAGGGAAGGTAACAGATCCCAGGTATACAGCGGAACGAGACTAGAAATCCATGGGGCTAACAGACAGCAAACGTAGGAATAGTCCAGAAGGAGTGGATATTAATACTGGACATTTACTATATTGAGACAAGGAATAAGAAGTGTTGCGCCCGATACTGCATGCTATGATCTGATCAACTTGAACTGCCCAGTAAACTTTCATTTTTTTAAACAAACTGGGTGTCCCATGAGTTATATACGATGGATTCTGAAGATGAAGGTCTGGAGACAGCGGAGTCTCCAAGTCTACAAGTGAGTGTGATGCAACCCACACCTGACAGCACATTGAGACCAGTGCACAATTTTCCTGTAAAAAGCCAGGGCATTATTGAGCAGCAGCTCATCCAAGGCTACTACCCTCAGTCACTTTACATAGGTATACATTTTTTGCGCAGTTGCTGATAGTTTTCAGATGACAACATGTAGAAGTATCTGTGAACAGTCTGCTAATGTCACATATAAGCCTGTGGATAAAAGCTAAACTTAGAAGAACTATGATAAATATGAAGCTCACAATATTTATAAGTTCAAAAGACTATTTTGTCGCATTCTTTTATTTTGTCAGTGTAAAAGGAGAAATGCAAAACAGGTCACTGTATGTCAACATGTTTGAAAAACAGGCTGGAAAAAGGTGATTTCAGACAAATATGTACTATGGCACAGTGGTGTTACACACCTTCAAAAGTCAAACATCAAAGTTCAGGAAAGAAAGGAGCACATGCGTTGAAGACCACTATTTCCATTTATAAAGTGTTTTGGAAAAATAGTTTGTAGGGTCACAGAGTGACCTTGATAGGAAGCAGTATGTTCTTTCAACCTTATTAATTATTGTTTTTATATAAAGAGTACCTTTTGTTTAATAAAACCATTTTTGCTAATACATTAAAAATACTATTTTTCTTCTGACACTTCTCTATAGTTCATATAAAAATTGAAGATAATTTAGTACTATAGAGCAGATTTAGAACTAGAGGCTGGGGTTCAAGAAATAGCAGTTGAAGAATAACGTAGATAAATGTAAAATCATGCATTTGGGCCAAGAACAACATAATTTATAATGATGTACTAAATAGGAAAGCAGTAGTTAAAACTTCTGCTGTAAAATATTTGGGCATATTTGTGCCCTTACTGCCAGGCAGCTGCTGCCAGGGCAAATAGGTATAAATGCTTAAAAACATAGTTTTGTTTCTGTGCGAGTCACTAGTGCTGCCACTTTTACATTACCGTGTACAATTTTTAGCTCCAGTGTATAAAAAGGACATAGCTGGCTTAAAGCAGTTCCATAGAAGAACAACCAAGGTCTTTATAGGAATGGGTCATCTGCAGACAGGTTATTAAAGTTGGGGTTATTCAGTTTGAAAAAAAATAATTAGTGGCAATTTTTTTTACAGTGTACACATTTATAAATGGACATAGACCTTTCCAATAATTGTTTCACAACTAGACCTTCAACATTGAAAATCACAGACGATTCTTTACTGTAAAGGTGTGATTCTTCATGATTCTTTTCTGATTGTATGCTGTAAGGGCAGATACTATGGAACTCTCTGATTCATAAGTTTGTGATGGTTAATTCATTAAAAAAATTAGGGAGGCCATAGATGTCTCTTACTGTAAAACATATTATATAATCAAAACCTCCCATTTCCATTTCCAAGACTTCTCTTGTACTGCACCAGTTTTTTGGAATGCACTACTTCAAAATATCCAATTAATACTTATTCCCCACATTTTTAAGCATGATTTAAAAACACATCTCTGTAGACAGGCTTATCTCCTCATTTCACCAATCTAACTCTCCCCTGTTCTCCATTTTAATTTTTCCTCAGAATTTCGTCCCTCTTATTCATCTGTCACCATGTCCTCCATGCATCCAAATAGCACTTTGATAAATGTACTTAGACAGATCATGCAGCTTTATGATTGACCAGTTAACAAATGGCCTGGTTCTAGTTATAGTTATCCAGGTGCACCTTATCAAGACATAGCCTAATCATAATTGAACAAAAATAAACATGTAAATGTATACCATCACAGATTTACCATGACAGAGAGGGGCCAGAAGACTACAGAATCTGATTTCATGTACTATTGCACTGATTAGAAGCACTTGCACTTTATATTAAACCGTGCAGGTTTCTTTTAGCAGTCCAGGGTTTACAATGTTCAGCTTAGAGTCTCTGAAGCCTTCCTGCTTGGATGATCTCAGCAGTTCAGTATTTACCACTCCTCTCTCCTATATATTCTCACCTCTGGCAATCTGGATTGCCATTGTTAGTCTTGTACTGCCTGGCATGGAGTGGAGGTGTTGGTATTGGTAGAGGCATATGGAGTGTTGATCTGTGACTGTTGCATGGTGTTTCTGCTGTGTGCGATTCCTCATCCTCTCTTATTTTGTTTACCTCCCTATTCTTCCCAGTGTTCCTCTCTGTAGTCTGTGAGTGCATATTTACATATTTGATAATTTTATTTATCCCTGTATATCCTCCCTTGTTAGTCTGGTTTGTGTATTTACATACACTATTGCTCCTCACCTCCCTTGATGGGGAAGGGGACAGATATAGAGCTGTTTCAGGAGGTCAGCAAAGTACGTGGCCCCAGTGTCTTCACTAATGATGAGCGAATTTGTTCTGAAAACGATTGCCAAACATATATTCGGCACGAATATGTCACATTCGGATTTGTGATCCGAAACACAAGCAAAGTTTCATAAAATCGGGAAAATTCGGTAAAAGTGCGGGAAAATATTTATGTTGCCACAAAAGTATTTTCAGCACTTTAGCAATAATAATGGTGGTGTATCATGAGTGTTTGAAACGTGTTTGATGAGGGGAGGGGGTTTGCAGAGCTCAGAGGCATGGCATTCTTGTGAACAGTCATTTTTTCCCCTAACTTTATGTGTGCACATTGCAGCTAGCCAATCAGGGCGCAGGAAACACCCACAATGTCCTGACACAACGGCTTGTGTCACTGGCTGCTGAAATCACACATCCTTCTCCATATAAATAGCGGACATCTTGTTTTAGCACCATTTTGACCCTGTCGCAGTGCAGAGAGGCTGCTCCTGATGCTGGCACAGTTAACAGCAAGATTTTAGCTAGCTAGTTAGGCGGTTGTATATCAGTCAGATAGTGTAGCTAGCTAATGTCCAGTGTGGCTATTAAATATACCTTCCAGCACTTTTTTTTGGACATTTCTGAGGTTCACAGAGAAAGCCAGCAGGGCACATGTCCTACAAGTGTGTTGTGCACAGCTTCTGTTGTGCTCTATGCAGGAGTATAGCATTCTAATTAGTATTTTTTCACTAGCTAAATGTGAAGAAGCCTGCTGTATCCCATGTTTTAGCTAGTTAGCTAGGTGGTTGTATATCAGTCATATAGTGTAGCTAGCTAGTGTCCAGTGTGGCTGTTAAACTTACCTTCCAGCATTTTTTTTGGCCATTACAGAGGTCAACAGACAAAGGCAGCAGGGCACATGTCCTACAAGTGTGTTGTGCACTGTTTCTATTGTGCTCCATGCATGAGTATAGCATTCTAATTAATATTTTTTCACTAGCTAAATGTGAAACAGATAGCTGTATCCCACCTTGTCATTTAGTGCTGTTGTGATATGAAACTGTCTGCAGACCTAACGTGCATTAAAAAAATTATAATTTTTTCTTTTGCTGAATGTGATACAGCCCGCCATATCCCACATTTTCATGTTGTGGTGGTGATATGAACCTGTCTGCAGACCTAACGCACATAAAAAAAATTCTAATTTTTTTCTGTTGCTGAATGTGATGCAGCCCGCCATATCCCACATTGTCATGTTGTGGCGGTGATATGAATTCGTCTGCAGACCTAACACGCATAAAAAAATTCCAACTTTTTTCTGTTGCTGAATATGATACAGCCCGCCTTATCCCACATTGTCATGTCAGACCTCAAGCACATAAAATATTTTTTTTTCTGCTGATAAATGTGATACAGCCCACTATATCTGTCCTTTTCATTTGGTGGCGTTGAAATTATTGTGTGTGCAGAGCTGTTCCACATTAAAATTAATATATTTAATTTTTTTTTACAAACGTGATACAGCAGCTGAGATCTGAGTTTGAAATTGTTTTGAGCCTATCTTCTAGATTATGTGCATCTTTGTCATCCAATTTCTCAAGGCATCTTTTATATGTAGCTTGAGACGCACATCTATTATACCTATCTTCTGATGAACATCAACGCTCTCTGGTAATTGCTGTTGGGTAAATGAGCAATCGCTGTAGGCTGGATCCTGTTGTACGTTCCCTTTCCTGTGGTCATCATGGCCTTTTTCCTGATGAGTTCATATAATGACATGTTGGCCATATTTCTCCAGCAAACCTGCACCTTACCAGCAGCAACTGTAAGAATGAGGGCGTTCCAACGCCATGGACAATCTTCTACATTATATAGGCCTCATGCACATTAAAAAAAAAAAAAAATTATATTACTAACTGAATACAGAAAGGGAGATCTCAGTTTGAAATTGTTTTAAGCATCTTTTCAATGTTATACACTGTAGGCCTTATTGACAGGTCCCCAAAAATTCTTCTGTTACTAACACAATACAGTAGGGGATATGTCACTTTGAAAATGTTTGTAGCATCTTGCCAATGTTATACAGGCCTTATCAATAGGCCCTAAAAATTATGTTACTAGCATCATACAGTAGGGGACATCGCACTTTGAAATTGTTTGTAGCATCTAGTCAATGTTATACAGGCCTCATCAACAGGCCCAAAAAATTATTCTGTTATTAACGTTATACAGTAGGGGACATCTCACTTTGAAATTCTTTGGAGCATCTAGTCAATGTTATGCAAGCCTCATGGATAGGCCCCCAAAAATTATTCTGTTACTAACATCATACAGTAGGGGGCATGTCACTTTGAAATTGTTTGTAGCATCTAGTCAATGTTTTACAGGCCTTATTGACAGGCCCCCTTAAAAATTCTTCTGTTACTAATGTCATACAGTAGGGGACATCTCACTTTGAAATTGTTTGGAGCATCTATTCAATGTTATACAGGTCTCATCCACACCAAAAAAACAAAAAAAATCTGTTACTAATGTCATACAGTAGGGGACATCTCACTTTGAAATTTTTTTGAGCAGATCTTCTTTGTCATATAGAACTCATCGACACTGAAACAATTCTTTCTGCTTTGAGTAACATGATTAATCACGCCATATTTCACCTTCTAATTTTGTGCCACTGAAATTCAGTTGTGTGCAGAGGTTGTACAGAGTAAAAAATCTAGTTTTAGTTACTAATAGTGTGCTCCTAGCACACTATCTGAGCAACATGACTGGGAAAAAGAGAGATCATGGAAGAATAGGGATAAGGCTTGTTGTTCGAGGTGTATGTGGGGTAGGTGTTAATGTTTCTGAAAGCACTAGTGAACCACTAATGTGATGTCCTATCCAAAGACAACTGACAACTTCTGTTATTGGATGTTGTAGTTTTTAGTGTGCTGCATTGTTCTTGTGCAATTGCAGTCTCTGATATCTTTAGTGGGGCTTATGTGCCTGCTGTTGCTGCTGAAGATGTTAACATTAATTTGTGGAAATGTGAACAGTCCTGCTTGGGTGTCCATCTGCTGGGTTGGGTGTAGTGGAAGACCTGTCGGTCCCTATTATACTATTTCTACTGTGGTAAAGTTGATGCCACTTTGTTAGTGTCTGACACTAATTTTTGTAAATGTATAGACTCTGCATTGGGTCTCTTTCATGTGTGTTGCGTGTAGCAGTAGGCTTCCAATACCATCAGTTTTCCACCGTCTTTGAGTCAACTACTCATGTTACTATCCTTACATTTTTCTTACAGTAGTAATCTACAAAACTGATATGAGTGCCCCCTGAGTGTGGCTGAGCATCACTTTCAATTTTTGGGGGCTTTTATCACTTATATAGCGCCAATAATTCAACATTCCCTTTACAGATATTACTAACAATCTAAATTTACTATCTGTATGTCTTTTTAGCGTGGGTAGAAAAATAACTACTGGGAGTAAACCCTCACAAACACAGGTATAACATGCAAATTCTTTGCAGATGCTGTCTTTGGTGGGGTTGTAACACAGGACTACAGTGCTGCAAGACTGCTAATGTTTTTGTGTTGACAACAAAATGTTTTTGTGGTTGGAAGGCTATCACTGCGATTCAAATTGTGTACCTCACTGCTGTGCTGGGGAAGACTATCAATGTTGTCCTCCAGCATGTTTTGATACTGCAGCATGGGCTTGTCCTTTTCCAGGGGGTAGCAACAAGCAAAATTTACTTTTGTATTGTGGATAGAGCACCCTGGCAACCCACTACTTGGAATCATAAATATACGGGTAACAGTCATGCTGCTCATAGTGCTGCAAAAAGGCGCTCATAGTTCGGTCTCTATCATGAGGTCCAACTCCACAGTGTGTTGGTGGTGGTATAACACTCAAGCTTTCTTCCTCCATCCCATCCTAACAACCACGGACAGCATAGAGGAAATCATTATCATCTTCATCACCTAACTGTTGGGCGTCCATCACCTATTCCTTCTCATACTTTTCATGGTCCTTCTCCATTTGTTCCTCCCATGACAAACTGTCTGTGAGATGACAGACCTGAACTTTATAGATATTGTTAACCCTAAAGGTATCCTCCTCTGCTTCCTCCTCTTCCTCCAGGATCACCACCACCACCTGCTCACCCACACTATTTAAAGTGTGCTCCAGCATGTAGATGACAGTAATAGGGATGCTGATGACGGCATCATCACTGCTCACCATCTTAGCAGCCATTAAGAAAACTACAGAAGGGTGCAGAGGTTCTTCATCTGTATCTAGTATGCAGGTGTGAATTGCTCCAAGTCTGTACTGCGTTGTGCCAGGCTATAAAAATTTCATCCTGCACCAGGTCTCAGCACTGCTGCCACAGTCACTGCAACATGTGCAGAGTTTAATTCCATGGTGTGGTCATATTGCATATCAACTGGTTATCTGAAAGATCTCTATACCAACTAAAGTGGAATGGTGGAAGTCAGCATGACAGTGGTATCTGCAGCAGCGCATCCAGGCTGGGACAGTGGCAGAGGAATTGCTGTACCATCAGGTTGAGGATGCAAGCCATGCAAGGCACGTGTGTAAGGTGGCCCGGTATGGGGCCGCCACCAGGTTTTCACCGTTATCGCACATGGCCATCCTTGCTTCCAGGTTGAGTTTAGACAGCCATTGCTCAAAACCGGCATAAATAGCTGTCCATAACTGTTGTTCTGTATGACTGTGATCTCCAAGGCATATTATTGTAAACACTGCCTGATTACGGTGAGCTCTGGCTGCGCAGTACAGAGGTGGAGGAGGGATTCTTTCTGTAGTGTTGTAATGTGTGTTTAATTAAGGTAGAGGTTGTGGGGGCAGGTGGAGGTCCTAGAGGAGGTGGAGGAGGCAGAAGCACTGCAGGAATTGTTACATACAGAGGTTTGTTCCACAAGCCCTGGGGATTCCAAGACTTGGTGTCTAGTGACACCTTGGTGTCTACTGCTTTAGTTCTCCATCCCCTGGTGCATAGTAGTTTAGTTCTCCAACCCAAGCTGTTTAGTAGTTTAGTTCTCAATCCCTGTTGTCTATTAGTTTAGTGCTCCATGTTCTGGTGTTAATTAATATTTTTAGTTCTGCAATCATAGCTGTTTAGTAGTTTAGTTCTCCAACCCCTGTTGTCTAGTAGTTTAGTTATCCATCTTATGGTGTGTAGTGGTTTACTTCTCCATCCCCAAGTGCCCTGCAAGCCTTGGGGATTGCAAGACTTTTGGAGTAGCCCCTTCTCCAACTGCCCCTACAGCCACCAGAGTCACCCAGTGCTCAGTCATCTAGATGTAACTCACCTGTCAGTGCTTGCTCGTCCAGGTATCATTGTTGAAATGTACACTGGCAGGCATAGAATTTTTCAGGGAACAGGTGATGTCTGCGACTTGTTGCTGTAGCGCAGGCACATCTTTCATAGAGAATTAATGGTGACTGGGCAACTGGTACTGGAGGGACTGAAACGGCCATTAGCTTTCATAAACCATCTGTATCCATAAGGCAGAAAGGCTGCATTTCCATGGCCAACAGAATGGAGTGGCCATGCAAAAATCACAGAGATCACAGGCCATGAGTCATACAGAAACAAGCTCTGTGATCTTTGCAGCTAATAGCTCTCAGCTGGCCCCTATCGTCCACACAATGACACAATTGGGCGATGACTTATCCGAGGGGGCTGCAGGCTACTCACAATGATTAGTTCTCAGAAAAGTAATAGTGAATGTACGGCTTATCCATGTCCAGATTAGAACACCTGGAACATGTGTATATCCCGCTGTATGATCACTGCTAACTCCACGATAACCCTGCACTCTTTGCTGCCAACAACAATCCTGTTTTTAACCAAATAAATAAATACAGGCTGATTGGACACCATTTTTCTTTTGAGGTTCACACCATCAGGGTGTTCCATCCCCTCTCCGATAGGGTTGCAGTCATTTACCAGCCCCCAGGCTCACCCATCCACTTCCTTGGCCACTTTTATGCGTTGCGGCCACACTTCATGTCCTCAGAATTGACAACCCTTATCCTGGGAGACTTCAACAGCTCCACCTCCCCAACTGCATCCCAGCTTCTATTTCTAGCCAGTTCTCGTGGCCTCTTACAACTTTCAAGCTCTGAGACACACAAAGACGATAACACCCCTGATCTGGACTTACTACAGTACAGTTCAATCTCTTTCCTAGATGACTCACCTCTTACCCTTTATCTTCCATGAAATTAGGAGTATAACCACAACTCAGACATTTTTAGGTGCTCCCTAAAAACACATCTGTTTAGGGCGGCCTATCACATTCCCAAATCAAAGTCCTTTTTATATATATAGCTTATTCTCTACTTCTGTGAACATAATTTGCCATCAAACTCAACTGTACCCAAAAGGCTCATGCAGCCTTTATCTACCCCTCATTTCCTCAAGATGTTTTTACCATCATTGTAAATAAGCACCTGTAATTGGTGTCAAGCTCACCTCATTGTAGATTGTAAGATCTGAAGAGCAGGGTTGTCAATATTTTTGCTTTAAATGTTTGAGCATCTTAAACTTGGTAACTTTTAACTGTTTTATATGAACTGCAGACTTGTAAAGCTATGCGGATCATGTTTGTGATATACATTATCAATAAAGGTTATTATTATTAGTAGACTGAAGATGGTGAAATTCAAGCTGTTATCTTTGCCATGTGTAGGAGTAAAGAATCTTTTACATGAGCACAACTGCACAGGCAAGGGTTTGCTCCTGTGCTGACACAAGGTGGAGTAGGGTGAACACAACAAGCTGCTTGTCTGTGAGAGAGGTGCAGGTGGAGAAGTTACGGTGGATTGAGAAAGATGCGGTGTGCTTGGTATATAAAAGCAATCAAAAATTGCAGGCATGTCCAATTCTGTATCAGCTGACAGGCTCTCGGTCACGACAACTGTAGGGTTCCAAACGTGGCTTCCAGGTACACATAACTTGGCCATTTTATGCGCTAAACTTTCTCAATTTTCATACTTCTAATGCAGTAATGCAATTCATTATTCATTTTTCATGTTTGCATGGTTTGGCCCTACAGTGTGCTTCCTTTTTTGCTTGAACGTATATGAGTTGGTGACTTTGGGTTAAGCACCTGTTCACACTATGCTTATGCTTGGATGTGACGGTCAGTTTTTGAAATTTGTATTCATTTACCTTCTGACTGAGCACTCCACCTGTTAGCTGCAGGCATTTTTAATCAAACCAGGGCCATTTCCCCTCCACAGAGATATAGACTTCAGTCCTAACAGATGATTTTTCATAGGTTCCCATTCAGATGGAGACTACAGTCTTAGTGAGGATTGGCATAAACTAGGGACCTGGAAAATGAGAAATGCCTTAACGTGGCTTCCAGGTACACATAACTTGGCCATTTTATGCGCTAAACTTTCTCAATTTTTCATACTTCTAATGCAGTAATGCAATTCATTATTCATTTTTCATGTTTGCATGGTTTGGCGCTACAGTGTGCTTCCTTTTTTGCTTGAATGTATATGAGTTGGTGACTCTAGGTTAAGCACCTGTTCACACTATGCTTATGCTTGGATGTGACGGTCAGTTTTTGAAATTTGTATTCATTTACGTTCTGACTTAGCACTCCACCTGTTAGCTGCAGGCGTTTTTAATCAAACCAGGGCCATTTCCCCTCCACAGAGATATAGACTTCAGTCCTAACAGAGGATTTTTCATAGGTTCCAATTCAGATGGAGACTACAGTCTTAGTGAGGATTGGCATAGAATAGGGACCTGCAAAACGAGAAATGCCTTAACGTGGCTTCCAGGTACACATAACTTGGCCATTTTTTGCGCTAAACTTTCTCAATTTTTCATACTTCTAATGCAGTAATGCAATTTATTATTCATTTTTCATGTTTGCATGGTTTGGCGCTACAGTGTACTTCCTTTTTTGCTTGAATGTATATGAGTTGGTGACTCTAGGTTAAGCACCTGTTCACACTATGCTTATGCTTGGATGTAACGGTCAGTATTTGAAATTTATAACCACAACTTAGACATTTTTAGGTGCTCCCTAAAAACACATTTGCTTAGGGCGGCCTTTCACGTTCCCAAATCAAAGTCTTTTTTATATATATAGCTTATTCTCTACTTCTCTGTACATAACTTGCCATCAAACTCAACTGTACCCAAAAGGCTCATGCAGCCTTTATCTACCCCTCATTTCCTCAAGATGTTTGTACATCATTGTAAATAAGCACCTGTAATTGGTGTCAAGCTCACCTCATTGTAGATTGTAAGCTCTGAAGAGCAGGGTTGTCAATATTTTTGCTTTAAATATTTGATTATCATAAACTTGGTAACTTTTAACTGTTTTATATGAACTGCAGACTTGTAAAGCTATGCGGATTGTGTTTGTGATATACATTATCCATAAAGGTTATTATTATTAGTAGATTGAAGATGGTGAAATTCAAGCTGTTATCTTTGCCATATATAGGAGTAAAGAATCTTTTACATGAGCACAACTGCACAAACAAGGGTTTGCTCCTGTGCTGACACAAGGTGGAGTAGGGTGAATACGACAAGCTGCTTGTCTGTGAGAGAGGTGCAGGCGGAGAAGTTACGGTGGATTGAGAAAGATGCAGTGTGCTTGGTATGTAAGAGCAATCAAAAATAGCAGGCATGTCCAATTCTGTATCAGCTGACAGGCTCTCGTTCACCACAACTGTAGGGTGTAAACAAATGGAGGTTCTTCGGCTGAAGACCTGTGTGACAACACTTGCCACGGTGAAGGAGGAGGAAGAATCAGAAGATGAGGTTAATGGGGTGGACGGTGGTTGACAAGACTCACTAGTTTGCATTTTAGCACAGTGACATTACCAGATTAACACATGTTGATTGCGCATGTTCCAGGTCTTGCATGTAGTACTGAAATTATTTCATTTTTTTTTTACTCTACTAGGTTGTTTAAAAAAAAAAAAGTTGACAGATAGCATGATTTTTTTAGATTTTTTACAGTCTGAAAAAAGACCCAAGCTAGGCAACTGCAGAACCACAAACACTGCTGTCTGTTGCCAGAGATGGGCCTCAGGATGCATTGATTGTTGTGGTTGCATAACTCTGTGTCTACGTAACCTCTTCGTCTTCCTCCTCCTTCTCCTCTGCTGAGCTACTCAGCTGCATGCCTCTGGGTTTACATCAAGTGTGATCTACTACCTCAACATCATCCTCTGTGTTCTCCCACTCCTCACCCTGAGAGTCACCCTCCTCTTCTTCCTGCCTTGACAGCACAGTACAGTCCACAGGCGCATCAAATATCTGAGTTTTGTCACAAATGGATCACCTTCACCCAACAGGGTTAAAGACTGTTGACGAGGGTTTGGTTTATGCTTTGATCAAACTTTGTCCTACCATAGATCAAAGTGAGAAAAAATGTGGCCATCAGTGCAGATGATTACCTCCTTTTGACTCTGTGAATCTTTAGAGTATACTTCCTATGCCCATGGCATACAGTGTGTGAACAACTCTGCAGAATGGCCCATCTATGGTTCCCCACAGTCAGTTGGGCACTTGTGGAGTTGTGATGTGGGGGAAAAAAGATTAGTTGGGGCGCCACCACTGAGAACTGTACTATGTGTGATGTTAAGGTGGAGGAAGAAGAGCAGAGGCCACTTGCCACCTACTGGAGCACATTCTTTCTGGCCCTCATCTACAAAGCTTACCATTGTACAGCTGCCAAAGAAAGGCAGTGGAGGTGCCCATTCAGTAACAGAAGTTGTAAAAATGCTGCAAAAATTCTGACTGCAGCAAAACAAACAGACTTCTCATCCCTCATATCATACCTGTCTCACAACCCTAAATAGCTATTCAGTACTTTCAATTCTTTCCTGGGTCCACCAGTTTCCCCTCCCTCTCATCTCAGCTGAATACTTTGCCTCCCCACCTGTGAACTTGACAAAATAACGTCCCAAACTTTACCACAGTTTTCATCACAAGCTTAACCCACCTCTTCAACCTGTCACTAACAGCTGGTGTCTTCCATCTTGATCGAAACATAGTTTGATCACACCCATTCTCAAAAAGCCCTGCATTGACCCATCCTCTGTGTCTACCTATCGTCCCATATCATTTCTCCCCTATGCCTCCAAACTACTGGAACAGCACATCCATTTTGATCTGTCCTCCCACCTCTCCTCTTACTCCATCTTTGACCACATACAATCCTTCCTCAGACCACACCATTCCACTGAAATTGCCTTGTCTAATGTCACCAGCAACCTGCTAACCGCCAAATGAAAGTGACGCGAGTTTGTCCTCCTCCATCTCCTGGACCTGGAATCTGTCTTTGACACAGTGCACCTTTCCCTCTTACTACATACTTTCTGGTCTGTTGACATTACAGACTTGGCCCTTTGTTGGATCTCCTCATACCTAACAGGACATTCAGTGTCTCCCACTCACACACCACCTCCTCATCTCACCCCTATGTGTCGGCCTCCATCAAGGTTCAGTTGTAGGACCAGGAACTATACTTAGAGGGTGTACGCACGCGCAATCCCTCCCTCCTAAAGAGACCACCCGCATCAATCTAAGGTATTCCCAGCCTAGAGCTGGGAGACACCTTCTATTTAAGGCTTCTCCTCCAATATGGAGGTGTCTGGGGTACGTTGTTACTTTGCCTTGCATGCTGGCTAATTGTCAGGTTTCCCAGGTATGCCTGTTTACTTGTCTACCCTGTACCTGTCTTCTCTTACTTGTCTGTGCCTGTCTGCTTATACCTGTCTGCGCTCTTCTGTCCATCAGCCGGTCCAGATTGCACCTGCCAGTTCCCATCTGTCTAACACCTGGTCCAGCCTGCACCTTCAGTGCTTTTCTGTTCCTTAGCTGGCCCATCTGCACATGTGATTCCAGAGTCCCTACAGTGCCTGCCTGCATTTTTCATCCCTCCTTTGGGCCGTAGCAGCTTATCCGCTGCAGGGAGTCACCTGCCACCTTCTGTAGATCAGCCATGGAGTGCCACCTCTTTGTGCCTTTTTGGATTGCAGTTTTCGCCTGCTGCCACTTGTCTAAGTAGGGATTTGGTAGGCCGCCTAGTTACACCCCTTCCAGGCTTTCAGAGGGATACGGAACAGCAATTCCACCAAGTTGCCGTTACAGTTTCCATCTGCTGGTTTGGAAGTTGTGGAGGAGGTGTCAGTCCCTGCTATACTAATTCTATTTTATTGCAATTGATGCCACTTTGTTGGTGTCTGCCATTAATTTTTGTAAATGTGTAGCCTCCTGGTTCAATCTCTTCCATGTGTGTTGCATGTAGCAGTAGGCCTCCAAGACCGTCAGGCCTCCACTTCCTTGATCCGTGTTACTATCCTTAGATTTTTCTGACAATAGTAGTCTACAAAATTTATATGATAGTTGTGCCACCTAAGTGTGGCTGAGTATGAAAGCACGTTGAGCTGTTGCATGTGGTATCAGAGCTCCCAGCACAGGAGGCCTACACCGATCCCTCACCCACCTCATCTTACTGTGACATTCAATTGAAAGCTTTAAATGCTGTTCCAGACCCTGATACCTCATGCCAGGCTGATTGCTGCAGTGCCATGCTACAATTAGTACTGTGGGTGAATTGAGACCACTTTCCTTGTGTATTCCCCTAATTTGATGTGTTTCGGCAGCATTTGGGGCCATTATAAGGTGTTGTGCATGCGTTTGTTTTTGCCTCCAATTGAGATGAATGGCGTTCAGTTATGTTTGACAAATATTTAACAAATTAATTGGCGAATATTGAAAATTCGGCAATCATAATCCAACCCGATCATTGAAATATTCTCTCATCTCTAGTGTTCACCATCAGAGTTAATCTATGAAGCAGGGAACGATAGGGCGCCCCTAGTGTTAGGGACAGGGAAGGAGCCCCTGGCCTCAGGTATTCTGACAATAGAGATATGACATACTGTATGCACAATGATTATTAAGCACAAAATAGTCTCAATAAAACAGGATTGTTTATAAGGCATGAACCAATGATTGTCCCTACAAGGCTGATCAGGATAAGACATGTGTAATGAATCATGCACAAGCAATTGGTGTAACAGTCTCTATTCCAAACCAGTCATGTAGTTCTATGCTATAACTATCTTGTGAGTACTGATAGAAGATCCCTGGGTTTACTACTCCTGCCCAACTCTTATAACTATTCTGTGCTGGTTTTGTCTCTTATATTTACATTGACTTCCTAAAAAAATTTATGACCAGAGATGTCCTGAGATGTTAATTTAATATTGAGTGCAACATTCTGTTTAATTTTTAAAGTTCTTTCTGCTGGGAATATTTCCTCATATGGTACAAGAAGAATATGTTGTATGCAAAAGTCTCCACAGAAAGAGAGCAGTACTGTCCACAAACATTATGCAAATGCTTTACAATATAAAGCAACTCCATGGGACTTCATCTACACAAAAGACACATAACATAATTTTACTAGTGCAGGTAAAACTATGACAACCAGAAGCCAAATCTCAATTTGTATCGTCGTTGCAGGTGCATATTTTTAGCTTCCTTTGTCAGAACATACTGTTGTGTGAAGAGCTGAACCTGGATGTGAAACAAAGAAAGTGGAAATTACATTGAGTAGATTGCAGACTAAAATATAACCTTTAATCCATTAGGTTAAAACATGAATGGCACAGGATTGCCCGGCATGTAGAAAAACACTTCAGAAACAGATGACGCGTTTCGACATAGCAGTCTTCATCAAGATCTTGATGAAGACTGTTATGTCAAAAAGTGTCATCTGTTTCTGAAGTGTTTTTCTACATGCCCGGCAATCCTGTGCCATTCATGTTTTAACCTAATGGATTAAAGGTTATATTTTAGTCTGCGATCTACTCGCTGTTTTTTTTTTTTTTTCTTCCCAAGTACGTTTGCTCTATGGAACCGTGCTGAGTGCCAGCTGCCTAATGAAGACTTCATGTCATGATCCATGCTGGATCATGACAGATATAAAGCACAGGTAACCTTTTTTTTTCCTAAGCTGTGCTTAGGGTGGTTTTTGCCCCCAGTGGCCATTAGGATTATTGCACTGTTGTGTCGTTTGTTCTAAGTTTCCCCCGGTGGTGGTGAGCGTAATTGCACTTGTTTCTTTAGTTTCAGTGCACATGATTATTATGCAGGTGTGATTGCTGGCTCTGCTATAAAAGAGTCATAGGTGTTGCAATCAGTGTTGGTGATAGTGTTCATTTCAACCATCCTTGGTGGAGGAAGGAACTGGAGAGCAGCTCTGACAGAGCCTGGTGTGAAAGGAGTCATAGGGGATTTCCTTAGCTCTGACAGAGCTTGATGGCAGCGATTCAGGAGGAGAGCCGCATGCTGGTGATGGACTCTGTTGCCAGGAGCAAGTACAACAGAGTAAAGCTAAGTGGTGTTTCCCTGTTTGTGTTTTTCCTTAGTGTGTATTAGTGCAGCGGTGGGGCCAGTGCCTGCGCCACCCAGCTTCCTAGCAAGGGATAGGGGTAGGGTGTGCTAGGGTGACAGGTTCGTGATCAGCGCCCGGTGCGGAACCAGCATAGGGAACGCTAGGAGCGTTAGGGACACTGACTCAGGGTAGTGCAGGAGGTCTCCACGTCCCCTTTCCCTATCGCAGGGCCCACCATTGTAACTGTTTCCCTATCCCTTGTCTTGTTGTTTTAGTTACCGGCCTGCGAGCCGTGTCACACAGGACATCACGTGCCGCGTTCTTTTTACCGGCCTGCTGGTCGCGTTACACAGGATGGGTCCACGTGACATTTATCACCAACCCAACTTTTTTTTCTGCTGAGCCATGGACCCAGTTCAGACCTTTGCCCAAATGCTGAAGACCCTTACTGATGAGATTAGGGGGCTGCAGCAGTTGGTGGGCTTTGGGGGCTTGGTTCAGAGACAGGCTCAGTCAGAACCCAAGATATTCCTCCCTGACAGATTTTCTGGAGGGAGAGATCAATTTTTGTTGTTTCAACAAGCCTGTAAATTACATTTCAGGCTGTGCCCTCGTTCATCTGGGAGTGAAGAGCCACAGGTGGGATTCATTATGTCCCTTCTTAAAGGGGATCCCCAATCCTGGGCCTTCTCCCTACGGATGATTCTCCATCTTTAGAGTCCGTGGACGAGTTTTTTGCAGCTTTGGCGCTTGTGTATGGGGATCCTGATGGCGTCGCCCTGGCGGAATCCCGACTCCGTAGGTGTAAACAGGGAGCCCGGGTTGCTGAGGAGTACTGCTCAGAGTTTAGGAGATGGGCCACTAATACTCAGTGGAATGACCCTGCACTTAGGAGTCAATTTGTACAGGGTTTGTCTCCAAAGTTGCAGGATACTCTGGTGCAGTACGCCGCCCCCAGGTCGCTGGAGGCCGCTATGTCCCTTGCCATCCGGGTGGATAGACACCTTAGGGAATGACATATACAAAAAGTGCCCCCTGATGTCCTCGCTAGGGAGGAGGACCCACTAGTGCGGACGGAGGAACCCAGACAGCCCAGTGTTGTTGATACAAAAAATGGGGTGTCTGCGGCTCGTCGTGGTGGTGGGGTATGCTTTTACTGTGGGCAGACTGGTCATGTGCTGAAGGCTTGCCCATTGCACGCCAAATTATCTGTGCCATCTGAGAAGCCGCATTCCCCTGGTCGCTTGGAGGGAGGCGACCAGGTAGTATACATTTCCTCCATTTTGCCCTCCCAAAGTACCGTGTCAGCAGAGGTCTTGGCTGGCAGAATACCGGAGGGAAAAGATTGGCGGGCGAGGGAAGTGGTCAGCTGGGGCACTGGTGCGAGGGCTGCCCTCTAGGAACTACTGTCTCTGCCATCTCTCTGCAACAGACCCCTTCATCTCAGGTGAGGGCAGCAGATGTGCTGCAGGAGAGTAGGGGCAAGTGTCCACCCTCGCCATTGACCAACTCTGGGAGGCGCAGACCTCGTGGTGGAAGGGGTTGGAGGGTGGTGCACCCCTTGGTGAGGTGCGGGGGTGTGAGTGTGGTGACACAGGGGGACGCCTCTATTGTCAATCCCAGAAAGAGTTCTCCAAGTGGTGAGAAACGAACGAGTGGCAATAAACGTTCATGTCCGGACCTGTGTGTGAACGAGCGTGTATGGGTGGCCACCAAAAAACATCCAGTGGAAGTGTGTTGTGGAGTGTTACCAGCTCATACCAAACATACACATACACAACCCGTTCCCCAGGTCAGCGCTTCGGAGATGTGTGTTGCCTCCAGAACATACGTTGCCAATACCAGTGGACTCATTTGTCATAAACCTGAGGTGCAAGTAGTTGTTGGGGTGAACTCTGGGTCTGGGCATCCCCGCTGTAGGTGGTTGCCTGATGGGGAGCGGTCTTGAGGATCCAGAGGCCCCTCTGTTGTGAGTTCATTTTCCCCTTCACCATTGAGGTCTGATGAACTTCTTCTAGTGAAGGAAGGTAGTGAGGCTGATTACAAAGCACCTGAGCAGAATGATGATGACTGGGTTACTGGAATTGCTGACTGGATATAAGGCAGCCGACACCCTTCTGCCTTGCGGGTGATTTCTCTGAGGGATTCTTGGAGACCAGTCTGATTCCTGCTCCTCAAAAGCTAAGTTTTTCTGCTCTGCTTTTTGCATTTGTGTTTTGTTTTTTTTTGCCTTGTTTTTCTGATTTCTGCCTTTCCCTGCTGGGTGAGCTGAATTCCTTTTTGCTCTGTCTTCAGAAAATACCTGAGTACTGATATAGTTTTTTTGAAGCCTAGCGTCTTCAGGGCTTTTTTCCCTATCAGTCTGTTGGTTCTTGTTTTTGAGAGGGTTTTGGTGGATTGCAGACAGCAGCTTTTCTATCCTGTCCTATGTAGTTAGCTTGGGCCCCATCATTTGCTCAGCCTATCTTTCTATCTGTGTGTTTTTTCATCTTGCTTCACCGTCATTATATGTTGGGGGCTGCCTATTGCTTTGGGGTCTGCTCTGGGTCAGTTTAGATTTCCCTTTCTGTCTTTAGGCTATGTAGTTCTCCGGCTGTGATCGAGGGGTCTAGGGCACCGTAGGAACCCCCCACGGCTACTGCTAGTTGTTGTTGCTAGGTTCAGGGGTCTGCAATCCGATCGCTGCCAACTTCTCTGGTTTTCTGGACTTAGCTAGTATTTCTGTTTTTGCCTCCTACGGTGACTCATTCATAACACCCCTCATTAATGGGAGGGTACTGTCATGATCCATGCTGGATCATGACAGATATAAAGCACAGGTAACCTTTTTTTTTTCCTAAGCTGTGCTTAGGGTGGTTTTTGCCCCCGGTGGCCATTAGGATTATTGCACTGTTGTGTCGTTTGTTTTAAGTTTCCCCCCGGTGGTGGTGAGCGTCATTGCACTTGTTTCTTTAGTTTCAGTGCACATGATTATTATGCAGGTGTGATTGCTGGCTCTGCTATAAAAGAGTCACAGGTGTTGCAATCAGTGTTGGTGACAGTGTTCATTTCAACCATCCTTGGTGGAGGAAGGATCTGGAGAGCAGCTCTGACAGAGCCTGGTGTGAAAGGAGTCATAGGGGATTTCCTTAGCTCTGACAGAGCTTGGTGGCAGCGATTCAGGAGGAGAGCTGCATGCTGGTGGTGGACTCTGTTGCCAGGAGCAAGTACAACAGAGTAAAGCTAAGTGGTGTTTCCCTGTTTGTGTTTTTCCTTAGTGTGTATTAGTGCAGCGGTGGGGCCAGTGCCTGCGCCACCCTGCTCCCTAGCAAGGGATAGGGGTAGAGTGTGCTAGGACGACAGGTTCGTGATCGGCGCACGGTGTGGAACCAGCATAGGGAACGCTAGGAGTGTTAGGGACACTGACTCAGGGGAGTGCAGGAGGTCTCCACGTCCCCTTTCCCTATCACAGGGCCCACCGTTGTAACTGTTTCCCTACCCCTTGTTTTGTTGTTTTAGTTACCGGTCTGCGAGCCGTGTCACACAGGAAAACATCACGTGCCGCGTTCTTGTTACCGGCCTGCTTTCACAGGTCCACGTGACACTTCACAGAAAGGTGAGCTGACTATAGTTCGTTTTTTTTTCTCAATTTACTTTGGAAATTGCATTGTTTTCTGTTAAATGTGGTATACGGTATGATATAAACCAGTACTTTGCCTTCATAGCATCCATATATTGTCAATGCATATTCTGGTTTAAAATAGATAGCATAACTCCTTAAATTATATGCAGAAAGAGGATACTGCTGATGCTATCTTGTACATGGGACACTTAATTACATTACATTCTTGGAAAATAGAATCAGTAGAAGGATGATATATCCCCAGAAATCATTTTAGGTTTTGACAGGAAGATATAGATAACTTGTTTGTATGACTGTCCTTACAAAATTGTAAATAATAGATTTCTCATTTTGGACACAGAGTTCTAGATTGTAAGTCTGAACATACAGGATGAACATTCAAGCTGTTAAATTCTACAACAGTAAATCACATGGTTGTATAAAAAGTGGTACTTATAGCTGTAAACAGCAGCCTACATAGTAATGATTCATTACTTTCAGGTTTAGATTTCCATTATTAACCCCTTAATGACCGTCAATACGTCTTTTAACTGACCTGAGATATAAGAGACTAGCATCCCCATACAGATGACAATCCAGCAGCTGTTGGCAGTACACCATAGCTGACAACTTCCTATATCACAAACGATCAGTGTTGTCACCGTCCGTATCTGTTTAACCCCTTAGATTCTGATGTCAATAGTGACTATATCATATAACTGTTTAAAAGAGTGTGGTTTCTCCCTCTTTACACCCATCGGCACCCTGAGATCATGATTGTGTGGTCCTGATGTTTGCCATGGCATTTCATGAGCAAATAGCGGCCTTAGAGTCTGCCGACTACACTGACCTGTTCAAAAGTCAGCAACGTTTAGATGGTAAAAATCAACTTTTTCATTCCTATCATGCAACTTTTTCTTAATTCCTGAAAAGCACCTGAAGGGTTAATAAACTACCTGACAGCAGTTTTCTGTATGACAGGGAGTGCGGTTTTTAAAATGGTATCACTTTTGGGGGTTTTCCAATATATAGCACCCCAAAAGTCACTTCAAACCTGGATAGGTCCCTCAAAAAAATAAATTTTGTAAATTTCCTTGAAAAAATAAAAAATTACTGCTACATTTTTAAAACTCCTGAAAGACTAACAAAATAAATTAGCATTTTAAAAATGGTGCTGATGTAAAGCAGACATGTGGGAAATGTTATTTATTAAAGTTTTGCTATGGTATGACCATCTGGATTAAAGGGATAATCATTCAAAGTTTGAAAATTGCTATTTTTTTACATTTTTGTCAAATTTCTGATATTTTTTATAAATAAACACAAAACATATCCACCTAAATTTACCATTATCATAAAGTATAATGTGTCATAAAAAAACAGCTGGCACAGGAAAGGAAAGAAGGAGAAAGACATTGAACTGAAGCCTGATCTTCCATAGGAAAGAAAGACAAGTACGGAACATAGGAGTAAAAGGGAACACAGAGGACGTGGGTTAGAGGAAGAACCCTGCCTAGAAGTTCTAAGTGCAAGGCCGGGGCCCGGTCCCCGAGGTTGTATGGACACTAACGGTTCTGCAGCAGACACCGGTGGAGTAGTTGGCTGTAAATGCACTACTCCCATCTAAGACTTGGGGGCACAACAGCAACATTGATAGTGAGCCGGGATTCAGGAGTAAGGAGTCCCCGACGCAGGATACAGCTGTCTGCCGTACAAGTAGAGTTCTTTGGAACATCTGTCAGGAGGAACTCCAGTGTAACTCAGTACTAGGAGATCTTCACACTTAAAGGAGCTATAAGAGGAGACGTTCAGAAAGGTACATGTTGGCAGAGCGTTGGAAGGGAGCATTCCATCTGACCTGGAGGTTGACTGAGTCTCTGACCTGGAGGACACAGTACGGAGGCAGGCACCTGTGTGTACTACAGACAGTGAGTAAAGCTTTGGAACTACAGGCCCTGGTGTCCTCCATTCATTCTTGCGCCAACGCATCCAGCCCCGCTACATCTGGGTGCCGTCTTCTACACCGCTTGTGCCTCTCCTCTTCCCCCACATCTACATTGCCCTGGGGCTACAGCTCCACCTGTGGGGAGCTTCACCATCTTGGCTGCAACACACCACCAGCCCCAGAGGATCTGCATACAGCGTTGGCCTAACATCTCACTTGCCGAACACCACAGGTGGCATCACGAACTATTCATCTAACTACATTAAACCATTACATTCCCCCATTACTTGGGCGCCCAGGGCCATGGACCAGGTCTAGACATTATTATTTGAAAAAGTGGTCTATATGCACATATACAAAAAAGAAAAATGTATGTAATACTACATTAAATTAAGCATTCTTTTATGTTAAATCTATTGGCTGCATTTTTTATGCTGTTAATAATACTGTCATAAATGTTTAATGCACAAATTATATTCAGAACAGATTTATAAATCCCTAAAAGGGTTTTCCATGACTCAGACAACCCCTTTCAAATTGCTATTTCCCCGTGTAAAACATCAACAGCCTGAACTGACTTCCGGTGCCGGTGTTGTTCCATTGACATTGCTGGTATGCCACATGAGCACTGTAGCCAAACAGCAGCCACTTCACTCTCACTACCTTTGGACTTAACTGGCATTCAGAGGAAGTCAGATAGAAACCACACACTCTCACTTATTTGTGTCTCTCAGTTTTCACCAGAAGGAGATGTGAGTGAAGTGGCCAATATGCAACTCACGTGAC